>NC_134689.1:357882040-359082040 GCF_050947455.1 Rhinoderma darwinii | reverse complement strand
TCCTCGCCGTTCGTTGTGACCTTTTGTGGTTATCCTTGTCGTTAGGGGACGCCCTGAGTGATTCCCTAAGTTATATATGGCGATCTGCTGCACTATTTCTTAAGTCACACACAGCTATCTAGTGCACCATCAATTTGGTTCCACGATCGCTATGTCTCCTGTTGCTGGTCCTCCTCCTGGCTATTTATTTCATGCCATTTCTATATAGCCGCCTTATGATCCCTGGTTACTAGGGACGCTATTTGGTTGCTCCCTCCTGCGGTGACAGCGAGCGTCCGGGGGCCGGCCCTGCTCGGGCCTCATCTTGGCGTGGCTCGTGGCGGATTGGCTGCCCGGCCGCCGCGTCATCCCTTGGAGGGAGTGGCCAGCACTACTTATGCCCGGCATTTCACTCGGCTCGTGTTCGACCAGCTGACTAGTGTCGTGCATGAGCCGGGTGAATGTGATGAGACACGCAATAGGTGTCTCCCGGCCATAATATAGATTTGTTAAATCTACATCAGTGTGACCCCTGATGAAGCACCCTGATCACTAGCGGTGCGGAAACGCGTAGGGACACGTTTTATTGGCACGGATTGACCAGGTGTTTATAATATAACACAGTCAGGGGGATCTATCGTTCCAGCAGTGTGTGGTGCCTTCAATAGCACCCTCAATTGCTCCACCTTCTGTGTGGTCTACCGTGTTTACGCCTCTATTAGTATCTTTGGCTATCTAGCCCTAATTTAGTATGATTTTCCTATAATAAAAATCTAATTTTAATCGTTCATATAGGCAGTGACACAATTTCAATTAATCAAGTGAACGGATATCTTCTTATATATTGATACAACAATTGTTGTGTAGTGTTAAACTCGATATCAGTATTAATCTCACCCGTTTAACCCTTCAGATGCGAAGCTCAATAGCGAACGCCGCTTCTGAGTTGTTATGGAGAGAGGGAGGGAGCTCCCTCTCATCCCACCGACACCCGGTGATAAGATATCGCAGAGTGTCTGTGTCTCCGATGGCAGCCAGGGGTCTAATAAAGGCCCCCAGGTCTGCCTGTAGTGAATGCCTGCTAGGTCATGACAGAGGAATGGCCTAGCAGATGCATGTCCGTTTTACAGGGACAGGCATAATACACTGCAATACAAAAGTATTGCAGTGTATTATAAATGTGATCGGAGGATTTAATAAAAAGCAAAAAAAAAAAGAAATAAAAAATGAAAAACTCACTTTTTCCCCTTACAAACTGCTTTAGTATTAAAAAACAAAATAAAGTTAAAAACATAAACATATTTGGTATCGCCGCGTCCATAACGACCCCAAATATAAAGTTATTACATCATTTAACCCGCACTGTGAACATCGTAAAAAATAAAATGAAAAAAATGAAAAAATTGCTGTTTTCTTTGAATCCTGCCTTAAAATTTTTTTCATAAAAAGTGATCAAAAAGTCGCATTTACTCCAAAATGGTACAGATAAAAACTACAAGTCATCCCGCAAAAAAAGCCCTCATACAACTGCATCGGCGAAAAAATAAATACATTTACGGCTCTTCAAATATGGTGACACAAAAAGAAATAACTTTGAAAAAAGTGTTTTCACCGTGTAAAAGTAGTAAAACATACAAAAACTATACAAATTTGTATCTTTGCAATTGCAACAACCCGCTGAATAAAGTTATTATGTTATTTATACCACACGGTAAACGGCGTAAATTTAGGACGCAAAAAAGTGTGGCGAAATTGCAGTTTTTTTTCTATTCCCCCCCAAAAATAGTTCATAAAAGTTAATTAATTAAATTCTATGTACCCCAAAATGGTGCTATTAAAAATTACAACTTGTCCCGCAAAAAACAAGACCTTATGTCGATGCAAAAATCAAAAACTTATAGCTCTTTGAATGAGACGATGGAAAAACACAAAAAATGGCTTGGTCATTAAGGTCTAAAATAGGCTGGTCATTAAGGGGTTAAAGACGTTTTTCCATAATCAATATTTATCACATTTCCACGGGATAGGTGATAAAAATTTGATCGGTTTGGGTACAACTCCTGGGATCCCCACCGATCACGAGGCTTATCTCGCCGTTCCTGGGAGCCACATAGGAATGAAGCGGTAATGCACATGCTTGGCTACCGTTACATTAATTTTTATGGCAGCCGATAGAAATGAATGGAGCGGTGGTCAAGCATGTGCAGTACCGCTCCATTCCTATGAGGCTCCCAGAAACCGCAAGGTAAGCTCGAGATCGGTGTGGATTCCAGAAGTTGGCCCCCCACCGACCAGATATTCATTACCTATCCTGTGGAAAACGGGCTGTTTCTGTTCACATTTTTTAACAGATAGGGGCTGGAACTGACTGTTAGATAATTTTTCAGTGCTCATTCAGTATTGATTTAGGCGAGGAACAACTGTAGATTATTTGGTTACAGTAGCTTCTAGGATGACATCCAGGTGAAGGCAGAGTATGATCATAAGGAAACCACAAAGGGTGGCACTAACCTTGAGTCAACTCCTATTGATAGTGTTTGGGATGGTCTAGTAAGACCATCAGGAGGAGACAATGGTTGAATAGTTGTAGGAGGATCTGGAAGAAGTGCACAGCTGTGAGGAAAAAGAATTTGGAAAAGTTTTTAGACAGCAAATCTTTTTCCTTTAAGCCTAACATTGTATAATAATATCCCTTCAGCTTGCGGAGCTGCGAGGAGTCCCTCGTGGACTGTATGATGGACCCGTCTGTGAAGTTTCTGAGACTCCAAAAGCCGTAACACCTGGCTCTTCTGCCAAGACATCACCTGCCATACAGCCAGGGCAGCCCATAAGGAACCTACACCAGTCTGGATTCAGCTTGTCAGGTGAGTTTTTTATTTCAGACTGCCCATTCCACCATTGCTTGACTAGGACATGGAAAACTTGTGTCAGCAAAGACGCAGTGATCCATTCATCAAAACAGCAATTTGAATTAAACCTTTTGGTGCCGGACAATTTTCACACTTTTGACGTACAAAAATGAAACCTGAATACTGCAGGCACACAGCACTACACCCAAAGGCACCTTCATGCAACATTGAATTCATGCGTAATGTTTTGTAATAAAAGGCATAAAAGTAAATGTGCATGGATAAAAGTCTAACTGGAGTAGATCCTGACACACAACACCTCCTAAAAATAAAAGTTCAGGATATACAGAGTCAAGACATCTCACTTTCACAAAGTCATGAAAGCTGAAGAGACAGAAAATCTCTGCGATCCAGATGCCAGTAGACATCTGGGTGACGAGTCGAAAAATGGCGCATAGGCAAAGGGGGTGTTGAGATGTGTTTCTGCTCATATTCTTACTCTAATGGTAGGAAACAAATTGGCGATAACTCCGATCCTGGCCATTTTCCCCCTCCGATAGATGCCGTTGTCAATAGTGACCGTGGCAGAGGGAGTAGGCTACCTCTGTCCCCCGATCACCCCCCGCAACGGTTGCATTGACAGCTAGAGACCTATTGAAGGCATCCAGGTCTCTCATCAGTGCCCTACAATTAAGCCTTGCCAAATGACTAAAAAAAAAGTAGCTAAACTTTTAAAAATCATTTGACATGTCATAGTGACATGTCAGAAGTTTTGATAGGTGGGTGTCCGAGCACTGATGGCTGAAACAAAGTGTCAGTAGTGCTTGGGTGTTTCTGATCGGCTTTCCTCGGAGCAGTGTACAGGCTCAATTATGAGTCCATACACCGCATGCTTGACTTTCAGAGGAAGGCTGATCAGACACAAAACAGTAAAAGCCATCACCCGAGTGCTACTGCCGCTTTGTTTTAGCTATCGGTGGAGGTCTCAGTGCTCGGACACCCACAGATCAAAACTTCTGACATGTCACTATGACACGTGAAAAGGTTTTTTTAAAGTTTGGTACCCGTTAATAACATTTTCAAAAATATATAAAGTTAAAAAAGCCCCCATTTCCCATTTTATACAAAAAATTATGTAAACAATAAAAAAATTCAACGTAATACGTCCGTAAAAGTCTGAACTTGTAAAATATCACATTATTTAAGCTGCCGGGTAAACCCCACAGAAAAAAAAAATAAACAGCGTTGTTTTGTTGTTATTTCACACCCACCCCACAAAAAATATAATAAAAAGTGATAAAAATGTTGTATGTAACCCAAAGTCGTACCAATAAAAACGACACAAATGTTCAAAGTGATAAAAAGATCGGCACTGCTTTGGCTCGTGGAGCGCTGTAAGTCTCAATAATCAGACGACCACATGGGTCTAAACGGATTCAATTGGATCCACAACAGGTGGTGCTCAGTGGTGAGATGAGACAAGCACAAGTGCAGTAATAAAAGTAGAAGAGATCCACGGCACTCACCATTTAGTTGAATTTTCATTTAATGTTGTGGCAAACAAACACAGGCAGTATGGATGTGGAGCACAAGCCTACCGACGTTTCACGTATACCCATGCTTTGTCAAGGCCAATAAAAACGACAGCTCGCCCTACAGAAAAAAGGTTCTCACACCGCTCCGTCATCAGAAAAATAAAAAAGTTATGACATTCAGAATATCGTGACACAAACATTTTATTTTTGAACAAATTCTTTTTTCTTTGTAAATAGTAAATCATAACGAAAACAAACTAAACTTGGTATCGCCGTAATCTGTGCCCGCAGAAAAAGGTTAACATGTTGTTTATACTGCACGGTGAACGCCATCCCACAAAGAATTTTTCAGTATCCCAGTACATTATATGGTACATTAAATGGTGCCATTAAAAAGTACAACTTAACCAGATAAAAACAAGCCCCCATATGGCTATAACGATGGAAAAATAAAAAGTTATGGCTCTTGGAATACAACAAGGAAAAAACAAAAAGAAAATAAATAAAATTGGTTGTGTCTACAAGGCGTTACACGTGCGTTTATAAACAGGAAACATCTCTAATTTTCCATTTTGGTGTTTCCTCTTCTGCAAATGTTCTGGACAATTTATGTCTTACCTTTTATTGACTTGTTCTTGCAGGGGCACAGGTTGATGACAATATTTCCCGTCGAACTACTCAGCGCTTTGTGGCGCCTCCTGGTGGCCGTGCCAACATCATCAGCCTAGGCTAGACCCAAACTAATTCTCCTGCCCCTGGTTTGCATTCCTTCTCCAAGATGAATTATTTCCGAAAGATTTACCGATGCCTGGCTTTTTCTTTTTTTTTTTTTTAGAATATCGGGGTTCAGTGACTATTTCTAGGAGAAGATACCAACAGTTTAGGAAACACAGAGGGTTACATTGCTCATACACACATGTATGTATGTATGTATGTATGTATGTATGTATGTATGTATGTATGTATGTATGTATGTTTGTATGTATGTATGTATGTATTTGTGTATTTGTGTATGTATTTGTGTATGTATTTGTACTTTGGTACATATACTCATATGTAAATCATTCATAGGTGTGAGTTGGCATGTTTGCATGTGTGTGGGCATACTCGGGTTGAATTAAAATGCTCCACAAGACCTGTCCTTTCTAGCGACCATTCACACCCCTCTTTAACTCGACACCCAGGTCGTTCTTTTGTACTTCAGTGAAAGGTCACCTTATAGAAACATCTCGGTCTTCCTACATTCAGGATATGGATTTAGGATTATACATCTCTGTGAGAAAATAAATCAGTGCTTAGAAGAAGACATTTTCTTTTCATGACAACCATCTACTAAGCAATGACGTAATTACAATTCACCAACAGTAAAACCTTTTCATTTTTTTTATTGATTTTATCGCAGTGTAGTCAAGGTACTTACATTACTTCATCGTTACTTATCAACTATCCAAGACTAATACGTTGCTCAGAAAGAACTTTAATGCAAGACTAAAGCTATAACATCAAAAACCTCCTGCCGAGAACGCCAAATGTTGCAATCGATGTGGGTGTAGGGTGTTCAGAGGGGACCCCGGTGCTGACATTGCAGGGTAGCTGTTCCATTCAACCAGTTTTTAACCCATTCTGGGATTTGTGTCTGTGTTCCTGAGTGCAGGAGATGTTGTGCTTATGCAAATTAATGTGTCTAGAATTAAAATGTGCTCTCTCCGATATCTTAAATAGCAGAGATAAGTTTTGTGTCTTTTTCCTGTAAACACTGTGTTCTTATTTCTTATCACAGGATCCACTAATAAAATGTTGTGCTTTCAGCAATGCTTCTAGCATGTTACTCTTAACTTGTGTCTTAAATTCATACATTATTTGACACCATTGCTTTAAGGGGTTGTACACTTTTGGATTACATTTACACACATTTTCTCATGAGAAATCCAGATAAATACCCTAAACGCATATTTTAATAACGCATACTTACTAAAAAAAACAGAGCCCTTCTGCCTTTCTCTTGGCTCCTGTATAAAGATGCCTGGAAACAATGTGGCTAAGTCCATAAATATGGCACCCTGTACATGTGAAGAAGGGTCAAAAGATCCTTTCTACATCCACCAGTGAGTGCTCAGAACTTTTCTTGATCTACCAATGTGTGTTACATCTTCTGAAATTCAATTATACTCCTGACTAATTGTGCTTCAAGGAGATAGGCCCAGGACAATTTAAGTTACATAAGCTTTTAGAAAATGTAGAGTTATCATATGGACACATAGAATAACAGACTGAGCTCCATCCTACATGAATGAGCTCCGGCAAAAGGATGACTTCCACCAGCCAGGGGAGAAAGTGATATGTGGGTGACTACTTCTTATTAAAAACTATAATTTTGACTGCATGCAGCCAACATTAGGGGGAGCTCACTGCATATGGATTTATATAGCTAGTATTGAACTCAATGGAGCTATATGATTTTTTTATGCAGCAAGCTCCCGCTAGTGGCAGGCAAACGCTATAACTCAGCAAGAAGTAAAAGCACTTCAGTGCGACGCCCTCTCTCACCACATGCCCTATAGTGGTTGCATGGCCTGCCTCTATGGATAAATCAGGTCCCATAGGAAAGTGGCCCATCTACAAACAGCTTTTTCGGAAAAATTCACTTTGGCAGCACTCATGACCCATGATAGGTATACAATTATTTATTACTTGCAATGATCCTCTATACTCGATGGATGCACTTGCATGCGTTGAGGTTCAAGGCTGGATTGCACTTACAGTTGCAAGACAAAGTAATGCTTCGTTCACATCTGCGTCAGTGCTCCGTTCCAACGTTGTGTCTGAGCTTTACGTCGGAACGGAGCCCTAACTGACACAAACGGAAACCATAGATTTCCTTTTCAATCACGATTGATTTCAATGGTAACGGATTCAGTGCCAATGATTTCCGTTTCTCTTTGTTGTACAAGAGCTCCGTTGTTTTGACGGATTCAATAGCGTAGTCGACTATGCTATTGATTCAGTCAACGACGGAACTCTTGCACAACGGAACCAAACGGAGACCATTGGCACCGCATCCGTCACCATTGAAATCGAGATAGGGTCTCATTCTGACGGAAAACCCAGACGGAACGTCGGAACGGGACCCTGGAGCAGATGTGAATGAAGCCTTAGTGAACCCTTTGGAAGTACCTGGATTTCTGCATTGACTACTAATAGAATGTCACAATTTTAGACAAACACAATCTAAGCTGATAACGAAACAAGAGGTTGTACTTTTCATGTCATTTATTAAGCACATTGAGTAAATATTCACAGTGCAAGAAGAAAAAGTAAGTAAACCTCTGTGTTAATGACTTCTCCAAGACCTAATTGGCAAAAGGTTTTTCAATTAAGGAGGTGAGGTCGGAAGTGTGGGTTTCACAGGTGCTTTGCTTATTAAATAAAGGCACACAAAGCCTGGTTATTGACAACATCTTTTAGAATGTCTCAGACGACGGGCTCGTGTAATATAGATGACTTAAGCTTTTTTTATCACAAATGGCAGCAGTCCTTGACCCAAAGCTGAAAAGGCGTTGGGTCATGCAACAAGGCAATCACCTAAAACACACAAACCAACTAAAGAATGGTTGAAAACGAAGAGTTGTGTTTTAGAATGGCCAAAACAGAGTCCTGACCTCAACCCTAATGAGATGTTGTCAGACATGATCGGAAGAGGGCTATAAAATAAAGACCTATCCTTGTTCCCACGATGAGTGGAGGAGATCCCTTGGCAGGTCTCCTATTGGCTGTGAATTGTGTACGACTCGGCGCAGGCAGGTTTGATGACGTCACAGCATCGCGCCTGTCTCTGCCAAGCCGCTCATGGCTGGCTTTATATAGTAAATGTTGAAGCAGGGAGCTGACGGCTCTCTGCTTCAGCATTGGATTCAACTTTATCTGCCTCTTAAGGATGCAGATACAGTTGAAACCGGGACAAACCACCAGCCGCCTGGGACGGTTAGGAGGTTTGCCTATATATAACTCATGAGACATGGAGAGTAGTCCCAATCATATCATATTTACTGTATGCAGGGATACAATGTGTGTATTACTTTTTTAGCACCCCACCATGATCATTACTTGTCCTATAGCTGAAGGGGCAGCGGAAATTGCCCTTTAAAAGTGTGTTGTATTTAAGTTCAGTGATGTGAACAAGTATTTGCCACCTTTCGAATGTTTCCTATTGTTGTTACACTGAATGGTTTCTGTCATTAAAAAATAAGTAATATAAGCAAAGGAAACCTGAGTACTGTAAATGTAATGTATTTATATAAAGGAGACCAACTAGAAGAAATGAAGACTTACTAGAACAAACTCTAATGAAGGGGCCATAGTTGTCCGGCCCCTTCATTGTTTATCCAGTCACGGCAGGTCCCCATTCATTCGGTGTAGGTCCCAGAGGTCATCACTGGAAAATCCTGGAAAAACCCTGCCCTCACTAAAATATATATATATATATATATATATATATATATATATATATATATATATATATATATATATATATATATATATATATATATGTATATATATATATATATATATATATATATATTAAAAAGGATCTGTGACGTTAAATGCCAGAAGGTGCTAATATCAGACCCCAGCCCCAATCCCTATATTAATATCAAACTACTATATTAGTTTCTGAACTACATAATTATATTTATTTATTAATATAGAACAGAACCCTAAATTAATTCACACACCAGACTGGGACTCTATATTAACATCTGACTCCTGTCATGACATAAATACATATTCAGACCCCAAACTATATACTTACCCACATTTCTTCCGTATTTTGTTCAGCTCCGAGCACTATAGAATGTGTCTCGACGCTAACCAGCATAGGGACCCAGTGCAGCTGGAGCTGAAGAAGAGCCAGGAGCGAGGAGAGAAGTATACATGCTGCTATCTATAGGATTAGACCAAGAGATAACGGACGATTTTTATTTCTTTTTAAATCTGGAGGGTCCCATATTGCGCACACCCCACATTCTGCTTCTTGGGCAAGTGTCCCGGTAGCCCCCTCCGAGCGAAGCCTTTCTATATGTGAAGTCGCTTTTCACTCAGAGAAGGAATATTATTAATACAACGCTCCACAGACACAGATGAGTGGTAGAAGTTTATTGATAGTAATGAATATCTGTGCAGTTGTTATCGCACTTTCCTCACAGCAAGAATGAAAAGTCTCGTAGCTGCTTCTACCAGAGAATCTGTGATGAATTAATAGTGCGCCATTGTCAGTCTATGATATCACTACACTGACATAATGATGGAAACACGCACATTCACTATCACACCGGCAATCACCAGGACTCCCAAATACTGTCCTCATAGTTACGATAATGATGGACAGGGGCGTAGCTATAGGGGGTGCACCCGGGCCCTGGAGTCTGAGAGGCCCAAAAGCCCCTTGGCCGCATAAGAAGACACCAGTATTATAAATGATATATGGTAGGTCGGGGCCCTGTTGTAGATTTTACATTGGGACACAGGAGCTTCAAGTTACGCCTCTGATGATGGATCACCACTGAAGAGATGGAGGAGTCTTCTCAACGAAACCCTTCACAGCCGCCATTATGTTCAATCCAGATGTTGACCTACTTTACCAGCCAAGATGTCATGTGCCAGAGCCAGAACAAGCGATATTGTACAAGCAGCAGCGCTCATCAGACACTTTCTCTTTCCAGCAATTTCTGAATGTTGTGCAGCTTCACTAGTAGCAGCACTAACAGGGCAGCGACCAGAAGGAGTGGAACGCCGACAGCACCGCTGATGATCAGGATTTTTCTCAGGCTGTCGTCTGTAATGCTGGCAGTGGCTGCAAGATCTTGTTGTGTGGCTGGAGACGCTGTTATTGCGGCTGCTGTATGCGCTGTTGTTGTACGGATGGTTGGCGCTCTTATTGCGGCTGCTATATGCGCCGTTGTTTTCGTTTTTGCAGCCATTTTTCTTGCTGCTGCTAGACGCACTTTTAGTTTCTGGATTGCTGCTGGGGCTGGTGTTGTTTTTATGGTTGTTTGATAAGAGGCTGTTGGAAAACAAGAAAATGATTAGAAAATCAATAATTGATTATCAGAACTGTATTACAGAGATGAGAGATCTGGGAGAGTAGAGAAGCTTACGTTCAGTTGTTGTTTCTTCCAGCCAGGGATAGGACTCCTCGTCATAATCTGGTGGCGCTGGTGATAATTCTGGAAATAAGACGTGTCACACAGTTCATCATTAGTAAATGTTTTCTTCTGGTCACTACTTATTTCTGGTGTGAATGTTATGTATAAATGTCAGTATATGGCGTGTGCACGGAGCCTGTACAGAGGAGAACACAATTCCTGCAGCTCCGTACTATGGAGATATAGGTGCTCTATGTCATATTAATATGGAATCAGACCGAAAACCCTCCACATGTCTATGGGCGCCATATTACGACTCTGTATAACTCGGAGGTGGTATAGAGGCATAACATGATGCTGTATATGAGCCCCATATCTGTGTATATAACATTTATATCAATGACAAGAATGATCTTAAAGACTGAAGTAAACGTTACCTGCACGGTAGATGGTTTCTGCCTTCTCAGGAGATGTTTTTCCTGCATTGATTTTACGAGCTAAAAATTAAAAATGAAATCATTTAAAATTCCATGAAGCTAAAATAAAATAAGTAATACAAATCCTGATATTGTGATATTATAGTTATAACCGTGTGATGCTTCTAATATTGGGATAGATAGACGAACTTGTCATCATAAGATAAGAGACATAACAGCCTGTGCCCAGGTCCAGACCAAATATGACTGACAGTGACTGGTATATAGTATATCTACTCTCATAACGACTGATACATCCACTGGTAACAGGCTGTGACATTAGTGGGCATTACCATGACACTGGACCTGCCCGTCCTGACACAAACACAAATTCTATTATATCATTCCAGTGTATGTGACTTATATTCTCTTACTCAACGACATCTTATAATCATTTACTTGTTAGAAATGTAATTAAATGGATATTATGTTAATCAGAAAACTGTTCCCTAACCAGTCTCAGAGTTACATGTGTTACTGTGTGATCTGCTGTGTCTTTGTATATAGAGGTGGATCTACAGCCATAGCCTCCCTGTTTATATGAGATACGATGTTATATTATAAGTGTTATTATCTCAGTGTCTATAAAGAATTACCTCACATAGAACTTACCGCGCTTCTTTTTAGTCCCAGCCATCATCTTCTTTAATATTTTTAGCTCTTTCTGTATATCGGTTTCACCTACATGATAAAATTCCAGCCATTAACCTTTATTATTCTAGAGGTAGGTTGTCCAGATCTGGTACAATATCTACCTCATTATTTACACTTTATTAAGAACGATTGTCTACAATTTTCTTAGAATTCTTTCATTGATTTGCATCTACAGTTCTGCTTGGTTTGTATTGTATTATTTGGAGCAGTTAGATTTCTACTATAAAGTGTCGGCTTTCTCCTGAAACTAAAAAGCCGCCATCATGGATGTAACAAATATCCTGCTGCTGAGGTGCAAATATTTTACCGCAACTTATTTCCTATTCAAGACCTAACTACACCCAAAACCTAAAAATTTTCTGGTGACTGCAATAGACCCCAATATCCCTCTTCTACCCATGTCACAATCACAGGGTCTTATAGTTAACCGTGTACCTGCCAGTGACATGGAGGGGACATTGTGGTCACTGGGGATTTCATTTCCCTGATTAATAATATAGTCACCCTGCAGGGTCAAGTGTGAGAAATACATGATTTTAACCCCTGTAGAGCCACTAACTTGTTAGTCCATTAATAAATGTATTCCTATATACAGTGTTATTTATTACATCTGTGAGGGTCATTCTTTACAAGTTTATATATATAATATGAATGATGTAATAGACCGGAGAAGGCGTTACCTGCATGGTCGGATGTTTCTATGTCCTCATTAATTTTACGACCTGAAAATCAGAAACAAAATAATAAAGGCCATGAGATTAAAGCAAAGCAAGTATGAATCCTGATATTGTGATATTATAGATATGAGTGTCTGATGCTTCTAATAGTGGAATACTTAGAACTTGTAATCATAAGATAAGAAACATAACGGTCTGTGCCCAGGTAACGGCAAAATATGACTGACTGGTATACAGTATATCTACTCTCCTAATGACTGACACATCTACTGGTAACAGGCTGTGGCATTAGTGAGCATTAACATAACACTCAACATGTATTTCCTTACACCTTCTTCAATCCATTGCAGATGTTTCCTCCTAATGTATTACTCTGCAGTGTATTAGTGTTTATATATGGCCACTGTGTAGGTTCTGTGCTTTCTACTCAAACAGATTATTGAACCCATTTATCACAGGAAAGCTATGGGGTATAGTGGACTGGATGAGATCCTGGTGTATATTGTCAGTCAATGTAGAATATGAGTGTGAGCTCCATCAGGAGATATTTCCTTCATTGATAGTGGAATAAAGCGTCATGTAGAGCAAAGGGCCAAACCCTTTCATGTTATTCTAATGGGTCATATATAAATAATACTGGTGAGTGGCGTGCCAGTCTGGAAAAGGGTGCAGTATGTCTTTGTACATAGCGGTGGATCTACCACCATATTGTCCTTCTTTGTATGAGATAATTTATTATATTGTAGGTATAAGGCCAGAGCTACATGCACTATAAATGTATGTATGTATATGTATATATATATATATATATATATATATATATGTATATATATATATATATATAGTAACAGCTTCAATTACAACTGCCTCATGACAATTACTGTCTGTAGAAATACATTGGGTCATGGTTACATGTAATTTTCAGGAGATTAATTGTCTCAATGGTTATAAAGATATTCCTCAGACAGAACTTACCAAGCTTTCTCCTAAATACAACCCGGATTTTCTTTGGTTGAATTGTTGTGGTAAAACCGATTTCTCCTGTATGATAAAAATTCACATTCACTTTTATTATTGAAGATTTCATTTCTACCAAATAGACTACAGAGATGTAACTGAGTATTCAGACTCTCTTAGGAATTATTATTTCCAGATAAGAGCGTCATATATATTTCCTGTAATATTTCCATGATTTCCAGTCCCCTCTACATCTCCGCTTCTTCTACACTGGGACATTTGGAGATGTTACATTTTTATTAATTATAGATTCCACATGAAGAACAAGATATGAAGCTGAGAACAACAAGAAGATCAAGATTAACTTACCATGGAGGATTCCACGTGGAACAATGATGGATTTTAGTTGTTTTTTGGTGGAAATTCCATTGGAGTGTCCTATGTGAGAAAAGTACTTGAATTACCCTCCATAACTATATATTCATAGCTTGTCCAGCCTATTCTATTACATAGAAGTAATTAAACTGCATTATTAGTCATCTACTTTATATATAGATACTTAGTACAATATATCAGCCTCGTACTAGAACAGACAATATATGTATCTAGAGAACTCACCGATCCCCTGTAGATCAGAAGCAGTCGGGGATGTAAACCCCTGTGTTGTGCTTGTTATTACTGCACTTGTTGGACCTGGAAGAAAATACAGAGAAATTGTTGATCTAATCCCAATAATCCTAATCCATTAACACTGTAATACATGACTATATGTGGTGAAGTAATGGGGTTCTAGTCTACTGGAATGTCTCCAGGATTCCTCCTCCTGACTGGACGTCCTTCTATACATTGCTGACCACAAGTGTCTTCATGTTCCTCCTCCTGGATGTTGAGTGTGGACACAGAAGACAATGTGCGGGATGGAGACTTGTATCTTCTGTCCCTGACTGCTGCATGATAAACTGAGCCGTTATGTCCTCTATGGATAGATATGAGTCTGTTCTTTAATGTGTTATTATATTACCTGCAGGGGATGTGGTCGTGGTGGTCGGCAACGGTTGTTCAGTTGCAGCAGACGTCTTTACTATAATAAACAAGAACATATTATAATTATTCACAAAGAAATAACAATAAGTGACCCCAATATATGGAGAATCTTATTCCAGTATCAGCCTCGTACTAGAACAGACAATATATGTATCTAGAGAACTCACCGATCCCCTGTAGATCAGAAGCAGTCGGGGATGTAAACCCCTGTGTTGTGCTTATTGTTAATGCACTTGTTGGACCTGGAAGAAAATACAGAGAAATTGTTGATCTAATCCTAATAATCCTAATCCATTCTGATGTGCTGCACAGAGCAGAGAGTCATTCACATACAACATTGTTATGGAGTCAATATAATGGAGGAGCCCACCTTCTCCACATGTAGTAGACGCCTTATTGTTCTCTACTCTCCTTATATATCAGCATTGGGGGATCATTAGGGAACATGTTCTAGTGTAATACATGACTCTATATGGTGAAGTAATGGGGTTCTAGTCTACTGAAATGTCTCCAGGATTCCTCCTCCTGACTGGACGTCCTTCTATACATTGCTAACCACAAGTGTCTTCAGGTGCCTCTTCCTGGATGTTGAGTGTGGACTCAGAAGACAATGTGCGGGATGGAGACTTGTATCTTCTGTCCCTGACTGCTGCATGTATAAGCGGAGCCATTATGTCCTCTATGGATAGAGATGAGTCTGTTCTATAATGTGTTATTATATTACCTGCAGGGGATGTTGGCACGGCGATGGACGATGGTTTTATTATCTCGCCAGACGTCTTTTCTGTAAATAATAAAACAATATATTATAGAAAAATCAAATAAACAATGTAAATGATGAATATAATGAGTTTTCTGCCATTGAAGACACAGAAGACGTCCAGAAGACACTTACCATCGATGGTCGGAGGAAGAGTCACCACAATTTTCCTCAGACGTGTTTTAGGTTTTTCAGTTTGTACATCAGATGTTCCTATGTGAAGGACATTCCATTTATTGGTTATTTATGTTTCCTGTATTATCTATCCTGAGTATAATATACATCATATGTTTATAGTACCAATCTGTTATTATTATATATGGGATTATGTATCTTCTACTGTAACTGAGAAGAACATTAGATGTCACCAGGGAGCTGTATGACATATAACAGGCTGCCGGCTGAGGACATTTCTACATGACTTCTAATATTCCTTATAATTTACAGTATGGGGACAGGACCCCCTTGTTCTTAGATTAGTTGGGGGTCCGGTCACTGTGATCACTATGTGATTGACATAACAGAGATTTTATCCCCTTTAAGATGGGAGGACAATTGTAGAATAAAATGGTGGCAATAAATAAACTTACCTTGTACGGACTGAAATTCATCCATGATTTGTTTGAGTTGTCTCAAACCCCTGAGAAAATCACGTTGTGTTTCTCCTATAAGAAAAGAATGAAACACATGACCTTTTATTATCATTGGTGACATCTGGGGCCAAACATCGTAGTGATATGTAATAGCAGATTGTGGATTACTGGAGGGTCCTACATTGTACATCTGTAGTCACTGGTAAAGGGTTCACCTCCTTTATCATTACATTTCCATCAATACCAGAGATAAGTATATACTATGTGCACATAACATGTATATTACAGTAAGGTAACGGCCTCCCATGTACTGAGACAAATGAGCCGTAATAACGGGGGGTCCTGGAGATCTGCTTTTAAGAGGTCACCCACTTTACATCCCCCCTATGTATAAAACACATGTAATAAAAGGGAGTTCTTCACACTAGAGAATACACAACTGCGGCATTTCTATCTACAAGCTTCCATATTACATATAATAAAGGACATTGTTCTTACCTTCAGCATAAGCTGGGATGGGAGAAGACCTAGATGGTCGGTAATTCTCAGATGCTGCTGTTTCAGCAACAAATAAAGCAAAGATAAGCCAGAAAATAAGCATTCTGCTCAGTACACTCGCCATAATCAGAGAGGTCAAATCAAGGAGAAAGTGATAAGTTAACCTATGACTGCTTTATGATGTCATCACACTATGACACAATGGAAGAACATACCATGATTGGTCAAGAAGGTGGATGACATATCTGCTTTATGAAGTCATCACATTATGGCACCATGGTGTACAAAGAAGATACCATAGTATAAGAGGGGGGATATATAAATACAGGGTGACTAGAAAAGTAATAACAAAGAAAAGCTAATGTGTTCAAATGAGAAATAGTATTGTATCTCCCATATGTGCGATGTTTTAGACCAACTCAATTGAGGAGGAAGCGTTGCACATTTAGGTGAATAATGCTTCTTATTTTTCACCGTCCATTTGAGCGCTGCCTCAAATTTTTCAGGCATGGAAAATCATAATTCACGTTGACAATTATTTATATAATCAGAAGAGCAGACGTCACACAGGGTCAAAGTGCAGGGTTTCACACGTAACCTGTCATATCAACAATCCAAATACGATCAATAAATCGTACGTATCTCCGTTAATTGGTTATTAAAATAATCTTTAACCCCTTCCCAACATTTGACGTATCCATACACCAAAGTTGGGTAAGGGAAGTATGGAACGGGCTCACGGAGTGAACACGGTCCATGCCGCGGTCAATAGCGACCACAGCATTTAAATCGTTAGAAAGAGGGAGGCGACACACTCTAACAGTTCATCACGCCCCCCGCAACGCAATCGCAGGGGGGGCGATGGTTGGTATGGCTGCCTGGGGGCCTAATGAAGAACCCCAGGTCGGCCATCTTTGTGCTCCTATTAAGACCTGCCTCCGGTCAGAGTCACGATATACTGCAATACCTTAGTATCGCTGGTTGAAGTCCGGGGACTAATAAAAAAATAAAGTAAAAATTTGTAAAATAACGTTTTTTTAATGTAAAAAAAAATAATTAAAATTAAAAGTTCAAAAAGACCCCCTTTTCCCATTTTCCACCTAGAGCATAGTAAAATAATAAATAAATATAATTGGCGTCGCCGCGTCCGTAAAAGCCTGAACTATTACATTATATCATTATTTCACACGCACGGTGAACGCCGGAAAAAAAATAAATTGTACACACCAGAATCTAAATTTTTTGGTCACCCAATCTCCCACAAAAAATGAAATAAAAGGTGATCAAATTGTCACATGTACCCCAAAATGATATCATTAAAAACCACAGCTTATCCCGCAAAAAATAAGCCCTCATACTACATAATCGACGGAAAAATAAAAAAGTTATGGCTCTCGGAATTTGGCGACACAAAATACATTTTATATTTTACACTTCGGTTTTTACTTGTAAAAGTAGTAGAATACAGAAAAAAACCATACATATTTGGTATCGCCGTAATCGTATTGACCAACAGAATAAAGTTAACATGTTGTTTGAATTGCACAGCGAACTCTGTAAAAACGATGCACAAAGAACAATGGAGGAATCACTGTTTCTTTCCTTTTCTACCCCACAAATAATTTTTTCTCAGTTTCCTAGTACAATATCCGGCACAGTAAATGGTGCAAAGAAAAATTACAACTCGTCCCGCAAAAATCAATACCTCATAGCACTATATCGACGAGAAAAATAAAGACATTATGGCTTTTGGAAGGTGGGGAGGAAAAAACCAATGTCTTTGTATTTTCTTTTAAACTTCATTACTACCACCTTAGTAATGGCCACTGGCTGATTGACAGCGTCCATTACTAAGGCGGGGCTTAGTGTTAGCTGGTGCAGAGGCTAACACTAACCCCCATTATTACCAGCCAGCTACATCATAGCATCAGCAGGCTAGCATTACCAGGGTGAGATGACCCGCTGTTTTTAGCCATTCCCAGGCTTATAATACCAGCATGCAATCGCCCCAGTACCTGACCATCACTACAGATGGTCGGGTACTGGATCGTACTCAGCTCTTCCTGGTACCAATGGTGGCGGTCGGTACTGGGTTAATAGGGGGGTTAGTGCTAGCCTTTTCACTGGCTAACATTAAGCCCCAGCGGCCATTATTAAGGTGGTAGTAAAAAAGCTTAACAAAATACATGGACATAGGAAAAATATTTTATTGAAATAAAAAAGAAACAACCATCATTAACCATTTTATTGAAAATGAAAAAAACTCTGCCATCAAAGTAGTCCTTGAATCCGACATAGTCCAACAACCGAACCTGTAAAAAAAAACACACCAAAAATATTAGTAACACGTAAAAAAGCAATGCAATTCTTATACTAACCTTTCCTGGTCCAGCGCTGGACCCGCAATGTCAGCAAGCTTGGCCCTATATCTAAGCCTATCATGTGTGATACTGTCTGCTGAGCCAATGTATCTAATCCTATCCATAGCTATATGGTCGTAGTGCTAATGATATGCTGTCTATATACATACATACATACATACATACACACACATATACACACACATACATGTACACACATATATACATACATACACTGGCGTAGCTATAGGGGTCGCAGCGGTCGCAATTGCGACCGGGCCCCGAAGCCAGGGGGGCCCACGGCCCCCCGCACCACATCAATAAAAAGTTACTATAGTAACTCGGGCCGCGGGCCCCTGTTACTATAGTAACATACTTTACTTACCTTCCTGGTTCCGGATCGCAGCGGAGGTCCTGACGTCAAGCGCTGTGCGTAGCGCATGACGTCACAGCGCTATGCGCCGCGCACAGCATCGACACGACAGAACTCCCGCCGCGGCCGAAGAGGAAGGTAAGGTTAGCCCTGACTGGCGGGGTCCGACTCCCGGGACCCGCCAATCAGCTGTTTTGAAGGGGCCGCAGCACTCGTACGAGAGCTGCTCCCCTTCATTCCTGTCACTTCATTCCGGTCACACTGTGAATCCGTGTCGGCGATTCACAGTGTGGGCGAGTAGTGAAATGAAGGGGAAGCAGCTCTCGTACGAGTGCTGCGGCCCCTTCAAAACAGCTGATTTGCGGGTCCCGAGAGACACATCAGCTATTGATGGCCTATCCTGAGGATAGGCCATCAATGTTTAGGGACTGTACAACCCCTAAGACTACGATGTAGCAGGCTTAGGGGGCCCATGAGACAGGATCACAGATTGTGTGATGCTGTCTGCTGGGTCCTGTATCTAAGCCAATCACATGGTAGGCTTAGATACATGGCCCATGCGTGATCCTGTCTGCTGGGCCCTGTATCTAAGCCAATCACATGGTAGGCTTAGATACATGGCCCATGCGTGATCCTGTCTGCTGGGCCCTGTATCCAAGCCAATCACATGGTAGGCTTAGATACATGGCCCATGTGTTATCCTGTCTGACGGGCCCTGTATATAAGCCTACCACACTGTAGGTTTAGATACAGGGCCCCAGCACACAGTAATCTTATACTGTATAAGATTACTGTCTGCTGGACCCTGTATCTAAGCCTACGTTGTGGTAGGCTTAGATACAGGGTCCCACAGACAGTATCACACATGGGCCCTGTATCTAAGCCTAACACACGTGTTACTAATCATTTTTTGTGTGTTTTCTTACAGGTTCGGTCGTTGGACTACGTCGGATTCCAGGACTACTTCGATGACAGCTTTTTTTTTATTATCAATAAAATGGTTATTGAGGGCTGTGTGGGTTTTTTTTTATTTCAATAAAATATTTTTTCTATGTCTTTGTCTTTTTTTTTTTAACTATATTACTACCGCCTTAGTAATGGCCGCCGGCTGATTGACAGCATCCATTGCTAAGGCAGGGTTTAGTGTTAGCCGATGCAGAGGCTAACACTAACCCCCTTTATTACCCCGGTACCCACCGCCACCAGGGGTGCTGGGAAGAGCCGGGTACGATCCAGTACCTGAACATCTGTAGTGATGGTCGGCCACTGGGGTGGCCGCAGGCTGGTATTATCAGGAGGGGAAAGGCCAAAAACAGTGGCCCTTCCTACCCTGGGGATGCTAGGCTGCTGCTGCTTTATTGTATCTGGCTGGTTATGAAAAATGGGGGGGACCCCACGTCATTTAAAAAAATAAAAATAAAAAATAATTGGAAAGAACGATGTGGGGTTCCCCCCCCCCCCAATTTTCATAACCAGTCAGATACAACACAGCAGCAGCAGGCAGCATTACAGGGGTGGGAAGGGCCTGTTTTTGGCCTTCCCCAGCCTAATACTACCAGCCTGCGGCCACCCCGGTGCCTGCCCGTCACTACAGATGGTCGGGTACTGGTTCGTACCCAGCTCTTCCCAGTACTCCTGGTGGCGGTGGGTACCGGGGTAATAATGGGGGTTAGTGTTAGCCTCTGCACCTGCTAACATTAAGCCTCGCCTTAGTAATGGAGGTTGTCAATCAGCCGGCGGCCATTACTAAGGCGGTGATAATAAAGTTTAAAAAGATACAAGCACATAGAAAAAATATTTTATTGAAATAAAAAAACACAACCCTCATTAACCATTTTATTGAGAATAAAAAAAACGCCGTCATTGAAGTCGTCCTCGTATCCGAAGTCCAACAACCGAACCTGTAAAAAAACACAAACACACAAAAATAATCAGTAACACATAAAGAAGCTAAATTATTATTCTTACCTTTCCTGGGTCCAGCGCTGGAGACGCAATGTCAGCGAGCTGGGCCCTGTATCTAATCCAATCATGTGTGATACTGTCTGCTGAGCTGTGTATCTAATTCAATCATGTGTGATACTGTCTGCTGGGCCCTATATCTAATCCTATCATGTGTGATACTGTCTGCTGAGCCACTGTATCTAATCCTATCATGTGTGATACTGCCTTCTGAGCCACTGTATCTAATCCTATCATGTGTGGCACTGTCTGCTGAGCCACTGTATCTAATCCTATCATGTGTGGTACTGTCTGCTGAGCCACTGTATCTAATCCGATCATGTGTGATACTGTCTGCTGAGCCACTGTATCTAATCCTATCATGTGTGATACTGTCTGCTGAGCCACTGTATCTAATCCTATCCATAGTTTATAGGGTCGTAGTGCAATAGATATGCTATGCGGTCTCATATACACACTTTTTTTTGGGCGGACACATATGTATTGGGGCTATTTCCCTGACATTTTAAGCCCTGAGGGTATGTTCACACGGCAGCGTCTGTTACGGCTGAAATTACGGGGCTGTTTTCAGGAGAAAACAGCACCATAATTTCAGCCGTAATGGCATGTGCAGGCGTCTTTCGCTGCGTCCATTACGGACGGAATTGGATCTGTTTTTCTATGGAGTCCATGGAAAACGGCTCAATTTACGCCTGAAGAAGTGACAGGCACTTCTTTGATGCGGGCGTCTTTTTTACGCGCCGCCTTTTGACAGCGGCGCGTAAAAAAAAATGACCGTCGGCACAGAACATCGTAAGACCCATTCAAATGAATGGGCAGATGTTTGCCAACGCTTTTGAGCCGCATTTTCGGACGTAATTCAATGCTAAAACGCCCGAATTACGTCCGTATATAGGGTGTGTGGACCCAGCCTTAGTGACGCCCCCGGCTGCTAGTGCTGCATTGTTGGGTCACTTAGGAGACCCAGCGATGCAGCTGAAAGCTGCGGACCGTCGGCCATAAGAAGTTTGCGGGGGCGGAGGGGCCCAGTAAAAAATTTTGCATCGGGGCCCATGAGCCTTTAGCTACGCCCCTGCATACATACATGCACACACATACATGCACACACATTTTTTTTAGGGGGTGGACATATGTTAGTACAAGGATACTTACTGCTGGGGCCCTGATTCTAAGTCTATCATGTATGATACTGTCTGCTCAGACAAGGTGGTTATGTGGGACTTCCTACAGGGGACTGCATGGCACTGTCTACAAGGGCAATGTATGGCGGGGGGACTGCGTGGAACCATACAGGGGGGTTGTGACACTGTATACAGGGGGCATCGTAAGGGGAATGCTCTACAGGTGTCTTTGATTAGAGCCCCGAGACATAACTTTGCTTGGGGCCCCAGAAATGCCATATTTACCCCTGAAGGTTAGCACAGGGACACTTACTGCTGTGGACCTTTATCTAAGGCTACATTCACTTGAGCGTGACAGATTTCCGTGCGTAAAAAACGTAAATCTGTCCGTGTACGTTGCGTTTTTGCATCAGTGTGCTCTGCGTGTGGCATGCGTTTTTCACGTTCTTGCAAACACTTTTTTTTCTCAGTGTAATTGATCCGTGAAACACGGACAGCACACGGATGTGCGTCTGTGTACTGTCCGTGATTTTCATGCACCTCTTGACTTCAATGGGCGACTATGTGCGTGAAAATGCACCAATATAGGACATGCAGTGAGTTTCACGAAACAGACACTTGTTGCGTGAAAACTCACGCATGTCTCAGTAGCTCCATGCTATGCGTTGTGCGTATGCTGTGCGCTATTTCAACGCACAGCACTAAGATGAGAATCATGCTCATCTGAATAAGCCCTAAGTCTATCATGTGTGATACTGTCTACTGGGGCCATGTATCTAAGCCTATCATGTACAGGGGCGTAGCTAGGGGGGGGCAAGCGGGGCATGTGCCCCGGGCGCAGCTTAGAGGGGGCGCCAGCGCCACCTCCTCCTGCACTATAATTGTACCTGTGTCGCAAGGACACAGGTATAATTAGAAGCAATGAATGACAGGGCACGTTCCGTGCCCGGCCATTCAGCGCCTTTCCACGAATGAAGCAACTGGTACCTTTTGTACCAGTGACGCTTCCGTCGATGAAAGGCGCTGACTGACTGACAGGGAAAGTCATCCTGCCCAGCCAATCAGCGCCTTTCATAGACGCTGCGTTCAATCCCCAGGAGGCCTGCGCAGAAGAGAGCAGGTCTCCATGGCTGCCGGACGGCGTGGGAGCGGGAATAAGGTGAGTTTGAATTTGTTTTTTTGTTTTTTTTAATTGTAATAAAAGTGTGCGGCTGTATCTTCAGGGGGGACGACTTTGTCTACGGGGGGACGGGGGGACTTTATCTACGGGGGGGGGGACTTTTTCTTCATGGGGGGGCCTTCATCTACAAGGGGGACTTTATCTACGGGGGGGGGGCTTTATCTACACGCGGGGGGCTTTATCTACGGGGGGTGTCTATCTACAGTGGGGGCTATATACTGGGGTGGGCTATCTATGGAGCACCATATACAGGGGTGGGCTATAGCTACAGTGGGGGCTATATAGTATATAGCCCCCCTATAGATATAGCCCACCCCTGTAGATATAGTCCCCCTGTAGATATAGTCCCCCCTGTATATAGCCCACCGCTGTATATAGCCCACCCCTGTAGATATAGCCCACCCCTGTAGATATAGCCCACCCCTGTAGATATCAAAAAAGGCTAATGTGCCTGTAGCACAAAAAAGGACCCAATTTCCCAACTACTGAAAGACAAATTAAATAAAATATAACTTTTAATTGATATACTGATAAAAGGTCCAAAGGAGACAAACACACAGTAAGTAAAAATTGTAGCTAAGGTCAGCTTGGCACAGGTACAGATGCAGACAGTGCTTTCATTGTGATATGTTTCACCGAAGTGCGACTGCCTCGTTCGGCAGCTGCAGATTGCAGAGGTGGCTGGGGCTGATGACCACATTTATCCCCTGATGACGCTGTGTTAACAGCGAAACATGTCGGGGGGGCTTTGATGGAATATTTTAACTGCTACGTCAGCTGACCTTTACACTGTAAAAATAGTGACACTTTGTCTCGCTCGGCAATCTGCAGCTGCCGAACGAGGCAGTCGCACTTCGGTGAAACATATCACAGTGAAAGCACTGTCTGCATCTGTACCTGTGCCAAGCTGACCTTAAGAGGCTCTGTCACCAGATTTTGCAACCCCTATCTGCTATTGCAGCAGATAGGCGCTGCAATGTAGATTGCAGTAACGTTTTTATTTTTAAAAAACGAGCATTTTTGGCCAAGTTATGACCATTTTCGTATTTATGCAAATGAGGCTTGCAAAAGTACAACTGGGCGTGTTGAAAAGTAAAAGTACAACTGGGAGTGTATTATGTGCGTACATCGGGGCGTGTTTACTACTTTTACTAGCTGGGCGTTGTGTATAGAAGTATCATCCACTTCTCTTCAGAACGCCCAGCTTCTGGCAGTGCAGATCTGTGATGTCACTCACAGGTCCTGCATCGTGTCGGCACCAGAGGCTACAGTTGATTCTGCAGCAGCATCAGCATTTGCAGGTAAGTAGCTACATCGACTTACCTGCAAACGCCGATGCTGCTGCAGAATCATCTGTAGCCTCTGGTGCCGATGTGTCCTCGCTCGTCTGACACGATGCAGGACCTGTGAGTGACGTCACAGCGTGATCTCTCGAGAACACGCTGTGTCTGCACTGCCAGAAGCTGGGCGTTCTGAAGAGAAGTGGATGATACTTCTATACACAACGCCCAGCTAGTAAAAGTAGTAAACACGCCCCGATGTACGTACATAATACACGCCCAGTTGTACTTTTACTTTTCAACACGCCCAGTTGTACTTTTGCAAGCCTCATTTGCATAAATACGAAAATGGTCATAACTTGGCCAAAAATGCTCGTTTTTTAAAAATAAAAACGTTACTGTTATCTACATTGCAGCGCCTATCTGCTGCAATAGCAGATAGGGGTTGCAAAATCTGGTGACAGAGCCTCTTTAGCTACAATTTTAACTTACTGTGTGTTTGTCTCCTTTGGACCTTTTATCAGTATATCAATTAAAAGTTATATTTTATTTAATTTGTCTTTCAGCAGTTGGGAAATTGGGTCCTTTTTTGTGCTACAGGCACATTAGCCTTTTTTGAATCATTCATTGACCTGCCAACTATTAGGGTCTTCCTAGTATTTCATTACCCCTGTAGATATAGCCCCCCTGTAGATATAGTCCCCCTGTAGATATAGTCCCCCCTGTAAATAGTCCCCCCCTGTATATAGCCCACCCCTGTATATAGCCCACCCCTGTATATAGCCCACCCCTGTAGATAGCCCACCCCTGTAGATATAGTCCCCCTGTAGATATAGTCCCCCCCTGTATATAGCCCACCCCTGTATATAGCCCACCCCTGTAGATATAGTCCCCCAGTAGATATAGTCCCCCAGTAGATATAGTCCCCCTGTAGATATAGTCCCCCTGTAGATATAGCCCCCTGTAGATATAGTCCCTCTGTAGATATATTCCCCCTGTAGATATAGCCCCCCTGTAGATATAGTCCCCCTGTAGATATAGTCCCCCAGTAGATATAGTCCCCCTGTAGATATAGTCCCCCTGTAGATATAGTCCCCCTGTAGATATAGTCCTCCCCTGTATATAGTATCCCACAAATATCTCCCCCTATAGTGCTCTACAGAAAGCCCACCCCTGTATATAGCCCCCTTGTACATATAGTCAACCCCTGTATATAGTGCTCCACAGATAGCCCACCCCTGTATATAGTATATACAGGGGTGGGCTATCTGTGGAGCACTATATACAGGGGTGGACTATCTAGTGGAGCACTATATACAGGGTGGACTATATGTACAGGGGGGCTATATACAGGGGTGGGCTATATGTGGAGCACTATATACAGGAGTGGGCTATCTGTGGAGCACTATATACAGTTGTGGACTATCTAGTGGAGCACTATATACAGGGGTGGACTATATGTACAGGGGGGCTATATACAGGGGTGGGTTATATGTGGAGCACTATATACAGGGGTGGGCTATATGTGAAACACTATATACAGGGGTGGACTATATGTGGAACATTATATACAGGGGTGGGCTATATCTACAGGGGGGCTACATACATGGTTTGGCTATCTGTGGAGCACTATATACAGGGGTGGGCTATATCTACAGGGGGGCTATATACAGGGGTGGGCTATATCTACAGGGGGGCTATTTACAGGGGTGGGCTATCTTTAGAGCACTATATACAGGGGTGGGCTATAGCTACAGGGGGCTATATACAGGGTTGGGCTATACGTGGAGCACTATATACAGGGCTGGGCTATATCTACAGGGGGCTATATACGGGGGTGGGCTATCTGTAGAGCACTATAGGGGGAGTTATTTGTGGGACACTATATACAGGGGTGGGCTATATGGGGGCACTAACTACAGGGGGCTCTATGGCAGGCACTATCTACAGGGGGCACAGTGTGTGTGTGTGTGTGTGTGTGTGTGTGTGTGTGTGTGTGTGACACAGTGTATGGTGCTATTATAATTAGAGGTGCAGTGTATGGCGCTATTATATTTAGGGGCGTAGTGTGTGGTATAATGATAACTTTATATTTATTTAGAGGTGCAGAAATGTTGGTAAAGTGAGAAGCTGAAGACATCTGAGCGGCAAACTGCAGAAATGGTCTGTGACCGGGAGAAGTCATCATAGAGGTCTGGACCGGATGGAGAAAAAGAACTAGAATCTGAGACGTTACCGGTGAGTCACTTAATGTAAATGTTTATTCTGCCTCTAATCAGTAATGTAGTCACTGTATGATCTGCAGTGAGTCAATGCGTGGTATGATTTTTTTTTTGTGAAACAGCATCTCCCAGCATATCCTTACCATTGTTCGGGCCATGCTGGGAGCTATAGTTTTATGCCGTACACACCTATACAGCAGGGGTTGCACTAAATTGAGCTGTATTTGTGCTGGTGTTGTATTTATGTACTGAGCTTGGTTCTGGTGTTGTGTATAGAACCATATTGCTTGTAAGATGTACAAATGTGTTACATAAAAAGCAATGACACGTCGATTGGTAGAGAAAACAAACAAGGCGAGGGGGAAGGAGTTGTCGGGAAAGAGGTTGGGGGGGGGGGGCGCCAAACGGAATCTTTGCCCCGGGTGCTGGAGAACCTAGCTACGCCTCTGTCATGTATGATACTGTCTGCTGAGACAATGCATCAAATTCTACCCAGCAGTGTAGCTATAGTCTTAATCTTATAGATATGCTATCTCCGATATGTATGTAAAAATGTATTTATTTTACGGGGGTAAATTTATATCTCGGGGCTTATGATCTTTTAAGACCCTAGCAATGCCCCTGATTAGCCTTGATTGACAGCTCCAGCATCCAGCGACATCACTGTGATTAGCTGAATGCTGGAAAGAATTGCAGTCCATTAAGTCACAAAAGTATCTGGACCATGATTAACCCCTTAAGGACGCAGCCTTGTTTTGGCGTTAAGGCTCAGAGCCCATTTTTCAAATCTGACATATTTCACTTTATGTGGTAATAACGTCGGAATGCTTAAAGGAACAGTGTCACCAAATTATTTTTTTTTTATATCAGTTTTATGTTAGGGTTTTATTAAAAACGTTTATATTTATTTGTGTGTTTGTGTGTTACTTTTTTCTATTTTTACACTTTTTCTTCCCTATGGGGGCTGCCATTTTTTTTTCCATTTCTGTATGTGTCGATTAACGACACATACAGACATGGAATACGGCAGCTCCAGTCCCATAGGGAATGCGAACGGGGCCCGTTCCATCCACTATGGTGTACGCCGTGTGTGTGGGAACGGCGCATGTGCCGCTACCACACAGTCCAATTTGAAATGCGCGCCGTCCGGCGCCATTTTCCTGTGGACCGGAAGTCGCGGCCGGACAGTAAGATTACTACTTCCAGTCGCGGCTTCCGGACTTGTGCACATGGAGCAGCGGCAGCAGACGGAGCGGACGGACCGGAGGGAGCGGCGGCGACTGGAGCAGGTAAGTGATTTCTATGTATGTTCGTGTTTCAGTGTGTGTTTACTAGTGTATGTAAACCTTCTACACTGTGTGTTAGCTCAAAAACTGGCGACACACAGTGTAGGAGGTTAGACCGTTCAAACCCCTCGTTTCTCCCGGCACTAGCCAGGATAAAGGAGGGGGGGGATTCTGAGAGCTCACTAGAGCGAGGGATTTTTTCCCAATTTTGCAGCATAAAGCAATGTGGTTGCTTTACCACCTGCAATGCTGCAATTTTGGGAATTGCTCCATCTAGTGACCAGTGCTGGGAAATATTATAAATTGAATCCAATTTATAATATTTCCTGACTCGTGAAAAAAAATAAAAAAAATTAGAACAATGTTTAATCACCTACACACTAATTGTTTAACTAAAAAAAAAAAAAACATGTTTTGCTGGCAATACATTCCCTTTAAACCTATCCAAGCGATTCTGAGATTGTTTTCTCGTGAGACATTGAGCTTCATGTTAGTGGTAAAATTTGGTCGATATATTCAGTGTTTATTTGTGAAAAATTGCAAAATTTAGAGAAAATTTTGAAAAAATAGAATTTTTCTGAATTTAAATGCATCTACTTGTAAAACAGATGGTTATACCCCCCAAAATAGTTACTAGTTCACATTTCCCATATGTCTACTTTAGATTGGCATAGTTTTCTTGAACATTTTTTTATTTTTCTTGGACGTTACAAGACTTAGAACATAACCATCAATTTCTCATATTTTTAAGAAAATGTCAAAAGCCTTTTTTTTAAGGTACCTGTTCAGTTCTGAAGTGGCTTTGAGGGGCCTATGTATTAGAAACCCCCATAAAACACCCCATTTTAAAAACTAGACCCCACAAATTATTCAAAACAGCATTTAGAAAGTTTTTTTTTAACCCTTTAGGAATTTCACAGGAAATAAAGCAAAGTGGAGGTGAAATTTGCAAATTTCATTTTTCTTGCTGAATTTCAATTTTATTCCAGAAGGTTTTACCAGAGAAACACTACTAAATATGTATTGTCCAGATTCTGCCGTTTTTAGAAATGGGAGTCCCCAAAAGTGACCCCATTTTGGAAACTACACCCCTCAAGGAATTCATGTATGGTTGTTGTGACCATTTTGACCACACAGTTTTTTCACAGCACGTATTTCAATTTGGTTGTGAAATTTAAAAAATGAAATGTTTTAGAATAAGATGCCATTTTTGATAAAATTTCTTCTTTTCACAAGAAATAAAATACCCCATTTTGTTCCCCAATTCGTCCTGAGTGCGGCAATACCCCATTTGTGGTAATAAACTCCTTCTAACGGCAAAGGAGTGCTATGTGTTTGTTGGAGTCCAGATTTTGCAGGATTGGTTTTCGAGTGCCATGTCGCATTTGCAGACCCCCAGAGGTATGAAAGCAATGGAAACCCTCCAGAAGTGACCCCATTTTGGAAACTACACCCCTCAAGGAATTCATTTATGGTTGTGGTTACCATTTTGACTGCACAGTTTTTTCACAGCACATATTTAAATTGGGCTGTGAAATGAAAAAAATTTAATTTTTTCCAATAAGATGTAATTTTTGATCAAAATTTCTTATTTTCACAGGGAACAAAATACCCCATTTTGTTGACCAATTTGTCCTGAGTGCGGCAATACCCCATTTATGGTGATAAACTGCTGTTTGGGCCCATGGGAGGGCTCAGAAGGAAAGGAGCGCTATGTGTTTGTTGGAGTCCAGATTTTGCTGGATTGGTTTTCGGGTGACATGTCGCATTTGCAGAGCCCCAGAGGTATCAAAGCAATGGAAACCCACCAGAAGTGACCCCATTTTGGTAACTACACCCCTCAAGGAATTGATTTACGGTTGCTTTGACCATTTTGACTGCACAGTTTTTTCACAGCACGTATTTGAATTGGGCTGTGAAATTAAAAAAAATTCATTTTTTCCAATAAGATGTAATTTTTTATCAAAATTTCTTATTTTCACAGGGAACAAAATACCGCATTTTGTTGCCCAATTTCTCCTGAGTGCAGCAATACCCCATTTGTGGTGATAAACTGCAGTTTGGGCCCATGGGAGGGCTCAGAAGGAAAGGACCACCATTTGGCCTACTGGAGCTTTTCTGGTGCTAAGTCATATATGCAGAAGCCCCTGACGTACCAGTACAGTTGAAACCCCCGAGAAGTGACCCCATTTTAAAAACTACACCCCTTAAAACATTCATCTAGAGGTGTAGTGAGCATTTTGACCCCACAGGTATTGTGTAAAAGATAATGTGCAGCAGATGGTTCAGAGCGAGATTTGCAATTTTCTTGATATCTATGCCATTTCAGTGTCCAATATATTGTGCCCAGCATGTGCCACTGGAGATATACACCCCATAAACTGTAATGTGGGTTCTTCTGGGTATGGCAATACCCTACATGTGGCTGTTATCTGCTGCCTGGGCACACAGCAGGGCTCAGAAAGGAAAGATGAGGGGGATATGCTGTGCGGAGTGCGTCAGGGTGGATGAAAAATCAAAGGGATCTATGATAAATTTTAAAACACTTTCATACAGAGCCCTGGTTTTTCGGGACCCGTGTCTCATTGATATATTTTGTCCTCCCTTATCCCCCTCTTACAGCAGAATTTGCACCTCTTTCGACTTTTTCCCTTCTTGCATTCTGGGGGCTGAATACTGCTGTCCTTCCCTTCATATATCCTAAATTTGTAGGTATACCCTGATGCACTCTCGCACAGCTTATACATCTTCACGCCATACCTTGCTCTTACTCGACAGGTACTGGCGGAATTGAAGCCTCCCTTTAAAATCTAACAAGGACTCATCAATAGAAATACACTTCTTGGGGGTGTATACTTCGGAAAACTGGGCACTGAAACAGTCTAATAGGGGTCTCCGTTTATACAAACGGTCAAAACTGGGGTCATCTCGGGGTGGGCATTGCTCATTATCAGTATAATGTAAGAAGCGAAGGATTGCCTAATTTATTTTTGTTAGGTTCCATTTCAGTTCTGAAGTTGCTCTTAGGGGCCTATATATTAGACACCCCTATGAAACACCCCATTTTAGAAACTAGACCCCTCAAAGTATTCACAACAGCATTTAGAAAGTTTATGAACCCTTTAGGTGTTTCACGGGAATTTAGAGCAGAGTAGAGGTGAAATTTACATATTTTTTTTTTTTTGTCAGAAAATCCTTTTTATACCATTTTTTTCTATAACACAAAAGGTTTTACCAGAGAAATGCAACTTAATACGTATTGCCCAGATTCTGCAGTTTTGAGAAATATCCCACATGTGGCCCTAGTGTGGTAATGGACTGAAGCACCGGCCTCCGAAGCAAAGGAGCACCTAGTGGATTTTGAGGCCTCCTTTTTTTTAGGCACCATGTCCGGTTTGAATAGGTCTTGTGTTGCCAAAACAGTGGAAACCCCCAAAAAGTGACCCCATTTTGGAAACTAGACCCCCTTGAGGAATTCATTGCAGTTTTCATGGGGGGCATGCAACTTTTTGATCAGTTTTCATTCTATTTTTAGGTGGCGTGGTGACTAAAAAACAGCAATTCTACTATTGTTTTTTATTCTATTGTTTTTTACAGCATTCACCGTGCGCTATAAATGACATATTCACTTTATTCTGCGGGGCGATACGATTACGGCGATACCAGATGTTTATAGTTTTTTCATGTGTTATGGCATTTGCACAATAAAATACATTTTGTAAAAAATCATTCACTTTTTCTGTTACCTTATTATAAGAGGCAGAACTTTTTTATTTTTCCATCAATAAAGCCGTGCGAGGACTTATTTTTTGCGTAACGAACTGTAGTTTCGATCAGGACCATTTTTCAGTACATGCGACTTTTTGATCTCTTTTTATTCAATTTTTTAGGAGGTGAAGTGACCAAACAATTGTGATTCTGGTACGGTTTATTATTATTTTCTTTTACGGCGTTCACCGCGTGGGATAAATAACAAAATACTTTTGTAGTTCAGGCCGTTACGGACGTGGCGATACCAATTATGTATGGTTTATTTGTTTGTTTATATATTTTTATTAATAATAAAGGACTGATAAGGGAAAAAGGGGGATTTTTACTTTGATCGCTTTTAAAACTTTTATTTTCTTATTGTTACACATCTTTTTTTAACTTTTTTTTAACTTTATTACTTTGTCCCACTAGGGAACTTGAGGGCAGGAGGCCCTGATCGCTATTCTAATACACTGCACTACATGCGTAGTGCAGTGTATTAGAGCTGTCAGCTACTCACTGACAGCAAGCATAGTGGGTCCTGACTTTGTCAGGATCCACTAGGCTTCTGTCAATGGCATAGCCGGACGCCATTGTTAGGTCGCTATCGTGTAGCAGGTCGGCGATGGTAGCTTAACCCCTAAAAAGCAGCGATCTCTATTTAACGCGGCTTTTAAGGGGTTAATCAGCGGGGACATAGCGATCGGTCTCCGCTGTAGGAGCTGCGGCAACTGTTGTACGAGACAGCAGCTGTCACAGCTCCTGTATGTGTCGGGAGGACGGCCGAAATGGCCGTTACTCCCGTGACGTACTATTCCTTCATGGAGCGCGAACGGGGCGGTTTCCATGACGGAATAGTATGTCACTGAGCGTTAAGGGGTTAAAGAAGTAATGATCTTCTCATATAGACGAGAGTTAGGGTTATCCTGATCTGAGGCTTCCCTCTCCTTAGATGACGCATAGTTTTTATTGTTCTCAATAGTACAATTCTCCATTATTCTATCCGACAAGAGCCATAGAAACCCCACATAAGACACATAGAGTATGTCTTCTTACCAATGTCCCTGTGCTATACAGCCGTATTCATGCCGACATTGCTTAGCAATTCTTCTTAATCACTTGGTGGAGTCGTCTCCTTGGTCTCTATGGTCTTGGCTGTCTGTCAAACTACATCTTCACCTTGTCCATGGCCCCTTACCTGCTCCTCATATTCCCTGCCGGAGCGCAGGGGCGTCCATCTAAATGACAGCAGCTCATTTACTAACTTGGGGTCAAATAAAGGATTTCTTCTTATTCCTGGCAGGGGTCCCCTGGAAATAGTTATTATTTATAATTATTGGTTATATTTTATGGCGCCACTATATTCCACAACACTGTACGCAGCTAATCACTCTGTGGGGCTCATAATCAGTCAATAACATTGCCTCCAATTCCAAGAGGCCCTATAGATTACACATATAGATGTAGCATTCTTATTGATAATTATGTTACATTTTAATCTAAACAATTGATAAATCTTATTATATAAAACACTCGACTGGAGGCCCATAGCACTGTCCATCCTGTGCCTCCTGGTCCATGAGCAGAATGCCAATGCTACAGTAAAGACTCACACGGTTAGGGCAGATTCACACGAGCGTTGCGTTTTTGCGCGCGCAAACAACGCAGCGTTTTGCGCGCGCAAAAACCATTTGACAGCTGCGTGTGTCATCCGTGTCTGATGCGCGGCTGCGTGATTTTCGCGCAGCCGCCATCATAGAGATGAGGCTAGTCGACGGCCGTCACTGTCCAAGGTGCTGAAAGAGCTAACTCTTTCAGCACCCTCGACAGTGAATGCCGAACACAATATCGCAAAACCTGTAGAAAAAAAAGAAAAAGTTCGTACTTACCGAGAACTTCCCGGCCGTTGCCTTGGTGACGCGCCTCTCTTGACATCGGGCCCCACCTCCCTGGATGACGCGCCAGTCCATGTGACCGCTGCAGCCTGTGCTTGGCCTGTGATTGGCTGGAGCTGTCACTTGGACTTAATTGTCATCCCGGGAGGTCAGACTGGAGGAAGAAGCCGGGAGTTAGCGGTAAGTCAGAACTTCGTTTTTTTTTGCTACAGGTTCATGTATATTGGGATCGGAAGTCACGGTCCATGGTGCTGAAACAGTTTAACTCTTTCAGCACCATGGACAGTGACTATCTCCTGACGTCGCGTACCGATCATTTTTTTGCCGGGTTCGGCCAAAACGAGTTCGGCCGAACCCGGTGAAGTTCGGTTTGCTTGTCCGGCTTCGCTCATCGCAAAGACACTCCGTTTGGATGTTCGGAAACAGAAAAGCACGTGGTGCTTTTCTGTTTTCATTCATCCTTTTCACTGCTGTTGCGCGAATCACGCTCGTCCCACGGAAGTGTTTCCGTGTGGTGCGCGTGGTTTTCACGCACCCATTGACTTCAATGGGTACGTGATGCGCGAAATACGCAGAGTTATTGAACCTGTCGCGCTTTTTGCGCAGCAGACAAACGCTGCGCAAAAAGCACGGACTGTCTGTACTGCCCCATAGACTTGTATTAGTCCATGCGTGCCGCGTGAAAACCACGCGGCCCGCACGGACCGAATACACGCTCGTGTGAATCCCCCCTTAGAACGGTATTGTTTAATCAAATTTCTAAATGGAATGTAATTCACATGACCAGGGGATAGTAGAGTACGTTCATTCTCATAAGGGTAATGTTACTATGAATACTACTCCCCCCCCTTAATGGCCATACCACCTACACAACCCGTCCCCTATAAGAAAACACGGACACCTTGGGTTGGATAAATTTAGCCACAGCAGCCATTTTATTTACAAACAAACATAATAGAAACAACGATTTACATATAAGAATAACAATGGAAGGGGAGTCCTTGGATCTATAAAAGTCTGTCAACATAAACAGCCACATTGCATTGTATTTTACTCACAGCCGTCACCCTACAGGCTCAGGGGCACCGTCACAGTTGGCTGACCTAAACTGCAACCACTCTCCGGGATACCACCCAGCAGGAGCCCAAATTGACCAGACCACTGAACCATAATAAATTAGGGAGGGACCATACCCCCGATGAATCCCCCCCACACCAATTTACCACCAACTCCAAGGACCCCCAATCCGCCACGCTACTGCTGCGACACCTCAATAACCGCTCCTCAGGATCACCTTGTACCTGTAAAAAAAGAAAAACAACGAGCAACAAAGCGAAATCACAGACTTGTCAATATACATGACTAACGAGAAATTATGGAGGGAGGGCGGGACAAGGATAACGCTGTCTGCTCCCGTAATGGCGCCCTTCCACACTAACCCACCCTTAAACCCTTCAGGACGCAACCTGTTTTGGCCTTCAGGACACAGACAATTTTTTCAAATCTGACGTGTTACTTTATGTGGTAATAACGTTGGAATGCTTTTACCTATCCAAGTGATTCTGAGATTGTTTTCTCGTGACATATTGTACTTTATGTTAGTGAAAATGTGCAAAAATTAGCATTTTTCTAAATGTAAACGTATCTGCTTGTAAAACACATAGTAATACCACACAAAATAGTTACTAGTTAACATTTCCCATATGTCTACTTTATGTTTGCATCGTTTTTTGAACGTCCTTTTATTTTTCTAGGATGTTACAAGCGCTTAGAACTTTAGCAGCAATTTCTCATATTTTAAAGAAAATTTCAAAAGGCCATTTTTTCAGGGACCAGTTCAGTTCTGAAGTGGATTTGAGGGCCTTATATATTAGAAAATCCCCAGAAGTCACCACATTTTGAAAACTGCACCCCTCAAGGTATTCGAATCAGCATTCACAAAGTGTTTTAACCCTTTAGGCGTTTCACAGGAATTAAAGCAACGTAGAGGTGAAATGTATAAATCCTTTTTTTTTTTGCCGAAATTCATTACTAATACATTTTTTTTGTAGCACAGAAGGTTTTACCTGAGAAATGCAACTCTATATTTATTGCCCAGATTCTGCAGTTTTTAGAAATATCCTACATGTGGCCCTAGTGTGGTAATGGACTGAAACACAGGCCTCAGGGGCAAAGGAGCACCCAGTGGACTTTGGGCCTCCTTTTTTTTTAGAATATATTTTAGGCCGCTTGTCAGGTTTGAAGAGGTCTTGTGGTGCCAAAACAGTGAAAACACCCCAAAAGTTACCCCATTTTGGAAACTACACCCCTCAAGGAATTTATCTAGTGGTATAGTTAGCATTTTGACCACACAGGTTTTTCGCTAAATTTATTAGAATTAGTCTGTAAAAATGAAAATCTACTTTTTTTCTGAAAAAACATAGAAATTTGTAATATTTACAAGGAATAATGAAGAAAATGCAGCCCAACATTTGTAAAGCAATGTCTCCCGATTACAGCAATATCCCATATGTGGTAATAAACTGCTGATTGGACCCAGAGCAGGGCTCAGAAGGGAAGGAGCGCCATTTGGATTTTGGAGCACGGATTTTGCTGGATTGGTTTTAGGTGCCATGTTGCGTTTGCAACGCCCTGGAGGGACCAAAACAGGGGAAACCCCCCAAAAGTGACCCCATTTTGGAACTACACCTCTCAAGGAATTTATCTAGGGGTATAGTTAGCATTTTGACCACACAGGTTTTTTGCAGAATTTAGTGGAATTAGGCAGTGAAAATGAGAATACATTTTTTTTCTGAAAAAGCATAGAAATTTTTAATTTTTACAAGGAATAAAGGAAAAAAAGAACAACAACATTTGTAAAGCATTTTCTCCTGATTACGGCAATACCCCATATGTGGTAATAAACTGCTGATTGGACCCATGGCAGCGCTCAATAGTGAAGGAGAGCCATTTGGACTTTGGAGCACGGATTTTGCTGGATTGTTTTTCGGTGCCATGCCGTGTTTGCAACGCCCTGGAGGGACCAAAACAGTGGAAACTCCCCAAGTTACCCCATTTTGGAAACACCCCTCAAGGAATTTTTCTAGGGGTATAGTGAGCATTTAGACCCCACGGGTCTTTTTCAGAATTAGGCCGTGAATATGAATATCACAATTTTTTTCCACTAAAATGTTGAATTTTCTCATTTTCACAAGGGATAAAGGAGAAATAAACAACCAATATTTGTAAAGCAATTTCTCCCGAGTACAGAAATACCCCACATGTGGTCAAAAGTTTTTTTTTCATTAGAAATGAATTAACCCCTACAGGACTGATCAATTTTTTGCTTTCTTATTTTCGTTTTTCACTCCCGGCCTTCCAAGAACCATAACTTTTTTCTTTTTTCCGTCAGTAGAGTGATGTGAGGGCTTATTTCTTGCGGGAGGAATTGTAGAATGTACTAGGAAACTGAAAAATATAGGAAAATATCGGAATATAGGAAAAAAATGTGATTCAATTTTTTGGGGTTTTTGTTTTTACAGCTTTCGCCGTGCGGTAAAAACGAAAACTACAGCGATTTTGGCAGTTTAAATTATTTAAGTTTTTTACGGTGTTCACCGTGCAAGTTAAATAATCGTATACTGTAATAGTTCGGCCTTTTACGGACGTAGCGATACCAATTTTGTTACGTTTTTTACATTACTTTAGAAGAAAAATGGGAAAAGGTTTTTTATTTTAACTTTAAACTTTTTTCTTTCTCACTACTAATAACTTTAATTCTTCTACACATTTTATTAGTCCCTTAGGGGACTTGTACCAGCGATCATTGGATCGCTGGTACAATATACTGCAATACTAATGTATTGCAGTATATTGTTATTTTTACAGACTCCTGTAACCGCACGATCGCTGTTCCTGTTTGTTAGTCCTGGGTGTCAGCTGTAATACACAGCCGACACCCGCAGCGTATGGAGCGGGCTCAGCATGTGAGCCCGCTCAATACATCAACCCCCGCACCATGACGTGCTATTAAGTCATAGTGCGCAAAGGGGTTAATGCACAGCGGATGGTGTGAATATTGCAATTTTCTACTGATATGCCATTTTAGTGCATAATATGTCGTGCCCAGTTTGTGCCACTAAAGACAAATACCTCATAAAACGTTAAGCGGGTTCTCTCGGGTATGGTGATGCCGTATATGTGGGCGCAAACTGCTGTTTGGGCACGCTGCGGGGCTCAGAACGGAGGGACACCATTTTACTTTTGGAGCTCAGATTTTGCTTGGTAGTTTTTCTGTTTGGAGTTTTGCTGGTATTTCAGTTTATAATGTGGGGGCATATGTAATCTGTGCGGAGAACATCAGGGAATAATAAGAGGGTATAATAATGGCGTAAATAAATAATAATTCATAGATATGTGGCCAGTGTCACACTGATAAATGGCGCCCGATCTTATCCGCTTTTGGAACACACTGTACATTTTGCATCGCCATATTCTGAGAGCCAGAACTTTTTTATTGTTTCACCACTAGAGCCGTGTGAGGGCTTATTTGTTGCGGGACAATCTGTAGTTTTCATTGGTATCATTTTGGGGTGCATGCAATTTTTTTGATTACTTTTTATAAAAAAAATTTGCAAGCCGGGTGACCATAAACAACCAATTCTGACAATTTTTTTTAGTTTATTTTTTGCAGCATTCACTGTGTGCTATAAATGACAGTTTTACTTTATTTTGCGGGTCGGTACGATTGCGGCGATAACATATGTATATAGGTTTTTTATGTTTTGCGGCATTTGCGCAATAAAATCACTTTTTAAATAATTCATTTTCTGTGTCACCATATTCTGAGAGCCATAACTTTTTTATTTTTCAGTCAAAAAAGCGATGTAAGGGCTTGTTTTTTGTGGGACAAGCTGTAGTTTTTATTGGTACTATTTTCGGGTACATGCGACTTTTTGATCACTTTTTATTCTCTATTTTGGGAGGGGTGGTGACCAAAAAATAACGATTCTGGTGTAGTTTTTTTATTGATTTTTTTGGGGGGTGTTCATCGTGCGGAAAAAATAACATTATAGTTTTATAGTTGGGGTCATTTACGAACGCGGTGATACCAAATATGTGTACTTTTTTTAACGTGTTAATTTTTTTCCTATAAGGAAAGTCTTGTTATAGGAAAAAAAGCAGTGTTTGTTTATATAACTTATAACTTTTATTTTTACACATTTTTAAAACATTTTTATTACTTTTTTTACTTTTTTCACTTGTCCCACTAGGGGACATTTAGACTTGCAGCTTTGATCGCTGCTAGAGTACATTACACTACCTACGTAGTGTAATGTATTCTAACTGTCATTGTGACATGACAGTCACACTGACAGGAAGCCTCGGAGGACCGGCCGGAGGCTGCTCCTCCGAGGCTTCCGTACATGGCAACCCAGAGGTCATTTTGTGGCCTCCGATTGCCACGACAAGCATCGGAAACCCCCACAATCACTTCGTGGGGGCTGCCGATGTGCTTCAAACCCCTTAAATGTGGCGAACGCTATCTGTCACCACATTTATGGGGTTAATTGCCAAAATCATCGGCGATGGTCCGTTGACCGGCGAGATTGGAGTGTCAGCTGTCGGGGACAGCTGACCTCCCGATTCCCGGACACTGTCCGTTAGGACAGTGTGCGCCGGGAACTACTCCGCAACTGTACGTCCTGATGCGGGAAGCAAGCCCTCTGCAGGACGTACAGTTGCGGAGCAGCGTGTGAAAACGTTAAATACACCTAGCCTCGCCCCATTAACCTCCACCCCACTAGCTCCTGACCACCCCTCCTAACACCCTTAAAGAGGTTCTGTCACCAGATTCTCAAATCCCTATCTCCTATTGCATGTGATCGGCGCTGCAATGTAAATAACAGTAACGTGATTTGTTTTTTTAAAAACGTTCATTTTTGGCCAAGTTATGAGCTATTTTATATATATGCAAATGAGGTTTTAAATGGACAACTGGGCGTGTTTTTTTTCGTATGTCCAACTGGGCGTGTATTGTGTTTTTAACTGGGCGTGTTTACTTGTTTTACTAGCTGGGCGTTGTGGAGAGAAGTGTATGATGCTGACGAATCAGTGACCAATCAGCATCATGCACTCCTTTCCATTCATTTACACAGCAGCATCGCGTTCTTACTAGAACGATGTGCAGCCACATACACAAGTGTCCTGATAATGAATACACATGACATCCAGCCTGGACGTCATGTGTATTCAGAATCCTGACACTTCTGAATCTTTTCTGTGAGATTTCCAGCAAGGGAAACAAAATCTCGTTTACCTCGTAATCTCGCGAGATTACGCGTTGCTTGCTGGAATCTCACAGAAAAGATTCAGAAGTGTCAGGATTCTGAATACACATGATGTCCAGGCTGGAGGTCATGTATATTCATTATCAGGACACTTGTGTATGTGGCTGCACATAGTTCTAGTAAGAACGTGATGCTGCTGTGTAAATGAATGGAGAGGAGTGCATGATGCTGATTGGTCACTGATTCGTCAGCATCATACACTTCTATTCACAACGTCCAGCTAGTAAAACAAGTAAACACGCCCAGTTAAAAACACAATACACGCCCAGTTGGACATACGAAAAAAACACGCCCAGTTGTCCATTTCAAAGCTCATTTGCATATATATAAAATAGCTCATAACTTGGGCAAAAATGAACGTTTTAAAAAAAAACGTTACTGTTATCTACATTGCAGCGCCGATCACATGCAATAGGAGATAGGGATTTGAGAATCTGGTGACAAAGCCTCTTTCACTCTTTCTCTATGTACATCCCTGATCATGGTGGCCTACCCCTATGGCCTTCTGCCAGGTCCGACCTGTACTTGCTCTCTGTTAGCTGCAAGACGAAACCTGAAGGTGCCAGTTCTGAGGATACTTTCACTGTAATGATCGGTCTATGAGCTGGGACCTTTACAACTGCGGTCCCCGAAAATGTCTCAATAGCATGTCACATTATAAATAACTGCGTAATACCATGAAAGCAGCGGACTGTGATGACTGGGACTTATAGTCTCACAAAACTAGAGAGCCATAGGGCCCAGACCACAATGCATAAAATATTGCTTTTATTGACAAAATGTTGCGTTTCATCATTTTCAAGATCTCTGCTTGCTGCCAGTGAATGAAAACATTCACTTACACATCCAGAGGCTAAAAAAAACTGTGTCCTGATGTCCAGCTGACACAAGGTCACGGATGCATAATCTGTAGCAGGGCTGGCTTCAGGTTTATGTGGGCCCTTGGGCGACACAGACTTAGTGGGCCCCTTTGCGGGGGAACTCACAGCGTCAGTAAGATGGCAGAAAACTTCACTCTGTGCCCCCATATAGAAGTTAGGCCCTGTTTATGCCCCTATCAGGGATGTAACTAGGAAACACTGGGCCTCATAGCAAACTTTTGACTGGGCCCCCGTCCCCTGGGTGGCACACACAGCCTGGCATTGTAGATAGTGCCCCTCTGTAAATAGTGCCATACAGCCCCCTTCTTTAGACAGTGCTATACAGCCCCCCCTGTAGACAGTACTATACATCCCCCTGTAGACAGTGCCTTACAGCCCCCCTGTACACAGTGCTATACAGCCCCACCCTGTAGACAGTGCTATACAGGCCCCCTGTAGACAGTACTATACAGGCCCCCTGTAGACAGTGCTATACAGGCCCCCTGTAGACCGTGCTATACAGCCCCCTGTAGACAGTGCTATACAGCCTCCCCATACAGTGCTATACAGCATCCCCATACAGTGCTAAACAGACCCCCTGTAGACTGTGATATACTTTCAAGTATCACAAAGAGGGACAATCGATGTGACACGCAGCGGCAATTTTTTTTCTTTTAAGCCACGCTTATAATACCACTCAAACCCCGCTCATACACACCCAGTTCAGCCCACACCGTATAATGTCCCCATAGCTGCCACCATACAGTATAATGCCCACATACAGTATAATGGCCACACAGATGCCCCATACAGTATAATGCCCACACATGCCCCATACAGTATAATGCCCACACAGATGCCCCAATGCAGTAAAATGCCCCATAGCTGGTCCCATGCAGTAAAGTGCCCCATGCAGCATAATACCCCCATAGCTGCCCCCACCATATAATGCTCCCCATAGCTGCCCCCACACAGTATAATGCTCTCCATAGCTGCCCTCACACAGTATAATGCTCTCCATAGCGCCCTCACACAGTATCATGCCTCCCATAGCTGCCCCGACAGTATAATGCCCCCAATACTGTCCCCACAGTATAATGCCCCCCATACAGTATAATGCCCCCCATAGCTGCCCCGCACAGTATAATGCCCCCCATAGTAGCTCCCACAATATAATGTCCCCATAGCTTCCCCCACAGAATAATGCCCCCATAGCTGTCCCCACAGTATAATGCACCCATAGCTGCCCCCACAGTATAATGCCCCCATACTGTATAATGTCCCTTTAGCTGTCCCCACAGTATAATGCCCCCATACAGTATAATGCCCCCCTAGCTGTCCCCATAGTATAATGCCCCCATGGCTGTCCCCACAGTATAATGCCACCCATAGCTGCCCTGACAGTTTAATGCCCCCATACAGTATAATGCCCCCCATAAAGTAACATGCTTCTATAGCAGCTACCATATCAGCCCCCCTTCCCTACCCAGTATACTGCCCCATAGTGCCTAATAGGAAAATAATAACATAATTACTTACCTATCCCTGTTCTCACAACGAGTGGAGGATCCTTCTCCTCCAGTCTGTGCTGTAAGTGACACAGGCGATGACATCACTAAATCGCACCTGCCTGCGCCGAGCCGTTCACGGCAGAGTGAATGCTGGAGCACAGAGCTGTCAGCACCTTGCTCCAGCATTCAGGAAGCGGGAACAGCACGGTGATGGCTGTGTGGCTACAGTGGTCCTGCAAGCCCCCCAGGTTTAGGGGCCCGGTCGCAATTGCAACCATTACGACCCCTAGAGCTACGCCACTGTATACAGTAGCCTGTGGCAGAGCTGCTCTGTCATAGTGTTCACTAGTATCTGCAGCCGAATGTGATGTCGCTACCGCTGTAGCAGCCATAACGGCTGCTAGCGGAGCCTCCAGGCATGGGGGGGCGTGACGGCTGGCTGCACGGGCCCATTCTTGCTGTGGGCCATGTAGCAGCTGCTATGGCTTCTACCAAGGTAGTTATGCCACTGGCCCCCATGGCCCCCATTTTGTACTTCCATAAATGTACTACCTTCTGTATATAGTGCCACACAGCTCCCTCCCAGGTAGTGCCACACAGCCTCCCTTCCATGTAGTGCCACACAGTCCCCCTCCCAGCTAGTGCCATACAGCCCCCTCCCAGGTAGTGCCACACAGCCCCCCTTCCAGGTAGTGCCACATAGCCCCCTGTAGATAGCACCATATATCGACACCCCTCCTGTAGATAGCGCCATATAGTGACCCCCAAACAAATAACATAAAAAATCTTCTTACTCACATAGGCCCCATTCCTGCGACGAATGGAGCGAATCAATTCCGACAGGATCCTTGCGTAGGTCGGATTGATCCAGTGACGTCATCACGCCGGCCTGCGCAGTGATGCTGTCCCTGCGCATAATAGGCTACAGGCCAAACGTGGCCTGTAGCCTAGTAAATGGCAGAGGAGGTAGATATATTCCTGCTCTGTCATAGTTTTCAATAGTATCTAAATCCTAATGACGTGGATGCTATTGAATGTGGCGTCGCTACCGTTGTAGCAGCCCTAGCGGCTGATAGTGGATGCTAGCGGCGCCACTGGGTATGGGGGCCCATCACGGCGGGTGGCTCATGCCCCCTCATGCCATGGGCCCCGTAGCAGCCGCTATGGCTACTACAACGGTAGTTACGCAGCCTCCTAGATATGGCTTCCCCCTAGAAGCAGAATCCCCAGCAGGAGTGTTGGCAACGCTCTGGCTGGTGATTCCACTCGTGGAAGAGCCATGGCGGCAGCACCCGGCGACCAAGTGGGTCCCCTCAAGGTTAGTGGGCCCAGGCACTTGCCCGGATTCGCTGGGTGCTGACGCCAGCCCTGATCTGTAGTATTCATAAAATCACAGTTTATCTCTCGCAGCGTGAGCCAAGTGCATTCACAAGCTGCGTCCACTCCCCCCTCCCGTCACTGACTGACAGATTTCTTCCCATGCACAGTTTGGGGTGAAAGTTGACAGATTATTGCCAAGTAAGTTACCCAGCGCTGGAATCAGGGTCGCTGTCAATACTTTATGCCGCCCTCAGATAGGATAGTATAAACCTGATGACAGATTAAAACAATTCTATTTCTTAATAGTCAGTAAGTGACGTCTCTTATATTTAGCAACAAAACGCTCAGTACCCGCTTCTTCTAGAACTGAAAGCAGAACTCTTTACTCAAGAGCAGGGATGGCAAGATGATTCAGTCTAGATTGACCATTGTCTGTCTCAGCCGGGTATGGAGTCTCCGTAGTACTGGAAATGACCTTTCACGGCTGCAGCTGCTTACTGGGATGGTCAGGACAACGTGATTTATATTTATTAAAGATGGGAACATTAGTGGATGTAATGCATAGAACTCATTGTGTAATTCTCTGCACCTTCATGTATTCTTGACATATAACTCTTGACCACGAGAACTTCTTCACATTTCAGTCCTAGCTTATAATGTTTGGACAATGCTTGTAAGTCAGATGGCAGAACATTTTAGAGCGTGGATTACATGCTTGCATCCCATTCAGGAGCTCCGGTTTTATGCTGAAATTTCTGTTGTCCAGTTCAGACAACATTGTGGGTAAGGGCGGGTAAAGCAACTTCATTGTTAGTGCATCTGGAGCACTAAGTGCTTCCCTCATGCCAAAGATAATGTTTTCTGTTTTCTCCTTGATGTTTGGCTTCTGGAATGGGTATATTGTGGTCATGAAGCAAAGCTATGGATTTGTTGTATATTTTGATTCCTTTTTCAGGAGTTCTCATATGTTTTACAGTATTGTACATTGCCTCTTTACAATTTACAGCTCTTACTAAATTCAGATCCTTTTTATAGTGCCGGCGGCCGCCGACCGCCTGCATCTCTCTACTACCGGCGGCCGCGGACGTCGGTCTGTTCATGCTCGTCCCTTCTCATGGATGCCGGCACGCACTGATCCCTGCCTCTTCCCCTGTACTGTGTCCGTAGGTGCGCACACTCTTACCGTTTCTTAAAGGGGCAGCCTTTGTACCAGTAAAAGTGTCTCCAGCCTATCCCTGCACACCAACGGCTTTATCAGTGTACCTGCCCTTTGCCCCAGTGCCTGAGCAAAGTTTTACAAACTTTGTGTTATCCTTATGAAGGCTCCGTATCCTGAGTTCATTACCTGTTGGTATCATGTGTCCTGAGTCCGTTATCTGTTGGTATCCTGTGTCCATTATCAGTCGTTATCCTGTACCCTGTGTCTGCTTCCAGTAATCTGGCACTGGCGTGCTTCCAGTATTCCGGCACCAGCGTGCTTCCAGTAATCCAGCACCAGCGTGCTTCCAGTGATCTGGCACTAGTGTGCTTCCAGTAATCCAGCACTAGCCTGTATCCTTGTACCACCAAGGTACCATCTGCCTGTGCCTGCCTAGCTTCTGTTTGGCCAGTACTACTCCGCCAGGACCACCTCAAGAGGTAGCGACCCGGCAGTCTCCCCGCAGTAAAGATCAGATCTCTGTATAGGGAATAAAGGTTGAAGACCGGGGAGACTGCTTAGACAACACCCTTAGAGGTAGCCAAAAGCCAATCTGGCGGATTAGCCCAGTGGGTACACAAACCTGCTGGTTGTTACATGACCTGGTTGAATAGAGTCTTGGGTTGATGCCCACTTACCTAATTACCATCCCCTTAATTCCAAGAAAAAACACACAGAAAAGACAAGGTTGGATTCTAATGGCCACAGCAGCTGTTAATTTTTTATTTACATAATATTAAATTGTATATATATATTTCAAAATATTATATAAAACACAGGGAATTCTCCACAATAGAATTCCTCCCAAAATTCACCTGGCCCTACCTGGGTCAGTATATCAATAAATATCAATAATAAATAACATAACATAAATAACATACGTAAATAATACAGTAACATAGACAAGGGAAGTTCTTGAAGTTATTATTTTTGTTTAATTGAGATAGCCACCTGCAAACCACCGCCTTTTTTTACCTCCAGCCGTAACCCAGCTCGGAGGCACCAATCACCTCTGCAGATGGCTCTGACCAGAAACACACTTCAAGTTCCTGGCTACAAAAACAGAAACTGCCCGGTTCAGATTCATCCGGGCCTTGTTGATCCGTTCAATGGATCGAGCGAAACGCCATTGCTTCATAGGAACAATGTCGGACCACACCACAACCAAGCCCTGGTGCGAAGCCCACAAACAGAGTAGGTCATGCCTAATGTCCCGGACAAGCTCGCGAAATGGGCAAACACCCAAGTCGTTCCCACCAACATGCAAAACCAAGATCTCAGGAACACGGTGTAACTGTGAGTACGTGTGGAACTCGAGCAGGACTCGGCTCCATAGCAAACCTCGGAATCACAGCCAATGCAACACTGCGTCGATCCACGGGATCCTCAGCTGGCGACCATCAGGGAAGACATCCGCGCTCAATGTCCCCCAGTGAACGAACGAATGCCCCAATATTCACACCATACACGGGTGAGCATCTGAAACTACAGAAAAACATACACGCCCATCCATAAGCAAAAACACCATGACAACAACAACATAACCCACCACTACACGACACATTAAAATACAATCAGCAAGACATCAATTACAACAAATGGGGGCGAATATAAGACCTGAACCTGTTGCATTCCCACCTCCCAATGCGTCGAACTCTCACCTCGTCCAATCCGCAGGGCACCGCCACAGTGCAGAAGGAATGAGAAGCATAACCCTCCGAGCTAACACCAACCTCCGACAAACACTTCCTAAACACTGCACAAAACTGGAATCTAGAAAAAAAAAGTCCCGTCCACATGACGTAGCAATGGCAAGTCCGATAAGCTACCCGGGGGCCTAAAGTCGCGCATACAACGCACCGGGCAGACGGCCACCTCTGGAAGAGCAAACAACACTACCCGCTTACCCCGACCTTTCTAGATCCGTTTTTGACCTACGCTATCATAATTCCAGTCTATCCTCATATAATTCCACATCGTCCTGTCTAATATACAACCTATAGAATGAAGGGTACAATTAACACAACAAATGATGAAAAAAATATATAAACTTTATTGAACAAATCACAATATACAATATAAAAGAGGAGTCATGCAAAGCACGACTAAAAACGTCTATCAAATGCAGAGGGCATGTACATATAAATAGAACACGAGAAGGGCATGAGTGTGTAGGTGGTATGCATGGACGGATTCAGTCTATCTAAACAATGATGTAAAGCATAATCGCATAAACAATGTAGTATCAATCTCATAACCAAATCCAGAGGGCTGAAATGAAGTAGAACAGCAACACCAATGCCCCTATGGCTAGACACCATCAGAATCAAGTTAAGCTCACAGTGAGATGAAATCAATAGTGTCAGAGAGGGGTTTGGACAGAGTGATATACAAACAATGGAGACATGCACATACCCATGTTGAGCACCTCTGCAGAGAGAGAACGTCAGACCCGACGCGCGTTTCGGCAGAATGCCTTCGTCCGGGGGTGGCGTCTCTCCAGCGGAAGCCTCCCTTTTAAGAATCGTCTGTCCAATCGCGTGCAGGTACAGCCCACTGAGCGTCACAGGAGGTTAGTCAGTGTTGGCGTCTTGTGCCAGGTGTAGAGATGGCCAGCCGCATACTTCCGACCGCGCGTCATCAGAGAGGGCGTGGAACAGCGGCGTCATGTATATTTATATCGTATTTATTTATTTCTTTTGTATTTAATAAATATACATACATATCAGTACTGCATTTTTACTACATTTATTATCATCATATATTTCCTATATATATGTTATTCTTCACACTAATTTCCACACCACTTTATGCACTTCATTAATTTATTTTACACTGTGTTTGGCATTATGTGCCCTTACATTATTTATGTCCAATACACACATGTTCTTTGTTCTTTGCACACACACATTATTAAATTCCTTATATAAATACAGATCACTTGTATGTGTATGTAGTCCCGGTGTGGCTATTCAGGACGCTATCATTATATAAATATGCGATTTTATTAGTACATCACAAGCCATGTATTTCTGTCATGTTTATTCACACATGTTTCTCGTTGTCACTCTAAATACTATAGTGTTAATATATATGTCACTATGCTCCACAGTTGTATTACTGTTCGTTCATTTCATACTACTCGTTTGCCGGACTCAGTCTGTCCAGTCGGGTATACAGCACACAGGTTTACTTACCTCCCAGTGGGATTTCTCTGTGCGCTTGCGTCGGGGGGAGTGGTGGAGCTGTGTCTACATCGGGGTGGGCGTGTCTCTCCGGTGTCAGACGCCGCTGTTCCACGCCCTCTCTGATGACGCGCGGTCGGAAGTATGCGGCTGGCCATCTCTACACCTGGCACAAGACGCCAACACTGACTAACCTCCTGTGACGCTCAGTGGGCTGTACCTGCACGCGATTGGACAGACGATTCTTAAAAGGGAGGCTTCCGCTGGAGAGACGCCACCCCCGGACGCAGGCATTCTGCCGAAACGCGCGTCGGGTCTGACGTTCTCTCTCTGCAGAGGTGCTCAACATGGGTATGTGCATGTCTCCATTGGAAGAAACAGAAGAAAATGATCCAGCGCTGAGTCTAGTTGTAGGTTAAAAGAAATTTCTTTGCCATGACTAAGAGCACAGGAGTTGCTCGAAACGCGTAGGCCAGGGCACAACCGCCTACTCACATTTTTCTTGGGACTGCGTCTCCCTACAATTTTAACCTACAGTGCGGGACAGTTTTCCTGCAGCGAGGCAGTGACACCTAGCGTCATAGATAACTATGATGCTAGGAGCCCTGCAGTGTGTTCGGTCCGGGGAAATGCGGCAGACATACGGACCGTATATCACGGACCGAACACGCTCGTGTGAATTAGGTCAGAAACTTCATACCCGAAACTACTAGATCCCCCACTGAGGGGGCAAGGAAGGGGCCCACCTTACAACCCAACCATACCTCTTTTGTAGGTTTAGAAGAAACCACATCGGAATGCTGGTAAGCAGACCGAAGGTTCCGACGTGTAACTGGGACTACATGCAAAGGGACGTGAATAACGAAACCCAAACAAAACCCCTCATAAATCAGCCTAGCCGCGGCCCTATCGGGATAATCATTTAGACAGGGGACTATCCTTGTCAACCTCACTGGAGTCGTTCCCTTGACTAACAGAGCCGGGTTGGTTGCCCGATCGTTTTCCATTACGCAAACACTTTGAAGCGCCATGGCAGGGGTCATTGCAGTGTGGTCAAATGTGCTTAAATTTGCAAATGGAACTGTCATTAAATTGCCAGCAAAAAATATTATGGAACCTGAAACCTGACTGGACGAACCGCTGCTCCCAAGAAAGGACTAACCCTGCTTCACCGGAGCGGTCACCCGTAACCACAAGGCTATATCTTTTTGATCCCACCGTATGAATGACCAAAACGCCTTACGCTGACTAAACTGTTCGTCGTAATGTAACCACGTCTGACCGCCATACGCCCGGTGGGCCTCGGCGATCGAATCTAAGTAACAAAAGCAGGGAGCAATTCTCGTCGATCACGCTGGCCAAAATAGCAAAGGCCTAGAATCAATTGAGGAAAGTCTGCGGAATAAGCCTTTACCGTCAACGTTCTTCCTCTCATCCTGCTCGTTTTTGTCCAAGTTAAACTTTGCAAGCAGTAGGAGAGAAAAATTTCCACATACTCATCTTTCCATATGCGCTCGTGGACGTCCTGTTTCTGGTGGACCCCCAAAGGGCACTCGAAACACACGTAAACCTCGCAGCAAGCTCGATCGTCTAAATGAATCCTATCCCCGTCCTTCTGCGAATCGGTCAGTACTGTCACTGCAACCGCTTCCGCGGAGGCCACCACCGGTTTGACGGAATGAGAGGGAACCTGCGTACCTCCCGCTACCACACGCTGACCTTCCCAGACTACCGCCAGGGACATAACCAGAATTACAGAAGCGGGAGCACTGTCTAATCCGTGACGGAGCATCATTAGCTGAACCCGATAAAGTCGCGCTATCTAAACCACCCCCCACATCACCCAACTTAAAAATTGCAGGATATGGCAAATAAGGAGTAACACACTCACCGGGCTGCTCGGGAGTTGTGATCCCGCCACCTGGAACCATTTGACCGCACTGGTGCTCGTCCAAATCACCATCCTACAGTTCGGGCTCAGCCAGCGGCTGTCGAGTACATTGGCACCGACGGCAAAGAGATCCAGAATTGTTGCCCATCTCGACTGATGGAGACAGACCCTTCCTGGGATGGGCTACTCCGGGGGGCTGGAACAGCTAACATGAGAGGGCCAGCGACCTGTCGCCTGCCAGGGTGGACCCAAACTTCGGACCGCAACCTGTGGCCCACCGCTGTTCTGCTACGTCCTGCACGTCCAGAAGATCCACGATGAGAGGAAGCAAACCCACTGGCCGGGACATCACCATGCGGAGGTGCCGACGACATTCCACCAGGCCTGGAGCCGGAAGGAGGGGGAGTCACCGGGAATCTAGTAGGTGACATCCTGTTGACTGTCGGGCCATGCCGTGGCTGAGGATTCCTGCCAGGAAGAGACCTCAGTGGGGGAGTGTTCCCCACCGAGGTCCGTCCTACAGCATCCCTCGAGGGGCTCCTCCTGCGGCGACTAACCCACGGGAAGGCTTCGGGACTGAATCTCACGAAGCAAGCTGGCAGCATTATCAGCCGCCCTCACTGTAGTCGGAGCAGCGCTACATGGGGAGGGCCACACGGGAGTAGCTGCACCCCGCCGCCATGCTGCCAGAAGGGGAGAGCGGGCCGAGAGAAGGGAGCGTGTTCCGACCTGCGCCCGTAACGAAGCACCTGGGCAACACCTTAGAGGCAGCAGGCATATGCAGGAGAGATGTTACCTGCTCCTCTAACCAGCCGGGGCCCTGAACAGCAGCATGGAGCCGTTCGAAAAGACGATCCTCGGACGCCATTACAAATAAGGGACAGGAACTAATTTCTGCTGATGTTGTTCTCTCCACTTCCCTCACAATGAGAGAAACAGCGGGAAGGCACACCCTGTAACGTCCCACCCATTTACTACTCCCTTCAGCTCCGTAAGCAACGCCCTACACCCCCTCCCTCTTGACCGCTCAGTGAACCCAGTACTATTTTATTAACGCTGCTCCCTCCTATACCTGTTATGGAGGCCTCCCCTTAGGGTATGTTCACAAGCAGTGACTAAAAACGTCTGAAAATACGGAGCTGTTTTCAAGCGAAAACAGCTCTTGATTTTCAGACGTTTTTTAGGAACTCGCGATTTTCGTGGCGTTTTTTACGGCCGTTTTTGGAGCTGTTTTTCAATGGAGTCAATGAAAAACGCCTCCAAAAATGTCCCAAGAAGTGTCCTGCACTTCTTTTGACGAGCCGTCATTTTACGCGCCGTATTTTGACAGTGACGCGTAAAATAAAGGCTCGTGGGAACACAACATCATAATTCCCATTGAAAGCAATGGGCAGATGTTTGTAGGCGTATTAGGGGCGTTTTTTCAGGCGTAATTCGAGGCGTAAAATGCCAGAATTACGCCTAAAAACACTGCGTGTGAACATACCCTTAATTTATTCGAGACGACAGTATGGCTGTAACGTCCCTACAGCTTTCGTTAGAGGTGGACGCCTCCTCTGTTGGTGCTGGTGCACTTTTGTTCCAGAGAGGTTAGAGAGGCAAGACGGTGGTATGTGGCTACTACTCCAAGCTGTTTTCTCCCGCAGAGAGCAACTATTCGATTGGGGATCGGGAGTTACTGGCCATCAAGCTGGCCCTGCAAAAGTGGAGACACCTACTAGAAGGCGCAGCTCATCCTATCCTTGTATTCACGGACCACAAGAACCTGACCTATCTACAGACGGCTCAATGGCTGAATCCTCATCAAGCCAGGTGGTCGTTGTTCTTTGCGCGGTTCCGGTTCGAACTCCACTACAGACTCGCCGACAAGAATGTGTGGGCCGATGCCTTATCTAGGTCATTTGAAACAGAAGACACTGTGGAGTCCCCACAGAATATTATTGACCCTTCCTGCATCTATTCTGTTAACCCTCTGCAAGTTAGAGACATTCCTCCGGGAAGGACTTTTGTACGTCTGGCAGACAAAGGAAGAATACTTTGATCGAGTCACAGTTCCAAGCTGGCAGGTCACGCAGGTGCCCGTAAGACCCGAGACCTAATTGCCCGTCAGTTCTGGTGGCCCACACTGCCCAAAGACGTCATGGACTTTGTCTTGTCCTGTACGGTGTGTGCAGCAAACAAAGTTGCCCACTCCAGACCAGCCGGTCTGCTCCAAACAATGCCTGTGCCCGATGCCCCCTGGCGGCACGTTGCTATGGACTTTGTCAAAGATCTGCCTCTCTCTGCGGGATGCAGTGTGATCTGGGTAGTGGTGGATCATTTTTCTAAAATGGCTCATTTTGTTCCCCTGACTGGTCTGCCTTCTGCTGCTCGACTGGCCGACCTCTTCGTTCAACACATCTTCCGTCTGCACGGCTTGCCTCTGCATATTGTCTCGGATCGAGGGGTCCAGTTCACCTCGAAGTTCTGGAGAGCACTCTGCGGCCTCCTCGGTTTATCATCCTCAGTCCAATGGACAAGTCAAAAGGGTTAACCAAATTATGGAGAACTATCTGCGGCACTTTGTCTCCAGACGGCATGATGACTGGGTGCAGCTGCACCCGTGGGCTGAGTTCTCCTATAATAACCATACTAGTGAGTCCATCTCCAGTCCATTCTTCATCGTCTACGGCCAACATCCTCGAATACCTCTGCCTGTCTCTACTATGTCCCAGGTGCCGGCAGCTGACTCTACCTTCAGGGACTTTCTGCAGATATGGCAACAGACACGATCTTCTATTCTGCTGGTGATGGACCGCATGAAGAGAGAGGCAGACACTAGAAGACGAGAACCCCCAAGTTTATTCCAGGTACAAAGGTCTGGCTGTCGTCCAGGAATATCCGGCTGAGGGTGCCATCTTGCAAGTCTGCGCCTAGGTTCCTCGGACCCTTTGAGATTCTGCTACAGATCAATCCTGTGTAATACAAGCTTCGACTGTATCCTACCCTCAAGATCCCTAACTCCTTCCATGTCTCCTTGCTGAAGCCTGTGGTCCTGAACCGATACTCCAGGACTCCTAGTTCCACAGTGGCTCCTGGCGGTTCATCTGGAACTTTCAAAGTGAGGGAGATCCTGGCCACCAAGAAAGTGGGAGGAAGGACATTTTATTTGGTGGATTGGAGGGGATTTGGTCTAGAGGAGAGGTCTTGGGAGCCTGAGGAGGACATCGATGCCCCTGTCCTCGTGAAGAGATTTCTCTCCCGCTCTGGCCCGAAGAAGTGGGGGCGTAAGAGGGGGGATACTGTAACGTCTACGGCCGAGGGCCGTCGTTCAGACTTACCCTCTGACTGCCCCGACCATGGACATCTGTCTTCTCGGCGACATCTCCCTCCAAGGAGACGCCGGCACTCACTTCCGGGTTCTCGGATGGACTGTTTCCCGCAGGGGGCGCACTCCCGCTCGTGCACGGCCTTAAAGGGCCAGTACGCATCCAGCTGTCATCACGCAATAATTTTCCCAAATGGCTGCTGGACTATAAAAAGGGCTCTGCCCACTTGATCCTTGCCTGATCGTTGTTGTATACCTAAGTTTGTCTTGCAAATGGTCTCCCAGTGTTTTACAGTTCCCAGTGTTACCCGTTCCTGCTGCTTGTACGCTGTATCCCGGGCTATCGTATCTACAGAGAGAGTCAAGTCGTGTCTTCCGCTGCATCTACTGTGCCATCTACTGTGAGAGTCAAGTTGTGTCTCCGCTACAGTCTACATTGCCTCAGGTACCCGACTATAGACATTGTTTTGTACCTAGTTGGCCAGCTTCTACCCCGCTACGCGGTACAGCCCAGGGGGTCCACATCCCGCGCCGTGACAATGGCCTCTTCTTTCTTTTTGCGGTAATCTGTGGAAACCTTCAGTTGTATAAAGTAGAGATTGAAACATAAAAAGCTTGAAAATTGTAGACAACTTTTTCTAGCTATCTAGTAAACCAGTGGTCACAGGTGATCTATTGGAGAGAAATAGGGAATCACTGCATTGACAGGGCGGATCTCACAAGCCCAGTGAGTGTCTGAAATCTGTACAAGTTGGCTTTCTCTTAAACCTAAACAGCTTTGACAGGGGCGTAGCTAGGGGGGGGCAAGCGGGGCACTTGCCCCGGGCGCAGTTCGGAGGGGGGCGCCAGCGCCCCCTCCTCCTGCACTATAATTGTACCTGTGTCGCAAGGACACAGGTACAATTAGAAGCAGTGAATGACCGGGCACGCCCGGCCATTCAGCGCCTTTCCACGAATGAAGCGACTGGTACCTTTTGTACCAGTGACGCTTCCGTCGATGAAAGGCTCTGACTGACTGGCAGGGAAAGTCATCCTGCCCAGCCAATCAGCGCCTTTCATAGACGCTGTGTGCAACCCCCTGGAGACCTGCGCAGAAGAGAGCAGGTCTCCATAGCTGCCGGACGGCGTGGGAGCAGGAATAAGGTGAGTTTGAATTTATTTTTATTTTTTTAAATTGTAATAGAAGTGTGTGGCTGTATCTGTGGGGGACGGGGGGGGGGGGTCTTTATCTACACGGGGGACTTTATCTATGGGGGGCTATATCTACGGGGCTGGGCTATATACAGGGGGACTATATCTGCTGGGCTATATACAGGGGGACTATATCTACGGGGCTGGGCTATATACAGGGGGACTATATCTGCTGGGCTATATACAGGGGGACTATATCTACAGGGCTGGGCTATATACAGGGGGACTATATCTGCTGGGCTATATACAGGGGGACTATATCTACAGGGCTGGGCTATATACAGGGGGACTATATCTGCTGGGCTATATACAGGGGGACTATATCTACAGAGGGGCTATATACAGGGGGACTATATCTACAGGAGGGCTATATACAGGGGGACTATATCTACAGGGGGACTATATCTGCTGGGCTATATACAGGGGGGCTATATACAGAGGGACTATATCTACAGGGGGGCTATATACAGGGGGACTATATCTACAGGGGGACTATATCTACAGGGGGACAATATCTGCTGGGCTATATACAGGGGGACTATATCTACAGGGGGGCTATATACAGGGGGACTATATCTACAGGGGGCTATATACAGAGGGACTATATCTACAGGGCTGGGCTATATACAGGGGGACTATATCTACAGGGCTGGGCTATATACAGGGGGGCTATATACAGGGGGACTATATCTACAGGGCTGGGCTATATACAGGGGGACTATATCTACAGGGCTGGGCTATATACAGGGGGACTATATCTACAGGGGGGCTATATACAGGGGGGCTATATACAGGGGGACTATATCTACAGGGCTGGGCTATATACAGGGGGACTATATCTACAGGGCTGGGCTATATACAGGGGGACTATATCTACAGGGCTGGGCTATATACAGGGGGACTATATCTATAGGGGGACTATATCTACAGGGGGACTATATCTACAGGGCTGGGCTATATACAGGGGGACTATATCTAAAGGGGGGCTATATACAGGGGGACTATATCTACAGGGCTGGGCTATATACAGGGGGACTATATCTGCTGGGCTATATACAGGGGGACTATATCTACAGGGCTGGGCTATATACAGGGGGACTATATCTACAGGGCTGGGCTATATACAGTGGGGCTATATACAGGGGGACTATATCTACAGGGCTGGGCTATATACAGGGGGACTATATCTACAGGGCTGGGCTATATACAGGGGGACTATATCTACAGGGGGGCTATATACAGGGGGGCTATATACAGGGGGACTATATCTACAGGGCTGGGCTATATACAGGGGGACTATATCTACAGGGCTGGGCTATATACAGGGGGACTATATCTACAGGGCTGGGCTATATACAGGGGGACTATATCTACAGGGCTGGGCTATATACAGGGGGACTATATCTACAGGGGGGCTATATACTGGAGTGGGCTGTCTATAGAGCACCATATACAGGGGTGGGCTATATAGTATATAGCCCCCTGTAGATATAGCCCACCCCTGTATATGGTGCTCCATAGATAGCCCACCCCAGTATATAGCCCCCCCTGTAGATATAGTTGCCCTGTATATAGCCCACCCCTGTATATAGCCCCCCTCTGTAGATATAGCCCCCCCCCATGTATAGCCCACCCCTGTATATATAGCCGCCCTGTAGATATATCCCAGCCCTGTAGATATAGCCCAGCCCTGTAGATATAGCCCAGCCCTGTAGATATAGCCCAGCCCTGTATATAGTCCCCCTGTAGATATAGTCCCCCTGTAGATATAGCCCACCCCTGTATATAGTCCCCCTGTAGATATAGCCCACCCCTGTATATAGTATCCCACAAATAGCTCCCCCCTATAGTGCTCCACAGAAAGCCCACCCCTGTATATAGCCCCCTTGTACATATAGTCCACCCCTGTATGTAGTGCTCCACAGATAGCCCACCCTTGTATATAGTATATACAGGGGTGGGCTATCTGTGGAGCACTATATACAGGGGTGGGCTATCTAGTGGAGCACTATATACAGGGGTGGACTATATGTACAAGGGGGGGCTATATACAGGGGTGGGCTATCTGTGAAATACTATATACAGGGGTGGACTATATGTGGGGCACTATATACAGGGGTGGGCTATATCTACAGGGGGGCTACATACATGGTTGGGCTATCTGTAGAGCTCTATATACAGGGGTGGGCTATATCTACAGGGGGCTATATACAGGGGTGGGCAATCTGTAGAGCACTATAGGGGGAGTTACTTGTGGGACACTATATACAGGGGTGGTCTATATGGGGGCACTATCTACAGGGGCTCTATGGCAGGCACTATCTACAGGGGGCACAGTGTGTGTGTGACACGGTGTATGGTGCTATTATAATTAGAGGTGCAGTGTATTGCGCTATTATATTTAGGGGCGTAGTGTGTGGTATAATGATAACTTTATATTTATTTATAGGTGCAGAAATGTTGGTAAAGTGAGAAGCTGAAGACATGTGAGCGGCAAACTGCAGAAATGGACCGGGAGAAGTCATCATAGAGGTCTGGACCGGATGGAGAAAAAGAACTAGAATCTGAGACGTCACCGGTGAGTCACTTAATGTAAATGTTCACTCTGCCTCTAATCAGCACTGTAGTCACTGTATGATCTGCAGCGAGATGATGGGTGTTATGATTATGATAGGATTTATTTTTGTGAAACGGCATCTCCCAGCATATCCTTACCATTGTTCGGGCCATGCTGGGAGCTGTAGTTTTACGCCGTACAAACCTATACGGCAGGGGTTGCACTAAATTGAGCTGTATTTGTTCTGGTGTTGTATATATGTACCGAGCTTGGTTCTGGTGTTGTGTATAGAACCATATTGCTTGTGTAATTTTATGCTCGCGTTACATAAAAATAAATTACACGTCGATTGGTAGAGAAAACAAACACGGCGAGGGGGAAAGAGATGTCGGGAAAGAGGTTGGGGGGGGGCGCCAAACTGAATCTTTGCCCCGGGTGCTGGAGAACCTAGCTACGCCTCTGGCTTTGAACATCACTGAATTTATTGTGACTGACAAGAGATGTGGTGCTAGCGGTCACATAGGATCATGACGGGTTCACACCACTGTAGGGATATATCTTTCTCAGTCACTTGGACGTGTGTCAGTGGGTCATCACGGTGATCAGAACTACAGAACCACCAGTGACCCAGGAAACTATGGCAAAACAGGGAAACGACGCAAGAATGAAAATATATGTATATTAGTAAGTTTCCTCAATTTTGACTTGTATTTGGTTTAGAGATCATTTTAACTACTCGGATAACCCCTTTAAAACTGGGTGAGGAACAGCCATACTCTGCTACAAAGGTGAGGTTGTGGAAGATAGTTTCATGCCACAGGTCCGCCATAGCAAGCACAGCAAGAAGACACAATGTCTCTCCCAGTCAATGATTTAAAAGCAGACTGGGGTTCAAGATGTGCTGTTCAAGCTCTTTTGAAGAAGCACAAAGAAACGGGCAACACTGAGGACCATACACGCAGTGGTCGGCCAAGGAAACTTAGTGCAGCAGATCAAAGACACATCATGCTTACCTCCCTTCAAAATCTGAAAATGTCCAGCAGTGCCATCAGCTCAGAACTGAAGGGCTGGAGAGCGGTATAATAATGAGTGTCTGCCGGCAAAAGTGAAACTTGGTGATGGTTACTTGCAAGTTTGGGGCTTCATTTCAAAAAATGGATTTAGGGATTTTGTCAGGATTAATTGTGTCCTCAATGCTGAGAAATGCAGGCAGATACTTATCCATCATGCAATATCTATTACACTATTATATTTACAGAGATGTATTAGATCACATTGAATTAGAAAGATACTGCCTGAAAGAGCGATTAAAATGAATTGTTTTTTTTTACTAAGTTAACCTTAAAAATGGGCTATTTGCAAAAATTACTAGTATCAGGCTAAAGCAATTCACTCAGATTTACTAGAGCACAGGAGTGAAAAAAAAGCAGAGGCTCAATATTCATGACGTTAACACATACTCTAGTAGAAACATATTTGAATTGAGAAATGGCCACTACATTGTCTGAATATTGAACACTATGTGTCCCTAATTTGTCTGAATGTCAAACACTATGTGTCCCTACGCGTTTCAACACCCCAGATTGATTAAAGGGTGCATCATCAGGGGTCACAGACAGGAATTGAGCTCGATATAACCAGGCAGTTTTGTTCATTACTTTCTGATAGGCACCGGTTTCCGAGCATAAATTATTAGTTATTATTGCCGGACAGCACTGAAAAGTGCTGTATTGTATCTCCCGGCGTGAACGGCACTGGTATCTGGCCGCCAGATACGATACAGCACTTTTCAGTGCTGTCCGGCAATAATCACTAATAATTTATGCTCGTAAACCGGTGGTTCATTTTAATCGTTCCATCATGCAATACCATAAGGGAGGGGTCTGATTGGCTCCAAATGTATTCTGCAGCAGGACAATGACCCCAAACATACAGCCAATGTCATTAAGAACTATCTTCAGCGTAAAGAAGAACAAGGAGGGCTGGAAGTGATGATATGGCCCCCACAGAGCCCTGATCCCAACATCATCGAGTCTGTCTGGGATTACATGAGGAGACAGAAGATTTTGAGGAAGCCTACATTCGCAGCAGATGTGTGCTTAGTTCTCCAAGATGTTTAGAACAACATCCCTGCAGAGTTCCTTCAAAAACTGTGCAAGAAAATTAATATTTTACATTAATGGAAAGGGAACAAGATGAGAAAATGTGACTTGTATGGACAGAAAGTAGATGATTTTCTGTACTAATTGTACAAAAAGAAAATAGATGATATTCTGGAAATATGTTCCCCAAAAAAGCCCCATATCAGCGAACCCTAAATTTCTTATGTTGATTTTAATATAATATATCTAAACCTATCAAGTGTGATACTATTGTGCTGAACCACTTTATTTATCACTGATTTCAATCTTTAGGGATATAGTGTTATTCAAATGACGATATTACTGTGTTTGGTTAATAAGTAATCTCTGCATATATTGATAGATAATGCAGATATGATAGTATTTGCTACTAGTGCATTATGCACTTACATTGTCACTATCAACTCGGTAATGTAGTTAGTGGACGAGATATATGTACAGAGTATGCCTATTACTTCTCTAGTCTCTATATAATTATTAAAACCTGATATGGTATTATTTTATATTGTATTTGTTATTTTTATTTATTTCTGCTTGAATTAATATTTTTTATTTTTTTATATGAGTTGTATTATATATATATATATATATATATATATATATATATATATATATAATCCTCCAAAATACGAGACAGCACACCTTCATAGTTAAAAAGTGGATTTATTCACCACATGCAACGTTTCAGCCCTACTCCATGGGGCCTTTCTCAAGATGCTTGAGAAAGGCCCCATGATGGAGTAGGGCTGAAACGTCGCATGTGGTGAATAAATCCACTTTTTAACTATCAAGGTGTGCTGTCTCGTATTTTGGAGGATTGTATTTGGCATTTAGGGATACTGATCACGTGTCTGAACGGGAATATTGCACCCTGACTGCATGTACTTGGGAAACGGTGCTGCTTATCTTTTGTTTGAATATATATATATATATATATATATATATATATATATATAATATTTTATTATTGTTATGTTTAGGCACTTCCGTTTACAAGGATAATCACCCCGTTTGTGTGTTCGTTTTCAAGTTCACATTCAAGTATATATGAGATAGATAGATAGATAGATAGATAGATAGATAGATAGATAGATAGATAGATAGATAGATAGATAGATAGATAGATAGATAGATAGATAGATAGATAGATAGATAGATAGATAAAAAGTTCAGGGACACTGGCCTATGTTGGGCAGATGTCTCCAAACTGTTGATGAGTTCCAACAGATGCCCATGTTTACGTATCGAAGACCGCCAAATATTAAAGACAAGTTGGTGAGGTCTGATATGGGCCCCACTAGGAGTAGTCATCAAACATATTTGCACCCCCCGTGTCTTAGTTGTACGAACTGTACACTTATGATGAAAGGTAATCTTTTCATACATCCAAAAATTGGCGAGCAATTTCTGATCAATCATTTCCTCACATGTGATACAGTATTTGTCGTTTATATACTTCAGTGTCCATGTCGTCTACTATATGTCGGCGAGACATCACTTGATGTTAAGACCCGTCTCAACCCACAACGTTACACGATACGAAAAAAAAGACTGGACCTTCAGGTCTCAAAACGTTTCACTGATCTCAAACCTTAAATTCTGGATTATAGACCATATTCCCCCGCTTCGACGGGGTGGTAATAGGATTAGACTGCTCAAATCCCGTGAGTTGCAGTGGATCCATAGGCTTAATACCCTTAGACCACATGGTCTGAATTTCGATTTTCCTTTGAGTAATGCTATCTGAAATGCTATTGCATGTATCTCTTCTATTCTGTTCTAATACAGCCTCAGTGTAGGTTTTGATTTTATGCTAAACTATTGTCTAGTACTATTTTTAATTTTCACATTTCTGTCTATTCACAGATCACGCTATTGTGAAACATGGATGGTCTCACCAGAAATTAAATCGGCTAATGATAATTGTCTGCACTTTTAAATAAAAACTATTCTTGATTTTTTGAGTCTAATGGGAACATTTCTCCATATATATCGGTGGTGTGATCACATAAACACTATTGCCGTTTGGTATATACAGGGCTTCTAAGTTGAATCAATAAGGATCAAGCAGGATGATATGATATAAACTCTTATTTCCCCCTGGTCTTCCTCCCATTAAGCCTTGAATAATGTCGGCTCCATTAAATGTGATATGGCATCCGAATGTACAGGGTGGGCCATTTATATGGATACACCTAAATAAAATGGGAATGGTTGGTGATATTAACTTCCTGTTTGTGGCAAATTAGTATATGGGAGGGGGGAAACTTTTCAAGCTGGGTGTTGACCATGGTGGCCATTTTGAACTTTAGTTTTTTCAATGGGAAAAGGGTCATGTGACACATCAAACTTATCGAGAATTTCACAAGAAAAACAATGGTGTGCTTGGTTTTAACGTTACTTTATTCTTTCATGAGTTATTTACAAGTTTCTGACCACTTATAAAATGTGTTCAAAGTGCTGCCCATTGTGTTGGATTGTCAATGCAACCCTCTTCTCCCACTCTTCACACACTGATAGCAACACCACAGAAGAAATGCTAGCACAGGCTTCCAGTATCCGTAGTTTCAGTTGCTGCACATCTCGTATCTTCACAGCATAGACAATTGCCTTCAGATGACCCCAAAGATAAAAGTCTAAGGGGGTCAGATCGGGAGGCATTTCTTCTGCGGTGTTGCTATCAGTGTGTGAAGAGTGGGATAAGAGCGTTGCATTGACAATCCAACACAATGGGCAGCACTTTGAACACATTTTATAAGTGGTCAGAAACTTGTAAATAACTCATGAAAGAATAAAGTAACGTTAAAACCAAGCACACCATCGTTTTTCTTGTGAAATTCTCGATAAGTTTGATGTGTCACATGACCCTCTTCCCATTGAAAAAACTAAAGTTGGATACAAAATGGCCGACTTCAAAATGGCCACCATGGTCAACACCCAGATTTAAAAGTTTCCCCCCTCCCATATACTAATGTGCCACAAACAGGAAGTTAATATCACCAACCATTCCCATTTTACAGACATGGAATACGGCAGCCACAGTCCCATAGGGACTGCGAACGGGTCCCGTCCCATCCACTTCTGTGTACGCCGTCTGTGTGGGAACTGCGCATGCGCTGCTCCCACACAGTCCAATTTGAAATTGGCGCCGTCCGGCGCCATTTTCCTGTGGACCGGAAGTCGCGGCCGGACAGTAAGATTACTACTTCCGGTCGCGGCTTCCGGACTTGTGCACTTGGACCAGCGGCAGCAGACGGAGCGGACGGGCCGGAGGGAGCCGCGGCGGCAGGAGCAGGTAAGAGATTTCAATGTATGTTCGTGTTTGTGTACGTTTACTACTGTATGTAAACCTACTACACTGTGTGTTAGCTCAAAAAATGGCGACACACAGTGTAGGAGGTTAGACCGTTCAAACCCCTCGTTTATCCCGGCACTAGCCAGGATAAAGGAGGGGGGGGATGCTGAGAGCTCACTAGAGCGAGGGCTTTTTACCCAATTTTGCAATGCTGCAATTTTGGGAATAGCTCCATCTAGTGACCAGCAATGGGAAATATTATAAATTAGAATCTAATTTATAATATTTCCTGACTCGTGAAAAAAATAAAAAAAATTTGAACAATGTTTAATCACCTACACACTAAATGTTTAATTAAAAAAAACAAAACATGTTTTTCTGGCAACACATTCCCTTTAAGGACGCAGCCTTGTTTTGGCCTTAAGGCTCAGAGCCCATTTTTCAAATATGACGTATTTCCCTTTATGTGGTAATAACGTCGGAATGCTTAAACCAATCCAAGCGATTCTGAGATTGTTTTCTCGTGACACATTGGGCTTTATGTTAGTGGGAAAATTTGGATGATATATTCAGTGTTTATTGGTGAAAAATTGCAAAATGTAGAGAAAATGTATAAAAAATAGCATTTTTCAGAATTTAAATTCATATGCTTGTAAAACAGATGCTTATATCACCCAAAATTGTTACTAGTTCACATTTCCCATATGTCTACTTTAGATTGGCATAGTTTTTTGAACATTCTTTTATTTTTCTTGGACGTTACAAGGCTTAGAACATAAACAGCAATTTCTCATATTTTTAAGAAAATTTCAAAAGCCTTTTTTTAAGTTACCTGTTCAGTTCCGAAGTGGCTTTGAGAGGCCTATGTATTAGAAACCTCCATAAAACACCCCATTTTGAAAACTAGACCCCTCAATGTATTCAAAACAGCATTTAAAAAGTTTATTTAACCCTTCAGGCATTTCACAGACATTAAAGCAAAGTAGAGGGGAAATTTGCAAATTTAATTTTTCTTGCTGAATTTCAATTGTATTCAATTTTTTTCTGTAACACAGAAGGTTTTACCAGAGAAACACTACTAAATATGTATTGTCCAGATTCTGTAGTTTTTAAAAATGTCCCACATGTGGCTCTAGTGCGCTCGTGGACTAAAACACAAGCCCCAGAACCAAAGAAGGACCTAGTACATTTTGAGGCCTCTTTTTTATTAGAATATATTTTAGGCAGCATGCCAGGTTTGAAGAGGTGTTGAGGTGCCAAAACAGTAGGAATCCCACAAAAGTGACCCCATTTCGGAAACTACACCCCTCAAGGAATTAATTTATGGTTGTTGTTACCATTTTTACCCCACAGTTTTTACACAGCACGTATTTGAATTGGGCTGTGAAATTAAAAAAATGACATTTTTTCCAATAAGATGTCATTTTTGATAAAAATTTCTTATTTTCACAGGGAACAAAATACCCCATTTTGTTGCCCAATTTCTCCTGAGTGCAGCAATACCTCATTTGTGGCGATAAACTGCCGTTTGGGCCCATGGGAGGGCTCAGAAGGAAAGGAGCGCTATTTGTTCTTTGGAGTCCAGATTTTGCTGGATTGGTTTTTGGGTGCCATGTCGCACTTGCAGAGCCCCAGAGGTATCAAAGCAATGGAAACCCACCACAAGTGACCCAATTTTGGAAACTACACCCCTCAAGGAATTGATTTATTGGTGTTGTGACCATTTTGACCCCATAGTTTTTTCACATAACTAATTTGAATTGGGCTGGGAATTCAAACAAAATTATTTTTTTCCAATAATATGTACTTTTGGCTGAAAATTTCTTATTTTCACAAGAAATAAAATACCCCATTCTGTTGCGCAATTTGTCCTGAGTGCGGCAATGCCCAATTTGTTGTGATAAACTGACGTGTGGGCCCATGGGAGGGCTCAGAAGGAATGGACCACCATTTGGCCTACTGGGGATTTTCTGGTGCGAAGTCATGTATGCAGAAGCCCATGAGGTATCAGTACAGTTGAAACCCCCAAGAAGTGACCCCGTTTTAAAAACTACACCCCTTAAGGCATTTATCTAGAGGTGTAGTGAGAATTTTGACCGGAGACATACACCCCATAAACTGTAATGTGAGTTCTCACGGGTATGGTAATACCCTCAATGTGGCTTTTATCAGCTGCCTGGGCACACAGCAGGGCTCAGAAGGGAAAGATGAGGGGGATAAGCTGTGCGGAGTGCATCAGGGTACGTAAAACTGGCGTGAATTAAAAATCAAGGGATGTATGATACATTTTGAAGCACTCTTTCATACGGAGACTTAGTTTTTCGGGACACGTGTCACATTGATATATTGTGTCCCTGGTACGATGCGTGTGGCTCCGCTTCCAGAAGTAATGGGTGCTCCCCCTTCTTGTTCCCTAAACCACACCGCATGGCGCTGTAGGGCTTCAGGGCTTGATCTGACAAGGCCACCCCTCACATGTACCTATTGTAGTCCAGGATGCAGTCCGGTTTGGGGGTCTCTGTACTGGTACCTCGTACAGGTACATGGGTACTGGTGTGGCATCTCTCGTCTTGTACTTGACACACAATATATTGCTGCTGGATTGTGCCCTGCTCTCACCCCTTCTGTGTGTTTGCCCAAGCAGAGTCTTAGGGAGGCCTCTCAGATTTCTTCTAGCAGTGCCACATGCCGCAGGACTTCTGGAAGCGAGGCAGTTGAAGAGTGGGACGCTGGTATAAAAATTATCCAGGTAGAGGTGGTGACCCTGGTCCAGCAGTGGGTGCACCAAATCCCACACAATTTTTGCATTAACTCCCAGTAAGGGTGGCATTCTGGGGGCTGAATATTGCTGTCCTTCCCTTCATATATCCTAAATTTGTAGGTATACCCTGATGCACTCTCGCACAGCTTATACATCTTCACACCATACCTTGCCCTCCTACCCGGCAGGTACTGGTGGAATTGAAGCCTCCCTTTAAAATGTACCAAGGACTCATCAATAGAAATACATGTCTCGGTGGTGTATGCTTGGGAAAACCGGGCACTGAAACGGTCTAATAGGGGTCTCCGTTTATACAAACGGTCAAAACTGGGGTCGTCTTGGAGTAGGCAATGCTCATTAGGAGAAGCGCAGTATTGCCTCATTTTTTTTTTATTTTAGGTTCCAGTTCAGTTCTGAAGTTGCTTTGAGGGGCCCATATATTAGAAACCCCTATAAAACACCCCAATTTAGAAACTAGACCCCTCAAAGTATTCACAACAGCATTTAGAAAGTAGAGGTGAAATTTACATATTTATTTTTGTCAGAAAATCCTTTTTATACCATTTCTTTCTATAACACAAAAGGTTTTATCAGAGAAACGCAACTCAATATTTATTGCCCAGATTCTGCCGTTTGAGAAATATCCCACATGTGGCCCTAGTGCGGTAATGGACTGAAGCACCGGCCTCCGAAGCAAAGGAGCACCTAGTGGATTTTGAGCCCTCTTTTTTTTTTAGGCACCATGTCCGGTTTGAAGAGGTCTTTTGGTGCCAAAACAGTGGAAACCCCCCAAAAGTGACCCCATTTTGGAAACTAGACCCTTTGAGGAATTCATTGTAGTTTTCTTGGGGTGCATGCAGCTTTTTGATCAGCTTTTACTCTATTTTTAGGTGGCGTGGTGACTAAAAAACAGCAATTCTATTGTTTTTTTATTCTATTTTTTTTACAGCGTTCACCGTGCGCTATAAATGACATATTCACTTTATTCTGCGGGGCGATATGATTACGGCGATACCAGATGTTTATAGTTTTTTTATATCTTATGGCGTTTGCACAATAAAATACGTTTTGTAAAAAATCATTCACTTTTTGTGTTACCTTATTCTAAGAGCCTGAACTTTTTTATTTTTCCATCAAGAAAGCAGTGCGAGGACTTATTTTTTGCGTAACGAACTGTAGTTTCCATCAGTACCATTTTTCGGTACATGCGACTTTTTGATCTCTTTTTATTCCAGGTTTTGGGAGGTGAAGTGACCAAACAATTGTGATTCTGGTACGTTTATTATTATTTTCTTTTACGGCGTTCACCGTGCGGGATAAATAACAAAATAATTTTGTAGTTCAGGCCGTTACGGACACGGCGATACCAATTATGTATAGTTTATTTGTTTATTTATCTATTTTTATTAATAATAAAGGACTGATGAGGTAAAAAGGTTTTTACTCTTAATACTTTTAAAACTTTTATTTTCTTAATTTTACAAATCTTTTTTTAACTTTTATTTAACTTTATTACTTTGTCCCACTAGGGGACTTGAGGGCAGGAGGCCCTGATCGCTATTCTAATACACTGCACTACATGCGTAGTGCAGTGTATTAGAGCTGTCAGCTACTCACTGACAGCAAGCATAGTGGGTCCTGACTTTGTCAGGACCCACTAGGCTTCCGTCGATGGCATAGCCGGATGCCATTGTTTGGTGTCCGGTTGCTATCGTGTAGCAGGTTGGCGATGGTAGCTTAAACCCTAAAAAGCCGCCATCTCTATTGAATGCGGCTTTTAAGGGGTTAATCAGCGGGGACACAGCGATCGGTCCCCGCTGTAGGAGCTGCAGCAACTGCTGTACGAGACAGCAGCTGTCACAGCTCCTGTATGTGTCGGGAGGACGGCCGAAATGGCCGTTACTCCCGAGACGTACTATTAGGTCATGGAGCGCGAATGATACAGCTACCATGACCTAATAGTACGTCCAGGAGCGGGAAGGGGTTAAGGTTGTTTTGTCCTTCTTATTGAAGGATGATCCAATGCTTTGGATCATTTTGGATGCTATCCCACGTATTGGGTATTTCTATATAAGTCATCTTATGGGGTAATGGATAAATCTATCTTGATCTAAATTACAGACCTTATATTATAATAAAAGTTTCTGTATTCCTAACTATAAATAGATTAATTATATTGTATATTACATTTCTCTGCCTCTTTCTTGATTCCATACTTACGTTGCTTGCTATATAGCGACATCGATGGTTGATTCCTGTATGCCCTGTTCCAATATGGCCACGAAGTGAAGTTTCTTACATTTGCACATGCGCTGGCATGCACAGTAGAGTGGCACACTTCTGATATCATTTTTCTTCCCCGTAACATATACACACACACACACACACACACACACACACACACACATATACTTTAACATATACACACATATACTGTACATATACACACACACACATATACTGTAACATATACACATATATACTGTAACATATACACACACATATACTGTAACATATACACACATATACTGTACATATACACACACATATACTGTAACATACACACACATATACTGTAACATACACACACACATATACTTTAACATATACACACACATATACTGTACATATACACACACACACACATATACTGTACATATACACACACACATATACTTTAACATATACACACATATACTGTACATATACCCTCACACATATACTGTAACATATACATATATATACTGTAACGTATACACACAGATATACTGTAACATATACACACATATACTGTACATATACACACACATATACTGCAACATATACACACACACACATATACTGTAACATATACACACACATATACTGTAACATATACACACATATACTGTAACATATACACTCATATACTTTAACATACAAACACACATATACTGTAATATACACACACTCATATACTGTAACATATACACACATATACTGTACATATACACACACATATACTGTAACATATACACACATATGCTGTAACATATACACACACATATACTGTAACATATACACACACATATACTGTAACATATACACACACATACTGTACATATGCACACACACATATACTGTAACATATTCACACACATATACTGTAACTTACACAAACTGTAACATATACACACACATACACTTTAACATATACACACACATACACTGTAACATATACACACACATATACTGTAACATATACACACATATGCTGTAACATATACACACACATATACTGTAACATATACACACACATATACTGTAACATATACACACACATACTGTACATATGCACACACACATATACTGTAACATATACACACACATACTGTACATATGCACACACACATATACTGTAACATATTCACACACATATACTGTAACTTACACATACTGTAACATACACACACACATATACTGTAACATATACATATATACTGTACATATACACACACACATATACTGTAACATACACACACATATGCTGTAACATATACACACACACACACACATACTGTAACATACACACACATAAAGTGTAACATATACACACATATACTGTAACATATACACACACATACTGTAACATATACACAAACATATACTGTAACATATAAACACAGACATATACTGTAACATATACACACATATACTGTAAAATATACACACACACACATACTGTAACATACACACACATATACTGTAACATAGACACACATATACTGTAACATACACACACACATATACTGTAACATATATTCACACATATACTGTAACATATACACACATATACTGTAACATATACACACACATACTGTAACATATACACACACATATACTGTAACATACGCACACACACACACACACACACACACACACACACACATACATACACACACACACATATACTGTAACAGATACACACATATACTGTATATATACACACACACATATACTGTAACATATACACACAGACATATTTTGTAACATATACACACATATACTGTAACATACACACACATATAATGTAACATATACACGCATACTGTAACATATACACACACATATACTGTAACATATACACACACATATACGGTAACATATAAACAGATATAGTGTAACATATACACACATATACTGTAACACACACACACACACACACACACACACACACACACACACACACACATACTGTAACGTATACACACACATATACTGTAACATATACACACATATACTGTACATATGCACACACACATATACTGTAACATATACACACATATACTGTACATATGCACACACATATACTGTAACATATACACACATATACTGTACATATGCACACACATATACTGTAACATATACACACATATACTGTAACATATACACACACACACATATACTGTAACATATACACACACACATATACTGTAACATATACACACATATAATGTAACATATACACACACATACTGTAACATATACACACACAAATACTGTAACATATACACACACACACACACACATATAGTCTAACATACACAACCACACACACATATACTGTACATATACTGTAACATTACACACAACGCTCCCTTGTACCTCCCACATCCCTGTTGTACCCCCACATCCTCACACACTGCTCCCATGTACCCCCCTCCTCACACACTGCTCCCATGTACTCCCCTCCTCACACACTGCTCCCATGTACTCCCCTTCTCACACACTGCTCCCCATGTACCCCCCTCCTCACAGACTGCTCCCAATGTACCCCCCTCCTCACACACTGCTCCCATGTACTCCCCTCCTCACACACTGCTCCCCATGTACCCCCCTCCTTGCACACTGCTCCCCTTTACCCCCTTCTCACACACTTCTCCCCATGTATCCCCCTCCTCACGCACTGCTCCCCTGTACCCCCTCCTCACACCTTCCACCTCTCACTGCAGCATCCTTGTATTTTTTCTCCATAGACATGCATTAGGAGTAAGACCCTCCCTTTCCTGTGGTCAGCTGACTTCTGCTCTATCTTCTATTAATTTTCTCCTCAGCGGTTTAGGACCTTTGTCATGTGACTATGATGTCATCAAAGGTCCTGCTCCTCTCTTAGTTGCTGTTTTGGCACAATTTGCACAAAATCACGGCAAAAGCACAGCATTTTTTCTGGCAATTGCGTAGAACCGTTTTAGAAACAGTGCTGTAATGCACAAATCATGCTAAATTTGCAGCAGTTGTGAAGTAAAGATACAAAAATATGCATGGGGCCCCCCCCTAAGCCAATCAGAGAGTGGGGCTTGGAGCAGGCGCTTCAGGAGCATCAATGATAATGCGGCCCTGCTAGGGCCATACATCTGTATTATGGCTCTGTATAACCTCTGAACTGTAATATGGCACCCATAGAAATACATGAGGCCTTACTGTACTTCTATACGCCTCTGACTTAGTGCAGGTATTTTTCTGTCTGAACTGTATAAACTTGACAGATATTTATCGGTTGATCAGCGCTCGTATAAAGACCCTTTACACAGGTCAATATAAACTGTATGGAGACTAAGGATTGCTAATATGATTGATCAGTTCCCATATAGTTTACATACGTACTGTCAGCAGCACATCTGCTGTTTACACGGGGAGATGTGTTGCCGACAACGATGATTTTCAGGGCAGAATAAAAGATTAAACAGCCGAGGAACAAGTGTTTGCTGGTTTGTCGTCTGATCGCTGCCCTGTTCACACACGGCAATGATTGGGAATGAGCGATTGTATGAACCAATATTTGCCTCGTGTAAATGGACCTTTTGACTTTACAGTCAAGGATATGAAAAACCGTCTGACCGCCACAAATGGTACAAATGTTACCTGATCAGCGCAGTCACTTGGTTATCTGTGTAGAGAAGTTGCTCCTGACACTTATTGCGGTCTGGAGGAGGGTATAGGAAACAAATCCCAGGTTACTATTTGTTAACCATTACCCTTCATGCTGTGGTAGTAAAATAAACAGGCCAGGCTGAACTGACCTGGCGATGACCATAGTATACAGTTTGGAAAACAATTATTATGCCTCCAAATATTTTCCTACATTTTGTAGGATACTAAGGAAAGGGAAGATAGTAGATAGTGAAGAGTAAGAACAAAACAAGACCCAATTTCTGAATGAATTAAAATTTATAGTCATGCATAACACCCTAATAACTGAGAAGGGAAAGACTGGCTATACAAAAACTAAAATAAAAATTGATAATCTGAATGCAAGAAAAAAAAAAAAACAGTGACATGAAGTGGTTAAATTGTAAATTTGATAAATAGCAAAAAATATTTGGGATATCAAAGAATTCATAGTAGACACTAATGTCTGAAAATAACAAAGAATTATTACAGTATTAATAAAAATGCCACATTATAACCTTTAAGAAGATTAAACATACATTTACATTAGTAAATAACACATTAGTTAGGTATCTTGTATAAATGAAGAAACATAAAGTAAAATGCACTATATTCAATAAGCAGATCATGTCCCTTTAAAAATACTGCTGCTTCTGTCACCATGGTAACTGAACTAATCAACAGCCAATAGGATTGCTGGATTTGAATTTGAAACAAAAAAAAAATTGAGTTGTCTTCAGTCTGTTATATCTCAGGTGAGAGTGAAGACGGACGACTGCGACTACTGCGATTTCTCAGGTAAGATCCCGGAATATAATATAAATGACGGCTGATTCATCTCATCACACATATTCATACATGTTATTAACATTTCATAATAACAGATTCTCCAAAATATTTATTATTTACCTAAAACTTGACATGATAAGATAAATGTTTGTGGGTGAAGCTGCGGCTGTTACTCAATGACTTCTCCACTTGTCACATCTTGTATTTGGATGGATGTTGTGTTAGAAGTTTTGTGTAGTTGCAGTAGTGCTGCCGTTCTCCACCTCACCCCCATCACTGGTGAGAATCAGGGGTGTAGCTATGGTGGGTGTGGAGGGGGCAGTCACACCCGGGGCGTCCAATGTTCCCTCTGAGGGCCTCGTATGGAGACACCAGTATTATAAATGGCACTTGGCAGGTGAGAGGCCGTTACAGATTTGGCACTGGGGCCCAGGCGCTGATTCATAGGGACACTTTGGAGCTGATGAGATGCTACAAAAAGGTCCTGGCATTTAGCACGGGCAGGGACCGCCATTGTTTGGGAGAAAAGTGGGAACGAGGAGTGAGTCCCCAGCAGTTGTTATAATAGGGGACAAGGAAATCCTAATAATTCGCTGAGTGCACAATTCCCCTTTACACCGGTGGAGTCATTGGTAAAGAGCTATGGTAGCAATATAGAAGAATAACTCTATAGATGGCGGCTTGGGTCGCACATTGTATTCAGTAAAGTGTGCAGCATACGGGTTACCTTTTCACTTCATGGTTTCTCTATATGTTGACTGTTTTATAGGATTTGGACTACATTTCGTTGGAGCGACGACTGCATCGGAGACCATGTGGATCGGCCATTCAGCCAGCATTGGATCAGGTATAATTCTTTACACTGGGATGACTGACCATTCTCTGTAATGTCTGTTGTCAGATTGGTCTCTACTGCTTTGCTGGTAACAGGTGACCCCCAGCTCAGATCCATATTAGGGGCGATTATGGATTCAGGAAATAAAGGTCATTCATGTATAATGAAAAGTTATACAAGTTTCCAATAAACTTTCTTTAACAATTCCTGTGAGGATATGGGCACAACTTCAGGGGCTGCTGTGATTATAATAAAAAGAAATAATGTTAAGGTTGTATTCTTTTCAGCTTATATGAACATCACCCCAGAGGAACATCTAAGAAGACTGGGCTATTGTATCAAGCTTCTGCCTTCACCCCTCTACAAGATGGAAGTTAGTGAGAATATTGGCGATTTCTCTGCCTTTATGAAAGATTCGTTGAAGTTACATCCGTATAGAAGGGTTTCTGAGAATGTCTGAATACACAAGTAACTTAATCTATTGTTTTATTAGCGCCTCATGCCGACCAACCCAGAAGCCCAGAAATTTTTTTTAATACAAGAGGAAGAACAGCCAAGACCATCGATGGAGATAACAGAGCGGCAAGAAAGATCTATGATGATGAGAGAACTGTGCAAATACCTGGAAGAAGAAGAAAAGGAAAGCACTGAAGAAAACAGCAAGATAAGAAGAAAGAAGATACAGAGAGTGAAGACCATCAAAATCAAGAACTCCACAAGAAGAAGCAGGATAAGGCAGAACACCATCCGGCAGTACGTGGACCAGCACATGAGAGGAAAGAGGAACATCTTGTGGACGATCCTGCTGAATCCTCTCTGCCGCTGAAATAATATTAATATTAAAACTCTAAAAGTATGAAATAGTATAATATGAATAATTAGGTGTAATAGTATATATGATATAGTGTAATAGTAATAAAATTATAATATTAATCAGATACTAGCAGTAATTAGATAAATATGATCATATTAATAATAATGCATTAGATAGATGTTAATAAAAGTAGGGTGTTTGATCCAGGGTTCTAGGACTGATCGCCTTTTCTCGGGGTCAAGAAGGAATTTTCCCCCTGTGACACAAATTGACTGAAAGTGTCCAGGGTTTTTTGCCTTCTTCTGGATCAACAGTATAGGCATAGGGACAACATAATATAGTATAATAGTAATAGTAGTGATATAATAGTAATAGTATTAATAATAGTGATATTAATAATAGTTGCAATGGTAGAATAGTTATAGTCTAATAATATTAGTAACCAAACGATAAAAAAAATAAAAAATAGCAATTCAATTATTAAGAATTGAAGTAGTAATTAAATTAGTACTGTAATATTAGTTAGATAACTGTTAGGTTTGATCCAGGGTTTGACTGATCGCCTTTTCCAGGGGTCAAGAAGGAATTTTCCCCTGCGTCACAAATTGGCTGAAAGTGACCAGGGGTTTTGCCTTCTTCTGGATCAACAACTTTAGGTTTAGGGATCTAATAGCAATAATAACAGTAGCGGTATTAATAATAATAATAATAATAATAATAATAATAATAATAATAATAATAAGGATAAGGATACTAGTAATAATAACATTAGTAGTAGTAATAATAAAAATAATAATAACAATAATAATAATAATAATAATATTAAAAGCTTTAGTACTAGTAATAATAATAAGGATAATAGTAATAATAGCATTAGTAGTAATAATAATAATAATAAAAATAATAAGGATAATAATAATAATATTAGTAGTAATAATAATAATAATAATAATAATAAAAATAATAAGGATAATAATAATAATATTAGTAGTAATAATAATAATAATAATAATAATAATAATAATAATGGGGATAATAGTAATAAAACATTATTAGTAGTAATAATAATGGGGATAATAGTAATAATAGCATTAGTATTAGGGTTTGATCCAGGGTTTGACTGATCGCCTTTTCCCGGGGTCAAGAGGGAATTTCCCCCCTGTGACATGGATTGGCTGAAAGTGTCCAGGGGTTTTCGCCTTCTTCTGGATCAACATCTTTAGGGATAGGGACCTCATAAATAGTAATAGTTTAATATTAATATCATAAATAGGGCTGTAGGGTAAAACTAGTGATAATTGTAGGTATTAGAAATAAATGATAAATTATAACTAGAACTTTTGTGTCGTCTCTTTTATTAGAAGAAAAACATTTACATTTGCAAATAATTATATTCGTCTTCCCAATCGTTTCATGACTGCAGAACTTATCCTCTCCCAACGAGGAAAAGATTGTTTGAGATGTTTGTTGGATTGTGAGGAATAGTGCAGACTGGACATTATTCTGTACCTTAACAGAACATATACGTTGCAATACCATATATATATTTTTCTTTCAGGAAAGGCAATAGGAAGACGTAATTATCTGTATGTCACGTACATTTTTTGGCCATACAGCTGACATATGTCTGGTAATAAAAAAATGTCCACAATAGTTTTCTGACATAGAAAAGTAGCAATTTGTGGGAACAACTATGAATTTCATGCCAATTGCACCTCTTGCCACTTTTAGAAAAGTGGGTGAAGTTTAGCCGAAGGGGGCGTGGCCATTCATGGTTTGCCGTATTTCCTATAATTTATGCCAGAAACATCGGGACATGCGTCCTCTTTATAACTTTGTCGCATCTCACTCCAGCTTGTTTCTAATAAAAAATGGTGTATGAAAAGCCAGTCTTACTAATTTTCCCCCAACAAGAATAGAGCCTAATACTGGTCTATAGAAGACATATTAAAGGGAAAATATCCAAAGTTTTACACCAGTTTTCTGCCGTAAAAAAAATTCCAGACTTTTTACTTTTGTCGGAAAAGGGCGTGGAGTTTAGCAAAAAGAGTCAAGACCTACGTCAAATTGATTATAATTTACGCCAGAAAACTGGCGTAAATTATAGCAGAAATCTACGCTAGCTCCATACTGGCATAGGTTTGAGTCTGTGTGGCTCAACCTTGCCCTCCCCCAATCTGACTACCCCCCTCCTTCTTTCGATACATAAAATAAAAAATATTTTTACTCCCCTAACCTTACCCTACAGTTCCGCTTCTCTTGTCCCCAACAGGTCCCCTGCGGCTCTCTTCAAGCCGTGGCTCATTTAAGGAACTGAGGCCGGGTCAGTACCTGTGTGACGTAGCACTCAGGTACTGTCCAGTGTCAGCACCTTGAATGAGCCACGGCATGAAGAGAGAGCTACAGTGGACCTAGTTGGGAGAAGAGAAAAGGACCGGTGAGGTGAGTATGTATTTTTTTAATTTATGTGATGGGAGGGGAATGGTTGAGGCACGGTCGTTACGCCACAATTGTGGCACACGGCCTGTGGAAAGATGCGACACATTTTTTAAAAAGGCGTTCTCCTCTTAATAAAAGTTTTGTATCTTACGCCAGCGAGTTGGTTATTAAGACTAGCGTACGACACCAGTCTTAATAAATCTTCCCCATTGTATACTTGATGCAGTAAATGCAATGTCTTGCCATTTTGTTGTAGTATGTAGTACTGTCTCTTTCATGGCAAGTGTGAACAGACCTTGAAATAGTCGCTTTTGTTGACGTCTTACTCTAAAATCCACAAAAGAGGATGTTACACGTTTGGAAACAAGAGAAGAACGGCTGTCTAATTACAGAGGAATCCCGGGCTGATGATGTTACCACGATCTGCAAACAGGGGTGAACCTAGCCCCTCTGCTGCCTGGGACGAACCATAAAAAGGCACCCCCCCCCCAATCTATCCGAGTTATTGTCATTACTAGCTTTACACAACAAACACGCAATATATAAAAAATAAATAAATAGGAAAACATTTGTTGTTTATTTGTTAAAGTGCTGTTTAATGTATAGAGAAGATTTAAAGAATTCTTCTTACTGTATTATTTAGTATCATAGATCAACAACGCAGCATTATCACTGAAAATGGTTTAACGCATCTTCTATGCCCCCTTTTTATTACCTAATTGACTTATGATTTTTAACTGAGTTCAGTGGCCCGGCATGGCTTGCATAATGCAGTGACATCATCGTGCCGGGCAGTTGACATCATCAGCGTGCTCCCGATCTCTTGTAGATCTCAGGTCTAAACCAGGCTGTGGCCTACAAGAGCGAACGGCGGAGCAGGGAGACAATGGCCAGGGGTTGGCTGGCTAATTTTAGTCTGGGGGCAAGCACACAGCACTGGCCCAAGAGTAGCGGCCCATTCTGGGGGCACTGGGCAATTGGCGAGTTTGCCCCCCTAACACCGCTACAGAAGAACTCTGCTACCTGTCAACAGAAAAATCATCCGCCAGGAGGAAAAATGCTTCTTGTTAGCGGAGTACAAGAAAGCCTCACCTGGGAATTAGACTTTCATGTACATTTTTCCCTCTAAGGATGACTTTTCAGTTGATAGGTAGCAGAGTTACATGAAGGGGAATTATTGTGGCAAATTGAATTTTTTTTTATTTTTATACTGCTAACTTTTTTTTGGTAGGTTCCGCTGGACCGTTTGGACTATGTCGTATATTCATTAGAATATGTAGTAGATTCATTGGACTACGTCGTAGATTCATTGGACTACTCCGATGATCTACTTTTTTTAAAAAAAAATTGTGAAAGAGGGTTGCATGGGGGAGTTTTGATTTTAATAAAAATAAAATTCTTATGTCTGTTTTTTTTTATATTTTATTATGGCCTTAGGGCTGCTGTCTGATTGACAGCATTCAATTACTAAGGCTGGGGCTTAGCATTAGCCAGTAAAAAGGCTATCACTAACCCCTATTATTACCCTGGTTCCTACTGCCGCCAGGTATACTGGGAAGAGTCGAGTACGATTCAGTACCTGGCCATCTGAAATGCCGGTTAGGCAGCGGAACAGCTGCAGGCTGGTATTATCAGGCTGGGAAGGGCCAAAAAACGTGGCCCTTCCCACCCTGGTAATGCTAGGCTGCAGCTGCTTTATTGTATCTGGCTAGTTATGAAAAATAGGGTGAAACCCACGTCATTTCTTAAAAATAAATTGAAAAAAATTAAGTGAGATCCCCTCCATTTTTCATAACCAGCCAGATACAATAAAGCAGCAGCAGCCTAGCATCACCAGGGTGGGAAGGGCCATGGTTTTTGGCCCTTCCTAGCCTGATAGTACCAGCCTGCTGCCACCCCAGTACCCTTCACTTCAGATGGTCGGGTACTGGATTGTACCCAGCTCTTCCCAGTACTCCTGATCTTGGTGGGTACCGAGGTAATAATAGGGGGTTAGTGCTAGCCTTTTTACTGGCTAACACTATGCCCCTTCTTAGTAATGGATGCTTTCAATCAGACAACTGCCATTACTAAGGCGGTAATGAAGTATTTAAAAACAGAGACATAAAAAATAAAGTTTTATTGATAAAACTCTTCCACACAATCCACTTTTACCATTTTATTGAAAAAAAGCATAAAGTGTAGCTAAACGTTCGACAAACTTCTGACATGTCATAGTGACATGTCAGAAGTTTGGATTGGTGGGGGTCCGAGCACTGAGACCCTCACCAATCGCTAGAACGAAGCAGCTGAAGCACTCGTGTGAGCGCTCAGCTGCTTCATGTCTGTTCGGCTTTTTCCGGAAAGCCGATATATCAATGTACGGGCTCATAGACTTTCAGCCCCCTCTGTACAGAACGCCATACAGCCCCCCCTGTAGAGAACGCCATACAGCCCCCTGTAGATAACGCCATACAGCCCCCTGTAGAGAACGCCATACAGCCCCCCCTGTAGAGAACGCCATACAGCCCCCTCTGTAGATAACGCCATACAGCCCCCCTGTAGAGAACGCCATACAGTCCCCCCTGTAGATAATGCCATACACCCCCCCTGTAGGGAATGCCGTACAGCCCCCTCTGTAGATAGCGCCATACAGCCCTCCCTGTAGGGAACGCCATACAGCCCCCCCTGTAGGGAACGCCATACAGCCCCCTCTGTAGATAACGCCATACAGCCCCCCTGTAGATAGCGCCATACAGCCCCCTGTAGATAACGCCATACAGCCCCCACTGTAGAGAACGCCATACAGAGTCCCCCCTGTAGATAACGCCATACTGCCCCCTCTGTAGATAACGCCATAGAGCCCCCTCTATAGATAACGCCATACAGCCCCCCTGTAGATAGCGCCATACAGCCCCCTGTAGATAACGCCATACAGCCCCCACTGTAGAGAACGCCATACAGGGTCCCCCTGTAGATAACGCCATACTGCCCCCTCTGTAGATAACGCCATACAGCCCCCTCTATAGATAACGCCATACAGCCCCCTCTGTAGATAACGCCATACAGCCCCCTCTGTAGATAACACCATACAGCCCCCTCTGTAGATAACGCCATACAGACCCCTCTGTAGATAACGCTATACAGCCTCCCTGTAGATAACGCCATACAGCCCCCACTCTAGAGAACGCCATACAGCCCCCCTGTAGATAACGCCATACAGCCCCCACTGTAGATAACGCCATACAGCCCCCTCTGTATATAACGCCATACAGCCCCCCTGTAGATAACGCCATACAGCCCCCTCTGTAGATAACGCCATACAGCCCCCTCTGTAGATAGCGCCATACATCCCCCTGTAGAGAACGCCATACAACCCCCTGTAGATAATGCCATACAGCCCCCACTGTAGAGAACGCCATACAGAGTCCCCCTGTAGATAACGCCATACAGCCCCCTCTGTAGATAACGCCATACAGCCCCCTCTGTAGATAACGCCATACAGCCCCCTCTGTAGATAACGCCATACAGCCCCCTCTGTAGATAACGCCATACAGCCTCCCTGTAGATAACGCCATACAGCCCCCACTCTAGACAACGCCATACAGCCCCCCCTGTAGATAACGCCATACAGCCCCCACTGTAGATAACGCCATACAGCCCCCTCTGTATATAACGCCTTACAGCCTCCCTGTAGATAACGCCATACAGCCACCTCTGTAGATAACACCATACAACCCCCTCTGTAGATAACGCCATACAGCCCCCTCTGTAGATAACACCATACAGCCCCCTCTGTAGATAGCGCCATACATCCCCCTGTAGAGAACGCCATACAACCCCCTTGTAGATAATGCCATACAGCCCCCACTGTAGAGAACGCCATACAGAGTCCCCCCTGTAGATAACGCCATACTGCCCCCTCTGTAGATAATGCCATACAGCCCCCTCTGTAGATAATGCCATACAGCCCCCTCTGTAGATAACGCCATACAGCCCCCTCTGTAGATAACGCCATACAGCCCCCACTGTAGAGAACGCCATACAGAGTCCCCCCTGTAGATAACGCCTTACTGCCCCCTCTGTAGATAATGCCATACAGCCCCCTCTGTAGATAACGCCATACAGCCCCCTCTGTAGATAACGCCATACAGCCCCCTCTGTAGATAACGCCATACAGCCTCCCTGTAGATAACGCCATACAGCCCCCACTCTAGAGAACGCCATACAGCCCCCCCTGTAGATAACGCCATACAGCCCCCACTGTAGATAACGCCATACAGCCCCCTCTGTTAATAACGCCATACAGCCCCCCTGTAGATAACGCCATACAACCCCCTCTGTAGATAACGCCATACAGCCCCCTCTATAGATAACACCATACAGCCCCCTCTGTAGATAGCGCCATACATCCCCCTGTAGAGAACGCCATACAACCCCCCTGTAGATTATGCCATACAGCCCCCACTGTAGAGAATGCCATACAGAGTCCCCCCTGTAGATAACGCCATACAGCCCCCTTTGTAGATAACGCCATACAGCCCCCTCTGTAGATATATACAAAGGGGGCTGTATGGCATTATCTACAGGGGGGGCTGTATGGCGTTCTCTACCGAGGGGGCCGTATGGCGTTATCTACAGGGGGCTGTATGGCGTTATCTACAGGGGGATGTATGGCGCTATTTACAGAAGGGGCTGTATGGTGTTATCTACAGGGGGGCTGTATGGCGTTATCTACAGGGGGGGCTGTAAAAAAGGCACTATCTACAAGGGGGGGTTGTGTGACACCCAGGGGCGGGGGGCCCCAGTCAAAAGTTTGCTATGGGGCCCAGTCTTTCCTAGTTACGCCCCTGCGTACACCGATACATTTATTTCCGGAAATAGCCGAACAGACACGACACAGCAGAGCGCTCACACGAGCACTTCAGCTGCTTCGTTCTAGCGATTGGTGGGGGTCTCAGTGCTCGGACCCCCACCAATCCAAACTTCTGACATATCACTATGACACGTCAGAAGTTTGTCGAACGTGTAGCTACACTTTAAATCAGCGAAGTAGTCCAACGAATCTACGACATAGTTCAAATGGTCCAGCGTAACCTGCAAAACAAAACTTAGCAGTATGAAAAATAAAAATAAAGATGGCTGCCCCCACAGAAGTGCAAACATATGAATAAATAGTTACTTTAGAGAACATATTAAAATAATTAGAAAAAATAGGCATATAAAGTAAAACTTCAATAAACTATCAAATTAAAAAAAATTAAATAATTATAACACCTTTCCTTTAAAGAGAACCTTTCGCCTGCCCATACATGTGCAGCTGAGTGCATCATGTAATGGGCAGGGCTGCACAAACCCTGGGGCACTTTACATTTTTATCCTGCCCTCCTTTGTTATTTAGAGATTGGTGCCGTAATATTTGGCGCCCGATATTTAAATAACCCCCTGAACTGTCAATGGGGCGGTAATTGGCAAAGGGGCGTGTAACATCGCTCTGACTGTCCAATCAGCTACGGACAGTGTCACGGAAAAGGCTGGAGAGAGGAGAGCATGTGTGCAACTCTGCCGCCACTTCGGAACAGAAGAGGAGAAAAATGTGAATTCTTCTTCTATTCCATGGTATCGAAGCTGTGCACGCACGCACGCTCTCACTTTTTAGCTCTCGGCAGACAAGGACGACAAGACTGAACTCTCGCGAGAGATCATACAGTCTTGTACTTACATGCCGAGGGCTGAAGAGTGAGAGCGTGCGCATGCACACGCTCTCTAGCTCCTGCTGTTGACACTGTCCGTAGCTGATTGGACAGTGTCACAGCGATGTTACACGCCCCTTGCCAATTACCGCCCCATTGACAGTTCAGGCGGTTATTTACATATGGGACACCAAATATTACGGCACCGATATCTAAATAACGAAGGAGGCTAGGAAAAAAATATAAAGTGCCCCAGAGTTTGTGCAGCCTTGGCTATTTCATGCTGCACTCAGTTGCATATCTATGGGCAGGTGAAAGATTCTATTTAAAGTGTAACAAATTTTTGTAAAAACTTTAGACATGTCAGAAGTTTTGATCAGTGGGGTCCGAGCACTGAGACCCCCACTAGTCGCTAAAACGAAGCAGCAGAAGTGCTCAGGTGAGTGGTGTGCTGCTTCGATTTTGCTTGGGTTTCCTTGGAGCAGTGTATGGGCTCAATAGAAAGTCTAGGAGTCCGTACACCGCTCACTCGGCCGCAAGTCGATCATAAATGAAGCGGCACAACGCTCACCCGAGTACTTCTGCTGCTTCGTTTTAGCGATCGGTGGGGGTCTCAGTGCTCAGTCCCCCACCGATGAAAACTTCTGACATGTCAGCATGACATGATAAAAGTTTAGTTACAGTTTAAAGGCTATGTACACATTTAAACACTTGTATATGTATATATGTATATATATATATATATATATATATATATATATATATATATATATATATATATGAAGATATCCATCAATGTGATTGGTGCAAGTCTTAATTACTTTTTATTGAAAATTATTTTTACTTTTTGAGATACAGCGGCTTTGTAATCTGTATACAGAGCAGCTGTACCTAGTGCTGAGACCTGAATCCACTAGGTCACCTATTATCAATCACATCTAAGTTATGAACTTAGATCTGATTGGTGGCAGTTCGATCCTGCCCCAACTAATTTAAAAGGGGTCGGCCGATGCTGGGGGGCCGGGAGTATACTGCAAGGGGGGGGGGTCTGGGCGTTTTACTGACAGCAGAGGGCTCTATAGTGGGGAATAATCCCCCCCATAGAGCCCTCACTAGTTACTACACTGAAAGTTTAGGGGGGGTCTGAGCCCCCCCTATAGAGCCGTCTGCAGTAAGTCCGACGCTCAGACCGCCCCCCCGCCCCCCCTACATCCCCCTATCCTTCCATTATAGTAAAGGGAGGGCTCTATGGGGTGGATTATCCCCCCCCCCCCCATAGAGCCCTTGGCTGCCAGTAAAATGCCTCCCTCCCTTGCAGTATACTCCCGGGTCCCGGTCCCCCAGCTACGGCCGACCGACACCTTTTGAATTAGTGAAGGCAGGAGCGTGAGCGCTGTAAGTGGTGCTCAGTTTTTAATACAGGCCACCGCTCACCTCATGCATCTCGTCACTTCTCTTCTCGACTGCTCCTTCTGCAGACTTGCTCCTCTCTGGCGGCGCATGCTGCGTAGGGCGTCAGAGAGGAGGAGGAGTGTTCTTACAGACGTGCCCATCATGCGGCACATCAGGTAAGTAAAATAAGGCATGCCCCCTCCCCCCGGTCCAGTCCAGTCATGGCAGGTGGCAGGTGCGGCACTGTCTGCAGACTAAATGCTGTGGTCACTAATGAATGTAGCATTTAGAAGGTTAAATAACGGAGATTACAACATTTTCCTCATAACAGGGGGATCCATCCATTTACAAGAGCTTAGAGCTGCTAAAAGAGAACGGCTATCATTTTGGTAGACTCGGCCTGGCCCCCTATTACATGGTCGACTATTCATTTGTGGCTAAAACTTCCTTTTAGTGAAACGAAGGGGCCTACACCAATCCCTGAATAACAATCCCATAGCATTATCCCTCCTCCACAAAACTTTACAGTCGGCACAATGCAGTCAGGCAGGTAACGTTCTCCTGGCATTCACTAAACCCAGACTCATCCATCAGACCGCCAGATTCATCACTCCACAGAACACATTTCCACTGCTCCAGAGTCCAGTGGTGACGTGGTTTACAGATCTCCATCCGACACTTTGCATTGTGCTTGGTGATGTAAAGTTTGCATGCAGGACTTTGGCCATGGAAACTCATGCGATGACCGTTTTTGTACGGATTTTAATGCCCAATGTGGTTTGGAACTCTGCAGTTATTGAGTCAGCAGAGCGGTGACAACTTCTATGCGCCTCAGAACGCAGCAACCCAGATCTATAACTTTCGTGGCTGAGTTGCTATGGTATCTAAATTCTTCCACTTTGCAATAATACCACTCACAGTTGATCGTGGAATATCTAGGAGGGAAGGAACTTCACAAAATGACTTGTTATAACGATGGAATCCTATTACAAGACCATACTGGAATTCAGTGAGCTCATTAGGACGACTAATTCTTCCACAAATGTTTGTAAAGGCGACTGCAAGGCTGGGTGCTGGATTTTATACACCTGCGGCAATGAGATTGAATGAAACACCTGAATTAAACAATTAAGAGGTCTGTCCCAATACTTTTGTCCATATAGCGAACATCTCTGTTATATGGCGCCATATGGAGGTACCATATGGCGGCACTCACTGTCTATGGCTCTGTGGTATGGAGTAATAGGACCTTCGGGAGCTCCCGTGCCGTTTTCTCCACACGGCTCTGCTGTGTGTATGACACCTATAACTGATCGCTGGCTTCCAGTGCGGCTGTAGGGGCTCATGCCAGCAGATACATAGGACCTCTATTTTGGATCTAAATTTACATTAAATGGTTGCTAAGTAAGGTACTCAAGCAAGTCAGAAGAGCCTCACTTTAACAAAACAGTTCATCAATTAAAAAACAAGAGTTTTTTTTTTAGTTATTTGTTACAAATATATATTCTGTTTTCTGACGTATATTCTAATGGGTTTGTCTGGTTATTTTACCATGAAAAAATTGCCTGTAGCTGGAATGTTGGTGGAAACCCTTTCTAAGGCCGCTTTCACTCGGCAGTAAAATGATCACATTTTATCCTCCGTATTGCTGTCTCCTGTGTGGAACTGTTCCGCTGCCTGTACACATAAGCCAAACTTGATGATTTTAGTGGGATTGACCTACAATCTTATGTGTATGGGAGGCTCTCAACTCTTCTCCAATGCCAGATGTCAGGAATTTTGTTTCAATAGGTCTGACCCAACTTCCAATCCGTCTGTATTTGTACCAAAAAATGGTACCTACATAAAGTACAACTCGTCCCGCAATACAACTACAATGTAGATTCATACAGCTACAACGTACAAAAAATAAAAAAGATATGAGCGTTGGGATGCAAAGAGGGAAATATTAAAAATTGTTCTGTCCTCAAGGCCAAAATTGGCCGTGTGCTTGAGGGGTTAAACTCTCTCATATCTATAATAATATATCCTGACCACTATGATGAACTCTCATAAAATATGCAAAATTTACATTCTTTCCATTTCTGGTCATGATCACCTAAATTCTAGATTCCCATAAAGAGTAATTTATAATGTCCCGCTAAAAAATAAGAATATTACACAAGTCATTATACAAACAGATGTATATAAAAATCACGATTCAGACCATTTGGACACATAATAATTTATCCAAAACACCTCCCGATCTTTAAGTCGCTCATGGCGATCACCCCCTCTGCGTTCTTGTATTATTTCCTCTAGAACCTGAAATCTTATCTGAGTAGGTGAGTGACCACTTCAGCAAAGTGTCGAGGTGCTGGAAGTTCACATGGTGTCGTGCGGACTGTGGGTTTATGGTGGGAGATACCGTCTCTGCTACATAATACAGTGTGCAAGGACATTTCAACATAAACACCACATACATAGTATTACAGTCACATCGTGACCTAATTGGTATCTTATTGCCTGAATGTGGATCTAAAATATTCGCACCACGTGGATATGCTACAATATATATATTTATATATATATATATTGGATTTTCTTTCAGTGCAAGGTGTATGACAGGGTGGGTAAGAGAGTGGAAAGTGGCATGGGCGGGAGTGGGGCCAGGTGGACATGCCCCCTGACAGGGGCTCTGTGGAGGGCCAAGAGGGAGACAGGTGGGCAGGGGCGATACATAAATAAAATCATTGCACTGGAGCTGCTGCTTTTATACAGCAGATTCAGTGACCAAGTTGCGGTGCTGGCTGCTGCCTCTGGTTCCTGCAAGGTCTACGATCTGCCACCAACGCAGTGAGAAAGAGATTGAAGGTCAAGCATTCGCCCGTTGCTTCATTCAATGTCTATGGGACTGACTGAAACAGTCCCCCTGTAATCTGCAAAATGATCTTCATATGATAAGCATGTACGCATTTAAGAGAATATGGACCTTTAGCTATTGAGTGCTTACCAGAAACAATACTTTCCCCCTGCACAAGAAAAAAGATGACATCAGCACTCAGGGTATTAATACATAAAAACCATGTACACCTTTGCAACCAATTTTGTTTATTGCTCCAATACATCTAAAATAAAAAATGAAGCAATTTTGCAAATAGTCTCAATTACGGACGTCCCACTGTTTTCTGTCTACATTTCCTATGCATTCCTCTGTGTTTCCATGGTTACAGACTACAAACCCACCCTGTGTAGTCTGATACTGTAGTCATGTTTTACTATTTTCCATCTGTGCCCTAATTCTTGAAACCTACCAAAAGTACATGATCAAGAAGTAGGGTACGGATAGAAGAGAGTAGCATGTGACTACAGGATCAGACTTTACAGGGTGTGTTTGCAATCTGTAAACATGTAAACATATAGGTCTGCATAGGAGCTGTACACACCGATAGGATATTTGTAATCATGACTATTTTCAAAGTTGTTTAACTTTTTATTTTAGATGCATTGGAGCAAAATATACATGTAGTACATACACCGCGTTCCAAATTATTATGCAAATGTTATTTTTCGCTGATTTTCCTAAATAGTCGATGCAAATGACAGTCAGTATAATCTTCAAGCCATCAACCATTGAAGTATAATGCAAATTTTATTGAACAAATCTCCTAATGATAACAGATTTTTTTTTAGAAGTAAAAAACTCAAAATGCACTGTTTCAAATTATTATGCACAACAGAGATCAAAACATTTTAAAGGTTGTAAAGAGAACTAAAATGGTAATTTGTTGAATTTGCAGCATCAGGATGTCAAATTTACAGAAATCAAAAGCTCTCTCAATAAAAAAAAACTTAACAGGCCAAGTTACATATTAACATAGGACCCCTTCTTTGATATCACCTTCACAATTCTTGCATCCATTGAATTTGTGAGTATTTGGACAGTTTCTGCTTGAATATCTTTGCAGGATGTCAGAATAACCTCCCAGAGCTTCTGTTTTGATGTGAACTGCCTCCCACCCTCATAGATATTTTACTTGAGGATGTTCCAAACGTTCTCAATAGGGTTGAGGTCAGGGGAACATGGGGGCCACACCATGAGTTTCTCTCCTTTTATGCCCATAGCAGCCAATGACACAGAGGTATTCTTTGCAGAATGATATGGTGCATTGTCATGCATGAAGATAATTTTGCAACGGAAGGCACGGTTCTTCTTTTTTTACCACGGAAGAAAGTGGTCAGTCATAAACTCTACGTACTTTGCAGAGGTCATTTTCACGCCGTCAGGGACACTAAAGGGGCCTACCAGCTCTCTGCCCATGATTCCAGTCCAAAACATGACTCCGCCACCTCCTTGCTGATGTCACAGCCTTGTTGGGACATGGTGGCCATTCACCAACCATCCACTACTCCATACATCTGGACCATCCAGGGTTGCACGGCACTCATCAGTAAACAACACGGTTTTAAAATTAGTCTTCATGTATTTCTGAGCCCACTGCAACCGTTTCTGCTTGTGAGCATTGTTTAGGGGTGGCCGAATAATAGCTTTATGCACACTTGCAAACCTGGAGGATCCTACACCTTGAGGTTCGCGGGACTCCAGAGGCACCAGCGGCTTCAAATACCTGTTTGCTGCTTTGCAATGGCATTTTAGCAGCTGCTCTCCTAATCCTATTAAATTGTCTGCAGAAACCTTCCTCATTATGCCTTTATCTGAACGAACCCGTCTGTGCTCTGAATCAGCCACAAATCTTTTCACAGTACGATGATCACGCCTAAGTTTTCTTGAAATATCCATTGTTTTCATACCTTGTCCAAGGTATTGCACTATTTCACGCTTTTCAGCAGCAGAGAGATCCTTTTTCTTTCCCATATTGCTTGAAACCTGTGGCCGGCTTAATAATTTGGAACATCCTTTGATTGGACACACCTGGAAAACTAATTATCACAGGTGTCTGAGATTGATTACAATGATCCAAAGAGCCCTAAGACACAATACCATCCATGAGTTTAATTGAAAAACTAATAATTAAATGTTTATGACAATTAAATCCAACGTGCATAATAATTTGGAACACAGTGTATGCCTTTAAATCAGACAGAATCAGTTTGTTCTTTCATATTAAGAAAAGCGTGAACCCTAATGTGGACGTAAATAATATTGTGGAATAATAGGTTGTCAATGTATGAGCGTGAGGGTCCAACCCCATCTATCCTAAGGGTTCGTGGTCCCTTTATTGTTTATTTAGACACAGCGATGTATATACAGGTTTGGCTGTGCTTGGTACTGCAGCTCAGCCCATTCACTTGAAAGACTAGGCTTCCTGGTACACATGATTGGCAGGTTCATATGACCGGATTTCCACTGATCATACATCGATAGTCTATAATAAAGATATACCATCAATGAAGAAGCTCCGGCGGACACGAGCTGTCGATTTATTGCATTCATCTGAATGGCCGCCAAGTAATACTACATTTCCACTGCAGAGGAAATGTCTAACTGGTCAGGACAATCCCCTAACTAAATCAGCTGTTTGTCAAGGGTGTCTGGAGCTCCCATATGAAACGTGAGCAACAAGAATGGTGAACGAGCCGAGTCAAAATCAGAAGTGCACAAGGTACCAAACGCAGAGCAGGAGATTAGTCAGTAAGCCAGGGTCAGTATGGAGCAGGATCAAATAGTCAGAAGCTGTAGCTGGGCCAGGAAACCACACGAGAAGAATCACAAGCAAAGGAGGAACAGGAAAGGCAGGCATAAATAGACAGAGGGCGGGAGCTAGCTCCGTCTGGCCAGGCTGCGATAGGCTCTCCCACTCCTAAGCCTGCCATCCTGAGTGATGGAAGATGGAGTCAGTCTCAGAGACACAGACTCAGGTGCAGACTGATTACCAATGGGAGTATACACAGAAGTTGTGCCTGGCAGTTCCTTTACAGTACCCCCCCCCTTTTATGAGGGGCCACCGGACCCTTTCTAAGTGGACATGGTTTATTGGGGAAAAGAAGGTGGAACTTACTGACCAATACCCCAGCGTGAACATCCCGGGCGGGTACCCAAGTCCTCTCTTCAGGCCCGTATCCTCTCCAATGGACCAGGTACTGGAGGGAGCCTTGGACCATCCTGCTGTCCACAATCTTGGCCACCTCGAATTCCACCCCCTCAGGGGTGAGAACGGGAACAGGAGGTTTCCTCGAGGGAGCCAAGGATGGGGAGCAGCGTTTAAGGAGGGAGGCATGAAACACGTTGTGTATTCGAAAAGATGGGGGCAACTACAGTCGGAAGGAGACCGGATTGAGGACTTCAATGACCTTATACGGCCCAATAAACCGGGGAGCAAACTTCTTGGATGGGACCTTAAGGCGCAAGTTCCTAGACGATAACCACACCAGATCCCCGACCATAAACAAGGGGTTAGCAGAACGTCTTCTATCAGCCTGAGTTTTTTGTACGCTCTGGGACGCCTCTAGGTTCTTCTGAACCTGGGCCCAGACTGTGCACAGTTCCCGATGAACGACCTCTACCTCGGGATTGTTGGAACTACCAGGTGAAACGGAGGAGAACTGTGGATTAAACCCAAAATTACAGAAAAAGGGGGAGACCCCTGACGAGTTACTGACCCGGTTATTAAGGGAAAATTCGGCGAGGGGAATGAATGAGTCCCAATCATATTGACAGTCAGAGATGAAACACCTTAAATATTGTTCTAGAGATTGATTAGTCCTCTCAGTTTGGCCATTAGTTTCAGGATGGAAGGCAGAGGAGAAGGACAGATCAATCTCCAACTTTTTACAGAAGGCTCTCCAAAACAAGGAAACAAATTGTACCCCTCTGTCCGAAACAATATTGACAGGGACCCCATGGAGACGCAGGATGTGTTTGACAAACAAGGTAGCTAACGTCTTGGCGTTGGGTAGTTTCTTGAGGGGCACAAAGTGGCACATCTTACTGAAGCGGTCTACTACCACCCACACCACCGACTTGCCTTGAGATGGAGGCAAATCGGTGATAAAATCCATGGAGATATGGGTCCAAGGTCTCTGGGGAATGGGCAAAGAACGTAGTAAGCCCGCTGTTCGGGACCTGGGAGTCTTGGACCTAGCACAAACCTCACAAGCGGCGACGTAGGCCTTAACGTCTTTAGGCAACCCAGGCCACCAATAGTTTTTGGCAATGAGGTGTTTGGTACCCAGGATGCCTGGATGACCAGATAGTGTGAAGTCATGATTTTCCCTAAGTACCCTTAGCCGGTATTGCAGGAGAACAAACAGCTTGTCCTCATGAAGGTTCCCGGGAGCTGAACCTTGATCAGCTGCAATTTCAGAGACTAAATCAGAATCAATGGAAGAAATTATTATACCAGGAGTCAAAATACAAGCAGGATCTTCCTCCGAAGGAGGGCTGGCCATGAAGCTACGCGACAGTGCATCAGCCTTAATATTTTTAGACCCAGCCCTATAGGTAACCAAAAAGTTGAATCTGGTAAAAAATAGCGCCCATCGGGCTTGTCTCGAGTTGAGCCTCCGGGCAGATTCTAGGAAAACCAGATTCTTGTGGTCGGTAAGGACCGTTACCTGGTGCCTAGCCCCCTCCAGGAAGTGGCGCCACTCTTCAAATGCCCATTTAATGGCTAAGAGTTCGCGGTTGCCAATATCATAGTTACTCTCAGTGGGCGAAAACTTCCTGGAGAAGTAGGCACAGGGGCGGAGATGGGTGAGGGAACTGGTACCCTGGGACAAGACAGCCCCCACTCCCACCTCGAATGCGTCAACTTCCACAATAAATGGCTCCATGTGGTTGGGCTGAACCAGCACAGGGGTCAAGATAAAGCACTTCTTAAGGACCTCAAAAGCCTGGACAGCCTCAGGAAGCCAGTGGAGGAGATCAGCACCTTTGCGAGTGAGGTCCGTAAGAGGCTTAGCGATGACCGAGAAGTTAGCAATAAATCTCCTGTAATAATTAGCGAACCCCAAAAAACACTGTAACGCCTTCAGGGAGGCAGGTTGGACCCATTCCGCCACAGCCTGGACCTTGGCAGGGTCCATGCGGAATTCATGAGGAGTGAGGATTTGACCCAAAAATGGTATCTCCTGTACCCCAAACACACATTTTTCGTTTTTCGCAAACAGTTTGTTTTCCCGAAGGACCTGGAGCACCTTCCTGACATGCTCAATGTGGGAGGACCAGTCCTTGGAAAACACCAGTATGTCATCAAGGTACACTACAAGAAATACCCCCAGGTAATCTCTTAAAATCTCATTTATGAAATTCTGGAAGACAGCAGGAGCATTACACAACCCAAAGGGCATGACGAGGTATTCGAAATGACCTTCGGGCGTGTTAAACGCAGTCTTCCACTCATCCCCCTCTTTGATGCGGATAAGGTTATACGCCCCCCGTAGATCAAACTTAGAGAACCATTGGGCCCCCTGAACCTGATTAAAGAGATCAGGAATCAAAGGAAGGGGATACTGGTTCCTTACAGTGACCTTATTCAAGTTACGGTAGTCAATGCATGGCCTAAGACCACCATCCTTCTTCCCTACGAAGAAGAAGACAGCACCTACTGGAGAAGTAGAGGGGCGAATGTAACCCTTGGCCAGGCATTCCTGGATATACTCTCTCATGGCTTCACGTTCGGGACAAGAAAGATTAAATATCCTACCCTTAGGGAGCTTAGCTCCTGGTACCAATTCAATTGCGCAATCGTATTCTCTATGAGGAGGTAACACTTCGGAGGCCTCCTTAGAAAACATCAGCGAAGTCCTGAACAAACTCAGGTAGCGTGTTCACCTCCTCAGGGGGAGAAATAGAATTAACAGAAAAACATGACATCAAGCATTCATTACCCCATTTGGCGAGCTCCCCAGTATTCCAGTCAAACGTGGGATTATGCAACTGCAACCAGGGAAGGCCTAAAACCAAATCGGAAGATAATCCCTGCATCAACAGTACAGAGCACTGCTCCAAATGCATGGAGCCAACAAGGAGTTCGAAAACAGGGGTATGCTATGTAAAATAACCATTAGCAAGAGGAGTGGAGTCGATACCCACTACCGAGACAGGTTTAGGCAAATCAATCAAAGGCATAGCTAGAGACATAGCAAATTCCACAGACATGATATTAGCAGAAGACCCTGAATCCACGAAGGCACTGCCGGTATTCCGGCTGCTTATTCTTACGCCTAGGACAGGTGTTCACTTGATGCTTGTCATCCCCACAATAGAAGCAGAGACCGTTCTTCCTGCGGAACTCTCTACGTTGTCGGGGGGACACGGAGGCCCCGAGTTGCATAGGTACCTCCGAGTCTTCCATGGAAGAGCGAAGCAACGGGACCTCGGGAGGCATCATGGGGGAGTCAGAGGGGAAAACACAAAAACGTTCAAGCTGTCGTTCCCTGAGACGTCGGTCAAGTCGTACCGCTAAAGCCATAACCTGGTCTAGGGAGTCAGAAGAGGGATAGCTAACAAGCAGGTCTTTCAGAGCGTTCGACAGACCCAACCTAAATGGACACCTTAAGGCAGGGTCATTCCACCGAGAAGCTACGCACCACTTCCTAAAGTCAGAACAATACTCCTCAACAGGTCTCTTACCCTGACGTAAGGTCACCAGCTGACTCTCGGCAAAGGCAGTCCTGTCAGTCTCGTCATAAATGAGTCCGAGAGCAGAAAAGAAACGATCAACGGAGGAAAGTTCAGGGGCGTCAGGAGCCAAGGAGAAGGCCCACTCTTGGGGCCCTTCCTGGAGCCGGGACATAATTATACCCACCCGCTGGCTCTCAGAACCTGAGGAATGAGGCTTTAAGCGGAAGTAGAGCCTACAACTCTCCCGAAAGGAGAGAAAAGTCCTCCGGTCCCCTGAGAACCGGTCAGGCAACTTGAGGTGGGGTTCAAGAGGTGAGGTGAGGGGCACTACCATGGTAGCGTAAGGCTGTTTGACCCTCTGAGCCAGGGCCTGGACCTGTAGGGAGAGACCCTGCATTTGCTGGGTCAGGGTCTCAAGGGGGTCCATAGTAGTGTCAGGGAGCAGGGTAGACTAGGTATATGGGCTTGTGATTATGTAATGACGGGGGTAGGGAAACGGACAAGTGAGCCCTAATCTACCGGCCACTCTGTCCCTGCCTACTTGCAACGACCCGCCCTAGGCGACAGTGTACAACTTGGCCTCGGTCCCTACGCTCAGTAAGTGCATGAGACAAACAGACAAGGGAACACAAAGCAAAGGGAAAGGGGCAGTTGCCCACGGCAACACCGTGAGCAACAAGAATGGTGAACGAGCCGAGTCAAAACCAGGAGTGCACGAGGTACCAAACGCAGAGCAGGAGAGTAGTCAGTAAGCCAGGGTCAGTATGGAGCAGGATCAAATAGTCAGAAGCTGTAGCTGGGCCAGGAAACCACACGAGAAGAATCAAAAGCAAAGGAGGAACAGGAAAGGCAGGTATAAATAGACAGAGGGCGGGAGCTACCTCCGTCTGGCCAGGCTGCGATAGGCTCTCCCACTCCCAAGCCTGCCAACCTGAGTGGTGGAAGATGGAGTCAGTCTCAGAGACACAGACTCAGGTGCAGACTGATTACCAATGGGAGTCAGTGGCGGATTAAGAAGACCATGGGCCCTGGGCTGTTACCCAAACTTGGGCCCCCCTTCTCCACCACCACCCTGCCGCGCCGTAACTATTGCTAACACTACCTAAACACTAGTACACAAAGTAGGCACATTATGCACAAAGTACACACAGTACACAAAGTACGCACATTATGCACAAAGTACACACAGTACACAAAGTAGGCACATTATGCACAAAGTACACACAGTACACAAAGTACGCACATTATGCACAAAGTACACACAGTACACAAAGTAGGCACATTATGCACAAAGTAGGCACATTATGCACAAAGTACGCACATTATGCACAAAGTACACACAGTACACAAAGTAGGCACATTATGCACAAAGTACGCACATTATGCACATTATGCACAAAGTAAGCACAGTACACAAAGTACCACATTATGCACAAAGTACACAAAGTAGGCACATTATGCACAAAGTACGCACAGTACACAAAGTACCACATTATGCACAAAGTACCACATTATGCACAAAGTACGCACATTATGCACAAAGTACGCACATTATGCACAAAGTACGCACATTATGCACAAAGTAGGCACATTATGCACAAAGTAGGCACAGTACACAAAGTACCACATTATGCACAAAGTACGCACATTATGCACAAAGTACGCACAAAGTACGCACATTATGCACAAAGTACGCACAGTACAAAGTAGGCACATTATGCACAAAGTACGCACAGTACACACATTATGCACAAAGTACGCACAGTACAAAGTACGCACATTATGCACAAAGTACGCACAGTACACAAAGTACACACATTATGCACAAAGTACACAAAGTAGGCACATTATACACAAAGTATGCATAGTACACAAAGTACACACGAGTATGCACATTATACACTAAGTAGGCACATTATACACAAAGTACACCTTGTAAACACATGAATATGGACATTAAACACACATGAATATGGGCATTAAACACACATGAATATGGATATTAAACACACATGAATATGGATATTAAACACACATGCACTTACCTTTTATGTCTTCACTGCAGCTCTTCTCCTGCTCACAGCACAGAGCCCGCCGACAGTCTCCCCTCCCCCATGTCCCGACAGCTAGCAGCAGAGGTGTTTAGAGCAGGGAAGGGGGGCTGGAAGGGGAGCTTCTAAAGCAGCACAGACCACGGCTGCTAAGTAGAAGCAAAGCTCCCCTCGTCTGACAGGTGCGGTCCTGGCACCGGGGCTCCCTCCGGTGCTAGCGACGCCACTGGGCATGAGGGGGTTGGGCCCCCTGGCAGTCTTGGGCCCCGGGCGACCGCCCGAAACGCCCTAATGATAATCCGCCACTGATGGGAGTACACACAGAAGTTGTGCCTGGCAGATCCTTCACAGTCATGAAAGCTGAAGAGACCGAAAATCTCTGCGATCCAGATGCCAGTAGACATTCGGGTTTACGAGTCGAAAAATGGCGCATAGGCAAAGGGGGTGTTGAGATGTGTTTCTGCTCATATTCTTACTCTAATGGTAGGAAACAAATTGGCGATAACTCCGATCCTGGCAATTTTCCCCCTCCGATAGATGCCGTTGTAAATAGTGACCGTGGCAGATGGAGTAAGCTACCTCTGTCCCCCAATCACCCCCCACAACGGTTGCAATGACAGCCAGAGACCTATTAAAGGCATCCAGGTCTCTCATCAGTGCCCTACAATTAAGCCTTGCCAAATGACAAAAAAAAAGTAGCTAAACTTTTAAAAAACATTTGACATGTCATAGTGACATGTCAGAAGTTTTGATAGGTGGGGGTCCGAGCACTGATGGCTAAAACAAGGTGGCAATAGTGCTTGGGTGTTTCTGATCGGCTTTCCTCAGAGCAGTGTACAGGCTCAATTATGAGTCCATACACCGCTTTCTCGACTTTCAGAGGAAGGCCGATCAGACACAAAGTAAAAGCGCTCACCCGAGTGCTACTGCCGCTTTATTTTAGCTATCGGTGGAGGTCTCAGTGCTCAGAAACCCACAGATCAAAACTTCTGACATGTCACCATGACATGTGAAAAGTTTTTTTTTTTGTTTGGTACCCTTTAATAACATTTTAAAAAATATATAAAGTTAAAAAATCCCCCATTTCCCATTTTACACAAAAAAAATTTTCAACAATAAAAAAATTAAACGTAATACATCCGTAAAAGTCTGAACTAGTAAAAAAATAAACAGCATTGCTTTGTTATTATTTCACTCCCCCCCCAAAAAAAATATAATAAAAAGTGATAAAAATGATGAAGTAACCCAAAGTTGTAACAATAAAAACTACACTAATGTTCAAAGCGATAAAAAGATTGGCACTGCTTTGGCTCGTGGAGCGCTATAAGTCTCAATATTCAGACGACCGTATAGGTCTAAACGGATTCAATTGGATCCACAATAGGTGGTGATCAGTGGTGTGATGAGACAAGCACAAGTGCAGTAATAAAAGTAGAAGAGATCCACGGCACTCACCATTCAGTTGAATTTTCATTTAATGTTGTGGCAAACAAAGGCAGTATGGATGTGGAGCACAAGCCTACGGCCGTTTCACGTATACTCATGCTTTGTCAATGCCAATAAAAACTACAGCTCACCCCGGCAAAGAAAAGGTAAATCATAATGAAAACAAAATAAACTTGGTATCGCCGTAATCTGGCCCTGCAGAAAAATGTTAACATGTTGTTTTTACCGCACGGTGAACGCCATCCCACAAAGAATTTTTCCATTTCCCAGTACATTATATAGTACATTAAATAGTGCCATTAAAAAGTACAACTTAACCAGATAAAAAACAAGCCCCCATATGGCTATAACGATGGAAAAATAAAAAGTTATGGCTCTTGGAATACAACAAGGAAAAAACAAAAAGAAAAGAAAGAAAATTGGTTGTGTCTACAAGGCGTTACACGTGCGTTTATAAACAGGAAACATCTCTGATTTTCCATTTTGCTGTTTCCTCTTCTGCAAATATTCTAGACAATTCTAGACAATTTATGTCTTACCTTTTATTGACTTGTTCTTGCAGGGGCACAGGTTGATGACAATATTTCCCGTCGCACTACTCAGCGCATTGTGGCGCCTCCCGGTAGCCGTGCCAACATCACCAGCCTAGGCTAGACCCAAACTAATTCTCCTGCCCCTGATTTGCGTTCCTCCTCCAAGATGAATTATTTCCGAAAGATTTACCGATTCCTGGCTTTTTTTTTTTTTAGAATCTCGGGGGCAGTGACTTTTTCTAGGAGAAGATACCAACAGTTTAGGAAACACAGAGGGTTACATCGCTCATACACACCTATATGTATGTATGTATGTATGTATGTATGTATGTATGTATGTATGTATGTATGTATGTATGTATTTGTACTTTGGTACATATACTCATATGTAAATCATTCATAGGTGCCAGTTGGTATGTTTGCATGTGTTTGAGCATACTCGGGTTGAATTAGAATGCTCCACAAGACCTGTCCTTTCTAGCGACCATTCACGCCCCTCTTTAACTCGACACCCAGGTCGTTTTTTTGTACTTCAGTGAAAGGTCACCTTATAGAAACATCTCCGTCTTGCTACATTCAGGGTCATGGATTTAGGATTATACATCTCTGTGAGAAAATAAATCAGTGCTTAGAAGAAGACATTTATTTTTCATCATGACGACCATCTACTAAACAATGATGTCAATACAATTCACCAATAGTTAAATCTTTTAATTTTATTTATTGATTTTATCGCAAGTGTAGTCAAGGTTCTTACATTACCACCGAAAAAAGGCCATACTTACAAATGGACACAGCCAGGTCAGAAACGCTGATGAAGGAGTGTGAGCAGGTGCTTTAAATAATAATAGCCACTCCCACTGGTCTTGAGGGGAGTGGTGTGTGGTGCATGGGATGTGTAGTAAGAAATAAATGAATAGTGTGTGTGCAAGTGTAATACTAAAAGTGAACTATAGGGGGCAGTAATGAGTGAAGTGCCTCAATAATAATAAACGGATAATGGGGTGCAAGTGTGTGAAACATGGAGGGATAGTGTGTACGTCATGAGGCACAAAGTGTATAGCCAGGTAGAAGCCTATTTGTGACGCCTTGATAGTTCATAGAGCGGGCTACCCTGCTTGCTATGCCAAACAAAAACACACCATGCTCTCCCAGCATCAAAGACCCGGCTGTGTCCAAGAGAAGCGAATATAAGTAGTAATGAAAAATACCTGGGATCCCCAGACTTGCGAGTCCCTAACTCCTTATTTGTAAGTATGGCCTTTTTTCGGTGGTTTTGTATATGTCCCTTTGTTTTTATCGGTTCTGTCTGTACATCAGGAACATCTGTTCCATTTAAGGAGGTAGGGACTCGCAAGTCTGGGGATCCTTGTCGTGGATTGCGAGCTTGCGTCCTTTTGGCCAAAATGATTACTAATACCCCAGGTATTTTTCATTACTACTTATATTCGCTTCTCTTGGTGACCATTGAAATCGAGACAGGGTCTCGTTCTGACGGAAAACTCAGACTGAACGTCGGAACGGGACCCTGGAGCAGATGTGAACGAAGCCTTAGTGAACCCTTTGGAAGTACCTGGATTTCCGCATTGATTACTAATAGAATGTCACAATTTTAGACAAACACAATCTAAACTGAAAACAATTGAGTAAATATTCACAGTACAAGAAGAAAAAGTAAGTGAACCTCTGTGTTAATGACTTCTCCAAGAGCTAATTGGCAAAAGGTGTTTCAATTAAGGAGGTGAGGTCGGAAGTGTGGGTTTCACAGGTGCTTTGCTTATTAAATAAAGGCACACAAAGCCTGGTTATTGACAACAAATCTTAGATGGGCTCGTGTAGTATAGATGACTTAAGCTGGAAAAGGCTACTACAGCATTGTGAAAGACCTGGGTGTATCTCAATCCACGTGTAGGTAAACTGTCTACAAATGGAGAATATTCAGGATTGTTACTACTCTCCGTAGGAGTGTGCATCCTCTTAAGATCACTCCAAGAGCAAAAAAGGCAATGTGGAAAGAGGTGAGAAAGAATCCAAGGGTAACAGCAAAAGACCCACTGAAGACTCTACAAACTGCAAAAACCTATAAGAAAAAAAAACATTTAACTAGAATTTCACATGGAAAGATACCACTGCCGCTGCTATCCAAAAAAACACTGCGGACTGTCTCAAGTTTGCCCTAGACCACCTGGATGTTCTACATTGCTTCTGGGAAAATGTTCTATGGACAGATGAGTAAAAAAGTGGATTTTTTTTTATCACAAATGGCAGCAGTCCGTGATCCAAAGCTGAAGAAGCGTTGGGTCATGCAACAAGGCAATCACCTAAAGCACACAAACCAACTAAAGAATGGTTGAAAACGAAGAGTTGTGTTTTAGAATGGCCGGTACAGAGTCCTGACCTCAACCCTATTGAGATGCTGTCAGACATGATCTGAAGAGGACTATAAAATAAATACCTATCCTCGTTCCCACGATGAGTGGAGATCCCTTGGCAGGTCTCCTCTGGTCTGTGAATTGTGTACGACTCGGCGCAGGCAGGCTTGATGACGTCACAGCATCATGCCTGTCTCTGCCAAGCCGCTCATGGCTGGCATTATATAGTAAATGTTGAAGCAGGGAGCTGACGGCTCTCTGCTTCACCATTGGATTCAACTTTATCTGCCTCTTAACCGGTTAAGGACTAGGCTGTTTTACAGCTAAATGACCAGAGCAAATTTCACAATTTTGCTATGCGCTTCTTTAGATGACTATAACTCAGCAGGTGAATAAAGTTCATCTTTGAATTTTACACTCTTTTTAAAGGACAGATAGGGCTTTGTTTTAGTGGCATTTGTCAGTATATATCATTTTTTTTTTTTTCTCTAAAGTGGGCAAAATTGGAAAAAAATGCAAGAATTTAACAATTGCGTCGGTTTATGCTAGCATTTTTCACACACGGTATGAACCACGGCCAAAATTAATCTCCTTTCACATTCTTCCACTTCTCCCGTGCATGGGGATACCAAATATGTGAGCCTTATTCACTGTGCGGGCATGTGCCAGGGCTTGGCATAAAAGGAGGCTTTTTGGCCTTTTCGGTCCAGGAATTTTGCATTTGATTTTATAGCCGTATACTGTTTTCTGGGGGGCATAATGCTGCTGAAACATTAGAAACACCCCATAAATGACTTCATTCACACAAGTAGACCCCACAAGGTTTCCTTCAAGGGGTTTATCATATTTTTAGCAAGTCCAGTTTTCTTCTGAAAGTTTCTTGAATAAGATGGAACAAAATAAAATCAGCACTTTTTTAGCAAATGCGTCAGTTTAGGCTAGTATTTTTCACACACGGTATAGACCACAGACAAAATTCATCTCCTTTCACGTTCTTCCACTTCTCCCGTGCATGGGGATACCAAATATGTGTGCCTTATTCGCTGTGCGGGCATGTGCCAGGGCTTGGCATAAAAGGAGGCTTTTTGGCCTTTTCGGTCCAGGAATTTTGCATTTGATTTTAGAGCCGCATACTGTTTTCTGGGGGGCCTAATGCTGCTGAAACATTAGAAACACCCCATAAATGACTTCATTCACACAAGTAGACCCCACAAGGTTTCCTTCAAGGGGTTTATCATATTTTTAGCAAGTCCAGTTTTCTTCTGAAAGTTTCTTGAATAAGATGGAACAAAATAAAATTACCTTTTTTTTTTAACAAATGCGTCAGTTTATGCTAGCTTTTTCACACACAAAATGGACCACGGACAAAATTCATCGCATTTCACATTCTTCCACTTCTCCCGTGCATGGGGATACCAAATATGTGTGCTTTATTCACGGGCATGTGCCAGGGCTTGGCATAAAAGGAGGCTTTTTGGCCTTTTCGGTCCAGGAATTCTGCACTTGATTTTATAGCCGCATACCGTTTTCTTGGGGGCCTAATGCTGCTGAAACATTAGAAACACCCCATAAATGACTTCATTCACACAAGTAGACCCCACAAGGTTTCCTTCAAGGGGTTTATCATATTTTTAGACAGTCCAGTTTTCTTCTGAAAGTTTCTTGAATAAGATGGATCAAAATAAAATTAGCAATTTTTTAGCAAATGCGTCAGTTTATACCAGCATTTTTCACACACAGCATAGACCACGGTCAAAATTAATCTCCGTTCACATTCTGCCACTTCTCCCGTGCACGGGGATACCAAATATGTGGCCTTATTTATCACATAGAGATGTAGGAGGGCGGAGGATAGAAGAAGATTATTTCACAAATCGCTTTTTTTCAAAGCTGGTTTTACAAAACTCAACAGAGTTTCTATAACACTTCCAAAATATCTGCTCTTGAAGCAGAAATCCCAAAATATTCATCTAGGGGTATAATGGGAATTTATTTTTTGGGGTTTTCTAAAATAAGAAATTTCAGGTTAATGCAAATGGCGCTCTCCAGCAGATGAACTTTAGAAAACATCAAACATGACATCCACCCCCCACCCATTCCCTCCCCCACCCTTGGAGTAAAATCATGGGAAAAATAAAAACGTAAGGTAGGGCAAATATATTTTCAACAAATTAACTAAAATCTAATAATTCAGAACAGTGTGGTATTTTTTAAAACATGGCTCAATGCACAGGCCTGGTTGCGAGGGACATGAGGGACAGAAATATCGGGAATCTTTGCGGTGCCCGTCTTTTCTGCAGACGCGGCACTTTTTCTGGGGGTTGCTTCTGGTTGCTGTTGGGGGAATCCGACTGATGAAGTGTCTTTCAGTCAGTCGCGTGACATCCTCAGACTGGGGGCATTCTCGGGTGTCCTGAACATCAAAAATGAGGCCTTCAATAATTTTTTCCTGGAAATCCAGGTATGTGTCTCTGCCTCTGTTTTTTTTGTAGAGCACAAATGAGTTGTGGATGGCCACCTGTAACAAATAAATGGCCACCTTTTTGTACCAGGTTTTAGTTTTGCGTTTTACTAAATAGGGCTGTAAAACCTGGTCGCTTAAATCCACCCCCCCCATGTACTTGTTATATTCGGACACGCTCACTGGTTTGTGCTTGTCCGATGTTGCCCCCCTTTCCCTCACTGCCACTGTTCCTGCGGTATGAATCGTGCTTAGCACATACACATCTTTGCGATCCCTGAACTTGACCGCCAGCAATTCTTCAGATGCATAAGCACAGGAGTCCCCCTTTACCATGCGCTTCCCCACTAATTGCTGTGGAAAACCAATTCGGTTTTTGCGCATGGTACCACATGCCCCAGTCCTTGCAGCATGCAAATGCCTAAACAGGGGCACACTCGAATAAAAATTATCACAGTACAGGTGGTACCCCTTGTGAAGCAGAGGCTGCATTATCTCCCACACGATCTTACTGCTGGTGGAAAGATCAGGGGGGCATCCAGGAACATTTATTGTGCGGTCCCGCCCTTCATAAATCCTGAAGGCGGTGGTATATCCTGACCCGCTTTCACACAATTTGTAGAGCTTAACGCCATATCTTGCCCTTTTGGAAGGTAGATATTGGCGAAAGCTAAGTCTGCCAAGAAAGTTGAGGAGGGATTCGTCCACACTTACATTCTGCTCAGGGGTGTAGAGTTGCAGAAATAAATTATTCAGGGAATTTATTAGCGGTCTTATTTTGAACAACCGATCCCGGTTTGCATCGGTACTTGGGGGGGCCTGTGCGTTGTCATTGAAGTGGAGGAACCTCATTATTGTCTCATAACGAGACCTGGGCATTACTGCAGAATATACTGGGGTGGCTTGGGCAGGTCTTGTTGACCAGTAAGACCTAATGGAGGGCTTTTTGACAATACCCATATTTAGGGTGAGCCCCAAAAATTTTTTTAATTCCTGCAAATTGGTGGGCGTCCAATCTCTGGCATGGGTGGATGAAGGTTTCTGCCTTATATATTGCGTGGCATATAAATTTGTTTCGTGGACAATCTGATTTAGGATGTCGTCCGTTATAAATAAATGGAAGTAATCCATTTGGACAAAATTTGTATTGTCCACGGTTATGCCAGGAGTGGCCGTAATTCCTTGGATTCTAGGCCCAAAAGATGGGGCAGGTGCCCATACAAGAGCCTGGACTGGAGGGACCAGGCTGTCCCGTGCTACAGCGCTACTTGGCCCTGCGCTTTCATGTTCTGCAGTTTCGACTGCATCAGGGACAACGTCCCCTGAAGATGAACCTGAAGTGACGCTGTCATCGTCACTACCTAAAACAGGTTCCATCTCGGACGCCATCTCTGATGCGGTCTCCGACTCAGACCACAGCATGGCGTATGCCTCCTCGGCGCTAAACAACTTCCTCGCCATAACGTAACTAACACTAACACTAACTAAACAAATTATTTTTTTTTTTTTATATAAAACACACAAACTAACTGCTATATATATCTACACTACCGCTAACAAAAAAATAAACCGCTATTGCTATATATATTATATATATGTGGATATATATATAATTATATACTCCCTACCTGCCTATTCTAATAGAATAAAAGAAAGAAAGGTAGATAGATAGAAAAAAAGATAGATGGATAGATAGATTGTATAGATAGATAGAAATCTATCTATACAGAGAATGTTTTAGTGTAACTGTATTTTTTTTCACTGTATTCTTCTGGCAGCAATTCTCCCGAGTCTCTTCTTCTCCTCAAACTGAAACAATGTTTGAGGAGAAGAAAAGAGGCAGGAGATTTACTGCCAGAAAAGTCAAAATAAAACAAATGTGGTCGCTGTGAGAGGTTTTAACAGCGACCACATGATCAGGGACCATCAGATTGGTCCCTGATACTCTGCCCAGTGCCCAGAGCTGTTGGTAACAGCGTGGGCACAGGGCTGTGTGCACGCGATCGCGTGCACACTGTTTTATAAGCAGGAATGCATGTGATCGCTGTGATTGGTTGTCACAGCGACCACATGTTCAGGGACCATCAGATTGGTCCCTGATACTCTGCCCAGTGCCCAGAGCTGTTGGTAACAGCGAGGGCACAGGGCTGTGTGCACGCGATCGCGTGCACACTGTTTTCTATGCAGAAATGCATGTGATCGCTGTGATTGCTTGTCACAGCGATCACATGTTCAGGGGCCAAAAGATTGACCCCTGACATTCTGCCCAGTGCCCATGGCTGTTAGCAACAGCCAGGGCATAGAGCTGTGTGCACGCGATCGCGCGTGCACAGTCTCTGAAGTGCGGCCGTATATATACTATACGCCGGACTTTAGAGACCCTGACCGCTGGCCGTATATTTACGGCCAGCGGTCGGGAACCTGTTAAGGATGCAGATATAGTTGAAACCAGTACAAACCACCAGCCGCCTGGGATGGTTAGGAGGTTTGCCAATATATATCGCATGAGACATGGAGAGTAGTCCCAATCATATCATATTTACTGTATGCAGTGTATGCAGGGATACAATGTGTGTATTACTTTCTTAGCACCCCACCATGACCATTACTTGTCCTACAGCTGAAAGGGGAGGGGAAATAGTCCTTTAAAAGTGTGCTGTATTTAAGTTCAGTGATGTGAACAAATATTTTCCCCCTTTCTAATGTTTGCTATTGTTGTTACACTGAATGGTTTCTGAAATGAAAAATAAGTAATATAAGCAAAGGAAACCTGAGTATTTATTGTACTGTATTTATTTAAAGGAGACCAACTAGAAGAAATTAAGACTAACTAGAAGAAAGGCTAATGAAGGGGCCACAGTTCTCCGGCCCCTTCATTGTTTATCCAGTCACGGCAGGTCCCCATTCACTTGATCATCGTTCTGATGATCGGTTTAGAGGTCATCACTGGAAAATCCTGGAAAAACCCTGCCCTCACTAAAATATATATATATATATATATATATATGTAGCGTCCATGGCCGCGGGCCGTCGGGTTTACTCACCTCCCGACGCCCGCAGCCATGGGTCTGTGATCGCTGGTCTCCGTCTCCCTCCTAGGAGATGCCAGCGCTCACTTCCGCTCCGTTCGGCTGTGTCCCGTAGGGTGCGCGCGAGCGCTCGCACCCAGCCTTAAAGGGCCAGCGCGAGCAAATAGGAAATCGTCATCATCATCAACTGCCACGATTTCCTGGTCTATAAGAAGGCCCCTGGCTTTCTAATCCTTGCCTGAGCGTTGTTAGATTTCCCAGTCTGTCTTGCAAATGGTCCCTTAGTGTTTCCCGTTCCTGTTGTTACCCGTGCCTTGTTCCCCGTTCCTATTTCCCGTGCTTTGCCTTAGTATCAAGTTGTGCCACGTCCTGTTTCATCTGCCACGTCTGGAGGAATCCGCCACGTCTGGCGCAACTTGCAGCTCCTGTGTTATCCTCCACGTTTGGCGCCATCTGCTGCACCCAACTCATCTGTGCCAGAGCTTCGGTCACCGTCTGGACTATACAGGTACCCTTGTGTGTGACATTGTATTTCTGGGGTTTCCTGTGGTTTGGCCAGCTGGCTTCCCGCTACGGCGGTACGGCCTAGTGGGTCCACTAACCCGCTCCGTGACAATATATATATATATATATATATATATATATACATATATATATATATATGTATATATATATATATATATATATATATATATATATATATATATATATGTATATATATATATATATAGATATATAAAAAGGATCTATCACGTTAAATGTCAGAATGGGCTAATATCAGACCCTAGACCCAATCCCTATATTAATATCAAACTACTATATTAGTTTCAGACATACATAAATATATTTATTTATTAATATAGAACAGAACTCTGTATTAATTCACAAACCAGACTGGGCCTCTATATTAACATCTGACTCCTGACATGACATAAATACACATTCAGACACCAAACTAAATACTTACCCACCTTTCTTCCGTATTTTGTTCAGCTCCGAGCGGTACAGAATGTGTGCTGACGCTAACCAGCATAGGGACCCAGTGTAGCTGTGCCCGGAGCTGAAGAAGAGCCAGGAGGTAAGTTTACATGATGCTATCTATAGGATTAGACCAATAGATAACGGACGATTTCTATAATTTCTTTTTAAATCTGGAGGGGGCCCATGTTGCGCACACCCCACATTCTGCTTCTTGGGCAAGTGCCCCGGTAGCCCCCTCCGAGCAAGCCTTTCTATATGTGAAGTCGCTTTTCACTCAGAGAAGGAATATTATTAATTCAACGCTCCACAGACACAGATGAGTGGTAGAAGTTTATTGATAGTAATGAATATCTGTGCAGTTGTTATCGCACTTTCCTCACAGCAAGAATGGAAAGTCTCGTAGCTGCTTCTACCAGAGAATCTGTGATGAATTAATAGTGCGCCATTGTCAGTCTATGATATCACTACACTGACATAATGGTGGAAACACGCACATTCACTATCACACCGGCAATCACCAGGACTCCCGAATACTGTCCTCATAGTTACGATAATGATGGACAGGGGCGTAGCTATAGGGGGTGCACCCGGGCCCTGGAGTCTGAGAGGCCCAAAAGCCCCTTGGCCGAATAAGAAGACACCAGTATTATAAATGATATATGGTAGGTCGGGGCCCTGTTGTAGATTTTACATTGGGACACAGGAGCTTCAAGTTACGCCTCTGATGATGGATCACCACTGAAGAGATGGAGGAGTCTTCTCAACGAAACCCTTCACAGCCGCCATTATGTTCAATCCAGATGTTGACCTACTTTACCAGCCAAGATGTCATGTGCCAGAGCCAGAACAAGCGATATTCTACAAGCAGCAGCGCTCATCAGACACTATCTCTTTCCAGCAATTTCTGAATGTTGTGCAGCTTCACTAGTAGCAGCACTAACAGGGCAGCGACCAGAAGGAGTGGAACGCCGACAGCACCGCTGATGATCAGGATTTTTCTCAGGCTGTCGTCTGTATTGCTGGCAGTGGCTGCAAGATCTTGTTGTGTGGCTGGAGACGCTGTTATTGCGGCTGCTGTATGCGCTGTTGTTGTACGGATGGTTGGCGCTCTTATTGCGGCTGCTATATGCGCCGTTGTTTTAGTTTTTGCAGCCATTTTTCTTGCTGCTGCTAGACGCACTTTTAGTTTCTGGATTGCTGCTGGGGCTGGTGGTGTTTTTATGGTTGTTTGATAAGAGGCTGTTGGAAAACAAGAAAATGATTAGAAAATCAATAATTGATTATCAGAACTGTATTACAGAGATGAGAGATCTGGGAGAGTAGAGAAGCTTACGTTCAGTTGTTGTTTCTTCCAGCCAGGGATAGGACTCCTCGTCATAATCTGGTGGCGCTGGTGATAATTCTGGAAATAAGACGTGTCACACAGTTCATCATTAGTAAATGTTTTCTTCTGGTCACTACTTATTTCTGGTGTGAATGTTATGTATAAATGTCAGTATATGGCGTGTGCACGGAGCCTGTACAGAGGAGAACACAATTCCTGCAGCTCCGTACTATGGAGCTATAGGCGCTCTATGTCAGATTAATATGGAATCAGACCGAAAACCCTCCACATGTCTATGGGCGCCATATTACGACTCTGTATAACTCGGAGGTGGTATAGAGGCATAACATGATGCTGTACATGAGCCCCATATCTGTGTATATAACATTTATATCAATGACAAGAATGATCTTAAAGACTGAAGTAAACGTTACCTGCACGGTAGATGGTTTCTGCCTTCTCAGGAGATGTTTTTCCTGCATTGATTTTACGAGCTAAAAATTAAAAATGAAATCAATTAAAATTCCATGAAGCTAAAATAAAATAAGTAATACAAATCCTGATATTGTGATATTATAGCTATAACTGTGTGATGCTCCTAATATTGGGATAGATAGAAGAACTTGTCATCATAAGATAAGAGACATAACAGTCTGTGCCCAGGTCCAGACCAAATATGACTGACAGTGACTGGTATGTAGAATATCTACTCTCATAATGACTGAGACATCCACTGGTAACAGGCTGTGACATTAGTGGGCATTACCATGACACTGGACCTGCCCGTCCTGACAAAAACACTAATTCTATTATATCATTCCAGTGTATGTGACTTATCTTATCTTACTCAACGACATCTTATAATCATTTACTTGTTAGAAATGTAATTAAATGGATATTATGTTAATCAGAAAACTGTTCCCTAACCAGTCTCAGAGTTACATGTGTTACTGTATGATCTACTGTGTCTTTGTATATAGAGGTGGATCTACAGCCATAGCCTCCCTGTTTATATGAGATACGATGTTATATTATAAGGCCCCATGCACACGACAGTAAAAAACCTCCGTTTTTGCGGACTGCAATTGCGGTTCGCAAAAACGGACCCATTCACTTTCATTGAACGCGGACACCTTTCCGTAGCACTACGGAAGGGTGTCCGTGCCGCGGAAATGTTCCGGGAATTATGGAACATGTCCGTTCTTTTGCATTTTGCGGGCCGTGCTCCCATGCTTTGCATATATATAATATGAATGATGTAATAGATAGAAGATGTTACCTGCATGGTCGGATGTTTCTATGTCCTCATTGATTTTACGACCTGAAAATCAGAAACAAAATAATAAAGGCCATGAGATTAAAGCAAAGCAAGTATGAATCCTGATATTGTGATATTATAGATATTATATCTACTCTCCTAATGACTGATACATCTACTGGTAACAGGCTGTGGCATTAGTGGGCATTAGTACACTCAATGTATTTCCTTCCATCTTCTTTTTACTCCATTGCAGATGTTTCCTCCTAATGTATAACTCTGCAGTGTATTAGTGCTTATATATGGCCACTGTGTAGGTTCTGTGCTTTCTACTCAACCAGATTAGTGAACCCATTTATCACAGGAAAGCTATGGGGTATAGTGGACTGGAGGAGAGCCTGGTGTATATTGTCAGTCAATGTAGAATATGAGTGTGAGCTCCATCAGGAGATATTTCCTTCATTGATAGTGGAATAAAGCGTCATGTAGAGCAAAGGGTCAAACCCTTTCATGTTATTCTAATGGGTCATATATAAATAATACTGGTGAGTGGCGTGCCAGTCTGGAAAAGGGTGCAGTATGTCTTTCTACACAGCGGTGGATCTACCACCATATTGTCCTTCTTTGTATGAGATAATTTATTATATTGTAGGTATAAGGCCAGAGCTACATGCACTATAAATGTATGTATGTATATGTATATATATATATAGTAACAGCTCCAATTACAACTGCCTCATGACAATTACTGTCTGTAGAAATACATTGGGTCATGGTTACATGTAATTTTCAGGAGATTAATTGTCTCAATGGTTATAAAGATATTCCTCAGACAGAACTTACCAAGCTTTCTCCTAAATACAACCCGGATTTTCTTTGGTTGAATTGTTGTGGTAAAACCGATTTCTCCTGTATGATAAAAATTCACATGCACTTTTATTATTGAAGATTTCATTTCTACCAAATAGACTACAGAGATGTAACTGAGTATTCAGACTCTCTTAGGAATTATTATTTCCAGATAAGAGCATCATATATATTTCCTGTAATATTTCCATGGTTTCCAGTCCCCTCTACATCTCCGCTTCTTCTACACTGGGACATTTGGAGATGTTACATTTTTATTAATTATAGATTCCACATGAAGAACAAGATATGAAGCTGAGAACAACAAGAAGATCAAGATAAACTTACCATGGAGGATTCCACGTGGAACAATGATGGATTTTAGTTGTTTTTTGGTGGAAATTCCATTGGAGTGTCCTATGTGAGAAAAGTACTTGAATTACCCTCCATAACTATATATTCATAGCTTGTCCAGCCTATTCTATTACATAGAAGTAATTAAACGGCATTATTAGTCATCTACTTTATATATAGATACTTAGTACAATATATCAGCCTCGTACTAGAACAGACAATATATGTATCTAGAGAACTCACCGATCCCCTGTAGATCAGAAGCAGTCGGGGATGTAAACCCCTGTGTTGTGCTTGTTATTACTGCACTTGTTGGACCTGGAAGAAAATACAGAGAAATTGTTGATCTAATCCCAATAATCCTAATCCATTAACACTGTAATACATGACTATATGTGGTGAAGTAATGGGGTTCTAGTCTACTGGAATGTCTCCAGGATTCCTCCTCCTGACTGGACGTCCTTCTATACATTGCTGACCACAAGTGTCTTCAGGTTCCTCCTCCTGGATGTTGAGTGTGGACACAGAAGACAATGTGCGGGATGGAAACTTGTATCTTCTGTCCCTGACTGCTGCATGATAAACTGAGCCGTTATGTCCTCTATGGATAGATATGTGTCTGTTCTATAATGTGTTATTATATTACCTGCAGGGGATGTGGTCGTGGTGGTCGGCAACAGTTGTTCAGTTGCAGCAGACGTCTTTACTATAATAAACAAGAACATATTATAATTATTCACAAAAAAATAACAATAAGTGACCCCAATATATGGAGAATCTTATTCCAGTATCAGCCTTGTACTAGAACAGACAATATATGTATCTAGAGAACTCACCGATCCCCTGTAGATCAGAAGCAGTCGGGGATGTAAACCCCTGTGTTGTGCTTGTTGTTAATGCACTTGTTGGACCTGGAAGAAAATACAGAGAAATTGTTGATCTAATCCTAATAATCCTAATCCATTCTGATGTGCTGCACAGAGCAGAGAGTCATTCACATACAACATTGTTATGGAGACAATATAATGGCGGAGCCCACCTTCTCCACATGTAGTAGACGCCTTATTGTTCCCTACTCTCCTTATATATCAGCATTGGGGGATCATTAGGGACCATGTTCTAGTGTAATACATGACTCTATATGGTGAAGTAATGGGGTTCTAGTCTACTGAAATGTCTCCAGGATTCCTCCTCCTGACTGGACGTCCTTCTATACATTGCTGACCACAAGTGTCTTCAGGTGCCTCCTCCAGGATGTTGAGTGTGGACTCAAGACAATGTGCGGGATGGAGACTTGTATCTTCTGTCCCTGACTGCTGCATGTATAAGCGGAGCCATTATGTCCTCTATGGGTAGAGATGAGTCTGTTCTATAATGTGTTATTATATTACCTGCAGGGGATGTTGGCACGGCGATGGACGATGGTTTTATTATCTCGCCAGACGTCTTTTCTGTAAATAATAAAACAATATATTATAGAAAAATCAAATAAACAATGTAAATGATGAATATAATGTGTTTTCTGCCATTGAAGACACAGAAGACGTCCAGAAGACACTTACCATCGATGGTCAGAGGAAGAGTCACCACAATTTTCCTCAGACGTGTTTTAGGTTTTTCAGTTTGTACATCAGATGTTCCTATGTGAAGGACATTCCATTTATTGGTTATTTATGTTTCCTGTATTATCTATCCTGAGTATAATATACATCATATGTTTATAGTACCAATCTGTTATTATTATATATGGGATTATGTATCTTCTACTGTAACTGAGAAGAACATTAGAGGTCACCAGGGAGCTGTATGACATATAACAGGCTGCCGGCTGAGGACATTTCTACATGACTTCTAATATTCCTTATAATTTACAGTATGGGACTATGTCCTCTATGGATAGAGATGAGTCTGTTGTATAATGTGTTATTATATTACCTGCAGGGGATGTTGGCACGGCGATGGACGATGGTTTTATTATCTCGCCAGACGTCTTTTCTGTAAATAATAAAACAATATATTATAGAAAAATCAAATAAACAATGTAAATGATGAATATAATGAGTTTTCTGCCATTGAAGACACAGAAGACGTCCAGAAGACACTTACCATCGATGGTCGGAGGAAGAGTCACCACAATTTTCCTCAGACGTGTTTTAGGTTTTTCAGTTTGTACATCAGATGTTCCTATGTGAAGGACATTCCATTTATTGGTTATTTATGTTTCCTGTATTATCTATCCTGAGTATAATATACATCATATGTTTATAGTACCAATCTGTTATTATTATATATGTGATCATGTATCTCCTACTGTAACTGAGAAGAATATTAGAGGTCACCAGGGAGCTGTAGGACATATAACAGGCTGCCGGCTGAGGACATTTCTACATGACTTCTAATATTCCTTATAATTTACAGTATGGGGACAGGACCCCCTTGTTCTTAGATTAGTTGGGGGTCCGGTCACTGTGATCACTATGTGATTGACATAACAGAGATTTTATCCCCTTTAAGATGGGAGGACAATTGTAGAATAAAATGGTGGCAATAAATAAACTTACCTTGTACGGACTGAAATTCATCCATGATTTGTTTGAGTTGTCTCAAACCCCTGAGAAAATCACGTTGTGTTTCTCCTATAAGAAAAGAATGAAACACATGACCTTTTATTATCATTGGTGACATCTGGGGCCAAACATCGTAGTGATATGTAATAGCAGATTGTGGATTACTGGAGGGTCCTACATTGTACATCTGTAGTCACTGGTAAAGAGTTCACCTCCTTTATCATTACATTTCCATCAATACCAGAGATAAGTATATACTATGTGCACATAACATGTATATTACAGTAAGGTAACGGCCTCCCATGTACTGAGACAAATGAGCCGTAATAACGGGGGGTCCTGGAGATCTGCTTTTAAGAGGTCACCCACTTTACATCCCCCCTATGTATAAAACACATGTAATAAAGGGGAGTTCTTCACACTAGAGAATCCACAACTGCGGCATTTCTATCTACAAGCTTCCATATTACATATAATAAAGGACATTGTTCTTACCTTCAGCATAAGCTGGGATGGGAGAAGACCTGGATGGTCGGTCATTCTCAGATGCTGCTGTTTCAGCAACAAATAAAGCAAAGATAAGCCAGAAAATAAGCATTCTGCTCAGTACACTCGCCATAATCAGAGAGGTCAAATCAAGGAGAAAGTGATAAGTTAACCTATGACTGCTTTATGATGTCATCACACTATGACACCATGGAAGAACATACCATGATTGGTCAAGAAGGTGGATGACATATCTGCTTTATGAAGTCATCACATTATGGCACCATGGTGTACAAAGAAGATACCATAGTATAAGAGGGGGGATATATAAATACAGGGTGACTAGAAAAGTAATAACGAAGAAAAGCTAATGTGTTCAAATGAGAAATAGTATTGTATCACCCACATGTGCGATGTTTTAGACCAATTCAATTGAGGAGGAAGCGTTGCACATTTAGGTGAATAATGCTTCTTATTTTTCACCGTCCATTTGAGCGCTGCCTCAAATTTTTCAGGCATGGAAAATTATAATTCACGTTGACAATTATTTATATAATCAGAAGAGCAGACGTCACACAGGGTCAAAGTGCAGGGTTTCACACGTAACCTGTCATATCAACAATCCAAATACGAACAATAAATCGTACGTATCTCTAAATATTACCGTTAATTGGTTATTAAAATAATCTTTAACCCCTTCCCAACATTTGACGTATCCATACACCAAAGTTGGGTAAGGGAAGTATGGAACGGGCTCACGGAGTGAACACGGTCCATGCCGCGGTCAATAGCGACCACAGCATTTAAATCGTTAGAAAGAGGGAGGCGACACACTCTAACAGTTCATCGCCTCCCCCGCAACGCAATCGCAGGGGGGGCGATGGTTGGTATGGCTGCCTGGGGGCCTAATGAAGAACCCCAGGTCGGCCATCTTTGTGCTCCTATTAAGCCCTGCCTCCGGTCAGAGTCACGATATACTGCAATACCTTAGTATCGCTGGTTGAAGTCCGGGGACTAATAAAAAAATAAAGTAAAAATTAGTAAAATAACGTTTTTTTTAATGTAAAAAAAAATAATTAAAATTAAAAGTTCAAAAAGACCCCCTTTTCCCATTTTCCACCTAGAGCATAGTAAAATAATAAATAAATATAATTGGCATCGCCGCGTCCGTAAAAGTCTGAACTATTACATTATATCATTATTTCACACGCACGGTGAACGCCGGAAAAAAAATAAATTGTACACACCAGAATCTAAATTTTTTGGTCACCCAATCTCCCACAAAAAATGAAATAAAAGGTGATCAAAACGTCACATGTACCCCAAAATGATATCATTAAAAACCACAGCTTATCCCGCAAAAAATAAGCCCTCATACTACATAATCGACGGAAAAATAAAAAAGTTATGGCTCTCGGAATTTGGCGACACAAAATACATTTTATATTTTACACTTCGGTTTTTACTTGTAAAAGTAGTAAAATACAGAAAAAACCATACATATTTGGTATCGCCGTAATCGTATTGACCAACAGAATAAAGTTAACATGTTGTTTGAATTGCACAACGAACTCTGTAAAAACGATGCACAAAGAACAATGGAGGAATCACTGTTTCTTTCCTTTTCTACCCCACAAATAATTTTTTCTCAGTTTCCTAGTACAATATCCGGCAGAGTAAATGGTGCAAAGAAAAACTACAACTCGTCCCGCAAAAATCAAGACCTCATAGCACTATATCGACGAGAAAAATAAAGACATTATGGCTTTTGGAAGGTGGGGAGGAAAAAACCAATGTCTTTTTATTTTCTTTTAAACTTCATTACTACCACCTTAGTAATGGCCACTGGCTGATTGACAGCGTCCATTACTAAGGCGGGGTTTAGTGTTAGCTGGTGCAGAGGCTAACACTAACCCCCATTATTACCAGCCAGCTACATCATAGCATCAGCAGGCTAGCATTACCAGGGTGAGATGACCCGCTGTTTTTAGCCATTCCCAGGCTTATAATACCAGCATGCAATCGCCCCAGTACCTGACCATCACTACAGATGGTCGGGTACTGGATCGTACTCAGCTCTTCCTGGTACCAATGGTGGCGGTCGGTACTGGGGTAATAGGGGGGTTAGTGCTAGCCTTTTCACTGGCTAACATTAAGCCCCAGCGGCCATTATTAAGGTGGTAGTAAAAAAGCTTAACAAAATACATGGACATAGGAAAAATATTTTATTGAAATAAAAAAGAAACAACCATCATTAACCATTTTATTGAAAATGAAAAAAACTCTGCCATCAAAGTAGTCCTTGAATCCGACATAGTCCAACAACCGAACCTGTAAAAAAAAACACACCAAAATATTAGTAACACGTGAAAAAGCAATGCAATTCTTATACTAACCTTTCCTGGTCCAGCGCTGGACCCGCAATGTCAGCAAGCTTGGCCCTATATCTAAGCCTATCATGTGTGATACTGTCTGCTGAGCCAATGTATCTAATCCTATCCATAGCTATATGGTCGTAGTGCTAATGATATGCTGTCTATATACATACATACATACATACACACACATATACACACACATACATGTACACACATATATACATACATACACTGGCGTAGCTATAGGGGTCGCAGCGGTCGCAATTGCGACCGGGCCCCGAAGCCAGGGGGGCCCACGGCCCCCCGCACCACATCAATAAAAAGTTACTATAGTAACTCGGGCCGCGGGCCCCTGTTACTATAGTAACATACTTTACTTACCTTCCTGGTTCCGGATCGCAGCGGAGGTCCTGACGTCAAGCGCTGTGCGTAGCGCATGACGTCACAGCGCTATGCGCCGCGCACAGCATCGACACGACAGAACTCCCGCCGCGGCCGAAGAGGAAGGTAAGGTTAGCCCTGACTGGCGGGGTCCGACTCCCGGGACCCGCCAATCAGCTGTTTTGAAGGGGCCGCAGCACTCGTACGAGAGCTGCTCCCCTTCATTCCTGTCACTTCATTCCGGTCACACTGTGAATCCGTGTCGGCGATTCACAATGTGGGCGAGTAGTGAAATGAAGGGGAAGCAGCTCTCGTACGAGTGCTGCGGCCCCTTCAAAACAGCTGATTTGCGGGTCCCGAGAGACACATCAGCTATTGATGGCCTATCCTGAGGATAGGCCATCAATGTTTAGGGACTGTACAACCCCTAAGACTACGATGTAGCAGGCTTAGGGTGCCCATGAGACAGGATCACAGATTGTGTGATGCTGTCTGCTGGGTCCTGTATCTAAGCCAATCACATGGTAGGCTTAGATACATGGCCCATGCGTGATCCTGTCTGCTGGGCCCTGTATCTAAGCCAATCACATGGTAGGCTTAGATACATGGCCCATGCGTGATCCTGTCTGCTGGGCCCTGTATCCAAGCCAATCACATGGTAGGCTTAGATACATGGCCCATGTGTTATCCTGTCTGACGGGCCCTGTATATAAGCCTACCACACTGTAGGTTTAGATACAGGGCGCCAGCACACAGTAATCTTATACTGTATAAGATTACTGTCTGCTGGACCCTGTATCTAAGCCTACGTTGTGGTAGGCTTAGATACAGGGTCCCACAGACAGTATCACACATGGGCCCTGTATCTAAGCCTAACACACGTGTTACTAATCATTTTTTGTGTGTTTTCTTACAGGTTCGGTCGTTGGACTACGTCGGATTCCAGGACTACTTCGATGACAGCTTTTTTTTTATTATCAATAAAATGGTTAATGAGGGCTGTGTGGGTTTTTTTTTTATTTCAATAAAATATTTTTTCTATGTCTTTGTCTTTTTTTTTTAAACTATATTACTACCGCCTTAGTAATGGCCGCCGGCTGATTGACAGCATCCATTGCTAAGGCGGGGTTTAGTGTTAGCCGATGCAGAGGCTAACACTAACCCCCTTTATTACCCCGGTACCCACCGCCACCAGGGGTGCTGGGAATAGCCGGGTACGATCCAGTACCTGAACATCTGTAGTGATGGTCGGCCACTGGGGTGGCCGCAGGCTGGTATTATCAGGAGGGGAAAGGCCAAAAACAGTGGCCCTTCCTACCCTGGGGATGCTAGGCTGCTGCTGCTTTATTGTATCTGGCTGGTTATGAAAAATGGGGGGGACCCCACGTCATTTAAAAAAATAAAAATAAAAAATAATTGGAAAGAACGATGTGGGGTTCCCCCCCCCCCCCAATTTTCATAACCAGTCAGATACAACACAGCAGCAGCAGGCAGCATTACAAGGGTGGGAAGGGCCACTGTTTTTGGCCTTCCCCAGCCTAATACTACCAGCCTGCGGCCACCCCGGTGCCTGCCCGTCACTACAGATGGTCGGGTACTGGTACGTACCCAGCTCTTCCCAGTACTCCTGGTGGCGGTGGGTACCGGGGTAATAATGGGGGTTAGTGTTAGCCTCTGCACCTGCTAACATTAAGCCTCGCCTTAGTAATGGAGGTTGTCAATCAGCCGGCGGCCATTACTAAGGCGGTGATAATAAAGTTTAAAAAGATACAAGCACATAGAAAAAATATTTTATTGAAATAAAAAAACACAACCCTCATTAACCATTTTATTGAGAATAAAAAAAACGCCGTCATTGAAGTCGTCCTCGTATCCGAAGTCCAACAACCGAACCTGTAAAAAAACACAAACACACAAAAATAATCAGTAACACATAAAGAAGCAAAATTATTATTCTTACCTATCCTGGGTCCAGCGCTGGAGACGCAATGTCAGCGAGCTGGGCCCTGTATCTAATCCAATCATGTGTGATACTGTCTGCTGAGCTGTGTATCTAATTCAATCATGTGTGATACTGTCTGCTGGGCCCTATATCTAATCCTATCATGTGTGATACTGTCTGCTGAGCCACTGTATCTAATCCTATCATGTGTGATACTGCCTTCTGAGCCACTGTATCTAATCCTATCATGTGTGGCACTGTCTGCTGAGCCACTGTATCTAATCCTATCATGTGTGGTACTGTCTGCTGAGCCACTGTATCTAATCCTATCATGTGTGATACTGTCTGCTGGGCCCTGTATCTAATCGTATCTTGTGTGATACTGTCTGCTGAGCCACTGTATCTAATCCTATCATGTGTGATACTGTCTGCTGAGCCACTGTATCTAATCCTATCCATAGTTTATAGGGTCGTAGTGCAATAGATATGCTATGCGGTCTCATATACACACTTTTTTTTGGGCGGACACATATGTATTGGGGCTATTTCCCTGACATTTTAAGCCCTGAGGGTATGTTCACACGGCAGCGTCTGTTACGGCTGAAATTACGGGGCTGTTTTCAGGAGAAAACAGCACCGTAATTTCAGCCGTAATGGCATGTGCAGGCGTCTTTCGCTGCGTCCATTACGGACGTAATTGGATCTGTTTTTCTATGGAGTCCATGGAAAACGGCTCAATTTACGCCTGAAGAAGTGACAGGCACTTCTTTGACGCGGGCGTCTTTTTTACGCGCCGCCTTTTGACAGCGGCGCGTAAAAAAAATGACCGTCGGCACAGAACATCGTAAGACCCATTCAAATGAATGGGCAGATGTTTGCCAACGCTTTTGAGCCGCATTTTCGGACGTAATTCAATGCTAAAACGCCCGAATTACGTCCGTAAATAGGGTGTGTGGACCCAGCCTTAGTGACGCCCCCGGCTGCTAGTGCTGCATTGTTGGGTCACTTAGGAGACCCAGCGATGCAGCTGAAAGCTGCGGACCGTCGGCCATGAGAAGTTTGCGGGGGCGGGGGGCCCAGTAAGAATTTTTGCATCGGGGCCCATGAGCCTTTAGCTACGCTAGGTGGTTATGTGGGACTTCCTACAGGGGACTGCATGGCACTGTCTACAAGGGCAATGTATGGCAGGGGGACTGCGTGGAACCATACAGGGGGGTTGTGACACTGTATACAGGGGGCATCGTAAGGGGAATGCTCTACAGGTGTCTTTGATTAGAGCCCCGAGACATAACTTTGCTTGGGGCCCCAGAAATGACATATTTACCCCTGAAGGTTAGCACAGGGACACTTACTGCTGTGGACCTTTATCTAAGGCTACATTCACTTGAGCGTGACAGATTTCCGTGCGTAAAAAACGTAAATCTGTCCGTGTACGTTGCGTTTTTGCATCAGTGTGCTCTGCGTGTGGCATGCGTTTTTCACGTTCTTGCAAACACTTTTTTTTCCTCAGTGTAATTGATCCGTGAAACACGGACAGCACACGGATGTGCGTCTGTGTACTGTCCGTGATTTTCTTGCACCTCTTGACTTCAATGGGCGACTATGTGCGTGAAAATGCACCAATATAGGACATGCAGTGAGTTTCACGAAACAGACACTTGTTGCGTGAAAACTCACGCATGTCTCAGTAGCTCCATGCTATGCGTTGTGCGTATGCTGTGCGCTATTTCAACGCACAGCACTAAGATGAGAATCACGCTCATCTGAATAAGCCCTAAGTCTATCATGTGTGATACTGTCTACTGGGGCCATGTATCTAAGCCTATCATGTACAGGGGCGTAGCTAGGGGGGGGCAAGCGGGGCATGTGCCCCGGGCGCAGCTTAGAGGGGGCGCCAGCGCCACCTCCTCCTGCACTATAATTGTACCTGTGTCGCAAGGACACAGGTATAATTAGAAGCAATGAATGACCGGGCACGTTCCGTGCCCGGCCATTCAGCGCCTTTCCACGAATGAAGCGACTGGTACCTTTTGTACCAGTGACGCTTCCGTCGATGAAAGGCGCTGACTGACTGACAGGGAAAGTCATCCTGCCCAGCCAATCAGCGCCTTTCATAGACGCTGCGTTCAATCCCCAGGAGGCCTGCGCAGAAGAGAGCAGGTCTCCACGGCTGCCGGACGGCGTGGGAGCGGGAATAAGGTGAGTTTGAATTTGTTTTTTTGTTTTTTTTAATTGTAATAAAAGTGTGCGGCTGTATCTTCAGGGGGGACGACTTTGTCTACGGGGGGACGGGGGGACTTTATCTACGGGGGGGGGGGGACTTTTTCTTCATGGGGGGGCCTTCATCTACAAGGGGGACTTTATCTACGGGGGGGGGCTTTATCTACACGCGGGGGGCTTTATCTACGGGGGGTGTCTATCTACAGTGGGGGCTATATACTGGGGTGGGCTATCTATGGAGCATTATATACAGGGGTGGGCTATATCTACAGGGGGGCTACATACATGGTTTGGCTATCTGTGGAGCACTATATACAGGGGTGGGCTATATCTACAGGGGGGCTATATACAGGGGTGGGCTATATCTACAGGGGGGCTATTTACAGGGGTGGGCTATCTTTAGAGCAATATATACAGGGGTGGGCTATAGCTACAGGGGGCTATATACAGGGTTGGGCTATACGTGGAGCACTATATACAGGGCTGGGCTATATCTACAGGGGGCTATATACGGGGGTGGGCTATCTGTAGAGCACTATAGGGGGAGTTATTTGTGGGACACTATATACAGGGGTGGGCTATATGGGGGCACTAACTACAGGGGGCTCTATGGCAGGCACTATCTACAGGGGGCACAGTGTGTGTGTGTGTGTGTGTGTGTGTGTGTGTGTGTGTGTGTGTGTGTGTGTGTGTGTGTGTGTGTGACACAGTGTATGGTGCTATTATAATTAGAGGTGCAGTGTATGGCGCTATTATATTTAGGGGTGTAGTGTGTGGTATAATGATAACTTTATATTTATTTAGAGGTGCAGAAATGTTGGTAAAGTGAGAAGCTGAAGACATCTGAGCGGCAAACTGCAGAAATGGTCTGTGACCGGGAGAAGTCATCATAGAGGTCTGGACCGGATGGAGAAAAAGAACTAGAATCTGAGACGTTACCGGTGAGTCACTTAATGTAAATGTTTATTCTGCCTCTAATCAGTAAAGAAGAGGCTGGACGCAGCTGCAGGCTTAAGGGAAGCCGACATGACCGTCCTGGTAGGGAAAGGGTTAATGTTACGAGGTCAGGGAAAGTTGAAGGAGCTGAAGGAGGGACGGGGAGGAGTTAAGGGGGGCGGGGGGGCCGTTACTGCGCTTCCCGCTGTTTCTCGGCATTGAGCCGGAAGCAGCGGGAGGAGTAACACACAGTAAGCAAAGCTCCCCGTTGCCCGGTTTTTTAGTAATGGCAGAGGCCTTGATTTTAGAGCGGCTGCGCGCCGCTGCTGTGCACCACGGTCCCGGATGGCTGGAGGAGACCGTGGCTGCATTAACGCGGATCCCGGACGCCGTTTCGCCACGTCGGGCACGGCGTTCGGGGTCTGTTGTAAGGGACAGGCTCCCCTCCCCCGGCCCCCCTACGAGCATGGCTATGGCGGCGGGGGGGGAGTCGGCAACAACCGCTCCTGCGCTGGGCAGGCAGAGAGCGGTGGCAGGGGTGACGGCGATGCAGGCTGTGTCGACCCGTCCCTCTCGGCGGTCCCGACCTCCAGAGCGCCTTAGTCCGGAGGTAGTCCCGCGGACACGGCGTCGCAGAGGGAGCCCGATCCCGGACGCTGCAGGCCAGGCAGCTGGGAGGACCGCCCCTTCCCAGGCCCTGCGTCCTGGCAGGAATCCCAGGCCGCGACGGGGTCCGGCGGTAAGCAGGGAGTCGCAGGCCGGGCTCCCTGTCACCCCTCCCCCATCAGATGGAAGATGTCGAGAGCAAGGTACGGCCGCCCCGCATGGTGATGTTCCGGCCAGGGGGCAGGCTTCGTCAGGATCGTCTAGACGGACGACTAGATCTGCAGCGACGTCGAGGCAACAGGTCCGGTCGGAAGTCTGGGTCCCGGCGGTCGGGCGGCAGGTTGCCGGCCCATCGGTCAGCGCGTCCTCATCCCCTTTCCGAAGATGTCGTTGGGAGGGACAGTCGTCGGCGAGAGAAGAACTGGAGGAAGGTGAACTGGACGTCTATCGTCGAGGTCAGGATGGTCCGGCTGACGGGAACACAGCGCCTGTGCAGCCCGGTGAGTGTATAACTCCATTATTGTCTTATCCAGCGATTTTTATGTCGGGTGTCGGCGGGGGGGCTGCTAGCATAGCATCGGGGGCCGGTAGTGGCGCGGGCGGACGCGACGGAGCGGGTTTGGCAGATTTAGTGGGTTGCTTACGGGAGCTGGTGGGGCGCCTTGATAGGGCCGCGGCGCCGGTTGTAACGGAAGTGTCCCCTGCGGTAGTTTGGGAAGGCCCCAGGGACGTGGGATCGTTGCAGGCGCGTCCTGTGGTGGCGGTTAGAGAGGCGGTCGCGGTGTCGGTGCAGACTGAGGCACAGAAGGACGGCGATCGAGTGCGCATGGACGATCGTGCTCGGGGGGAGGTGTATGTTTGTTTTGAGGGTCCGTTGGGGGCGCATTTAAAGCAGGAGGTGCGTGATCGGATCTGGAAAGATGAATACGTTGAAATTTTTTCTCTCTTGCCGCTGGCTAAATTCAATTTGGATAAGAGCAAGCGGGATGAGAGTAAAAAGGACGAGGAGGAACGGCGGCGGTATAGGCTTATCCCGCAGACGTTCGTTAATTGGTCGCAGGCGTTCGCCATATTGGCTAGTGTGATAGGGGAAAAGGCGCCGGAAAATTGTTCGGCGTTATTTTGTTATTTTGATGCTATTGGGGAGGCTCATAGGGCGTATGGGGGTCAGGCGTGGCTGCGATATGATGAGCAATTCCGTCAGCGGAAGGCGGTTCGGCCGGCGATTCGGTGGGACCAGAAGGATATTGCTCTCTGGTTACGGGTTACGGCTCCGGTTAGGCAGCCCTTTCCCGGGAGCGGTGGCCAGGGAGGCCAGTCTAGTCAGAGTGGACCAAGCGGCGGGGGAAAGGCGGGGTTTTGCTGGCAATTCAATGAAGGCCAGTGCAAGTTTGGGGCCACGTGCAAGTTCAAGCACGTGTGCTCCGAGTGTAATGGTGCATCACACGGGGCGGCAAAATGTCTGCGAAAAAAGAGGTCCGGGAACCAGCACGGGGCTGGTCAAGGGGGTGTCGCCGGTGAGGGTGGAAAGGATGGCCCCTTATCTAAGTGAGTATCCGGATAGGGCGGCAGCTAAGTTGCTTTATGAAGGGTTTAGTGTTGGTTTTGTTATTCCTCCGCCTCCTTATGAGGTTCCGGTTACGCGGAGAAATTTAAAATCGGCTTACTTGCATGCGGAAGTCGTGTCGGAAAAGTTGTTAAAAGAAGTTTCGTTGGGGCGCATGTCGGGGCCATTTGTGGAGTCGCCGGTGAAAGATTTAGTTGTGTCCCCTTTGGGTATTGTCCCTAAACGCGAGCCCGGAAAGTTTCGTTTGATTCAACATTTATCGTATCCCAAAGGTTCGTCGGTAAATGACGGGATTGATCACGAGTTGTGTTCCGTAGTTTATACCTCATTCGATAAGGCGGTGGGGTTAGTGCGGGCTGCGGGTCCGGGGGCGCTGCTAGCAAAAACCGACATCGAGGCGGCGTTCAGGTTGTTGCCGGTGCATCCAGAAAGCCAACGGCTGTTGGGTTGTTTTTGGAATGGGGCCTTTTACGTGGATCGGTGCCTTCCGATGGGGTGTTCTCTTTCTTGTGCATACTTCGAGGCGTTTAGTAGCTTCGTGGAGTGGGTAACGAGGGGAGTATCCGGGGTCGATTCGTTGATCCATTACTTAGATGATTTTTTGTGCGTTGGCCCGGGGGGTTCGCCGGTTTGCGGTAACTTGCTTCATGCCCTGCAGAAGGTGACGAGGGATTTTGGGATCCCTTTGGCGCCGGAAAAAAACGGAGGGCCCGGTAGCGACGATTTGTTTCTTGGGAATCGAAATTGACTCGGTGGCAATGGAGTGTCGGCTCCCGGCGGATAAGTTGGGTGCTTTGAGGCTGGAGGTGCGACGGGCTTGTAGAAGGAAGAAAATGTCGCTGAGGGAGCTTCAGTCGCTGCTGGGGAAGTTGAATTTCGCCTGCCGGATTATGCCGATGGGGAGGGTGTTTGGTAGAAGGTTGGCGGCGGCAACGGCGGGAGTGCGGGCGCCGCATCATTTTGTGAGGCTCAAGGAGGAGCACCGAGCTGATCTTCAGGTTTGGGATGACTTCTTGGGCCAGTACAATGGTCGCTCGCTATGGATGGCCCCAGCGCAGGATACGAGTGATCTGAATATTTTCACGGATGCGGCTGGGGCGGGTGGCTTTGGAGCTTACGGGGGAGGTCCGTGGTGCGCAGGTCAATGGCCGGCTAGCTGGGTGTCCAGTGGATTGACGCGGAATCTGGCCCTGCTCGAGCTGTTTCCCATCGTGGTGGCGGCTACCATTTGGGGGGACAGGCTCAGGGATAAGAAGGTCCGTTTTTACTGCGACAACATGGGGGTGGTGCTTGCCATTAATAACATCACGGCGTCCTCTCCTCCGGTAGTTCAATTGTTGCGACATTTAGTGTTGGTGTGTTTGTCGTTGAACGCGTGGGTGGTGGCGGTGCATGTCCCGGGTGTACGGAATTGTGTTGCTGATGCTCTTTCTCGCTCGCAGTGGGACCGGTTTCGGCAATTGGCCCCGGGAGCGGAACGTCTCGGTTTGGCGTGTCCGGATCATCTATGGGATCTGGTATCGGTCCCGTAGAGCAGCTGTTACAAAGGTCTTTGGCGCGCACGACGTGGAGTGCTTATGCTGCTTGTTGGAGGCAGTGGGAGGAGTGGGTAAGAGGGTTGGGTGATGTCAATACGGATAGAGACAGGTTGGTGGCACTTTTGTATTGGTTAGGGGATGCCTGGGAGGGGGGGTTTTCAGTAGCGAAGGTGAACCGGTTTTATATCCGCGGTGGCGTTTGGGCTTAAGTTGCGGGGCTTGCGGGATGTATCGAAGGAATTTCTGGTATCGCAGGCTTTGAAGGGGTTGCGCAGAGGTAGGGTGGAGGCGGATAGTAGAAGGCCGGTGTCGTTTGCTTTGCTGGGCTTGTTGGGCGGTTCATTGGCATCGGTATGTCGTTCTTCAGATGAAATGGATTTGTTTCGGTTGGCTTTCTCGTTGGCGTTCTTCGGAGCATTTAGAATAGGTGAGTTGGTGTCGCCAAGTACTAAACAGGCAGGGGGGCTGAGATCTGGGGAGGTGAGCCTTTTTGCAGATCGATTGGAGGTATGGTTGCGTAGATCAAAAACTGACCAATTAGGGAAGGGAAAACTGATAGTTTTGTTCGCTCTCCCGGGGTCGGTCATGTGCCCAGTAGAGTGCATGCGGGGTTTTACAAAAAACAGGGGGTCTCCAGATTTGCCTTTGTTACGTCATGTGGACGGGTCGTTCTTGTCCAGGTTTCAGTTTGGAGCTGTTTTTAAAAAATGTTTGACGGCAGTTGGGGTTGCGGCAGGCTCATATTCATCTCATTCCTTCCGGATTGGCGCAGCAACGGAAGCAGGGCGCTGGGGGTTGGATGACGAGGGGGTGAGGCGTATTGGTCGTTGGGAGTCTAAAAGGTTTAAGTCCTATGTCCGCCCCCATATGTTGTAATTTTGTTGTTTATGCTTGCAAATGTTATATGGTGGTGCCTAACTGTGTTTTCCGTTTCAGATTCGCCTCCTTGTCTGGTGTGGTTGATGGGTCATTCGTACGTGCACTGGGGGGCTTTGAGGGCGGACGTCCGCCCGGATGGTCGCCAGTTGCGCATTCCGCGACAGGATGCGGTTGTGCATTGGCTGGGGTTTAGAGGTATGTCGTGGAACAGGGTGTTGGCGGAATTCCAGACATATGTGCGGCTTGATAGGGTTCCGGAGGTTTTAGTGTTGCACGTGGGTGGGAATGACTTAGGAGTCCGCCCTTTTCGTGAGTTGGTGCGGGATATCAAACATGATTTGTTGTGTTTGTGGGTATCTTATCCCAAGTTGGTGGTAGTGTGGTCGGACATAGTCCCAAGGAAGCATTGGCGGTTAGCTAGATCGGTGGAGAGAGTCAATAAGGCTCGGATAAAAGTTAACCGGGCGGTGTCCCGTTTTGTGGCGAAGAACGGGGGCATTTGCGTGAGGCATAGGGATTTGGAGTCAGGATTGGGGAATTTCTGGAGGAGTGATGGGGTTCATCTGACCGAGGTTGGCATTGATATTTGGAGCTTGGCTATAGCAGAAGGCATAGAAAGGGCGGTGGTGGTGTGGAGGAACTCACAGGCTTAAGGTGGTCAAGGCCTGTTTCGCGGTGGCGGGGGGAGTCCTTGAGGCCAGTCAGTACAAAATGGTGGGGGGGTCGCATCGGGGGTATGCGTCCCCCAAAAAAGGTACATGGTTGAAGACTTCATCGGGTGTTATCCCTTTGAAGTGGTCTTCTGGTAGAAGGTATGTCACTTGAAGGCTTCATCGGGTGTTATCCCTTTGAAGTGGACTTCTAGTGGTCGGTATATCACTTGAGGGCTTCATCGGGTGTTATCCCCTTGAAGTGGACTTCTAGTGGTTGGAGCCATCTGCAGAGGTGAACGGTGCTTCCGAGCTGGTTTACGGCTGGAGGTAATTAGTGGTTTGCAGATGGCTAATTCGGTGTGTTCTTGAAAGGAACATCTGAAGGGGCTTCAAGGACTTCCTCTGCTCGGGTTAATGTTAACGTTTAATTGTTATTTATGATTCTGACCCATGTTGGGTCATGTGAATTATTAGGAGGAATTCTCTGGTGGATTCCTAACTAGTTATCCGAATGTTTCGGATTTAAATTGTTTTTATAAAACTGTGAAATTAATAAACGGCTGCTGTGGCCATTTCACATCCAACCTCGGTGTCATGTGTCGTTACTAAATGGGGATGGGGGATAGTATGGTTTAAGGTTAACCCACGACTCTACCTAGGCAGGTCAAGAAGAGGCTGGACGCAGCTGCAGGCTTAAGGGAAGCCGACATGACCGTCCTGGTAGGGAAAGGGTTAATGTTACGAGGTCAGGGAAAGTTGAAGGAGCTGAAGGAGGGACGGGGAGGAGTTAAGGGGGGCGGGGGGGCCGTTACTGCGCTTCCCGCTGTTTCTCGGCATTGAGCCGGAAGCAGCGGGAGGAGTAACACACAGTAAGCAAAGCTCCCACCCTCCCACCCTTGTTTTGTTACTCCTTAGGTCTTATGTACGTCTGGCTATGAGCGTTGTGTTTTATTTTGTGTGCTTATTTAACATGTTTTTCTTTTTTCCGGAGTAGGTTCTGTTGTCATGGCAGCTGGCGGGGGGAGTCCTTGAGGCCAGTCAGTACAAAATGGTGGGGGGGTCGCATCGGGGGTATGCGTCCCCCAAAAAAGGTACATGGTTGAAGACTTCATCGGGTGTTATCCCTTTGAAGTGGTCTTCTGGTAGAAGGTATGTCACTTGAAGGCTTCATCGGGTGTTATCCCTTTGAAGTGGACTTCTAGTGGTCGGTATATCACTTGAGGGCTTCATCGGGTGTTATCCCCTTGAAGTGGACTTCTAGTGGTTGGAGCCATCTGCAGAGGTGAACGGTGCTTCCGAGCTGGTTTACGGCTGGAGGTAATTAGTGGTTTGCAGATGGCTAATTCGGTGTGTTCTTGAAAGGAACATCTGAAGGGGCTTCAAGGACTTCCTCTGCTCGGGTTAATGTTAACGTTTAATTGTTATTTATGATTCTGACCCATGTTGGGTCATGTGAATTATTAGGAGGAATTCTCTGGTGGATTCCTAACTAGTTATCCGAATGTTTCGGATTTAAATTGTTTTTATAAAACTGTGAAATTAATAAACGGCTGCTGTGGCCATTTCACATCCAACCTCGGTGTCATGTGTCGTTACTAAATGGGGATGGGGGATAGTATGGTTTAAGGTTAACCCACGACTCTACCTAGGCAGGTCATGTAGTCACTGTATGATCTGCAGTGAGTCAATGCGTGGTATGATTTTTTTTTTGTGAAACAGCATCTCCCAGCATATCCTTACCATTGTTCGGGCCATGCTGGGAGCTATAGTTTTACGCCGTACACACCTATACAGCAGGGGTTGCACTAAATTGAGCTGTATTTGTGCTGGTGTTGTATTTATGTACTGAGCTTGGTTCTGGTGTTGTGTATAGAACCATATTGCTTGTAAGATGTACAAATGTGTTACATAAAAAGCAATGACACGTCGATTGGTAGAGAAAACAAACAAGGCGAGGGGGAAGGAGTTGTCGGGAAAGAGGTTGGGGGGGGGGGCGCCAAACGGAATCTTTGCCCCGGGTGCTGGAGAACCTAGCTACGCCTCTGTCATGTATGATACTGTCTGCTGAGACAATGCATCAAATTCTACCCAGCAGTGTAGCTATAGTCTTAATCTTATAGATATGCTATCTCCGATATGTATGTAAAAATTTATTTATTTTACGGGGGTAAATTTATGTCTCGGGGCTTATGATCTTTCAAGACCCTAGCAATGCCCCTGATTAGCCTTGATTGACAGCTCCAGCATCCAGCGACATCACTGTGATTAGCTGAATGCTGGAAAGAATTGCAGTCCATTAAGTCACAAAAGTATCTGGACCATGATTAACCCCTTAAGGACGCAGCCTTGTTTTGGCCTTAAGGCTCAGAGCCCATTTTTCAAATCTGACATATTTCACTTTATGTGGTAATAACGTCGGAATGCTTAAAGGAACAGTGTCACCAAAATTTTTTTATATCAGTTTTATGTTAGGGTTTTATTAAAAACGTTTATATTTATTTGTGTGTTTGTCTATTACTTTTTTCTATTTTTACACTTTTTCTTCCCTATGGGGGCTGCCATTTTTTTTTCCATTTCTGTATGTGTCGATTAACGACACATACAGACATGGAATACGGCAGCTCCAGTCCCATAGGGAATGCGAACGGGGCCCGTTCCATCCACTATGGTGTACGCCGTGTGTGTGGGAACGGCGCATGTGCCGCTACCACACAGTCCAATTTGAAATGCGCGCCGTCCGGCGCCATTTTCCTGTGGACCGGAAGTCGCGGCCGGACAGTAAGATTACTACTTCCAGTCGCGGCTTCCGGACTTGTGCACATGGAGCAGCGGCAGCAGACGGAGCGGACGGACCGGAGGGAGCGGCGGCGACTGGAGCAGGTAAGTGATTTCTATGTATGTTCGTGTTTCAGTGTGTGTTTACTAGTGTATGTAAACCTTCTACACTGTGTGTTAGCTCAAAAACTGGCGACACACAGTGTAGGAGGTTAGACCGTTCAAACCCCTCGTTTCTCCCGGCACTAGCCAGGATAAAGGAGGGGGGGATTCTGAGAGCTCACTAGAGCGAGGGATTTTTTCCCAATTTTGCAGCATAAAGCAATGTGGTTGCTTTACCACATGCAATGCTGCAATTTTGGGAATTGCTCCATCTAGTGACCAGTGCTGGGAAATATTATAAATTGAATCCAATTTATAATATTTCCTGACTCGTGAAAAAAAATAAAAAAAATTAGAACAATGTTTAATCACCTACACACTAATTGTTTAACTAAAAAAAAAAACATGTTTTGCTGGCAATACATTCCCTTTAAACCTATCCAAGCGATTCTGAGATTGTTTTCTCGTGAGACATTGAGCTTCATGTTAGTGGTAAAATTTGGTCGATATATTCAGTGTTTATTTGTGAAAAATTGCAAATTTTTCTGAATTTAAATGCATCTACTTGTAAAACAGATGGTTATACCCCCCAAAATAGTTACTAGTTCACATTTCCCATATGTCTACTTTAGATTGGCATAGTTTTCTTGAACATTTTTTTATTTTTCTTGGACGTTACAAGACTTAGAACATAACCAGCAATTTCTCATATTTTTAAGAAAATGTCAAAAGCCTTTTTTTTAAGGTACATGTTCAGTTCTGAAGTAGCTTTGAGGGGCCTATGTATTAGAAACCCCCATAAAACACCCCATTTTAAAAACTAGACCCCACAAATTATTCAAAACAGCATTTAGAAAGTTTTTTTAACCCTTTAGGAATTTCACAGGAAATAAAGCAAAGTGGAGGTGAAATTTGCAAATTTCATTTTTCTTGCTGAATTTCAATTTTATTCCAGAAGGTTTTACCAGAGAAACACTACTAAATATGTATTGTCCAGATTCTGCCGTTTTTAGAAATGGGAATCCCAAAAAGTGACCCCATTTTGGAAACTACACCCCTCAAGGAATTCATGTATGGTTGTTGTGACCATTTTGACCACACAGTTTTTTCACAGCACGTATTTCAATTTGGTTGTGAAATTTAAAAAATGAAATGTTTTCGAATAAGATGCCATTTTTGATAAAATTTCTTATTTTCACAAGAAATAAAATACCCCATTTTGTTCCCCAATTCGTCCTGAATGCGGCAATACCCCATTTGTGGTAATAAACTCCTTCTAACGGCAAAGGAGTGCTATGTGTTTGTTGGAGTCCAGATTTTGCAGGATTGGTTTTCGAGTGCCATGTCGCATTTGCAGACCCCCAGAGGTATGAAAGCAATGGAAACCCTCCAGAAGTGACCCCATTTTGGAAACTACACCCCTCAAGGAATTCATTTATGGTTGTGGTTGTGGTTGTGGCGGAATTGAAGCCTCCCTTTAAAATCTAACAAGGACTCATCAATAGAAATACACTTCTTGGGGGTGTATACTTCGGAAAACTGGGCACTGAAACGGTCTAATAGGGGTCTCCGTTTATACAAACGGTCAAAACTGGGGTCATCTCGGGGTGGGCATTGCTCATTATCAGTATAATGTAAGAAGCGAAGGATTGCCTAATTTATTTTTGTTAGGTTCCATTTCAGTTCTGAAGTTGCTCTTAGGGGCCTATATATTAGACACCCCTATGAAACACCCCATTTTAGAAACTAGACCCCTCAAAGTATTCACAACAGCATTTAGAAAGTTTATGAACCCTTTAGGTGTTTCACGGGAATTTAGAGCAGAGTAGAGGTGAAATTTACATTTATTTATTTTTTTGTCAGAAAATCCTTTTTAGACAATTTTTTTCTATAACACAAAAGGTTTTACCAGAGAAATGCAACTTAATACGTATTGCCCAGATTCTGCAGTTTTGAGAAATATCCCACATGTGGCCCTAGTGTGGTAATGGACTGAAGCACCGGCCTCCGAAGCAAAGGAGCACCTAGTGGATTTTGAGGCCTCCTTTTTTTTAGGCACCATGTCCGGTTTGAATAGGTCTTGTGTTGCCAAAACAGTGGAAACCCCCAAAAAGTGACCCCATTTTGGAAACTAGACCCCCTTGAGGAATTCATTGCAGTTTTCATGGGGGGCATGCGACTTTTTGATCAGTTTTCATTCTATTTTTAGGTGGCGTGGTGACTAAAAAACAGCAATTCTACTATTGTTTTTTATTCTATTGTTTTTTACAGCATTCACCGTGCGCTATAAATGACATATTCACTTTATTCTGCGGGGCGATACGATTACGGCGATACCAGATGTTTATAGTTTTTTCATGTCTTATGGCATTTGCACAATAAAATACATTTTGTAAAAAATCATTCACTTTTTCTGTTACCTTATTATAAGAGGCAGAACTTTTTTATTTTTCCATCAATAAAGCCGTGCGAGGACTTATTTTTTGCGTAACGAACTGTAGTTTCGATCAGGACCATTTTTAGGTACATGCGACTTTTTGATCTCTTTTTATTCAATTTTTTAGGAGGTGAAGTGACCAAACAATTGTGATTCTGGTACGGTTTATTATTATTTTCTTTTACGGCGTTCACCGCGTGGGATAAATAACAAAATACTTTTGTAGTTCAGGCCGTTACGGACGTGGCGATACCAATTATGTATAGTTTATTTGTTTGTTTATATATTTTTATTAATAATAAAGGACTGATAAGGTAAAAAGGGGGATTTTTACTTTGATCACTTTTAAAACTTTTATTTTCTTATTTTTACACATCTTTTTTTAACTTTTTTTTTACTTTATTACTTTGTCCCACTAGGGAACTTGAGGGCAGGAGGCCCTGATCGCTATTCTAATACACTGCACTACATGCGTAGTGCAGTGTATTAGAGCTGTCAGCTACTCACTGACAGCAAGCATAGTGGGTCCTGACTTTGTCAGGATCCACTAGGCTTCTGTCAATGGCATAGCCGGACGCCATTGTTAGGTCGCTAACGTGTAGCAGGTCGGCGATGGTAGCTTAACCCCTAAAAAGCAGCGATCTCTATTTAACGCGGCTTTTAAGGCGTTAATCAGCGGGGACATAGCGATCGGTCTCCGCTGTAGGAGCTGCGGCAACTGTTGTACGAGACAGCAGCTGTCACAGCTCCTGTATGTGTCGGGAGGACGGCCGAAATGGCCGTTACTCCCGTGACGTACTATTCCTTCATGGAGCGCGAACGGGGCGGTTTCCATGACGGAATAGTATGTCACTGAGCGTTAAGGGGTTAAAGAAGTAATGATCTTCTCATATAGACGAGAGTTAGGGTTATCCTGATCTGAGGCTTCCCTCTCCTTTGATGACGCATAGTTTTTATTGTTCTCAATAGTACAATTCTCCATTATTCTATCCGACAAGAGCCATAGAAACCCCACATAAGACACATAGAGTATGTCTTCTTACCAATGTCACTGTGCTATACAGCTGTATTCATGCCGACATTGCTTAGCAATTCTTCTTAATCACTTGGTGGAGTCGTCTCCTTGGTCTCTATAGTCTTGGCTGGCTGTCAAACTACATCTTCACCTTGTCCATGGCCCCTTACCTACTCCTCATATTCCCTGCCGGAGCACAGGGGCGTCCATCTAAATGACAGCAGCTCATTTACTAACTTGGGGTCAAATAAAGGATTTCTTCTTATTCCTGGCAGGGGTCCCCTGGAAATAGTTATTATTTATAATTATTGGTTATATTTTATGGCGCCACTATATTCCACAGCACTGTACGCAGCTAATCACTCTGTGGGGCTCATAATCTGTCAATAACATTGCCTCCAATTCCAAGAGGCCCTATAGATTACACATATAGATGTAGCATTCTTATTGATAATTATGTTACATTTTAATCTAAACAATTGATAAATCTTATCATATAAAACACTCGACTGGAGGCCCATATCACTGTCCATCCTGTGCCTCCTGGTCCATGAGCAGAATGCCAATGCTACAGTAAAGACTCACACGGTTAGGGCAGATTCACACGAGCGTTGCGTTTTTGCGCGCGCAAACAACGCGGCGTTTTGCGCGCGCAAAAACCATTTGACAGCTGCGTGTGTCATCCGTGTCTGATGCGCGGCTGCGTGATTTTCGCGCAGCCGGCATCATAGAGATGAGGCTAGTCGACGGCCGTCACTGTCCAAGGTGCTGAAAGAGCTAACTCTTTCAGCACCCTCGACAGTGAATGCCGAACACAATATCGCAAAACCTGTAGAAAAAAAAGAAAAAGTTCGTACTTACCGAGAACTTCCCGGCCGTTGCCTTGGTGACGCGTCCTTGGTGACGCGTCCTTGGTGACGCGCCTCTCTTGACATCGGGCCCCACCTCCCTGGATGACGCGCCAGTCCATGTGACCGCTGCAGCCTGTGCTTGGCCTGTGATTGGCTGGAGCTGTCACTTGGACTTAATTGTCATCCCGGGAGGTCAGACTGGAGGAAGAAGCCGGGAGTTAGCGGTAAGTCAGAACTTCGTTTTTTTTTGCTACAGGTTCATGTATATTGGGATCGGAAGTCACGGTCCATGGTGCTGAAACAGTTTAACTCTTTCAGCACCATGGACAGTGACTATCTCCTGACGTCGCGTACCGATCATTTTTTTGCCGGGTTCGGCCAAAACGAGTTCGGCCGAACCCGGTGAAGTTCGGTTTGCTTGTCCGGCTTCGCTCATCGCAAAGACACTCCGTTTGGATGTTCGGAAACAGAAAAGCACGTGGTGCTTTTCTGTTTTCATTCATCCTTTTCACTGCTGTTGCGCGAATCACGCTCGTCCCACGGAAGTGTTTCCGTGTGGTGCGCGTGGTTTTCACGCACCCATTGACTTCAATGGGTACGTGATGCGCGAAATACGCAGAGTTATTGAACCTGTCGCGCTTTTTGCGCAGCAGACAAACGCTGCGCAAAAAGCACGGACTGTCTGTACTGCCCCATAGACTTGTATTAGTCCATGCGTGCCGCGTGAAAACCACGCGGCCCGCACGGACCGAATACACGCTCGTGTGAATCCCCCCTTAGAACGGTATTGTTTAATCAAATTTCTAAATGGAATGTAATTCACATGACCAGGGGATAGTAGAGTACGTTCATTCTCATAAGGGTAATGTTACTATGAATACTACTCCCCCCCCTTAATGGCCATACCACCTACACAACCCGTCCCCTATAAGAAAACACGGACACCTTGGGTTGGATACATTTAGCCACAGCAGCCATTTTATTTACAAACAAACATAATAGAAACAACGATTAACATTTAAGAATAACAATGGAAGGGGAGTCCTTGGATCTATAAAAGTCTGTCAACATAAACAGCCACATTGCATTGTATTTTACTCACAGCCGTCACCCTACAGGCTCAGGGGCACCGTCACAGTTGGCTGACCTAAACTGCAACCACTCTCCGGGATACCACCCAGCAGGAGCCCAAATTGACCAGACCACTGAACCATAATAAATTAGGGAGGGACCATACCCCCGATGAATCCCCCCCACACCAATTTACCACCAACTCCAAGGACCCCCAATCCGCCACGCTACTGCTGCGACACCTCAATAACCGCTCCTCAGGATCACCTTGTACCTGTAAAAAAAGAAAAACAACGAGCAACAAAGCGAAATCACAGACTTGTCAATATACATGACTAACGAGAAATTATGGAGGGAGGGCGGGACAAGGATAACGCTGTCTGCTCCCGTAATGGCGCCCTTCCACACTAACCCACCCTTAAACCCTTCAGGACGCAACCTGTTTTGGCCTTCAGGACACAGACGATTTTTTCAAATCTGACGTGTTACTTTATGTAGTAATAACGTTGGAATGCTTTTACCTATCCAAGTGATTCTGAGATTGTTTTCTCGTGACATATTGTACTTTATGTTAGTGAAAATGTGCAAAAATTAGCATTTTTCTAAATGTAAACGTATCTGCTTGTAAAACACATAGTAATACCACACAAAATAGTTACTAGTTAACATTTCCCATATGTCTACTTTATGTTTGCATCGTTTTTTGAACGTCCTTTTATTTTTCTAGGATGTTACAAGCGCTTAGAACTTTAGCAGCAATTTCTCATATTTTAAAGAAAATTTCAAAAGGCCATTTTTTCAGGGACCAGTTCAGTTCTGAAGTGGATTTGAGGGCCTTATATATTAGAAAATCCCCAGAAGTCACCACATTTTGAAAACTGCACCCCTCAAGGTATTCGAATCAGCATTCACAAAGTGTTTTAACCCTTTAGGCGTTTCACAGGAATTAAAGCAACGTAGAGGTGAAATGTATAAATTCTTTTTTTTTTTGCCGAAATTCATTACTAATACATTTTTTTTGTAGCACAGAAGGTTTTACCTGAGAAATGCAACTCTATATTTATTGCCCAGATTCTGCAGTTTTTAGAAATATCCTACATGTGGCCCTAGTGTGGTAATGGACTGAAACACAGGCCTCAGGGGCAAAGGAGCACCCAGTGGACTTTGGGCATCCTTTTTTTTTAGAATATATTTTAGGCCGCTTGTCAGGTTTGAAGAGGTCTTGTGGTGCCAAAACAGTGAAAACACCCCAAAAGTTACCCCATTTTGGAAACTACACCCCTCAAGGAATTTATCTAGTGGTATAGTTAGCATTTTGACCACACAGGTTTTTCGCTAAATTTATTAGAATTAGTCTGTAAAAATGAAAATCTACTTTTTTTCTGAAAAAACATAGAAATTTGTAATATTTACAAGGAATAATGAAGAAAATGCACCCCAACATTTGTAAAGCAATGTCTCCCGATTACAGCAATATCCCATATGTGGTAATAAACTGCTGATTGGACCCACAGCAGGGCTCAGAAGGATTTTGCTGGATTGGTTTTAGGTGCCATGTTGCGTTTGCAACGCCCTGGAGGGACCAAAACAGGGGAAACCCCCCAAAAGTGACCCCATTTTGGAACTACACCTCTCAAGGAATTTATCTAGGGGTATAGTTAGCATTTTGACCACACAGGTTTTTTGCAGAATTTAGTGGAATTAGGCAGTGAAAATGAGAATACATTTTTTTTCTGAAAAAGCATAGAAATTTTTACAAGGAATAAAGGAAAAAAAGAACCACAACATTTGTAAAGCATTTTCTCCTGATTACGGCAATACCCCATATGTGGTAATAAACTGCTGATTGGACCCATGGCAGCGCTCAATAGTGAAGGAGAGCCATTTGGACTTTGGAGCACGGATTTTGCTGGATTGTTTTTCGGTGCCATGCCGTGTTTGCAACGCCCTGGAGGGACCAAAACAGTGGAAACTCCCCAAGTTACCCCATTTTGGAAACACCCCTCAAGGAATTTTTCTAGGGGTATAGTGAGCATTTAGACCCCACGGGTCTTTTTCAGAATTTATTAGAATTAGGCCGTGAATATGAATATCACAATTTTTTTCCACTAAAATGTTGAATTTTCTCATTTTCACAAGGGATAAAGGAGAAATAAACAACCAATATTTGTAAAGCAATTTCTCCCGAGTACAGAAATACCCCACATGTGGTCAAAAGTTTTTTTTTCATTAGAAATGAATTAACCCCTACAGGACTGATCAATTTTTTGCTTTCTTATTTTCGTTTTTCACTCCCGGCCTTCCAAGAACCATAACTTTTTTCTTTTTTCCGTCAGTAGAGTGATGTGAGGGCTTATTTCTTGCGGGAGGAATTGTAGAATGTACTAGGAAACTGAAAAATATAGGAAAATATCGGAATATAGGAAAAAAATGTGATTCAATTTTTTGGGGTTTTTGTTTTTACAGCTTTCGCCGTGCGGTAAAAACGAAAACTACAGCGATTTTGGCAGTTTAAATTATTTAAGTTTTTTACGGTGTTCACCGTGCAAGTTAAATAATGGTATACTGTAATAGTTCGGCCTTTTACGGACGTAGCGATACCAATTTTGTTACGTTTTTTACATTACTTTAGAAGAAAAATGGGAAAAGGTTTTTTTTTTAACTTTAAACTTTTTTCTTTCTCACTACTAATAACTTTAATTCTTCTACACATTTTATTAGTCCCTTAGGGGACTTGTACCAGCGATCATTGGATCGCTGGTACAATATACTGCAATACTAATGTATTGCAGTATATTGTTATTTTTACAGGCTTCTGTAACCGCACGATCGCTGTTCCTGTTTGTTAGTCCTGGGTGTCAGCTGTAATACACAGCCGACACCCGCAGCGTATGGAGCGGGCTCAGCATGTGAGCCCGCTCAATACATCAACCCCCGCACCATGACGTGCTATTAAGTCATAGTGCGCAAAGGGGTTAATGCACAGCGGATGGTGTGAATATTGCAATTTTCTACTGATATGCCATTTTAGTGCATAATATGTCGTGCCCAGTTTGTGCCACTAAAGACAAATACCTCATAAAACGTTAAGCGGGTTCTCTCGGGTATGGTGATGCCGTATATGTGGGCGCAAACTGCTGTTTGGGCACGCTGCGGGGCTCAGAACGGAGGGACACCATTTTACTTTTGGAGCTCAGATTTTGCTTGGTAGTTTTTCTGTTTGGAGTTTTGCTGGTATTTCAGTTTATAATGTGGGGGCATATGTAATCTGTGCGGAGAACATCAGGGAATAATAAGAGGGTATAATAATGGCGTAAATAAATAATAATTCATAGATATGTGGCCGGTGTCACACTGATAAATGGCGCCCGATCTTATCCGCTTTTGGAACACACTGTACATTTTGCATCGCCATATTCTGAGAGCCAGAACTTTTTTATTGTTTCACCACTAGAGCCGTGTGAGGGCTTATTTGTTGCGGGACAATCTGTAGTTTTCATTGGTATCATTTTGGGGTGCATGCAATTTTTTTGATTACTTTTTATAAAAAAAATTTGCAAGCCGGTGACCATAAACAACCAATTCTGACAATTTTTTTTAGTTTCTTTTTTGCGGCATTCACTGTGTGCTATAAATGACAGTTTTACTTTATTTTGCGGGTCGGTACGATTGCGGCGATAACATATGTATATAGGTTTTTTATGTTTTGCGGCATTTGCGCAATAAAATCACTTTTTAAATAATTCATTTTCTGTGTCACCATATTCTGAGAGCCATAACTTTTTTATTTTTCAGTCAAAAAAGCGATGTAAGGGCTTGTTTTTTGTGGGACAAGCTGTAGTTTTTATTGGTACTATTTTCGGGTACATGCGACTTTTTGATCACTTTTTATTCTCTATTTTGGGAGGGGTGGTGACCAAAAAATAACGATTCTGGTGTAGTTTTTTTATTGATTTTTTTGGGGGGTGTTCATCGTGCGGAAAAAATAACATTATAGTTTTATAGTTGGGGTCATTTACGAACGCGGTGATACCAAATATGTGTACTTTTTTTAACGTGTTAATTTTTTTCCTATAAGGAAAGTCTTGTTATAGGAAAAAAAGCAGTGTTTGTTTATATAACTTATAACTTTTATTTTTACACATTTTTAAAACATTTTTATTACTTTTTTTACTTTTTTCACTTGTCCCACTAGGGGACATTTAGACTTGCAGCTTTGATCGCTGCTAGAGTACATTACACTACCTACGTAGTGTAATGTATTCTAACTGTCATTGTGACATGACAGTCACACTGACAGGAAGCCTCGGAGGACCGGCCGGAGGCTGCTCCTCCGAGGCTTCCGTACATGGCAACCCAGAGGTCATTTTGTGGCCTCCGATTGCCACGACAAGCATCGGAAACCCCCACAATCACTTCGTGGGGGCTGCCGATGTGCTTCAAACCCCTTAAATGTGGCGAACGCTATCTGTCACCACATTTATGGGGTTAATTGCCAAAATCATCGGCGATGGTCCGCTGACCGGCGAGATTGGAGTGTCAGCTGTCGGGGACAGCTGACCTCCCGATTCCCAGACACTGTCCGTTAGGACAGTGTGCGCCGGGAACTACTCCGCAACTGTACGTCCTGATGCGGGAAGCAAGCCCTCTGCAGGACGTACAGTTGCGGAGCAGCGTGTGAAAACGTTAAATACACCTAGCCTCGCCCCATTAACCTCCGCCCCACTAGCTCCTGACCACCCCTCCTAACACCCTTAAAGAGGTTCTGTCACCAGATTCTCAAATCCCTATCTCCTATTGCATGTGATCGGCGCTGCAATGTAAATAACAGTAACGTGATTTGTTTTTTTAAAAACGTTCATTTTTGGCCAAGTTATGAGCTATTTTATATATATATGCAAATGAGGTTTTAAATGGACAACTGGGCGTGTTTTTTTTCGTATGTCCAACTGGGCGTGTATTGTGTTTTTAACTGGGCGTGTTTACTTGTTTTACTAGCTGGGCGTTGTGGAGAGAAGTGTATGATGCTGACGAATCAGTGACCAATCAGCATCATGCACTCCTTTCCATTCATTTACACAGCAGCATCGCGTTCTTACTAGAACGATGTGCAGCCACATACACAAGTGTCCTGATAATGAATACACATGACATCCAGCCTGGACGTCATGTGTATTCAGAATCCTGACACTTCTGAATCTTTTCTGTGAGATTTCCAGCAAGGGAAACAAAATCTCGTTTACCTCGTAATCTCGCGAGATTACGCGTTGCTTGCTGGAATCTCACAGAAAAGATTCAGAAGTGTCAGGATTCTGAATACACATGACGTCCAGGCTGGAGGTCATGTATATTCATTATCAGGACACTTGTGTATGTGGCTGCACATAGTTCTAGTAAGAACGTGATGCTGCTGTGTAAATGAATGGAGAGGAGTGCATGATGCTGATTGGTCACTGATTCGTCAGCATCATACACTTCTATTCACAACGTCCAGCTAGTAAAACAAGTAAACACGCCCAGTTAAAAACACAATACACGCCCAGTTGGACATACGAAAAAAACACGCCCAGTTGTCCATTTCAAAGCTCATTTGCATATATATAAAATAGCTCATAACTTGGGCAAAAATGAACGTTTTAAAAAAAAACGTTACTGTTATCTACATTGCAGCGCCGATCACATGCAATAGGAGATAGGGATTTGAGAATCTGGTGACAAAGCCTCTTTCACTCTTTCTCTATGTACATCCCTGATCATGGTGGCCTACCCCTATGGCCTTCTGCCAGGTCCGACCTGTACTTGCTCTCTGTTAGCTGCAAGACGAAACCTGAAGGTGCCAGTTCTGAGGATACTTTCACTGTAATGATCGGTCTATGAGCTGGGACCTTTACAACTGCGGTCCCCGAAAATGTCTCAATAGCATGTCACATTATAAATAACTGCGTAATACCATGAAAGCAGCGGACTGTGATGACTGGGACTTATAGTCTCACAAAACTAGAGAGCCATAGGGCCCAGACCACAATGCATAAAATATTGCTTTTATTGACAAAATGTTGCGTTTCATCATTTTCAAGATCTCTGCTTGCTGCCAGTGAATGAAAACATTCACTTACACATCCAGAGGCTAAAAAAAAACTGTGTCCTGATGTCCAACTGACACAAGGTCACGGATGCATAATCTGTAGCAGGGCTGGCTTCAGGTTTATGTGGGCCCTTGGGCGACACAGACTTAGTGGGCCCCTTTGCGGGGGAACTCACAGCGTCAGTAAGATGGCAGAAAACTTCACTCTGTGCCCCCATATAGAAGTTAGGCCCTGTTTATGCCCCTATCAGGGATGTAACTAGGAAACACTGGGCCTCATAGCAAACTTTTGACTGGGCCCCCGTCCCCTGGGTGGCACACACAGCCTGGCATTGTAGATAGTGCCCCTCTGTAAATAGTGCCATACAGCCCCCTTCTTTAGACAGTGCTATACAGCCCCCCCTGTAGACAGTACTATACATCCCCCTGTAGACAGTGCCTTACAGCCCCCCTGTACACAGTGCTATACAGCCCCACCCTGTAGACAGTGCTATACAGGCCCCCTGTAGACAGTACTATACAGGCCCCCTGTAGACAGTGCTATACAGGCCCCCTGTAGACCGTGCTATACAGCCCCCTGTAGACAGTGCTATACAGCCTCCCCATACAGTGCTATACAGCATCCCCATACAGTGCTAAACAGACCCCCTGTAGACTGTGATATACTTTCAAGTATCACAAAGAGGGACAATCGATGTGACACGCAGCGGCAATTTTTTTTCTTTTAAGCCACGCTTATAATACCACTCAAACCCCGCTCATACACACCCAGTTCAGCCCACACCGTATAATGTCCCCATAGCTGCCACCATACAGTATAATGCCCACATACAGTATAATGGCCACACAGATGCCCCATACAGTATAATGCCCACACATGCCCCATACAGTATAATGCCCACACAGATGCCCCAATGCAGTAAAATGCCCCATAGCTGGTCCCATGCAGTAAAGTGCCCCATGCAGCATAATACCCCCATAGCTGCCCCCACCATATAATGCTCCCCATAGCTGCCCCCACACAGTATAATGCTCTCCATAGCTGCCCTCACACAGTATAATGCTCTCCATAGCGCCCTCACACAGTATCATGCCTCCCATAGCTGCCCCGACAGTATAATGCCCCCAATACTGTCCCCACAGTATAATGCCCCCCATACAGTATAATGCCCCCCATAGCTGCCCCACACAGTATAATGCCCCCCATAGTAGCTCCCACAATATAATGTCCCCATAGCTTCCCCCACAGAATAATGCCCCCATAGCTGTCCCCACAGTATAATGCACCCATAGCTGCCCCCACAGTATAATGCCCCCATACTGTATAATGTCCCTTTAGCTGTCCCCACAGTATAATGCCCCCATACAGTATAATGCCCCCCTAGCTGTCCCCATAGTATAATGCCCCCATGGCTGTCCCCACAGTATAATGCCACCCATAGCTGCCCTGACAGTTTAATGCCCCCATACAGTATAATGCCCCCCATAAAGTAACATGCTTCTATAGCAGCTACCATATCAGCCCCCCTTCCCTACCCAGTATACTGCCCCATAGTGCCTAATAGGAAAATAATAACATAATTACTTACCTATCCCTGTTCTCACAACGAGTGGAGGATCCTTCTCCTCCAGTCTGTGCTGTAAGTGACACAGGCGATGACATCACTAAATCGCACCTGCCTGCGCCGAGCCGTTCACGGCAGAGTGAATGCTGGAGCACAGAGCTGTCAGCACCTTGCTCCAGCATTCAGGAAGCGGGAACAGCACGGTGATGGCTGTGTGGCTACAGTGGTCCTGCAAGCCCCCCAGGTTTAGGGGCCCGGTCGCAATTGCAACCATTACGACCCCTAGAGCTACGCCACTGTATACAGTAGCCTGTGGCAGAGCTGCTCTGTCATAGTGTTCACTAGTATCTGCAGCCGAATGTGATGTCGCTACCGCTGTAGCAGCCATAGCGGCTGCTAGCGGAGCCTCCGGGCATGGGGGGGCGTGACGGCTGGCTGCACGGGCCCATTCTTGCTGTGGGCCATGTAGCAGCTGCTATGGCTTCTACCAAGGTAGTTATGCCACTGGCCCCCATGGCCCCCATTTTGTACTTCCATAAATGTACTACCTTCTGTATATAGTGCCACACAGCTCCCTCCCAGGTAGTGCCACACAGCCTCCCTTCCATGTAGTGCCACACAGTCCCCCTCCCAGCTAGTGCCATACAGCCCCCTCCCAGGTAGTGCCACACAGCCCCCCTTCCAGGTAGTGCCACATAGCCCCCTGTAGATAGCACCATATATCGACACCCCTCCTGTAGATAGCGCCATATAGTGACCCCCAAACAAATAACATAAAAAATCTTCTTACTCACATAGGCCCCATTCCCGCGACGAATGGAGCGAATCAATTCCGACAGGATCCTTGCGTAGGTCGGATTGATCCAGTGACGTCATCACGCCGGCCTGCGCAGTGATGCTGTCCCTGCGCATAATAGGCTCATTGTGTAATTCTCTGCACCTTCATGTATTCTTGACATATAACTCTTGACCACGAGAACTTCTTCACATTTCAGTCCTAGCTTATAATGTTTGGACAATGCTTGTAAGTCAGATGGCAGAACATTTTAGAGCGTGGATTACATGCTTGCATCCCATTCAGGAGCTCCGGTTTTATGCTGGAATTTCTGTTGTCCAGTTCAGACAACATTGTGGGTAAGGGCGGGTAAAGCAACTTCATTGTTAGTGCATCTGGAGCACTAAGTGCTTCCCTCATGCCAAAGATAATGTTTTCTGTTTTCTCCTTGGTGTTTGGCTTCTGGAATGGGTATATTGTGGTCATGAAGCAAAGCTATGGATTTGTTGTATATTTTGATTCCTTTTTCAGGAGTTCTCATATGTTTTACAGTATTGTACATTGCCTCTTTACAATTTACAGCTCTTACTAAATTCAGATCCTTTTTATAGTGCCGGCGGCCGCCGACCGCCTGCATCTCTCTACTACCGGCGGCCGCGGACGTCGGTCTGTTCATGCTCGTCCCTTCTCATGGATGCCGGCACGCACTGATCCCTGCCTCTTCCCCTGTACTGTGTCCGTAGGTGCGCACACTCTTACCGTTTCTTAAAGGGGCAGCCTTTGTACCAGTAAAAGTGTCTCCAGCCTATCCCTGCACACCAACGGCTTTATCAGTGTACCTGCCCTTTGCCCCAGTGCCTGAGCAAAGTTTTACAAACTTTGTGTTATCCTTATGAAGGCTCCGTATCCTGAGTTCATTACCTGTTGGTATCATGTGTCCTGAGTCCGTTATCTGTTGGTATCCTGTGTCCATTATCAGTCGTTATCCTGTACCCTGTGTCTGCTTCCAGTAATCTGGCACTGGCGTGCTTCCAGTATTCCGGCACCAGCGTGCTTCCAGTAATCCAGCACCAGCGTGCTTCCAGTGATCTGGCACTAGTGTGCTTCCAGTAATCCAGCACTAGCCTGTATCCTTGTACCACCAAGGTACCATCTGCCTGTGCCTGCCTAGCTTCTGTTTGGCCAGTACTACTCCGCCAGGACCACCTCAAGAGGTAGCGACCCGGCAGTCTCCCCGCAGTAAAGATCAGATCTCTGTATAGGGAATAAAGGTTGAAGACCGGGGAGACTGCTTAGACAACACCCTTAGAGGTAGCCAAAAGCCAATCTGGCGGATTAGCCCAGTGGGTACACAAACCTGCTGGTTGTTACATGACCTGGTTGAATAGAGTCTTGGGTTGATGCCCACTTACCTAATTACCATCCCCTTAATTCCAAGAAAAAACACACAGAAAAGACAAGGTTGGATTCTAATGGCCACAGCAGCTGTTAATTTTTTATTTACATAATATTAAATTGTATATATATATTTCAAAATATTATATAAAACACAGGGAATTCTCCACAATAGAATTCCTCCCAAAATTCACCTGGCCCTACCTGGGTCAGTATATCAATAAACATCAATAATAAATAACATAACATAAATAACAAACGTAAATAATACAGTAACATAGACAAGGGAAGTTCTTGAAGTTATTATTTTTGTTTAATTGAGATAGCCACCTGCAAACCACCGCCTTTTTTTACCTCCAGCCGTAACCCAGCTCGGAGGCACCAATCACCTCTGCAGATGGCTCTGACCAGAAACACACTTCAAGTTCCTGGCTGCAAAAACAGAAACTGCCCGGTTCAGATTCATGCGGGCCTTTTTGATCCGTTCAACGGATCGAGCGAAACGCCATTGCTTCATAGGAACAATGTCGGACCACACCACAACCAAGCCCGGGTGCGAAGCCCACAAACAGAGTAGGTCATGCCTAATGTCCCGGACAAGCTCGCGAAATGGGCAAACACCCAAGTCGTTCCCACCAACATGCAAAACCAAGATCTCAGGAACACGGTGTAACTGTGAGTACGTGTGGAACTCGAGCAGGACTCGGCTCCATAGCAAACCTCGGAATCACAGCCAATGCAACACTGCGTCGATCCACGGGATCCTCAGCTGGCGACCATCAGGGAAGACATCCGCGCTCAATGTGCCCCAGTGAACGAACGAATGCCCCAATATTCACACCATACACGGGTGAGCATCTGAAACTACAGAAAAACATACACGCCCATCCATAAGCAAAAACACCATGACAACAACAACATAACCCACCACTACACGACACATTAAAATACAATCAGCAAGACATCAATTACAACAAATGGGGGCGAATATAAGACCTGAACCTGTTGCATTCCCACCTCCCAATGCGTCGAACTCTCACCTCGTCCAATCCGCAGGGCACCGCCACAGTAGCCGCTCCAATGCAGAAGGAATGAGAAGCATAACCCTCCGAGCTAACACCAACCTCCGACAAACACTTCCTAAACACTGCACAAAACTGGAATCTAGAAAAAAAAAGTCCCGTCCACATGACGTAGCAATGGCAAGTCCGATAAGCTACCCGGGGGCCTAAAGTCGCGCATACAACGCACCGGGCAGACGGCCACCTCTGGAAGAGCAAACAACACTACCCGCTTACCCTGACCTTTCTAGATCCGTTTTTGACCTACGCTATCATAATTCCAGTCTATCCTCATATAATTCCACATCGTCCTGTCTAATATACAACCTATAGAATGAAGGGTACAATTAACACAACAAATGATGAAAAAAATATATAAACTTTATTGAACAAATCACAATATACAATATAAAAGAGGAGTCATGCAAAGCACGACTAAAAACGTCTATCAAATGCAGAGGGCATGTACATATAAATAGAACACGACAGGGCATGAGTGTGTAGGTGGTATGCATGGACGGATTCAGTCTATCTAAACAATGATGTAAAGCATAATCGCATAAACAATGTAGTATCAATCTCACAACCAAATCCAGAGGGCTGAAATGAAGTAGAACAGCAACACCAATGCCCCTATGGCTAGACACCATCAGAATCAAGTTAAGCTCACAGTGAGATGCAATCAATAGTGTCAGAGAGGGGTTTGGACAGAGTGATATACAAACAATGGAGACATGCACATACCCATGTTGAGCACCTCTGCAGAGAGAGAACGTCAGACCCGACGCGCGTTTCGGCAGAATGCCTTCGTCCGGGGGTGGCGTCTCTCCAGCGGAAGCCTCCCTTTTAAGAATCGTCTGTCCAATCGCGTGCAGGTACAGCCCACTGAGCGTCACAGGAGGTTAGTCAGTGTTGGCGTCTTGTGCCAGGTGTAGAGATGGCCAGCCGCATACTTCCGACCGCGCGTCATCAGAGAGGGCGTGGAACAGCGGCGTCATGTATATTTATATCGTATTTATTTATTTCTTTTGTATTTAATAAATATACATACATATCAGTACTGCATTTTTACTACATTTATTATCATCATATATTTCCTATATATATGTTATTCTTCACACTAATTTCCACACCACTTTATGCACTTCATTAATTTATTTTACACTGTGTTTGGCATTATGTGCCCTTACATTATTTATGTCCAATACACACATGTTCTTTGTTCTTTGCACACACACATTATTAAATTCCTTATATAAATACAGATCACTTGTATGTGTATGTAGTCCCGGTGTGGCTATTCAGGACGCTATCATTATATAAATATGCGATTTTATTAGTACATCACAAGCCATGTATTTCTGTCATGTTTATTCACACATGTTTCTCGTTGTCACTCTAAATACTATAGTGTTAATATATATGTCACTATGCTCCACAGTTGTATTACTGTTCGTTCATTTCATACTGCTCGTTTGCCGGACTCAGTCTGTCCAGTCGGGTATACAGCACACAGGTTTACTTACCTCCCAGTGGGATTTCTCTGTGCGCTTGCGTCGGGGGGAGTGGTGGAGCTGTGTCTACATCGGGGTGGGCGTGTCTCTCCGGTGTCAGACGCCGCTGTTCCACGCCCTCTCTGATGACGCGCGGTCGGAAGTATGCGGCTGGCCATCTCTACACCTGGCACAAGACGCCAACACTGACTAACCTCCTGTGACGCTCAGTGGGCTGTACCTGCACGCGATTGGACAGACGATTCTTAAAAGGGAGGCTTCCGCTGGAGAGACGCCACCCCCGGACGCAGGCATTCTGCCGAAACGCGCGTCGGGTCTGACATTCTCTCTCTGCAGAGGTGCTTAACATGGGTATGTGCATGTCTCCATTGGAAGAAACAGAAGAAAATGATCCAGCGCTGAGTCTAGTTGTAGGTTAAAAGAAATTTCTTTGCCATGACTAAGAGCACAGGAGTTGCTCGAAACGCGTAGGCCAGGGCACAACCGCCTACTCACATTTTTCTTGGGACTGCGTCTCCCTACAATTTTAACCTACAGTGCGGGACAGTTTTCCTGCAGCGAGGCAGTGACACCTAGCGTCATAGATAACTATGATGCTAGGAGCCCTGCAGTGTGTTCGGTCCGGGGAAATGCGGCAGACATACGGACCGTATATCACGGACCGAACACGCTCGTGTGAATTAGGTCAGAAACTTCATACCCGAAACTACTAGATCCCCCACTGAGGGGGCAAGGAAGGGGCCCGCCTTACGACCCAACCATACCTCTTTTGTAGGTTTAGAAGAAACCACATCGGAATGCTGGTAAGCAGACCGAAGGTTCCGACGTGTAACTGGGACTACATGCAAAGGGACGTGAATAACGAAACCCAAACAAAACCCCTCATAAATCAGCCTAGCCGCGGCCCTATCGGGATAATCATTTAGACAGGGGACTATCCTTGTCAACCTCACTGGAGTCGTTCCCTTGACTAACAGAGCCGGGTTGGTTGCCCGATCGTTTTCCATTACGCAAACACTTTGAAGCGCCATGGCAGGGGTCATTGCAGTGTGGTCAAATGTGCTTAAATTTGCAAATGGAACCGTCATTAAATTGCCAGCAAAAAATATTATGGAACCTGAAACCTGACTGGACGAACCGCTGCTCCCAAGAAAGGACTAACCCTGCTTCACCGGAGCGGTCACCCGTAACCACAAGGCTATATCTTTTTGATCCCACCGTATGAATGACCAAAACGCCTTACGCTGACTAAACTGTTCGTCGTAATGTAACCACGTCTGACCGCCATACGCCCAGTGGGCCTCGGCGATCGAATCTAAGTAACAAAAGCAGGGAGCAATTCTCGTCGATCACGCTGGCCAAAATAGCAAAGGCCTAGAATCAATTGAGGAAAGTCTGCGGAATAAGCCTTTACCGTCAACGTTCTTCCTCTCATCCTGCTCGTTTTTGTCCAAGTTAAACTTTGCAAGCAGTAGGAGAGAAAAATTTCCACATACTCATCTTTCCATATGCGCTCGTGGACGTCCTGTTTCTGGTGGACCCCCAAAGGGCACTCGAAACACACGTAAACCTCGCCGCAAGCTCGATCGTCTAAATGAATCCTATCCCCGTCCTTCTGCGTATCGGTCAGTACTGTCACTGCAACCGCTTCCGCGGAGGCCACCGCCGGTTTGACGGAATGAGAGGGAACCTGCGTACCTCCCGCTACCACACGCTGACCTTCCCAGACTACCGCCAGGGACATAACCAGAATTACAGAAGCGGGAGCACTGTCTAATCCGTGACGGAGCATCATTAGCTGAACCCGATAAAGTCGCGCTATCTAAACCACCCCCCACATCACCCAACTTAAAAATTGCAGGATATGGCAAATAAGGAGTAACACACTCACCGGGCTGCTCGGGAGTTGTGATCCCGCCACCTGGAACCATTTGACCGCACTGGTGCTCGTCCAAATCACCATCCTACAGTTCGGGCTCAGCCAGCGGCTGTCGAGTACATTGGCACCGACGGCAAAGAGATCCAGAATTGTTGCCCATCTCGACTGATGGCGACAGACCCTTCCTGGGATGGGCTACTCCGGGGGGCTGGAACAGCTAACATGAGAGGGCCAGCGACCTGTCGCCTGCCAGGGTGGACCCAAACTTCGGACCGCAACCTGTGGCCCACCGCTGTTCTGCTACGTCCTGCACGTCCAGAAGATCCACGATGAGAGGAAGCAAACCCACTGGCCGGGACATCACCATGCGGAGGTGCCGACGACATTCCACCAGGCCTGGAGCCGGAAGGAGGGGGAGTCACCGGGAATCTAGTAGGTGACATACTGTTGACTGTCGGGCCATGCCGTGGCTGAGGATTCCTGCCAGGAAGAGACCTCAGTGGGGGAGTGTTCCCCACCGAGGTCCGTCCTACAGCATCCCTCGAGGGGCTCCTCCTGCGGCGACTAACCCACGGGAAGGCTTCGGGACTGAATCTCACGAAGCAAGCTGGCAGCATTATCAGCCGCCCTCACTGTAGTCGGAGCAGCGCTACATGGGGAGGGCCACACGGGAGTAGCTGCACCCCGCCGCCATGCTGCCAGAAGGGGAGAGCGGGCCGAGAGAAGGGAGCGTGTTCCAACCTGCGCCCGTAACGAAGCACCTGGGCAACACCTTAGAGGCAGCAGGCATATGCAGGAGAGATGTTACCTGCTCCTCTAACCAGCCGGGGCCCTGAACAGCAGCATGGAGCCGTTCGAAAAGACGATCCTCGGACGCCATTACAAATAAGGGACAGGAACTAATTTCTGCTGATGTTGTTCTCTCCACTTCCCTCACAATGAGAGAAACAGCGGGAAGGCACACCCTGTAACGTCCCACCCATTTACTATTCCCTTCAGCTCCGTAAGCAACGCCCTACACCCCCTCCCTCTTGACCGCTCAGTGAACCCAGTACTATTTTATTAACGCTGCTCCCTCCTATACCTGTTATGGAGGCCTCCCCTTAGGGTATGTTCACAAGCAGTGACTAAAAACGTCTGAAAATACGGAGCTGTTTTCAAGCGAAAACAGCTCCTGATTTTCAGACGTTTTTTAGGAACTCGCGATTTTCGTGGCGTTTTTTACGGCCGTTTTTGGAGCTGTTTTTCAATGGAGTCAATGAAAAACGCCTCCAAAAATGTCCCAAGAAGTGTCCTGCACTTCTTTTGACGAGCCGTCATTTTACGCGCCGTATTTTGACAGTGACGCGTAAAATAAAGGCTCGTGGGAACACAACATCGTAATTCCCATTGAAAGCAATGGGCAGATGTTTGTAGGCGTATTAGGGGCGTTTTTTCAGGCGTAATTCGAGGCGTAAAATGCCAGAATTACGCCTAAAAACACTGCGTGTGAACATACCCTTAATTTATTCGAGACGACAGTATGGCTGTAACGTCCCTACAGCTTTCGTTAGAGGTGGACGCCTCCTCTGTTGGTGCTGGTGCACTTTTGTTCCAGAGAGGTTAGAGAGGCAAGACGGTGGTATGTGGCTACTACTCCAAGCTGTTTTCTCCCGCAGAGAGCAACTATTCGATTGGGGATCGGGAGTTACTGGCCATCAAGCTGGCCCTGCAAGAGTGGAGACACCTACTAGAAGGCGCAGCTCATCCTATCCTGGTATTCACGGACCACAAGAACCTGACCTATCTACAGACGGCTCAATGGCTGAATCCTCATCAAGCCAGGTGGTCGTTGTTCTTTGCGCGGTTCCTGTTCGAACTCCACTACAGACTCGCCGACAAGAATGTGTGGGCCGATGCCTTATCTAGGTCATTTGAAACAGAAGACACTGTGGAGTCCCCACAGAATATTATTGACCCTTCCTGCATCTATTCTGTTAACCCTCTGCAAGTTAGAGACATTCCTCCGGGAAGGACTTTTGTACGTCTGGCAGACAAAGGAAGAATACTTTGCTCGAGTCACAGTTCCAAGCTGGCAGGTCACGCAGGTGCCCGTAAGACCCGAGACCTAATTGCCCGTCAGTTCTGGTGGCCCACACTGCCCAAAGACGTCATGGACTTTGTCTTGTCCTGTACGGTGTGTGCAGCAAACAAAGTTGCCCACTCCAGACCAGCCGGTCTGCTCCAAACAATGCCTGTGCCCGATGCCCCCTGGCGGCACGTTGCTATGGACTTTGTCACAGATCTGCCTCTCTCTGCGGGATGCAGTGTGATCTGGGTAGTGGTGGATCATTTTTCTAAAATGACTCATTTTGTTCCCCTGACTGGTCTGCCTTCTGCTGCTCGACTGGCCGACCTCTTCGTTCAACACATCTTCCGTCTGCACGGCTTGCCTCTGCATATTGTCTCGGATCGAGGGGTCCAGTTCACCTCGAAGTTCTGGAGAGCACTCTGCGGCCTCCTCGGTGTAAAGTTAGACTTCTCCTCGGTTTATCATCCTCAGTCCAATGGACAAGTCAAAAGGGTTAACCAAATTATGGAGAACTATCTGCGGCACTTTTTCTCCAGACGGCATGATGACTGGGTGCAGCTGCACCCGTGGGCTGAGTTCTCCTATAATAACCATACTAGTGAGTCCATCTCCAGTCCATTCTTCATCGTCTACGGCCAACATCCTCGAATACCTCTGCCTGTCTCTACTATGTCCCAGGTGCCGGCAGCTGACTCTACCTTCAGGGACTTTCTGCAGATATGGCAACAGACACGATCTTCTATTCTGCTGGTGATGGACCGCATGAAAAGAGAGGCAGACACTAGAAGACGAGAACCCCCAAGTTTATTCCAGGTACAAAGGTCTGGCTGTCGTCCAGGAATATCCGGCTGAGGGTGCCATCTTGCAAGTCTGCGCCTAGGTTCCTCGGACCCTTTGAGATTCTGCTACAGATCAATCCTGTGTAATACAAGCTTCGACTGTATCCTACCCTCAAGATCCCTAACTCCTTCCATGTCTCCTTGCTGAAGCCTGTGGTCCTGAACCGATACTCCAGGACTCCTAGTTCCGCAGTGGCTCCTGGCGGTTCATCTGGAACTTTCAAAGTGAGGGAGATCCTGGCCACCAAGAAAGTGGGAGGAAGGACATTTTATTTGGTGGATTGGAGGGGATTTGGTCTAGAGGAGAGGTCTTGGGAGCCTGAGGAGGACATCGATGCCCCTGTCCTCGTGAAGAGATTTCTCTCCCGCTCTGGCCCGAAGAAGTGGGGGCGTAAGAGGGGGGATACTGTAACGTCTACGGCCGAGGGCCGTCGTTCAGACTTACCCTCTGACTGCCCCGACCATGGACATCTGTCTTCTCGGCGACATCTCCCTCCAAGGAGACGCCGGCACTCACTTCCGGGTTCTCGGATGGACTGTTTCCCGCAGGGGGCGCACTCCCGCTCGTGCACGGCCTTAAAGGGCCAGTACGCATCCAGCTGTCATCACGCAATAATTTTCCCAAATGGCTGCTGGACTATAAAAAGGGCTCTGCCCACTTGATCCTTGCCTGATCGTTGTTGTATACCTAAGTTTGTCTTGCAAATGGTCTCCCAGTGTTTTACAGTTCCCAGTGTTACCCGTTCCTGCTGCTTGTACCCTGTATCCCGGGCTATCGTATCTACAGAGAGAGTCAAGTCGTGTCTTCCGCTTCATCTACTGTGCCATCTACTGTGAGAGTCAAGTTGTGTCTCCGCTACAGTCTACATTGCCTCAGGTACCCGACTATAGACATTGTTTTGTACCTAGTTGGCCAGCTTCTACCCCGCTACGCGGTACAGCCCAGTGGGTCCACATCCCGCGCCGTGACAATGGCCTCTTCTTTCTTTTTGCGGTAATCTGTGGAAACCTTCAGTTGTATAAAGTAGAGATTGAAACATAAAAAGCTTGAAAATTGTAGACAACTTTTTCTAGCTATCTAGTAAACCAGTGGTCACAGGTGATCTATTGGAGAGAAATAGGGAATCACTGCATTGACAGGGCGGATCTCACAAGCCCAGTGAGTGTCTGAAATCTGTACAAGTTGGCTTTCTCTTAAACCTAAACAGCTTTGACAGGGGCGTAGCTAGGGGGGGGCAAGCGGGGCACTTGCCCCGGGCGCAGTTCGGAGGGGGGCGCCAGCGCCCCCTCCTCCTGCACTATAATTGTACCTGTGTCGCAAGGACACAGGTACAATTAGAAGCAGTGAATGACCGGGCACGCCCGGCCATTCAGCGCCTTTCCACGAATTTAAATTGTAATAGAAGTGTGTGGCTGTATCTGTGGGGGACGGGGGGGGGGACTTTATCTACGGGGGGCTATATCTACGGGGCTGGGCTATATACAGGGGGACTATATCTGCTGGGCTATATACAGGGGGACTATATCTACAGGGCTGGGCTATATACAGGGGGACTATATCTGCTGGGCTATATACAGGGGGACTATATCTACAGGGCTGGGCTATATACAGGGGGACTATATCTGCTGGGCTATATACAGGGGGACTATATCTACAGGGGGGCTATATACAGGGGGACTATATCTACAGGAGGGCTATATACAGGGGGACTATATCTACAGGGGGACTATCTTCTGGGCTATATACAGGGGGACTATATATACAGGGGGACTATATCTGCTGGGCTATATACAGGGGGACTATATCTACAGGGGGGCTATATACAGGGGGACTATATCTACAGGAGGGCTATATACAGGGGGACTATATCTACAGGGGGACTATATCTGCTGGGCTATATACAGGGGGGCTATATACAGAGGGACTATATCTACAGGGGGGCTATATACAGGGGGACTATATCTACAGGGGGACTATATCTACAGGGGGACAATATCTGCTGGGCTATATACAGGGGGACTATATCTACAGGGGGGCTATATACAGGGGGACTATATCTACAGGGGGCTATATACAGAGGGACTATATCTACAGGGCTGGGCTATATACAGGGGGACTATATCTACAGGGGGGCTATATACAGGGGGGCTATATACAGGGGGACTATATCTACAGGGCTGGGCTATATACAGGGGGACTATATCTACAGGGCTGGGCTATATACAGGGGGACTATATCTACAGGGCTGGGCTATATACAGGGGGACTATATCTATAGGGGGACTATATCTACAGGGGGACTATATCTACAGGGCTGGGCTATATACAGGGGGACTATATCTACAGGGGGGCTATATACAGGGGGACTATATCTACAGGGCTGGGCTATATACAGGGGGACTATATCTACAGGGCTGGGCTATATACAGGGAGACTATATCAACAGGGGGACTATATCTACAGGGGGACTATATCTACAGGGGGACTATATCTACAGGGGGACTATATCTACAGGGCTGGGCTATATACAGGGGACTATATCTGCTGGGCTATATACAGGGGGACTATATCTACAGGGCTGGGCTATATACAGGGGGACTATATCTACAGGGGGGCTATATACTGGAGTGGGCTGTCTATAGAGCACCATATACAGGGGTGGGCTATATAGTATATAGCCCCCTGTAGATATAGCCCACCCCTGTATATGGTGCTCCATAGATAGCCCACCCCAGTATATAGCCCCCCCTGTAGATATAGTTGCCCTGTATATAGCCCACCCCTGTATATAGCCCCCCTCTGTAGATATAGCCCCCCCCCATGTATAGCCCACCCCTGTATATATAGCCGCCCTGTAGATATATCCCAGCCCTGTAGATATAGCCCAGCCCTGTAGATATAGCCCAGCCCTGTAGATATAGCCCAGCCCTGTATATAGTCCCCCTGTAGATATAGCCCACCCCTGTATATAGTCCCCCTGTAGATATAGCCCACCCCTGTATATAGTATCCCACAAATAGCTCCCCCCTATAGTGCTCCACAGAAAGCCCACCCCTGTATATAGCCCCCTTGTACATATAGTCCACCCCTGTATGTAGTGCTCCACAGATAGCCCACCCTTGTATATAGTATATACAGGGGTGGGCTATCTGTGGAGCACTATATACAGGGGTGGGCTATCTAGTGGAGCACTATATACAGGGGTGGACTATATGTACAAGGGGGGCAATATACAGGGGTGGGCTATCTGTGAAATACTATATACAGGGGTGGACTATATGTGGGGCACAATATACAGGGGTGGGCTATATCTACAGGGGGGCTACATACATGGTTGGGCTATCTGTAGAGCTCTATATACAGGGGTGGGCTATATCTACAGGGGGCTATATACAGGGGTGGGCAATCTGTAGAGCACTATAGGGGGAGTTACTTGTGGGACACTATATACAGGGGTGGTCTATATGGGGGCACTATCTACAGGGGCTCTATGGCAGGCACTATCTACAGGGGGCACAGTGTGTGTGTGTGTGGGACACGGTGTATGGTGCTATTATAATTAGAGGTGCAGTGTATTGCGCTATTATATTTAGGGGCGTAGTGTGTGGTATAATGATAACTTTATATTTATTTATAGGTGCAGAAATGTTGGTAAAGTGAGAAGCTGAAGACATGTGAGCGGCAAACTGCAGAAATGGACCGGGAGAAGTCATCATAGAGGTCTGGACCGGATGGAGAAAAAGAACTAGAATCTGAGTCGTCACCGGTGAGTCACTTAATGTAAATGTTCACTCTGCCTCTAATCAGCACTGTAGTCACTGTATGATCTGCAGCGAGATGATGGGTGTTATGATTATGATAGGATTTATTTTTGTGAAACGGCATCTCCCAGCATATCCTTACCATTGTTCGGGCCATGCTGGGAGCTGTAGTTTTACGCCGTACAAACCTATACGGCAGGGGTTGCACTAAATTGAGCTGTATTTGTTCTGGTGTTGTATATATGTACCGAGCTTGGTTCTGGTGTTGTGTATAGAACCATATTGCTTGTGTAATTTTATGCCTGCGTTACATAAAAAGAAATTACACGTCGATTGGTAGAGAAAACAAACACGGCGAGGGGGAAAGAGATGTCGGGAAAGAGGTTGGGGGGGGGGGGGGCGCCAAACTGAATCTTTGCCCCGGGTGCTGGAGAACCTAGCTACGCCTCTGGCTTTGAACATCACTGAATTTATTGTGACTGACAAGAGATGTGGTGCTAGCGGTCACATAGGATCATGACGGGTTCACACCACTGTAGGGATATATCTTTCTCAGTCACGTGGACGTGTGTCAGTGGGTCATCACGGTGATCAGAACTACAGAACCACCAGTGACCCAGGAAACTATGGCAAAACAGGGAAACGACGCAAGAATGAAAATATATGTATATTAGTAAGTTTCCTCAATTTTGACTTGTATTTGGTTTAGAGATCATTTTAACTACTCGGATAACCCCTTTAAAACTGGGTGAGGAACAGCCATACTCTGCTACAAAGGTGAGGTTGTGGAAGATAGTTTCATGCCACAGGTCCGCCATAGCAAGCACAGCAAGAAGACACAATGTCTCTCCCAGTCAATGATTTAAAAGCAGACTGGGGTTCAAGATGTGCTGTTCAAGCTCTTTTGAAGAAGCACAAAGAAACGGGCAACACTGAGGACCATACACGCAGTGGTCGGCCAAGGAAACTTAGTGCAGCAGATCAAAGACACATCATGCTTACCTCCCTTCAAAATCTGAAAATGTCCAGCAGTGCCATCAGCTCAGAACTGAAGGGCTGGAGAGCGGTATAATAATGAGTGTCTGCCGGCAAAAGTGAAACTTGGTGATGGTTACTTGCAAGTTTGGGGCTTCATTTCAAAAAATGGATTTAGGGATTTTGTCAGGATTAATTGTGTCCTCAATGCTGAGAAATGCAGGCAGATACTTATCCATCATGCAATATCTATTACACTATTATATTTACAGAGATGTATTCGATCACATTGAATTAGAAAGATACTGCCTGAAAGAGCAATTAAAATGAATTGTTTTTTTTTACTAAGTTAACCTTAAAAATGGGCTATTTGCAAAAATTACTAGTATCAGGCTAAAGCAATTCACTCAGATTTACTAGAGCACAGGAGTGAAAAAAAAGCAGAGGCTCAATATTCATGACGTTAACACATACTCTAGTAGAAACATGTTTGAATTGAGAAATGGCCACTACATTGTCTGAATATTGAACACTATGTGTCCCTAATTTGTCTGAATGTCAAACACTATGTGTCCCTACGCGTTTCAACACCCCAGATTGATTAAAGGGTGCATCATCAGGGGTCACAGACAGGAATTGAGCTCGATATAACCAGGCAGTTTTGTTCATTACTTTCTGATAGGCACCGGTTTCCGAGCATAAATTATTAGTTATTATTGCCGGACAGCACTGAAAAGTGCTGTATTGTATCTCCCGGCGTGAACGGCACTGGTATCTGGCCGCCAGATACGATACAGCACTTTTCAGTGCTGTCCGGCAATAATCACTAATAATTTATGCTCGTAAACCGGTGGTTCATTTTAATCGTTCCATCATGCAATACCATAAGGGAGGGGTCTGATTGGCTCCAAATGTATTCTGCAGCAGGACAATGACCCCAAACATACAGCCAATGTCATTAAGAACTATCTTCAGCGTAAAGAAGAACAAGGAGGGCTGGAAGTGATGATATGGCCCCCACAGAGCCCTGATCCCAACATCATCGAGTCTGTCTGGGATTACATGAGGAGACAGAAGATTTTGAGGAAGCCTACATTCGCAGCAGATGTGTGCTTAGTTCTCCAAGATGTTTAGAACAACATCCCTGCAGAGTTCCTTCAAAAACTGTGCAAGAAAATTAATATTTTACATTAATGGAAAGGGAACAAGATGAGAAAATGTGACTTGTATGGACAGAAAGTAGATGATTGTCTGTACTAATTGTACAAAAAGAAAATAGATGATATTCTGGAAATATGTTCCCCAAAAAAGCCCCATATCAGCGAACCCTAAATTTCTTATGTTGATTTTAATATAATATATCTAAACCTATCAAGTGTGATACTATTGTGCTGAACCACTTTATTTATCACTGATTTCAATCTTTAGGGATATAGTGTTATTCAAATGACGATATTACTGTGTTTGGTTAATAAGTAATCTCTGCATATATTGATAGATAATGTAGATATGATAGTATTTGCTACTAGTGCATTATGCACTTACATTGTCACTATCAACTCGGTAATGTAGTTAGTGGACGAGATATATGTACAGAGTATGCCTATTACTTCTCTAGTCTCTATATAATTATTAAAACCTGATATGGTATTATTTTATATTGTATTTGTTATTTTTATTTATTTCTGCTTGAATTAATATTTTTTATTTTTTTATATGAGTTGTATTATATATATATATATATATATATATATATATATATAATCCTCCAAAATACGAGACAGCACACCTTCATAGTTAAAAAGTGGATTTATTCACCACATGCGACGTTTCAGCCCTACTCCATGGGGCCTTTCTCAAGATGCTTGAGAAAGGCCCCATGATGGAGTAGGGCTGAAACTTCGCATGTGGTGAATAAATCCACTTTTTAACTATCAAGGTGTGCTGTCTCGTATTTTGGAGGATTGTATTTGGCATTTAGGGATACTGATCACGTGTCTGAACGGGAATATTGCACCCTGACTGCATGTACTTGGGAAACGGTGCTGCTTATCTTTTGTTTGAATATATATATATATATATATATATATATATATATATATATATAATATTTTATTATTGTTATGTTTAGGCACTTCCGTTTACAAGGATAATCACCCCGTTTGTGTGTTCGTTTTCAAGTTCACATTCAAGTATATATGAGATAGATAGATAGATAGATAGATAGATAGATAGATAGATAGATAGATAGATAGATAGATAGATAGATAGATAGATAGATAGATAGATAGATAGATAGATAGATAGATAGATAGATAAAAAGTTCAGGGACACTGGCCTATGTTGGGCAGATGTCTCCAAACTGTTGATGAGTTCCAACAGATGCCCATGTTTACGTATCGAAGACCGCCAAATATTAAAGACAAGTTGGTGAGGTCTGATATGGGCCCCACTAGGAGTAGTCATCAAACATATTTGCACCCCCCTAAAAAGGGCTGTTTTCCGTGTCTTAGTTGTACGAACTGTACACTTATGATGAAAGGTAATCTTTTCATACATCCAAAAACTGGTGAGCAATTTCTGATCAATCATTTCCTCACATGTGATACAGTATTTGTCGTTTATATACTTCAGTGTCCATGTCGTCTACTATATGTCGGCGAGACATCACTTGATGTTAAGACCCGTCTCAACCCACAACGTTACACGATACGAAAAAAAAGACTGGACCTTCAGGTCTCAAAACGTTTCACTGATCTCAAACCTTAAATTCTGGATTATAGACCATATTCCCCCGCTTCGACGGGGTGGTAATAGGATTAGACTGCTCAAATCCCGTGAGTTGCAGTGGATCCATAGGCTTAATACCCTTAGACCACATGGTCTGAATTTCGATTTTCCTTTGAGTAATGCTATCTGAAATGCTATTGCATGTATCTCTTCTATTCTGTTCTAATACAGCCTCAGTGTAGGTTTTGATTTTATGCTAAACTATTGTCTAGTACTATTTTTAATTTTCACATTTCTGTCTATTCACAGATCACGCTATTGTGAAACATGGATGGTCTCACCAGAAATTAAATCGGCTAATGATAATTGTCTGCACTTTTAAATAAAAACTATTCTTGATTTTTTGAGTCTAATGGGAACATTTCTCCATATATATCGGTGGTGTGATCACATAAACACTATTGCCGTTTGGTATATACAGGGCTTCTAAGTTGAATCAATAAGGATCAAGCAGGATGATATGATATAAACTCTTATTTCCCCCTGGTCTTCCTCCCATTAAGCCTTGAATAATGTCGGCTCCATTAAATGTGATATGGCATCCGAATGTACAGGGTGGGCCATTTATATGGATACACCTAAATAAAATGGGAATGGTTGGTGATATTAACTTCCTGTTTGTGGCAAATTAGTATATGGGAGGGTGGAAACTTTTCAAGCTGGGTGTTGACCATGGTGGCCATTTTGAACTTTAGTTTTTTCAATGGGAAAAGGGTCATGTGACACATCAAACTTATCGAGAATTTCACAAGAAAAACAATGGTGTGCTTGGTTTTAACGTTACTTTATTCTTTCATGAGTTATTTACAAGTTTCTGACCACTTATAAAATGTGTTCAAAGTGCTGCCCATTGTGTTGGATTGTCAATGCAACCCTCTTCTCCCACTCTTCACACACTGATAGCAACACCACAGAAGAAATGCTAGCACAGGCTTCCAGTATCCGTAGTTTCAGTTGCTGCACATCTCGTATCTTCACAGCATAGACAATTGCCTTCAGATGACCCCAAAGATAAAAGTCTAAGGGGGTCAGATCGGGAGGCATTTCTTCTGCGGTGTTGCTATCAGTGTGTGAAGAGTGGGATAAGAGCGTTGCATTGACAATCCAACACAATGGGCAGCACTTTGAACACATTTTATAAGTGGTCAGAAACTTGTAAATAACTCATGAAAGAATAAAGTAACGTTAAAACCAAGCACACCATCGTTTTTCTTGTGAAATTCTCGATAAGTTTGATGTGTCACATGACCCTCTTCCCATTGAAAAAACTAAAGTTGGATACAAAATGGCCGACTTCAAAATGGCCACCATGGTCAACACCCAGATTTAAAAGTTTCCCCCCTCCCATATACTAATGTGCCACAAACAGGAAGTTAATATCACCAACCATTCCCATTTTACAGACATGGAATACGGCAGCCACAGTCCCATAGGGACTGCGAACGGGTCCCGTCCCATCCACTTCTGTGTACGCCGTCTGTGTGGGAACTGCGCATGCGCTGCTCCCACACAGTCCAATTTGAAATTGGCGCCGTCCGGCGGCATTTTCCTGTGGACCGGAAGTCGCGGCCGGACAGTAAGATTACTACTTCCGGTCGCGGCTTCCGGACTTGTGCACTTGGACCAGCGGCAGCAGACGGAGCGGACGGGCCGGAGGGAGCCGCGGCGGCAGGAGCAGGTAAGAGATTTCAATGTATGTTTGTGTACGTTTACTACTGTATGTAAACCTACTACACTGTGTGTTAGCTCAAAAAATGGCGACACACAGTGTAGGAGGTTAGACCGTTCAAACCCCTCGTTTATCCCGGCACTAGCCAGGATAAAGGAGGGGGGGGGGATGCTGAGAGCTCACTAGAGCGAGGGCTTTTTACCCAATTTTGCAATGCTGCAATTTTGGGAATAGCTCCATCTAGTGACCAGCAATGGGAAATATTATAAATTAGAATCTAATTTATAATATTTCCTGACTCGTGAAAAAAATAAAAAAAATGTGAACAATGTTTAATCACCTACACACTAAATGTTTAATTAAAAAAAACAAAACATGTTTTTCTGGCAACACATTCCCTTTAAGGACGCAGCCTTGTTTTGGCCTTAAGGCTCAGAGCCCATTTTTCAAATATGACGTATTTCCCTTTCTTGCTGAATTTCAATTGTATTCAATTTTTTTCTGTAACACAGAAGGTTTTACCAGAGAAACACTACTATATATGTATTGTCCAGATTCTGTAGTTTTTAAAAATGTCCCACATGTGGCTCTAGTGCGCTCGTGGACTAAAACACAAGCCCCAGAAGCAAAGAAGGACCTAGTACATTTTGAGGCCTCTTTTTTATTAGAATATATTTTAGGCAGCATGCCAGGTTTGAAGAGGTGTTGAGGTGCCAAAACAGTAGGAATCCCACAAAAGTGACCCCATTTCGGAAACTACACCCCTCAAGGAATTAATTTATGGTTGTTGTTACCATTTTTACCCCACAGTTTTTACACAGCACGTATTTGAATTGGGCTGTGAAATTAAAAAAATGACATTTTTTCCAATAAGATGTCATTTTTGATAAAAATTTCTTATTTTCACAGGGAACAAAATACCCCATTTTGTTGCCCAATTTCTCCTGAGTGCAGCAATACCCCATTTGTGGCGATAAACTGCCGTTTGGGCCCATGGGAGGGCTCAGAAGGAAAGGAGCGCTATTTGTTCTTTGGAGTCCAGATTTTGCTGGATTGGTTTTCGGGTGCCATGTCGCACTTGCAGAGCCCCAGAGGTATCAAAGCAATGGAAACCCACCACAAGTGACCCAATTTTGGAAACTACACCCCTCAAGGAATTGATTTATTGGTGTTGTGACCATTTTGACCCCATAGTTTTTTCACATAACTAATTTGAATTGGGCTGGGAATTCAAACAAAATTATTTTTTTCCAATAATATGTACTTTTGGCTGAAAATTTCTTATTTTCACAAGAAATAAAATACCCCATTCTGTTGCGCAATTTGTCCTGAGTGCGGCAATGCCCAATTTGTGGTGATAAACTGACGTGTGGGCCCATGGGAGGGCTCAGAAGGAATGGACCACCATTTGGCCTACTGGGGATTTTCTGGTGCGAAGTCATGTATGCAGAAGCCCCTGAGGTACCAGTACAGTTGAAACCCCCAAGAAGTGACCCCGTTTTAAAAACTACACCCCTTAAGGCATTTATCTAGAGGTGTAGTGAGAATTTTGACCGGAGACATACACCCCATAAACTGTAATGTGAGTTCTCACGGGTATGGTAATACCCTCAATGTGGCTTTTATCAGCTGCCTGGGCACACAGCAGGGCTCAGAAGGGAAAGATGAGGGGGATAAGCTGTGCGGAGTGCATCAGGGTACGTAAAACTGGCGTGAATTAAAAATCAAGGGATGTATGATACATTTTGAAGCACTCTTTCATACGGAGACTTAGTTTTTCGGGACACGTGTCACATTGATATATTGTGTCCCTGGTACGATGCGTGTGGCTCCGCTTCCAGAAGTAATGGGTGCTCCCCCTTCTTGTTCCCTAAACCACACCGCATGGCGCTGTAGGGCTTCAGGGCTTGATCTGACAAGGCCACCCCTCACATGTACCTATTGTAGTCCAGGATGCAGTCCGGTTTGGGGGTCTCTGTACTGGTACCTCGTACAGGTACATGGGTACTGGTGTGGCATCTCTCGTCTTGTACTTGACACACAATATATTGCTGCTGGATTGTGCCCTGCTCTCACCCCTTCTGTGTGTTTGCCCAAGCAGAGTCTTAGGGAGGCCTCTCAGATTTCTTCTAGCAGTGCCACATGCCGCAGGACTTCTGGAAGCGAGGCAGTTGAAGAGTGGGACGCTGGTATAAAAATTATCCAGGTAGAGGTGGTGACCCTGGTCCAGCAGTGGGTGCACCAAATCCCACACAATTTTTGCATTAACTCCCAGTAAGGGTGGCATTCTGGGGGCTGAATACTGCTGTCCTTCCCTTCATATATCCTAAATTTGTAGGTATACCCTGATGCACTCTCGCACAGCTTATACATCTTCACGCCATACCTTGCCCTCCTACCCGGCAGGTACTGGTGGAATTGAAGCCTCCCTTTAAAATGTACCAAGGACTCATCAATAGAAATACATGTCTCGGTGGTGTATGCTTGGGAAAACCGGGCACTGAAACGGTCTAATAGGGGTCTCCGTTTATACAAACGGTCAAAACTGGGGTCGTCTTGGAGTAGGCAATGCTCATTAGGAGAAGCGCAGTATTGCCTCATTTTTTTTTTATTTTAGGTTCCAGTTCAGTTCTGAAGTTGCTTTGAGGGGCCCATATATTAGAAACCCCTATAAAACACCCCATTTTAGAAACTAGACCCCTCAAAGTATTCACAACAGCATTTAGAAAGTAGAGGTGAAATTTACATATTTATTTTTGTCAGAAAATCCTTTTTATACCATTTCTTTCTATAACACAAAAGGTTTTATCAGAGAAACGCAACTCAATATTTATTGCCCAGATTCTGCCGTTTGAGAAATATCCCACATGTGGCCCTAGTGCGGTAATGGACTGAAGCACCGGCCTCCGAAGCAAAGGAGCACCTAGTGGATTTTGAGCCCTCTTTTTTTTTTAGGCACCATGTCCGGTTTGAAGAGGTCTTTTGGTGCCAAAACAGTGGAAACCCCCCAAAAGTGACCCCATTTTGGAAACTAGACCCCTTGAGGAATTCATTGTAGTTTTCTTGGGGTGCATGCGGCTTTTTGATCAGCTTTTACTCTATTTTTAGGTGGCGTGGTGACTAAAAAACAGCAATTCTTCTATTGTTTTTTTTATTTTTTTTACAGCGTTCACCGTGCGCTATAAATGACATATTCACTTTATTCTGCGGGGCGATACGATTACGGCGATACCAGATGTTTATAGTTTTTTTATATCTTAAGGCGTTTGCACAATAAAATACGTTTTGTAAAAAATCATTCACTTTTTGTGTTACCTTATTCTAAGAGCCTGAACTTTTTTATTTTTCCATCAAGAAAGCCGTGCGAGGACTTATTTTTTGCGTAACGAACTGTAGTTTCCATCAGTACCATTTTTCGGTACATGCGACTTTTTGATCTCTTTTTATTCCAGGTTTTGGGAGGTGAAGTGACCAAACAATTGTGATTCTGGTACGTTTATTATTATTTTATTTTACGGCGTTAACCGTGCGGGATAAATAACAAAATAATTTTGTAGTTCAGGCCGTTACGGACACGGCGATACCAATTATGTATAGTTTATTTGTTTATTTATCTATTTTTATTAATAATAAAGGACTGATGAGGTAAAAAGGTTTTTACTCTTAATACTTTTTAAACTTTTATTTTCTTATTTTTACAAATCTTTTTTTAACTTTTATTTAACTTTATTACTTTGTCCCACTAGGGGACTTGAGGGCAGGAGGCCCTGATCGCTATTCTAATACACTGCACTACATGCGTAGTGCAGTTTATTAGAGCTGTCAGCTACTCACTGACAGCAAGCATAGTGGGTCCTGACTTTGTCAGGACCCACTAGGCTTCCGTCGATGGCATAGCCGGATGCCATTGTTTGGTGTCCGGTTGCTATCGTGTAGCAGGTCGGCGATGGTAGCTTAAACCCTAAAAAGCCGCCATCTCTATTGAATGCGGCTTTTAAGGGGTTAATCAGCGGGGACACAGCGATCGGTCCCCGCTGTAGGAGCTGCAGCAACTGCTGTACGAGACAGCAGCTGTCACAGCTCCTGTATGTGTCGGGAGGACGGCCGAAATGGCCGTTACTCCCGAGACGTACTATTAGGTCATGGAGCGCGAATGATACAGCTACCATGACCTAATAGTACGTCCAGGAGCGGGAAGGGGTTAACCCCTTCCCGCTCCTGGACGTACTATTACGTCATGGCAGCTGTATCGTTCGCGCTCCATGACGGAATAGTACGTCTCGGGAGTAACGGCCGTTTCGGCCGTCCTCCCGACACATACAGGAGCTGTGACAGCTGCTGTCTTGTTCAGCAGCTGTCACAGCTCCTACAGCAGGGACCGATCGCTGTGTCCCCGCTGATTAACCCCTTAAAAGCCGCGTTCTATAGAGATCGCGGCTTTTTAGGGGTTAAGCTGCCATCGCCGGCCTGCTACGCGATAGCGGCCGGCGATGGTGACTATGGCAACCGGACACCAAACAATGGCGTCCGGCTATGCCATAGACGGAAGCCTAGTGGGTCCTGACAACGTCAGGACCCACTATGCTTGCTGTCAGTGAGTAGCTGACAGTTATAATACACTGCACTACGCATGTAGTGCAGTCATGGCCGGCCTTAGCTATGTGCGACACGTGCGGTCGCACAGGGCGCCGGCCGCCATGCTGCAAGGGGGGCGCCAGTGGGTACGAGCAGAAGAGAGGAGAAATGTTCCTCCCTCTGCACTGCTGCGTGAAGTGAGCGCTGATTGGAGGAGCAGCAGCAGGTGCTTCTGTCTGCTCCTCCAATCGGCATAGCCTGTACTGCAGTGTCACAGACACTCAGCACCTGCAGCTCCTTCCTGCTGTGCTGCTGCCCCAGTGAAGACTCCTCCACGGAGCTCCAGAGTCAGGTAAGTGCAGCAGCTTTAGATTAATCTATGTCTATTTATGTGCTGTGCTGTGCTGTGTGAGGGAGGGGGAGAGAGGGGGCTTTATTTGATGTGTAACAGGATGTTTTTTTAAAAGATCGATTTTGTGGGGGAGGGGAGGCTAGGTTAGAGGTACTTTGTGTGTGTGTGTGTGTGTGTGTGTGTGTGTGTGTGTGTGTGTGTGTGTGTGTGTGTGTGTGTGTGTGTGTGTGTGTGTTTTTACAGATCGATTTTGTGGGGGAGGGGAGGCTAGGTTAGAGGTACTTTGTGTGTGTGTGTGTGTGTGTGTGTGTGTGTGTGTGTGTTTTTTTACAGATCGATTTTGTGGGGGAGGGGAGGCTAGGTTAGAGGTACTTTGAGTGTGTATTTTTTACAGATCGATTTTGTGGGGGAGGGGACATTGCCCTAAATGCTATAGGAGTGGGGGGATTCTTTATACATGTATTTTGTGGGGAGGGGGACTTCTGTATAGTTTATTTAGTGGTGTAGGAGCTTATTATGAATCATGGGGGAGGGGAACTTAGCGTTATGTATGGGGAGAAAGGATTCTTTAGGGTACGGCCACACGGAGCGGCCCTCACACTGTCGCAACGCGGCCAACAACCGCGCTGGCACTATGTAGGAGCGGCTGTCCAATACCTCGTTAAGGGGTATTCCGGTTACACGCGCACTGCCGCTCCATTCATTCTCTATGGGAGCGCCGGAGATAGCCGAGTGCAGTGTTCTGCTTTTTCCGCCGCTCCCATAGAGAATGAATAGGAGGTAAGTTGTTGTAATTTGCAAAATCGTGCGGCCATAAAGGGTGTATTAATTCATGGCCGCACGTTAACGCTGGTAAACCGTCCCTTTATCTGCAAAATCGTGCGGCCATGAATTAATACACCCTTTATGGCCGCACGATTTTGCAAATTACAACAACTTACCTCCTATTCATTCTCTATGGGAGCGGCGGAAAAAGCAGAACACTGCACTCGGCTATCTCCGGCGCTCCCATAGAGAATGAATGGAGCGGCAGTGCGCGTGTAACCGGAATACGTGCGGCCACTAACAGGCTGTTTGACAGCCGCACTGAACATGGTGGCGGCGTGGTTGTTAGCTGCGTTGCGACCGTGTCAGGGCTGCTCCGTGTGGCCTTACCCTTAGGCTGGATTCACACGAGCGCGTGCCTTTTGCGCACGCAAAAAACACGGCGTTTTGCCTGCGCAAAATGCATTTGACAGCTCCGTGCGGCAGCAGCATATGATGCGCGGCTGTGTGCTTTTCGCGCAGCCGCCATCATTATGACACTCCATTTGGATGTTTGTAAACAAAAAAGCACGTGGTGCTTTTCTTTTTTCATTCATCCTTTTGACAGCTGTTGCGCGAATCACGCTGTTCGCACGGAAGTGCTTCCGTGTGGCATGCATGGTTTTCACACACCCATTGACTTCAATGGGTGCGTGATGCGCAAAAAACGCTCAAAGAACGGACATGTCATGACTTTTATGCAGCGGACTCACGCAGCATAAAAATCACACACATGTCTGCACGGCCCCATAGACTAATATAGGTCCGTGCCACGCGTGTGAAAATCACGCGCGTTGCACGGACATATATCCCGTTCGTCTGAATAAGCACTTAGAGATAATATTTGTGGGGAGAGCAACTTGATTATAAGGGTAGGAACACACAGGGCGGATACGTAAAACGACACAGTGTATACGTCCTGAGAACCGCAGGGAATTTCACCTGAAAAACAGCACCAAATTTTGGTGCAGTTTTTTTGGCAGAAAGACTTCAGAAATAAATTTAAAAAAAACTTCTTTCACTTATTATTGTGGGGCACGAGGTGTGATGAATTTAACCTCCATGTGCCTCACATTAATAGTAATTAACCCCATCATGTACCTCACACATTAACCCATTATGACTGAGAAACATGATGGGGTTAATTACTATTAATGTGAGGCAAATAGAGGTTAAATTCATCATCACACCTCGCGCCTCACATCAGAAAATGGAAGAACTTTTTTTTTATTACTGTTGGCAAAATATCGTTTTGGTATCGAAATTGCAATACTACACGAAGTATCGGTATTGAAGTCCAAATTCAGGTGTCGTGACATCCCTACTACCTACAAAGGGGCTATGTGGCATGACCTACAAGGGGGCTGTGTGGCATGACCTACAAGGGGGCTGTGTGGCAGGACCTACAAGGGGGCTGTGTGGCACGAAACTACAAGGGGGCTGTGTGGCACGAAACTACAAGGGGGCTGTGTGGCACGAACCACAAGGGGGCTGTGTGGCACTACCTACAAGGGGGCTGTGTGGCACTACCTACAAGGGGGCTGTGTGGCACTACCTACAAGGGGGCTGTGTGGCACTACCTACAAGGGGGCTGTGTGGCACTACCTACAAGGGGGCTGTGTGGCACTACCTACAAGGGGGCTGTGTGGCACGACCTACAAGGGGGCTGTGTGGCACGACCTACAAGGGGGCTGTGTGGCACGACCTACAAGGGGGCTGTGTGGCACTACCTACAAGAGGGCTGTGTGGCACTACCTACAAGAGGGCTGTGTGGCACTACCTACAAGGGGGCTGTGTGGCACTACCTACAAGAGGGCTGTGTGGCACTACCTACAAGAGGGCTGTGTGGCACGAACTACAAGAGGGCTGTGTGGCACGAACTACAAGAGGGCTGTGTGGCACTACCTACAAGGGGGCTGTGTGGCACGACCTACAAGGGGCTGTGTGGTACTATCTACAGGGGGCATCTGTGAGTGGTGGGCTGATGGTCATTTTACTGTGAGTGGGGGGCTGATGGTAGTTTTACTGTGAGTGGGGGGCTGATGGTCGTTTTACTGTGAGTGGGGGGCTGATGGTCGTTTTACTGTGAGTGGGGGGCTGATGGTCATTTTACTGTGAGTGGGGGGCTGATGGTCATTTTACTGTGAGTGGGGGCTGATGGTAGTTTTACTGTGAGTGGACGGGCTGATGGTAGTTTTACTGTGAGTGGGGGGCTGATGGTCATTTTAGGGTATGTTCACACGGCAGCGTCCATTACGGCTGAAATTACGGAGCTGTTTTCAGGAGAAAACGGCTCCGGAATTTCAGACGTAATGGCATGTGCAGGCGCTATTCGCTGCGTCCATTACGGATGTAATTGGAGCTGTTTTTCTATTGAGTCAAGGGAAAATTACGTCTCAAGAAGTGACAGGCTTTTCTTTGACGCGGACGCGACCGTCGGCACAGAATATCGTAAGACCCATTCAAATGAATGGGCAGATCTTTGCCGACGCTTAAACACCCGAATTACGTCCGTAAATAGTGTGTGTGAACCCAGCCTTACTGTGAGTGGGGGGCTGATGGTCATTTTACTGTGAGTGGGGGGGGGGCTGATGGTCTTCAAGTGGTTTCCACCTCTGACCCCCAATTGAAATTAATAGTAGGAAGAAAATAGCTTTGGCGCTCTTTTGGAGCTTTTTTTGCTGCGTCTTTTGCATTCGCTTCAACGGCTTAAAAAAACCGCTAAAAAAACCCCATCAAATAACGCTGTCAATTCAAAAGCAGATTTTTTCTGCCTTACAAAAAAACGCTGTGTGAACATACCCTAAGAATGTAGTGCTTATTTTTAGCTATTTTCTTTCTCTAAACAATTTTTGGTAGGGGGGCCCTGAGGATTTTTTTTTTTTCCAGGGGTGGCTCAAGTCCGAAAAGGTTGGGAAACTCTGTAACAGGCTACAAAGGCGCCTGCAGCCTATGAGGCGCAGGGACAGGATCCCTGCGCAGTCGGCGTGATGACATCTCTGGATCAAGCCGGCCTACGCAAGGATCCTGTCAGGTGGAGGTGGGGGCAGTATGGCACTGTCTACAAGGGGGAGGTGGGGGCTGTATGTCACTTTCTACAATGGGGAGATGGGTGCTGTATGACACTGTCTACAAGTGGGCGGTGGGGGGCACTGTGTACAAGAGGGAGGTGGGGCTGTATAACACTACAAGGGGCAGATGGGGGGCTGTATGGCACTACAAGGGGCAGATGGGGGCTGTATGACACTACAAGGGGCAGATGGGGGCTGTATGGCACTGTCTACAAGGAGGAGGTGGGGGATTATGGCACTGTCTACAGGGAGGCTGTACGGCACAATCTACAGGGGGCACTTTCTACTAGGGGGGCTGTGGGGGCATTATACTCTGTGGAGGACATCATACTGTGTAGGGGCACTACAGGGGACAATATAATGTGTGTGGCACTTAGGGGGCATAACACTGTGTGGGCACAATTAGAGGACAAAATACTGTGTCCTTGAAGGCGTTATAATATATTACATTATTAAATATTATACTGTGTGTGGGGCACTAAAGGGGCATTACACTGTGTGGGGGCACTTATATAGGGCATTATACTGTGGGGAGGAATTATGCTTTTTTATGGGGCATTTTTTATAATGGCGTGGGGCGCCGAAAGATAATTTCGCACGGGGCGCCATCTACCCTAAGGCCGGCCCTGAGTGCAGTGTATTAGAATTGTGATCAGGGCCTCCTGCCCTCAAGTCCCCTAGTGGGACAAAGTAATACAGTAAAAAAAAAGTTAAAAGAAGTTGTGTAAAAATAAGAAAATAAAAGTTTTAAAAGTATTAAAAGTAAAAATCCCCCTTTTTCCCTTATCAGTCATTTATTATTAATAAAAATATATAAACAAACAAATAAACTATACATAATTGGTATCGCCGCGTCCGTAACGGCCTGAACTACAAAATTATTTCGTTATTTATCCCGCACGGTGAACGCCGTAAAGGAAAATAATAATAAACCGAACCACAATCACAATTGTTTGGTCACTTCACCTCCCAAAAAATTGAATAAAAAGAGATCAAAAAGTCGCATGTACCGAAAAATGGTACTGATGGAAAATACAGTTCGTTACGCAAAAAATAAGTCCTCGCACGGCTTTATTGATTGAAAAATAAAAAAGTTCAGGCTCTTAGAATAAGGTAACACAAAAAGTGAATGATTGTTTACAAAACTTATTTTATTGTGCAAACGCCATAAGACATAAAAAAACTATAAACATCTGGTATCGCCGTAATCGTATCGCCCCGCAGAATAAAGTGAATATGTCATTTATAGCGCACGGTGAACGCTGTAAAAAAAATAGAATAAAAAAACAATAGTAGAATTGCTGTTCATTAGTCACCATGCCACCTAAAAATAGAACAAAAACTGATCAAAAAGCCGCATGCACCCCAAGAAAACTGCAATGAATTCCTCAAGGGGTCTAGTTTCCAAATTGGGGTCACTTTTGGGGGGTTCCCAATGTTTTGGCACCACAAGACCTTCAAACCGGACATGGTGCCTAATAAAAAAGAGGCCTCAAAATCCACTAGGTGCTCCTTTGCTTCGGAGGCCGGCACTTCAGCCCATTACCGCACTAGGGCCACATGAGGATTATTTCTCAAAACTGCAGAATCTGGGCAATACGTATTAAGTTGCGTTTCTCTGATAAATCCTTTTGTGTTATAAAAAAAATGGTATAAAGAGGATTTTCTGGCAAAAAAAAAAATGTAAATTTCACCTCTACTTTGCTCTAAATTTCTGTGAAACACCTAAAGGGTTCATAAACTTTCTAAATGCTGTTGTGAATACTTTGAGGGGTCTAGTTTCTAAAATGGCGTATTTGATAGGGGTTTCTAATATATGGGCCCCTCAAAGCAACTTCAGAACTGAACTGGAACATAAAAAAATAAATAAATGAGGCAATACTTCGCTTCTTACATTATACTGATAATGAGCCGTGCCCACCCCGAGATGACCCCAGTTTTGACCGTTTGTATAAACGGAGACCCCTATTAGACCGTTCCAGTGCCCGGTTTTCCCAAGCATTCACCCCCGAGAAGTGTATTTCTATTGATGAGTCCCTGGTACATTTTAAAGGAAGGGTTCAATTCCGCGAGTACCTGCCGGGTAAGAGGGCAAGGTATGGCGTGAAGATGTATAAGCTGCGAGAGTGCATCCGCGTATACCTACAGGTTTAGGCTATATGAAGGAAAGGCCACCCACAAACCAGACAGCATCCTGGACTACAATAGGTACATGGGAGGTGTGGACTTGTCAGATCAAATCCTGAAGCCCTACAGCGCCATGCGGTGTGGTATAAGAAGCTGGCCGGGCACATCATACAGATGGCATTGTACAATGCGTACGTGCCTCGTCGATGTGCAGGCCAGAGGGGAACTTTCCTGGAATTTCAAGAGGTGATTATCAAGAAACTAATCTTTAGGGACCAAGAAGGGGGGGGGCACCCAGTACTTCGGGAAGCGGGGCCACACGCATCGTACCAAGGTGGCAACACTTTCCAGGAGAAGTTCCCCAAACTGGCAAGAAGGGAAAAAGTCAAAAGAGGTGCAAAGTCTGCTATAAGGGATGACACAATATATCAATGTGACACGTGTCCCGAATAACCAGAGCTCTGTATGAAAGTCAGTTTTAAAATTTATCATACATCCCTTGGTTTATAATTTACCCCAATTTTACTTACCCTGATGCACTCCGCACAGCTTATCTCCCCTCGTCTTTCCCCTCTGAGCCCTGCTGTGTGTCCAGGCAGCTGATAACAGCCACATGTAGGGTATTGCCATACCCGGGAGAACCCACATTACAGTTTATGGGGTGTAGGTCTCTGGTCAAAATTCTCACTACACCTCTAGATGAATGCCTTAAAGGCATGGTGTTGCCCGAAAAACATGTTTTTTTTTAAAATTTAAACATTTAGTGTGTGGGTGATTAAACATTGTTCAAATTTTTTTTATTTTTTTCGCGAGTCAGGAAATATTATAAATTTTTTCTCATTTATAATACTACCCATTTTTGGTCACTAGATGGAGCTAGTTCCCAAAATTGCAGCATTGCAACATTGGGTTAAAAGCTCTCGCTCTAGTGAGCTCTCAGCATCCCCCCCTCCTTTATCCTGGCTAGTGCCGGGATAAACGAGGGGTTTGAAAGGTTTAACCTCCTACACTGTGTGTCGCCATTTTTTGAGGTAACCCACAGTGTAGTAGGTTTACATACAGTAGTAAACACACACAAACACTAACATACATTGAAATCTCTTACCTGCTCCTGCCGCCGCGGCTCCCTCCGGCCCGTCCGCTCCCTTTGCTGCCGCTGTTCCATGTGCACAAGTCCGGAAGCCGCGACCGGAAGTAGTAATATTACTGTCCGGCCGCGACTTCCGGTCCACAGGAAAATGGCGCCGGACGGCGCCAATTTCAAAGTGGACTGTGTGGGAGCGGCGCATGCGCAGTTCCCACACAGACGCCGTACACGGACGTGAATGGGACGGGAGCCGTTCACAGTCCCTATGGGACTGTGGCTGCCGTACTCCATGTCTGTGTGTGTCGTTAATCGACACACACAGAAATGGAACAAAAAATGGCAGCCCCCATAGGGAAGAAAAAGTGTAAAAATAAGAAACAGTAAAACACAAACACACAAATGAATATAAACGTTTTTATTAAAGCACTAACATCTTTAACATATAAAAAAATTATTTGTGATGACACTGTTCCTTTAAGGGTGTAGTTTTTAAAACGGGGTCACTTCTTGGGGGTTTCAACTGTACTGGTACCTCAGGTGCTTCTGCATACATGACTTCGCACTAGAAAATCCCCAGTAGGCCAAATGGTGGTCCTTTCCTTCTGAGCCCTCCCATGGGCCCAAACGGCAGTTTATCACAACAAATGGGGTATTGCGGCACTCAGAACAAATTGCGCAACAGAATGGGGTATTTTGTTTCTTGTGAAAATAAGAAATTTTCAGCCAAAACTATATATTATTTGAAAAAAATAATTTTGTTTTCATTCCCAGCCCAATTCAAATAAGTTCTGTGAAAAATCTATGGAGTTAAAATGGTCACAACACACATAAATGAATTCCTTGAGGGGTGTAGTTTCCAAAATGGGGTCATTTGTGGTTGGTTTCTATTGCTTTGATACCTCTGGGGCTCTGAAAATGCGACATGGCACCCGAAAACCAATCCAGCAAAATCTGGACTCCAAAGAACACACAGCGCTCCTTTCCTTCTGAGCCCTCCCATGGGCCCAAACGGCAGTTTATCACCACAAATGGGGTATTGCCGCACTCAGGACAAATTGGGCAACAAAATGGAGTATTTTATTTCTTGTGAAAATAAGAATTTTTGAGCTAAAATGACATATTATAGGAAAAAATATATATTTTTTTAATTTTCAACTCAAATAAGTTCTGTGAAGAAACTATGGGGTCTAAAAGGTCACATTACCCATAAATGAATTCCTTGAGGGGTATAGTTTCCAAAATGGGGTCACTTCTGATGGGTTTCCGTTGCTTTGATACCTCTGGGGCTCTGCAAATGCGACATGGCACCCGAAAACCAAACCAGCAAAATCTGTACTCCAAAGAACACACAGCGCTCCTTCCCTTCTGAGGCCTCCCATGAGCCCAAACGGCAGTTTATTGCCACAAATGGGGTATTGCTGCACTCAGGAGAAATTGGGCAACAGAATTGAGTATTTTGTTCCCTGTGAAAATAAGAAATTTTGATAAAAAATTACATCTTATTGGAAAAAATTTCATTTTTTTAATGTCATAGCCCAATTGAAATAGGTACTGTGAAAAAACTGTGTGGTCAAAATGCTAACAACAACCATAAATGAATTCCTTGAGGGGTGTAGTTTCCAAAATTGGGTCACTTTTGGTGGGTTTCCATTGCTTTGATACCTCTGAGGCTCTGCAAATATGACATGGCACCCGAAAACCAATCCAGCAAAATCTGGACTCCAACAAACATATAGCGCTCCTTTCCTTCTGAGCCCTCCCATGGGCCCAAACGGCAGTTTATCACCACAAATGGGGTATTGCCACACTAAGGACAAATTGGGCAACAAAATGGGGTATTTTTTTCCCTGTGAAAATAAGAAATTTTGATCACAAATTACATTTTATTGGAAAAAATGAAATTTTTTTCATTTCGCAGCCCAATTCAAATACGTGCTGTGAAAAAACTGTGCGGTCAAAATGGTAACAACAACCATAAATGAATTCCTTGAGGGGTGTAGTTTCCAAAATGGGGTCACTATTGGGGGATTCCTACTGTTTTGGCACCTCAACACCTCTTCAAACCTGGCATGCTGCCTAAAATATATTCTAATAAAAAAGAGGACTTAAAATGCACTAGGTGCTTCTTTGCTTCTAGGGCTTGTGTTTTAGTCCACGAGCGCAGTAGGGCCACATGTGGGACATTTCTAAAAACTGCAGAATCTGGACAATACATATTTAGTAGTGTTTCTCTGGTAAAACCTTCTGTGTTAAGGAAAAAAAATGAATAAAATTGAAATTCAGCAAGAAAAATGAAATTTGCAAATTTCACCTCCACTTTGCTTTAATTCCTGTGAAATGCCTGAAGGGTTAAAAAACTTTCTAAATGCTGTTTTGAATACTTTGAGGGGTCTAGTTTTTAAAATAATCACGCTATAGGGAAAAAGGAAACAAAGCGCACATAGTGCATGAGCCTGTATTAGGTGAGAACAAAAGGAAAAAAGTGGTCAATTGTGCTGACCTGATGTTGTTATGCTCGGAGCATAACATCCCAAGGTGCGTGTCCAAGTTAGACTTAGGTAGAGACAGTTGCAGCCCAAATTCCGGTTTGAAGATTGGTAAAAATCCACTATGTAGATCCAGGAGATAGGGAGATAAAAAATGGAATATCCGAGGGCGCAGCTGTACTGGAAATGGCTTTTATTTGTACAACAACAACAACAATGTGTTTCAAGGCCGTACCGGCCTCTTCGTCAGGTTAGGTACAAGTGTTAGGTCTATTCATGATGACTGTGCATTTATAGCTGGCCTAGGAATCAGTACCGGGTTAAGTTACAGGTCAAAGTTCAAAGGTCAATTGTGTAAGCAAGGTACGGCAGTGAGGTATAAAAATTATTCATTTAGAAACAAAACAGTTTTTCATTCATATTAAAGGTATAGACAAAGATACAAAACAAGGATCGTAGGTTCAAAAATATGAATAAGCATTTTTTACAGAATGATAATAATATAAAAATAATAATATTAAATAAAACAATGATTAAAAAACATTAATGACAATATGTATAAAAGTATGTATAAAAAGATCATAGATGCATTTCAAGTGGAATGTCTCCGCAGTGTGTTTATTCGTTAGTTGTAGTATGAAGTTTTTTATTATTGTTTTGTATTTTCAATTTAAAACATCGTTTATTCCAAACTGTCAGTGGTGTGTATCATCGTCATGGTGATATGACGCTCCTAGGTATGAGTCATATTAGCAAAGTGCGGTAATGAAGTGTGTAAGTTGTTCCCTATCAGAGAGCAGAACCGTTTTACATTAATATTCAAAATTTGTGCAAAAAGATAGAATAAGCATATCATATATAATCATGGAAAAAGTGATTTAGAAATATATGTAGAAATATATACAAAAGCCTATTAGAGATGGAGCATCTTTGAAATGTGTATTTATTCAATGGGGGTGTTTATTTTTTGTTTATGTGTACTTCAAATGTTTGGTGCTTATATTTTAGAGTATCGTTCTTTCAGAGCTGTCAGTGGTGTGTATCGTTGTCATGGTGATGTGACGCTCCTGGGTATGAGTCATTCATGCAGAGAGTGCTGCTGCCGACTCAGAGAAGGGAGCCGTGCGGTTCGAGGAAGATTGATCGGAACAAGAATACACAGCAGCCACGGGTGAGAGAATTGCCTGTATTCTAGCGCACAAATGTTGGTATATTCGTTTGTGTATATATATATATAGGATGATTCCTATATATGTTGCTCTTAGGGTTGTAAAAACGGAGTTACATAATGGTCTCTGTTACTTCATTGAGACCTGTTGGTTTTAATGTCTTGAGTTTATACATCCAGAAGATTTCTCTTCTGCAAAGAATATTATAACGGTCTCTTTGGTTTTCCTTAATGTGATCGATCAGGGTGATGGTGAAGCAGTTAAAATCACTATCATGTGCTAGTGTGCAATGTCTGGATATACTGTGGAGTAAAAATTTCTTTTTGCAGTTGGATCTATGTTTGTTTAATCGACAATGTAAGGGTTGGATTGTTCTTCCCACGTACTGAACTCCACATTTACAGTTTATGAGATAAATCACGAATTTTGACTGACAGTTTAAGTTTTCATTGATGTTAAATACTTTTCCTGTTTGTTGAGACCGGAAAGTCTCAAGAACATCCCTTATAGCCAATACAAGAGAATAAGAAAAAACTGTACACTTAAAACAGATTTCAAGAAACAGAGTCGAATATTATACAAACGCTTTAAGGAGAAAGGCTATCCAAACACACTTTTAACTGATGCCTATAAAAAAACTGAAATTCTCAACCAGGAGGACTGTCTTCCACAACCATCTACTAGTGACCAAATAACCACACAAGAACATAGCAAAACAACTATGAACTTTGGTTTTAACTTCATTACACAATACAATACATCATACAAAAGAATAGGAGACATTCTCAACAAACACTGGCATGTACTCCAAACTGATCCCTTTCTTCAGAAAATTCTACCAGCAAAAGCTTTAACTACTTTCAGAAGAGCGAGAACTATTAAAAACATCCTAGCCCCAAGTAGAGTGAACCTCTCAGGAATAAAAGACAATTCTAAACGGAAAATACAACAACAGAATCAATCATCTGAAATAGGCAGCTTTAAATGCGGAACAACTAGGTGCCTGTGCTGTCAATCGATTACTGATAAAACACACACTTTCCGGTCTCAACAAACAGGAAAAGTATTTAACATCAATGAAAACTTAAACTGTCAGTCAAAATTCGTGATTTATCTCATAAACTGTAAATGTGGAGTTCAGTACGTGGGAAGAACAATCCAACCCTTACATTGTCGATTAAACAAACATAGATCCAACTGCAAAAATAAATTTTTACTCCACAGTATATCCAGACATTGCACACTGGCACATGATAGTGATTTTAACTGCTTCACCATCACCCCGATCGATCACATTAAGGAAAACCAAAGAGACCGTTATAATATTCTTTGCAGAAGAGAAATCTTCTGGATGTATAAACTCAAGACATTAAAACCAACAGGTCTCAATGAAGTAACAGAGACCATTATGTAACTCCATTTTTACAACCCTAAGAGCAACATATATAGGAATCATCCTATATATATATATACACAAACGAATATACCAACATTTGTGCGCTAGAATACAGGCAATTCTCTCACCCGTGGCTGCTGTGTATTCTTGTTCCGATCAATCTTCCTCGAACCGCACGGCTCCCTTCTCTGAGTCGGCAGCAGCACTCTCTGCATGAATGACTCATACCCAGGAGCGTCACATCACCATGACAACGATACACACCACTGACAGCTCTGAAAGAACGATACTCTAAAATATAAGCACCAAACATTTGAAGTACACATAAACAAAAAATAAACACCCCCATTGAATAAATACACATTTCAAAGATGCTCCATCTCTAATAGGCTTTTGTATATATTTCTACATATATTTCTAAATCACTTTTTCCATGATTATATATGATATGCTTATTCTATCTTTTTGCACAAATTTTGAATATTAATGTAAAACGGTTCTGCTCTCTGATAGGGAACAACTTACACACTTCATTACCGCACTTTGCTAATATGACTCATACCTAGGAGCGTCATATCACCATGACGATGATACACACCACTGACAGTTTGGAATAAACGATGTTTTAAATTGAAAATACAAAACAATAATAAAAAACTTCATACTACAACTAACGAATAAACACACTGCGGAGACATTCCACTTGAAATGCATCTATGATCTTTTTATACATACTTTTATACATATTGTCATTAATGTTTTTTAATCATTGTTTTATTTAATATTATTATTTTTATATTATTATCATTCTGTAAAAAATGCTTATTCATATTTTTGAACCTACGATCCTTGTTTTGTATCTTTGTCTATACCTTTAATATGAATGAAAAACTGTTTTGTTTCTAAATGAATAATTTTTATACCTCACTGCCGTACCTTGCTTACACAATTGACCTTTGAACTTTGACCTGTAACTTAACCCGGTACTGATTCCTAGGCCAGCTATAAATGCACAGTCATCATGAATAGACCTAACACTTGTACCTAACCTGACGAAGAGGCCGGTACGGCCTTGAAACACATTGTTGTTGTTGTTGTACAAATAAAAGCCATTTCCAGTACAGCTGCGCCCTCGGATATTCCATTTTTTATCTCCCTATCTCCTGGATCTACATAGTGGATTTTTACCAATCTTCAAACCGGAATTTGGGCTGCAACTGTCTCTACCTAAGTCTAACTTGGACACGCACCTTGGGATGTTATGCTCCGAGCATAACAACATCAGGTCAGCACAATTGACCACTTTTTTCCTTTTGTTCTCACCTAATACAGGCTCATGCACTATGTGCGCTTTGTTTCCTTTTTCCCTATAGCGTGATCATTATATGTGGACTCCTCCTTGGAAACCCACAATTTGGACCTGAATAGGTTCTCAACAAAGCAGCAGAATAGTTCCTGAACAGCACTTTGAAGGTTTCCTTCTACCTCTTCGGACACTCACGACTACCCCAGGACATCGGGAAACGCTCCAAAATGGACCATTTTGCACACAGGAAAGAATCCAGAGACCAACTGGTTCAAAAGCTAACTGCAAGTACTCTGTTCAATTTACCCTTGGATGTACCTGTCCCTATCTTCAACGATGAGGATACGGACTCCATGACTGGTCTATTTAAAGATCTGGAAGACTTTTCCAAAATCGAAATGCAACATCACATTGATGTTATTTTCTTAACCATTTACCTGACCGAAAAAATATCCCCAAGGGGCTTACGCATGCCCTTTTCATCTACCTTTAAAGATGATATAACCTTTTCCTCTGATTGGGAGAACTACATGGAGGAATGCACAAGGGGGATGATGAGTAGATTGCTCACCAAAAGACAATGCATGTGCGAAACAGTAACATGTAAAATAGAAACGACTATAAAGCTACTCAAACCCTTTTCTTTACACCATGATTTTCATATCATTAATCACAACATTACCAATCGAATTTTCCGACTTGAGCAAGACCTTATTGAGAGAAAAGCCATCAAACTAAACCGAGATAAATTAGACTATCTATCAAACCAGATTAGAACCTGGAATAAACCAATACCACAACACCACCTTAAACGAGTTGACACCCCAAAAAACACCCAACAACGGCTAATGCCAATACATTCATCAAAAACAAATGAAGACCACAGAATGGCACACAACAAATCAAATAGACTTTTCTTAAACAGCAAATACATCAAAGCAAACAAAACGGTAAAACAGGTAATGAACGTTACTAATTTAGAAACACAAAAAATAAATACAAATTCCACCCCCATCCAAAAATCGAACACAATAAGGGAACAGGCAGCCATATCCTCACCAATTGACTCCCTAGACCTATCCATTTTTACAATACACAACACATCGAATGATTTATCCACCAATACAGTTATTAATATGGAATCTGATAACAACATGGAATCCGATAATAGTACACTTGTCAATGAACGAGCATTTGTTCTGGATCTACCTTTATCCCCAAGTACCATGACCACGATTGATAATACAAAAGTTGGTTCCACTATGTCCGTTCCATTTCTAACCCCTGCTATATGTACCGCAATTCCAGAGGAAACAGCCTCTTCCTCTGATGTAGAAAATATTGCTTCATTAGGAAATGCTTCTTCCTCTTTTTTAGAAATTACCCCAGTCTCCAATCCCCTACAATTGACCATAAACGATTTTTTCCGCCCAAAAAAACGAAAAAACGTTATAGAGGAACCCGGGGAGGCAAAAAGAAAAAGAGAATACCACTAACTTCCCCGATACCATATATGTCCATTTTTAACCTCTCTGACCACATTTTAAATACAACAGAAATATCTCTTCTTAACAAAGGCCTCTCTTTCTGTCCAACCACTGGAACAAATGGTTTTAATTTATTTATTGACCTACACCGTTTCACTAGAAAGCTCACTCTCCAAAGACACTTCCAACTGACAACCCATAAAGCTGATAACACCAAAAATAACGTCGACACAGTTATTGAGGTGGATTCACAGAATGAAACACCGGTAATTTTTAAACATACTAATCTAAAACCCCCATCGAAATTTTATCCCATAGCCAACCAGGGTAATTTCATCAACACCTTTCATCACTTAGTTTGTAGAGATTTGGAAAATCTCGAACAACACAAATTTCCGTATAAAAATAACCTCACCTCGAATGAAAAACGAGCCCTGAAAAACCTCAAAGAAAACAATTTAATTGTAATAAGATCTGCTGACAAAGGTGGAGGGACAGTGATCCAGAACACACTTGACTATTATTCTGAAGCACTAAAAATCCTATCTGACACTAATTATTATAACAACCTTGACTTTAACCCCATTGAAGACATTACTAAACGTCTAAAAGTGTTGATAGACCAAGCATTCACAGATAAAATCCTAAACAAAAATGAAAAGAACTACCTCACACCTAAAAATATCAATCTACCATTCTACTATCACCTACCCAAAATCCACAAAGACCCCAAAAATCCCCCAGGCAGACCAATTATTTCTGGAATGCAATCACCCACCTGTCACTTGTCCCACTACCTAGACCTGTGCTTTCAAAAATATGTAGTAACTTTACCAAGTTATCTAAAAGACTCTACTCAGCTTATTAGTGAACTCCGCCTGATACCCTCTAAAAACAATTTACTCATCACCCTAGATGTAAGTGCTTTGTACAGCAACATTGAACACTCTCTAGGTCTCAAAAACCTTAGAAACACCCTGGAAAGGGACATTGACCTTCAACCACCTCAAATCCATTTTTTCTGTAAAAGTATGGAATTCATCCTTAAAAACAACGTATTCTCCTTTGACGAAACTATATATCACCAGGTGAAGGGCACGGCAATGGGTACTAGGGTAGCACCAAGCTACGCCAACATTTTTATGGGCGCTTTCGAAGATCATTTTATTTGGAAACACCCCTGGGCAATGGATCACATTTTATTATACAAAAGATACATAGACGACCTCTTTATCATATGGAATGGTGACCAAACAAGTGCCAAAAATTTTTGTCACTCCCTTAACGATAATAATTGGGGTATCACATTCACATCCAACATACAAGAAAAAGAGATAGATTTTCGAGATTTATCAATAATTGCATCAGGGAATAATTTCATCACACGAACCCATTTTAAAAAAAAGTGGATACTAATAGCTACCTGAATTTTAATAGTGGACACCACCCAAAATGGCTCAAGAACATCCCTTATAGCCAATACAAGAGAATAAGAAAAAACTGTACACTTAAAACAGATTTCAAGAAACAGAGTCGAATATTATACAAACGCTTTAAGGAGAAAGGCTATCCAAACACACTTTTAACTGATGCCTATAAAAAAACTGAAATTCTCAACCAGGAGGACTGTCTTCCACAACCATCTACTAGTGACCAAATAACCACACAAGAACATAGCAAAACAACTATGAACTTTGGTTTTAACTTCATTACACAATACAATACATCATACAAAAGAATAGGAGACATTCTCAACAAACACTGGCATGTACTCCAAACTGATCCCTTTCTTCAGAAAATTCTACCAGCAAAAGCTTTAACTACTTTCAGAAGAGCGAGAACTATTAAAAACATCCTAGCCCCAAGTAGAGTGAACCTCTCAGGAATAAAAGACAATTCTAAACGGAAAATACAACAACAGAATCAATCATCTGAAATAGGCAGCTTTAAATGCGGAACAACTAGGTGCCTGTGCTGTCAATCGATTACTGATAAAACACACACTTTCCGGTCTCAACAAACAGGAAAAGTATTTAACATCAATGAAAACTTAAACTGTCAGTCAAAATTCGTGATTTATCTCATAAACTGTAAATGTGGAGTTCAGTACGTGGGAAGAACAATCCAACCCTTACATTGTCGATTAAACAAACATAGATCCAACTGCAAAAATAAATTTTTACTCCACAGTATATCCAGACATTGCACACTGGCACATGATAGTGATTTTAACTGCTTCACCATCACCCCGATCGATCACATTAAGGAAAACCAAAGAGACCGTTATAATATTCTTTGCAGAAGAGAAATCTTCTGGATGTATAAACTCAAGACATTAAAACCAACAGGTCTCAATGAAGTAACAGAGACCATTATGTAACTCCATTTTTACAACCCTAAGAGCAACATATATAGGAATCATCCTATATATATATATATACACAAACGAATATACCAACATTTGTGCGCTAGAATACAGGCAATTCTCTCACCCGTGGCTGCTGTGTATTCTTGTTCCGATCAATCTTCCTCGAACCGCACGGCTCCCTTCTCTGAGTCGGCAGCAGCACTCTCTGCATGAATGACTCATACCCAGGAGCGTCACATCACCATGACAACGATACACACCACTGACAGCTCTGAAAGAACGATACTCTAAAATATAAGCACCAAACATTTGAAGTACACATAAACAAAAAATAAACACCCCCATTGAATAAATACACATTTCAAAGATGCTCCATCTCTAATAGGCTTTTGTATATATTTCTACATATATTTCTAAATCACTTTTTCCATGATTATATATGATATGCTTATTCTATCTTTTTGCACAAATTTTGAATATTAATGTAAAACGGTTCTGCTCTCTGATAGGGAACAACTTACACACTTCATTACCGCACTTTGCTAATATGACTCATACCTAGGAGCGTCATATCACCATGACGATGATACACACCACTGACAGTTTGGAATAAACGATGTTTTAAATTGAAAATACAAAACAATAATAAAAAACTTCATACTACAACTAACGAATAAACACACTGCGGAGACATTCCACTTGAAATGCATCTATGATCTTTTTATACATACTTTTATACATATTGTCATTAATGTTTTTTAACCCCTTCCCTCTTTAGCCACTTTTGACCTTCCTGACAGAGCCTCATTTTTCAAATCTGACATGTGTCACTTTATGTGGTAATAACTCCGGAATGCTTTCACCTATCCAAGCGATTCTGAGATTGTTTTCTCGTGACACATTGGACTTTATGTTACTGGCAAAATTTGCTCGATATGTTCAGTATTTAATTGTGAAAAACACCAAAATTTAGCGAAAAATTGCAAAAATTAGCATTTTTCTCAATTTAAATGTATCTGCTTGTAAGACAGGCAGTTATAATACACAAAATTGTTGCTAATTAACATCCCCCATATGTCTACTTTAGATTGGCATCGTTTTTTGAACATTCTTTTATTTTTCTATGACCTCACAAGGCTTAGAACTTTAGCAGCAATTTCTCACATTTTCAAGAAAATTTCAAAAGGCTATTTTTACAGGGGCCAGTTCAGTTGTGAAGTGGTTTTGAGGGCCTTATATATTAGAAACCCCAAAAAAGTCACCCCATTTTAAAAACTTCACCCCTCAAAGTATTCAAAACAGCATTTAGAAAATGTCTTAACCCTTTAAACATTTCACAGGAATTAAAGCAAAGTAGAGGTGAAATTTACAAATTTCATATTTTTCTGCAGAAATACATTTTTAATACAATTTTTTTTATAACACAGAAGGTTTTACCAGAGAAATGCAACTCAATATTTGTTGCCCAGTTTTTGCAGTTTTAGGAAATATCCCACATGTGGCCGTAGCGTGCTACTGGACTGAAACACCGGCCTCAGAAGCAAAGGAGCACCTAGTGGATTTTGGGGCCTTATTTTTGTTAGAATATATTTTAGGCACCATGTCAGGTTTGAAGGGCTCTTGCGGTGCCAAAACAGTCAAAATCCCCCAAAAGTGACCCCATCTGGGAAACTAGACACCTCAAGGAAATTATCTAGGGGTGTAGTGAGCATTTTCACCGCACAGGTTTTTTACAGAAATTGTTGGAAGTAGGCCGTGAAAATTAAAATCAACATTTCTTCAAAGAAAATGTAGGTTTAGCGATTTTTTTTCTCATTTCCACAAGGACTAAAGGAGAAAAAGCACCGCAAAATTTGTAAAGCAATTTCTCCCGAGTAAAACAATACCTCACATGTGGTAATAAACGGTTGTTTGGAGACACGGCGTGGCTGAGAAGGGAAAGAGCGCCATTTGGCTTTTGGAGTTCACATTTAGCAGGAATGGTTTGCGGAGGCCATGTCACATTTACAAAGCCCCTGAGGGGACAAAACAGTGAAAACCCCAAACAAGTGACCCCATTTTGGAAACTATACCCCTTGAGGAAATTATCTAGGGGTATAGTGAGCATTTTGACCCCACAGGTTTTTTGCAGAAATTTTTGCAAGTAGGCTGTGAAAATGAAAATCTACATTTTTTCAAATAAAATGTAGGTTTAGCTAATTTTTTTTCATTTCCACAAGGACTAAAGGAGAAAAATCACCATAAAATTTGTAAAGAAATTTCTCCCGAGTAAAACAGTACCCCACATGTGGTAATAAACGGCTGTTTGGACACACGGCGAGGCTGAGAAGGGAAAGAGCGCCATTTGGCTTTTGGAACTCAAATTTAGCAGGAATGTTTTGCGGAGGCCATGTTACATTTACAAAGCCCCTGAGGGGACAAAACAGTGGAAACCCCCCACAAGTGACCCCATTTTGGAAACAACACCCATTGAGGAAATTATCTAGGGGTATAGTGAGCGATTTGACACCACAGTTTTTTTGCAGAAATTATTGGAAGTAGGCCCTGAAAATAATAATCTACATTTTTTCAAAGAAAATGTAGGTTTAGCTAATTTTTTCTCATTTCCAGAAGGACTAAAGGAGAAAAAGCACCACAAAATTTGTAAAGCAATTTCTCCCGAGTAAAACAATACCCCACATGTGGTAATAAACGGCTGTTTGGACACACGGCAGGGCTTAGAAGGGAAAGAGCACTATTTGACTTTTTGAGATCACATTTAGCAGGAATGATTTGCGGAGGCCAGGTCACATTTGCAAAGCCCCTGAGGGGACAAAACAATGAAAACGCCCAAAAAGGGACTCCATTTAGGAAACTACACCTCTTGAAGAATGCATCTAGGGGTGTAGTGAGCATTTTGACCCCACAGATGTTTCATAGAATTTATTAGAATTAGGCAGTGAAAATAAAAACAGTCCTTTTTCTTCAATAAGACGTAGCTTTAGCGCAAATTTTTTCATTTTCTCAACAAATAAAGGAAAAAAAGAACCCAACATTTGTAAAGCTATTTCTCCCGAGTACGGCAATACCCCATATGTGGTCATAAACTGCTGTTTGGGCAAACGGCAGGGCTCAGAAGGGAAGGACCGCCATTTGGAGTGCAGATGTTGCTGGATTGGTTTCTGGGCACCTGTGGGCCCAAAACAGTGGAAACCCCCCAGAAGTGACCCCATTTTGTAAACTACACCCCTCAATGCATTTACCAAGGGGTGTAGTAAGCATTTTAACCCTGCAGGTGTTTTGTAGAAATTAGTGTGCGCTCAATGTTGCAGAGTGAAAATGGGATTTTTTTCCATAGATATGCCAATATGTGGTGCCCGGCTTGTGCCACCATAACAAGACAGCTCTCTAATTATTATGCGGTGTTTCCCGGTTTTAGAAACACCCTACATGTGGCCCTAATCTTTTGTCTGGACATATGACAGGGCTCAGAAGTGAAGAGTACCATGCGGAGTGGAGGCCTAATTTGGCGATTTACAAAGTATTGGTTCACAACTGCAGAGGCTCAGATGTGAAATAATAAAAAGAAACCCCTGATAAGTGACCCCATTATGGAACTGCACCCCTCAAGGCATTTATTAAGGGGTGTAGTGAGCATTTTCACCCCACAGGTCTTTTCCATAAATGAATGCGCTGCGGATGGTGCAAATTAAAAATTTATATTTTTCCCTAGATATGCCATTCAGTGGCAAATATGTCATGCCCAGCTTATGACGCTGGAGACACACACCACAAAAATTGTTAAAAGGGTTCTCACGGGTATGACGGTGCCATATATGTTGAAGGAAACTGCTGTTTGGGCACGCTGTAGGGTTCAGGGCCGAGGGAGCACCATTTGGCTTTTGGAGAGCGGATTTTGCTTGGTACTATATTTGTTTGAGTATTGCTGGTGTTTTATAATGTGGGGGTACATGTAAGCGGGGCGGAGTATATAAGGGGCATAGTCAGGTGGTATAAAAAAATAAAAATAATCCATAGATGTGTGTTACGCTGTGAAGCAATCCTTTCTGCACAGGCCGGTGTCGCACTGATAAATGGTGTAATTTCTTATCCCCCTTTTGGTCCACACTCCGCGCCTTTGTAGTTTGGGGAATTTTGCTGGGAAAGTATTATCCTGGTATAATACGGGCACCGTCGCTTCCATCGGATATGATTGGGCCCTCCCTTCCTGGTTCCCTAATTTTAGGTCCTTGATAAATCGCCTCTTGAAACAGAAGAAATGTTCTCCTCGGGCACAACTGCATATTTTTTTATTTCCTGACTTATTGGAGCCATAACTAATTTTATTTTTCATAGACGTAGCGGTATGAGGGCTGGTTTGTTGCGGGACGAGCTGTAGTTATTATTGGTACCATTTTGGGGTACATGTGACTTTTTGATCACCTTTTATCCTATTTTTTGGGATGCCAGGTAAACCAAAAAACGCAATTCTGGCACAGCTTTTTTTGGTTTTTTTTTATACAGAGTTCACCACGCATTATAAACTACATGTTACCTTTATTCTGCGGGTCAGTACGATTCCGGCGATACCTCATTTATAGAACTTTTTTATGTTTTACAACTTTTTGCACAATAAAATTACTTTTGTAAAAAGAATGTATTTTTTCTGTCGCCAAGTTGTGAGAACCATAACGTTTTAATTTTTTTGTCGACGGAGTTGTATGAGGGCTTGTTTTTTGCGGGACGAGCTATAGTTTTTATAGGTACCATTTTTGGATACGTGCGACTTTTTGATCACTTTTTATTGTAATATTTGTAGGGCAAAGTGACTAAAAAACAGAAACTCTGGTAACGTTTTTTACGGGTTTTTTTTACGCTGTTCACCGCGTGCAATAAATAATATAATATTTTGATACCTCCGGTCGTTACGGTCGTGGCGATACCAAATACATATGGTTTATTATTATTTTTCAATAATAAAGGACTTGATAAGAGTAAAAGGGGGATTGTGTGTTATTTGATTACTTGAAACTTTTATTGTTTTCAAACTTTTATTTTTTGCACTTTTTTTTACACTTTTTTATACTTTTTTTACACTTTTTCTCAAGTCCCACTAGGGGACTTGAAGGTCCAACGGTCAGATTTTTTTTTTTCTAATACATTGCACTACCTATGTAGTGCAATGTATTAGATCTGTCAGTCATTCACTGACAGCAAGCCGTTTAGGCTTCGCCTCCCGGCGGGGCCTAAATCGGCTTCCATAATGGCAGAGCAGGAGACCATTGTGTCTCCTGTTGCCATAACAGCAGTCGCCAGTCCCGATTGCCTGTCAGGGCTGGCGATCTGCTTGTAACCGCTACGATGCAGCAATCGCTTTCGATTGCTGCATCGAAGGGGTTAATGGCAGGGATCGGAGCTAGCTCCGGTTCCTGCCGTTACAGGTGGATGTCAGCTGTACAGTACAGCTGACTTCCACCGCTGATGACGCCATATCAGCTCCTGACCCGGCGCCATCTTGCCGGCAGCTACGGAAGCCGATCAGGCTCCGCCGCCGGGCGGATCTTGACCGGCTTCGGTGCTAGGCAGACCGGGAGGCCAGTATTAGGCCTCCGGTTGCCATTGCAGCCACCGGAACCCCGGCAATTTCATTACTGGGGTTCCGATGAGCTGCAAACACCTTAAGTGCAGCGATCGCGTTTGAGCGCTGCACTTAAGGGGTTAATGGCGGGGATCGAAGCTAATTTCGGTCCCCGCCGTTACAGTCGGATGTCAGCTGTAAGATACAGCTGAGATCCGGTGATGATGGGACCGGCTCAGCTTCTGAGCCGGTGCCAAACGTTTGACGTACATGTACGGCAAGATGCGGGAAGTCAGTACTTTCCATGACGTACATGTACGTCAAATGTCGGGAAGGGGTTAATCATTGTTTTATTTAATATTATTATTTTTATATTATTATCATTCTGTAAAAAATGCTTATTCATATTTTTGAACCTACGATCCTTGTTTTGTATCTTTGTCTATACCTTTAATATGAATGAAAAACTGTTTTGTTTCTAAATGAATAATTTTTATACCTCACTGCCGTACCTTGCTTACACAATTGACCTTTGAACTTTGACCTGTAACTTAACCCGGTACTGATTCCTAGGCCAGCTATAAATGCACAGTCATCATGAATAGACCTAACACTTGTACCTAACCTGACGAAGAGGCCGGTACGGCCTTGAAACACATTGTTGTTGTTGTTGTACAAATAAAAGCCATTTCCAGTACAGCTGCGCCCTCGGATATTCCATTTCTTATCTCCCTATCTCCTAGTTTTTAAAATAGGGTGTTTTATTAGGGTTTCTAATACATAGGCCCCACAAAGCCACTTCAGAACTCAAGAGGTACCTTAAAAAAAAGGCTTTTGACATTTTTTTAAAAATATGAGAAATTGCTGTTTATGTTCTAAACCTTGTAACGTCCAAGAAAAATAAAATAATGTTCAAAAAACGATGCCAATCTAAAGTAGACATATGGGAAATGTGAACTAGTAACTATTTTGGGTGGTATAACCGTCTGTTTTACAACCAGATGCATTTCAATTCTGAAAAATGCAATTTTTTCAAAATTTTCTCTAAATTTTGAAATTTTTCACCAATAAACACTGAATATATCGACCAAATTTTACCACGAACATGAAGCCCAATGTGTCACGAGAAAACAATCTCAGAATCGCTTGGGTAGGTTTAAGCATTTCGACGTTATTACCACATAAAGTGAAATATGTCAGATTTGAAAAATGGGCTCTGAGCCTTAAGGCCAAAACTAGGCTGCGTCCTTAAGGGGTTAAGGTTGTTTTGTCCTTCTTATTGAGGGATGATCCAATGCTTTGGATTATTTTGGATGCTATCCCACGTATTGGGTATTTCTATATAAGTCATCTTATGGGGTAATGGATAAATCTATCTTGATCTAAATTACAGACCTTATATTATAATAAAAGTTTCTGTATTCCTAACTATAAATAGATTAATTATATTGTATATTACATTTCTCTGCCTCTTTCTTGATTCCATACTTACGTTGCTTGCTATATAGCGACATTGATGGTTGATTCCTGTATGCCCTGTTCCAATATGGCCACGAAGTGAAGTTTCTTACATTTGCACATGCGCTGGCATGCACAGTAGAGTGGCACACTTCTGATATCATTTTTCTTCCCCGTAACATATACACACACACACACACACACACACACACACACACACACATATACTTTAACATATACACACATATACTGTACATATACACACACACACATATACTGTAACATATACACATATATACTGTAACATATACACACACATATACTGTAACATATACACACATATACTGTACATATACACACACATATACTGTAACATACACACACATATACTGTAACATACACACACACATATACTTTAACATATACACACACATATACTGTACATATACACACACACACATATACTGTACATATACACACACACATATACTTTAACATATACACACATATACTGTACATATACACACACACATATACTGTAACATATACATATATATACTGTAACATATACACACACATATACTGTAACATATACACACATATACTGTACATATACACACACATATACTGTAACATATACACACACACATATACTGTAACATATACACACACATATACTGTAACATATACACACATATACTGTAACATATACACTCATATACTTTAACATACAAACACACATATACTGTAATATACACACACTCATATACTGTAACATATACACACATATACTGTAACATACACACATACACTGTAACATATACACACACATATACTGTAACATATACACACATATGCTGTAACATATACACACATATACTGTACATATACACACACATATACTGTAACATACACACACATATACTGTAACATACACACACACATATACTTTAACATATACACACACATATACTGTACATATACACACACACACACATATACTGTACATATACACACACACATATACTTTAACATATACACACATATACTGTACATATACACACACACATATACTGTAACATATACATATATATACTGTAACATATACACACACATATACTGTAACATATACACACATATACTGTACATATACACACACATATACTGTAACATATACACACACACATATACTGTAACATATACACACACATACTGTAACATATACACACATATACTGTAACATATACACTCATATACTTTAACATACAAACGCACATATACTGTAATATACACACACTCATATACTGTAACATATACACACATATACTGTACATATACACACACATATACTGTAACATACACACATACACTGTAACATATACACACACATATACTGTAACATATACACACATATGCTGTAACATATACACACACATATACTGTAACATATACACACACATATACTGTAACATATACACACACATACTGTACATATGCACACACATATACTGTAACATATTCACACACATATACTGTAACTTACACATACTGTAACATACACACACACACACACACACATATACTGTAACATATACATATATACTGTACATATACACACACACATATACTGTAACATACACACACATATGCTGTAACATATACACACACACATACTGTAACATACACACACATAAAGTGTAACATATACACACATATACTGTAACATATACACACACATACTGTAACATATACACACATATATACTGTAACATATACACACATATACTGTAACATATACACAAACATATACTGTAACATATAAACACAGACATATACTGTAACATATACACACATATACTGTAAAATATACACACACACACATACTGTAACATACACACACATATACTGTAACATAGACACACATATACTGTAACATACACACACACATATACTGTAACATATACACACACATATACTGTAACATATATTCACACATATACTGTATCATATACACACATATACTGTAACATATACACACACATACTGTAACATATACACACACATATACTGTAACATACGCACACACACACACACACACACACACATACATACACACACACACATATACTGTAACAGATACACACATATACTGTATATATACACACACATATACTGTAACATATACACACAGACATATTTTGTAACATATACACACATATATTGTAACATACACACACATATAATGTAACATATACACGCATACTGTAACATATACACACACATATACTGTAACATATACACACACATATACGGTAACATATAAACAGATATACTGTAACATATACACACATATACTGTAACACACACACACACACATACTGTAACGTATACACACACATATACTGTAACATATACACACATATACTGTACATATGCACACACACATATACTGTAACATATACACACATATACTGTACATATGCACACACATATACTGTAACATATACACACACACACATATACTGTAACATATACACACACACATATACTGTAACATATACACACATATAATGTAACATATACACACACATACTGTAACATATACACACACATATACTGTAACATATAAACACATATACTGTAACATATACACACATATACTGTAACATACACACACACACACACACACACACACACATATAGTCTAACATACACAACCACACACACATATACTGTACATATACTGTAACATTACACACAACGCTCCCTTGTACCTCCCACATCCCTGTTGTACCCCCACATCCTCACACACTGCTCCCATGTACCCCCCTCCTCACACACTGCTCCCATGTACTCCCCTCCTCACACACTGCTCCCATGTACTCCCCTTCTCACACACTGCTCCCCATGTACCCCCCTCCTCACACACTGCTCCCATGTACTCCCCTCCTCACACACTGCTCCCATGTACTCCCCTTCTCACACACTGCTCCCCATGTACCCCCCTCCTCACAGACTGCTCCCAATGTACCCCCCTCCTCACACACTGCTCCCATGTACTCCCCTCACACACTGCTCCCCATGTACCCCCCTCCTTGCACACTGCTCCCCTTTACCCCCTTCTCACACACTTCTCCCCATGTATCCCCCTCCTCACGCACTGCTCCCCTGTACCCCCTCCTCACACCTTCCACCTCTCACTGCAGCATCCTTGTATTTTTTCTCCATAGACATGCATTAGGAGTAAGACCCTCCCTTTCCTGTGGTCAGCTGACTTCTGCTCTATCTTCTATTAATTTTCTCCTCAGCGGTTTAGGACCTTTGTCATGTGACTATGATGTCATCAAAGGTCCTGCTCCTCTCTTAGTTGCTGTTTTGGCACAATTTGCACAAAATCACGGCAAAAGCACAGCATTTTTTCTGGCAATTGCATAGAACCGTTTTAGAAACAGTGCTGTAATGCACAAATCATGCTAAATTTGCAGCAGTTGTGAAGTAAAGATACAAAAATATGCATGGGGCCCCCCCTAAGCCAATCAGAGAGTGGGGCTTGGAGCAGGCGCTTCAGGAGCATCAATGATAATGCGGCCCTGCTAGGGCCATACATCTGTATTATGGCTCTGTATAACCTCTGAACTGTAATATGGCACCCATAGACATACATGAGGCCTTACTGTACTTCTATACGCCTCTGACTTAGTGCAGGTATTTTTCTGTCTGAACTGTATAAATTTGACAGATATTTATCGGTTGATCAGCACTCGTATAAAGACCCTTTACACAGGTCAATATAAACTGTATGGAGACTAAGGATTGCTAATATGATTGATCAGTTCCCATATAGTTTACATACGTACTGTCAGCAGCACATCTGCTGTTTACACGGGGAGATGTGTTGCCGACAACGATGATTTTCAGGGCAGAATAAAAGATTAAACAGCCGAGGAACAAGTGTTTGCTGGTTTGTCGTCTGATCGCTGCCCTGTTCACACACGGCAATGATTGGGAATGAGCGATTGTATGAACCAATATTTGCCTCGTGTAAATGGACCTTTTGACTTTACAGTCAAGGATATGAAAAACCGTCTGACCGCCACAAATGGTACAAATGTTACCTGATCAGCGCAGTCACTTGGTTATCTGTGTAGAGAAGTTGCTCCTGACACTTATTGCGGTCTGGAGGAGGGTATAGGAAACAAATCCCAGGTTACTATTTGTTAACCATTACCCTTCATGCTGTGGTAGTAAAATAAACAGGCCAGGCTGAACTGACCTGGCGATGACCATAGTATACAGTTTGGAAAACAATTATTATGCCTCCAAATATTTTCCTACATTTTGTAGGATACTAAGGAAAGGGAAGATAGTAGATAGTGAAGAGTAAGAACAAAACAAGACCCAATTTCTGAATGAATTAAAATTTATAGTCATGCATAACACCCTAATAACTGAGAAGGGAAAGACTGGCTATACAAAAACTAAAATAAAAATTGATAATCTGAATGCAAGAAAAAAAAAAAAACAGTGACATGAAGTGGTTAAATTGTAAATTTGATAAATAGCAAAAAATATTTGGGATATCAAAGAATTCATAGTAGACACTAATGTCTGAAAATAACAAAGAATTATTACAGTATTAATAAAAATGCCACATTATAACCTTTAAGAAGATTAAACATACATTTACATTAGTAAATAACACATTAGTTGGGTATCTTGTATAAATGAAGAAACATAAAGTAAAATGCACTATATTCAATAAGCAGATCATGTCCCTTTAAAAATACTGCTGCTTCTGTCACCATGGTAACTGAACTAATCAACAGCCAATAGGATTGCTGGATTTGAATTTGAAACAAAAAAAAAATTGAGTTGTCTTCAGTCTGTTATATCTCAGGTGAGAGTGAAGACGGACGACTGCGACTACTGCGATTTCTCAGGTAAGATCCCGGAATATAATATAAATGACGGCTGATTCATCTCATCACACATATTCATACATGTTATTAACATTTCATAATAACAGATTCTCCAAAATATTTATTATTTACCTAAAACTTGACATGATAAGATAAATGTTTGTGGGTGAAGCTGCGGCTGTTACTCAATGACTTCTCCACTTGTCACATCTTGTATTTGGATGGATGTTGTGTTAGAAGTTTTGTGTAGTTGCAGTAGTGCTGCCGTTCTCCACCTCACCCCCATCACTGGTGAGAATCAGGGGTGTAGCTATGGTGGGTGTGGAGGGGGCAGTCACACCCGGGGCGTCCAATGTTCCCTCTGAGGGCCTCGTATGGAGACACCAGTATTATAAATGGCACTTGGCAGGTGAGAGGCCGTTACAGATTTGGCACTGGGGCCCAGGCGCTGATTCATAGGGACACTTTGGAGCTGATGAGATGCTACAAAAAGGTCCTGGCATTTAGCACGGGCAGGGACCGCCATTGTTTGGGAGAAAAGTGGGAACGAGGAGTGAGTCCCCAGCAGTTGTTATAATAGGGGACAAGGAAATCCTAATAATTCGCTGAGTGTACAATTCCCCTTTACACCAGTGGACTCATTGGTAAAGAGCTATGATAGCAATATAGAAGAATAACTCTATAGATGGCGGCTTGGGTCGCACATTGTATTCAGTAAAGTGTGCAGCATACGGGTTACCTTTTCACTTCATGGTTTCTCTATATGTTGACTGTTTTATAGGATTTGGACTACATTTCGTTGGAGCGACGACTGCACCGGAGACCATGTGGACCGGCCATTCAGCCAGCATTGGATCAGGTATAATTCTTTACACTGGGATGACTGACTATTCTCTGTAATGTCTGTTGTCAGATTGGTCTCTACTGCTTTGCTGGTAACAGGTGACCCCCAGCTCAGATCCATATTAGGGGCGATTATGGATTCAGGAAATAAAGGTCATTCATGTATAATGAAAAGTTATACAAGTTTCCAATAAACTTTCTTTAACAATTCCTGTGAGGATATGGGCACAACTTCAGGGTCTGCTGTGATTATAATAAAAAGAAATAATGTTAAGGTTGTATTCTTTTCAGCTTATATGAACAACACCCCAGAGGAACATCTAAGAAGACTGGGCTATTGTATCAAGCTTCTGCCTTCACCCCTCTACAAGATGGAAGTTAGTGAGAATATTGGCGATTTTGCTGCCTTTATGAAAGATTCGTTGAAGTTACATCCGTATAGAAGGGTTTCTGAGAATGTCTGAATACACAAGTAACTTAATCTATTGTTTTATTAGCGCCTCATGCCGACCAACCCAGAAGCCCAGAATTTTTTTTTAATACAAGAGGAAGAACAGCCAAGACCATCGATGGAGATAACAGAGCGGCAAGAAAGATCTATGATGATGAGAGAACTGTGCAAATACCTGGAAGAAGAAGAAAAGGAAAGCACTGAAGAAAACAGCAAGATAAGAAGAAAGAAGATACAGAGAGTGAAGACCATCAAAATCAAGAACTCCACAAGAAGAAGCCGGATAAGGCAGAACACCATCCGGCAGTACGTGGACCAGCACATGAGAGGAAAGAGGAACATCTTGTGGACGATCCTGCTGAATCCTCTCTGCCGCTGAAATAATATTAATATTAAAACTCTAAAAGTATGAAATAGTATAATATGAATAATTAGGTGTAATAGTATATATGATATAGTGTAATAGTAATAAAATTATAATATTAATCAGATACTAGCAGTAATTAGATAAATATGATCATATTAATAATAATGCATTAGATAGATGTTAATAAAAGTAGGGTGTTTGATCCAGGGTTCTAGGACTGATCGCCTTTTCTCGGGGTCAAGAAGGAATTTCCCCCCTGTGACACAAATTGGCTGAAAGTGACCAGGGTTTTTTGCCTTCTTCTGTATCAACAGTATAGGCATAGGGACAACATAATATAGTATAATAGTAATAGTAGTGATATAATAGTAATAGTATTAATAATAGTGATATTAATAATAGTTGCAATGGTAGAATAGTTATAGTCTAATAATATTAGTAACCAAACGATAAAAAAAATAAAAAATAGCAATTCAATTATTAAGAATTGAAGTAGTAATTAAATTAGTACTGTAATATTAGTTAGATAACTGTTAGGTTTGATCCAGGGTTTGACTGATCGCCTTTTCCAGGGGTCAAGAAGGAATTTTCCCCTGCGTCACAAATTGGCTGAAAGTGACCAGGGGTTTTGCCTTCTTCTGGATCAACAACTTTAGGTTTAGGGATCTAATAGCAATAATAACAGTAGCGGTATTAATAATAATAATAATAATAATAAGGATACTAGTAATAATAACATTAGTAGTAATAATAATAAGGATAATAATAATAATAATAATAATAATAATAAGGATAAGGATACTAGTAATAATAACATTAGTAGTAGTAATAATAAAAATAATAATAATAATAATAATAATATTAAAAGCTTTAGTACTAGTAATAATAATAAGGATAATAGTAATAATAGCATTAGTAGTAATAATAATAATAATAAAAATAATAAGGATAATAATAATAATATTAGTAGTAATAATAATAATAATAATAATAATAATAAAAATAATAAGGATAATAATAATAATATTAGTAGTAGTAATAATAATAATAATAATAATAATAATAATGGGGATAATAGTAATAAAACATTATTAGTAGTAATAATAATGGGGATAATAGTAATAATAGCATTAGTATTAGGGTTTGATCCAGGGTTTGACTGATCGCCTTTTCCCGGGGTCAAGAGGGAATTTCCCCCCTGTGACATGGATTGGCTGAAAGTGTCCAGGGGTTTTCGCCTTCTTCTGGATCAACATCTTTAGGGATAGGGACCTCATAAATAGTAATAGTTTAATATTAATATCATAAATAGGGCTGTAGGGTAAAACTAGTGATAATTGTAGGTATTAGAAATAAATGATAAATTATAACTAGAACTTTTGAGTCGTCTCTTTTATGAGAAGAAAAACATTTACATTTGCAAATAATTATATTCGTCTTCCCAATCGTTTCATGACTGCAGAACTTATCCTCTCCCAACGAGGAAAAGATTGTTTGAGATGTTTGTTGGATTGTGAGGAATAGTGCAGACTGGACATTATTCTGTACCTTAACAGAACATATACGTTGCAATACCATATATATATTTTTCTTTCAGGAAAGGCAATAGGAAGACGTAATTATCTGTATGTCACGTACATTTTTTGGCCATACAGCTGACATATGTCTGGTAATAAAAAAATGTCCACAATAGTTTTCTGACATAGAAAAGTAGCAATTTGTGGGAACAACTATGAATTTCATGCCAATTGCACCTCTTGCCACTTTTAGAAAAGTGGGTGAAGTTTAGCCGAAGGGGGCGTGGCCATCCATGGTTTGCCGTATTTCCTATAATTTATGCCAGAAACATCGGGACATGCGTCCTCTTTATAACTTTGTCGCATCTCACTCCAGCTTGTTTCTAATAAAAAATGGTGTATGAAAAGCCAGTCTTACTAATTCTCCCCCAACAAGAATAGAGCCTAATACTGGTCTATAGAAGACATATTAAAGGGAAAATATCCAAAGTTTTACACCAGTTTTCTGCCGTAAAAAAAATTCCAGACTTTTTACTTTTGTCGGAAAAGGGCGTGGAGTTTAGCAAAAAGAGTCAAGACCTACGTCAAATTGATTATAATTTACGCCAGAAAACTGGCGTAAATTATAGCAGAAATCTACGCTAGCTCCATACTGGCATAGGTTTGAGTCTGTGTGGCTCAACCTTGCCCTCCCCCAATCTGACTACCCCCCTCCCTCTTTCGATACATAAAATAAAAAATATTTTTACTCCCCTAACCTTACCCTACAGTTCCGCTTCTCTTGTCCCCAACAGGTCCCCTGCGGCTCTCTTCAAGCCGTGGCTCATTTAAGGAACTGAGGCCGGGCATTTGTCGGTCAGTACCTGTGTGACGCAGCACTCAGGTACTGTCCAGTGTCAGTACCTTGAATGAGCCACGGCATGAAGAGAGAGCTACAGTGGACCTAGTTGGGAGAAGAGAAAAGGACCGGTGAGGTGAGTATGTATTTTTTTAATTTATGTGATGGGAGGGGGATGGTTGAGGCACGGTGGTTACGCCACAATTGTGGCACACGGCCTGTGGAAAGATGCGACACATTTTTTAAAAAGGCGTTCTCCTCTTAATAAAAGTTTTGTATCTTACGCCAGCGAGTTGGTTATTAAGACTAGCGTACGACACCAGTCTTAATAAATCTTCCCCATTGTACACTTGATGCAGTAAATGCAATGTCTTGCCATTTTGTTGTAGTATGTAGTACTGTCTCTTTCATGGCAAGTGTGAACAGACCTTGAAATAGTCGCTTTTGTTGACGTCTTACTCTAAAATCCACAAAAGAGGATGTTACACGTTTGGAAACAAGAGAAGAACGGCTGTCTAATTACAGAGGAATCCCGGGCTGATGATGTTACCACGATCTGCAAACAGGGGTGAACCTAGCCCCTCTGCTGCCTGGGACGAACCATAAAAAGGCACCCCCCCCCCCCCAATCCGAGTTATTGTCATTACTAGCTTTACACAACAAACACGCAATATATAAAAAAAAAAAAGAAAAGGAAAACATTTGTTGTTTATTTGTTAAAGTGCTGTTTAATGTATAGAGAAGATTTAAAGAATTCTTCTTACTGTATTATTTAGTATCATAGATCAACAACGCAGCATTATCACTGAAAATGGTTTAACGCATCTTCTATGCCCCCTTTTTATTACCTAATTGACTTATGATTTTTAACTGAGTTCAGTGGCCCGGCATGGCTTGCATAATGCAGTGACATCATCGTGCCGGGCAGTTGACATCATCAGCGTGCTCCCGATCTCTTGTAGATCTCAGGTCTAAACCAGGCTGTGGCCTACAAGAGCGAACGGCGGAGCAGGGAGACAATGGCCAGGGGTTGGCTGGCAAATTTTAGTCTGGGGGCAAGCACACAGCACTGGCCCAAGAGTAGCGGCCCATTCTGGGGGCACTGGGCAATTGGCGAGTTTGCCCCCCTAACACCGCTACAGAAGAACTCTGCTACCTGTCAACAGAAAAATCATCCGCCAGGAGGAAAAATGCTTCTTGTTAGCGGAGTACAAGAAAGCCTCACCTAGGAATTAGACTTTCATGTACATTTTTCCCTCTAAGGATGACTTTTCAGTTGATAGGTAGCAGAGTTACATGAAGGGGAATTATTGTGGCAAATTGAATTTTTTTTTATTTTTATACTGCTAACTTTTTTTTGGTAGGTTCCGCTGGACCGTTTGGACTATGTCGTATATTCATTAGAATACGTAGTAGATTCATTGGACTACGTTGTAGATTCATTGGACTACTCCGATGATCTACTTTTTTTAAAAAAAAATTGTGAAAGAGGGTTGCATGGGGGAGTTTTGATTTTAATAAAAAAAAATTCTTATGTCTGTTTTTTTTTATATTTTATTATGGCCTTAGGGCTGCTGTCTGATTGACAGCATTCAATTACTAAGGCTGGGGCTTAGCATTAGCCAGTAAAAAGGCTATCACTAACCCCTATTATTACCCTGGTTCCTACTGCCGCCAGGTATACTGGGAAGAGTCGAGTACGATTCAGTACCTGGCCATCTGAAATGCCGGTTAGGCAGCGGAACAGCTGCAGGCTGGTATTATCAGGCTGGGAAGGGCCAAAAAACGTGGCCCTTCCCACCCTGGTAATGCTAGGCTGCAGCTGCTTTATTGTATCTGGCTAGTTATGAAAAATAGGGCGAACCCCACGTCATTGTTTAAAAATAAATTGAAAAAAATTAAGTGAGATCCCCTCCATTTTTCATAACCAGCCAGATACAATAAAGCAGCAGCAGCCTAGCATCACCAGGGTGGGAAGGGCCATGGTTTTTGGCCCTTCCTAGCCTGATAGTACCAGCCTGCTGCCACCCCAGTACCCTTCACTTCAGATGGTCGGGTACTGGATTGTACCAAGCTCTTCCCAGTACTCCTGATCTTGGTGGGTACCGAGGTAATAATAGGGGGTTAGTGCTAGCCTTTTTACTGGCTAACAGTATGCCCCTTCTTAGTAATGGACGCTTTCAATCAGACAACTGCCATAACTAAGGCGGTAATGAAGTATTTAAAAACAGAGACATAAAAAATAAAGTTTTATTGATAAAACTCTTCCACACAATCCACTTTTACCATTTTATTGAAAAAAAGCATAAAGTGTAGCTAAACGTTCGACAAACTTCTGACATGTCATAGTGACATGTCAGAAGTTTGGATTGGTGGGGGTCCGAGCACTGAGACCCTCACCAATCGCTAGAACGAAGCAGCTGAAGCACTCGTGTGAGCGCTCAGCTGCTTCATGTCTGTTCGGCTTTTTCCGGAAAGCCGATATATCAATGTACGGGCTCATATACTTTCTATTGAGTCCGTACACCCAGTGGCGTAACTACCACCGTAGCGGCTGCTGCGGGGCCCGCGGCATGAGGGGGTCCGTGTCGCCCGTCGGCACGGGCCCCCACCATGGCCGGAGCCTCCGCTAGCGGCTGCTATGGCTGCTACAGCGCGACGCCACTTAACACTACGGCAGAGCAGGGAGGTATCTCCCCGCTCTGCCATTAAACAAAAGACATGTATCCCCTATCCATAGGATAGGGGATACATGTGTGATCGCTGGCAGCGATAAGGAGAACAGGGGACTGAAAGTCCCCCAATGTTCTCCATCACAAACCTCGGACTTCCGGGGTCTGTGTCGGCAGCTCCGTAGAAATGAATGGAGCGCCGGTCGCGCTTGTGCGCATGCGTGACCAGCACTCCTTTCATTTTTATTGAGCTGCGCAGACGCCGGAAGTCAGAGGTTAGTCATGGAGAACTTCAGGGGACTATTAGTAGCTGAATGGCTTTCTCTACAGCGGGGGGCTGTATGGTGTTCTCTACATGGGGGGCTGTATGGCGTTAGCGCCATACAGCCCCCTCTGTAGAGAACGCCATACAGCCCCCCCTGTAGAGAACGCCATACAGCCCCCTGTAGATAACGCCATACAGCCCCCTGTAGAGAACGCCATACAGCCCCCCCTGTAGAGAACGCCATACAGCCCCCTCTGTAGATAACGCCATACAGCCCCCCTGTAGAGAACGCCATACAGTCCCCCCTGTAGATAATGCCATACACCCCCCCTGTAGGGAATGCCGTACAGCCCCCTCTGTAGATAGCGCCATACAGCCCTCCCTGTAGGGAACGCCATACAGCCCCCCCTGTAGGGAACGCCATACAGCCCCCTCTAGATAACGCCATACTGCCCCCTCTGTAGATAATGCCATACAGCCCCCTCTGTAGATAACGCCATACAGCCCCCTCTGTAGATAACGCCATACAGCCCCCTCTGTAGATAACGCCATATAGCCCCCTCTGTCGATAACGCCATGCATCCCCCTCTGTAGATAACGCCATACAGCCTCCTCTGTAGATAACGCCATACAGCCCCCACTCTAGAGAACGCCATACAGCCCCCCCTGTAGATAACGCCATACAGCCCCCACTGTAGATAACGCCATACAGCCCCCTCTGTTAATAACGCCATACAGCCCCCCTGTAGATAACGCCATACAACCCCCTCTGTAGATAACGCCATACAGCCCCCTCTGTAGATAGCGCCATACATCCCCCTGTAGAGAACGCCATACAACCCCCCTGTAGATTATGGCATACAGCCCCCACTGTAGAGAATGCCATACAGAGTCCCCCCTGTAGATAACGCCATACAGCCCCCTCTGTAGATATATACAAAGGGGGCTGTATGGCATTATCTACAGGGGGGGGCTGTATGGCGTTATCTACAGGGGGCTGTATGGCGTTATCTACAGGGGGATGTATGGCGCTATTTACAAAAGGGGCTGTATGGTGTTATCTTCAGGGGGGCTGTATGGCGTTATCTACAGGGGGGCTGTAAAAAAGGCACTATCTACAAGGGGGGGTTGTGTGACACCCAGGGGCGGGGGGCCCCAGTCAAAAGTTTGCTATGGGGCCCAGTCTTTCCTAGTTACGCCCCTGCGTACACCGATACATTTATTTCCGGAAATAGCCGAACAGACACGACACAGCAGAGCGCTCACACGAGCACTTCAGCTGCTTCGTTCTAGCGATTGGTGGGGGTCTCAGTGCTCGGACCCCCACCAATCCAAACTTCTGACATATCACTATGACACGTCAGAAGTTTGTCGAACGTGTAGCTACACTTTAAATCAGCGAAGTAGTCCAACGAATCTACGACATAGTTCAAATGGTCCAGCGTAACCTGCAAAACAAAACTTAGCAGTATGAAAAATAAAAATAAAGATGGCTGCCCCCACAGAAGTGCAAACATATGAATAAATAGTTACTTTAGAGAACATATTAAAATAATTAGAAAAAATAGGCATATAAAGTAAAACTTCAATAAACTATCAAATAAAAAAAAATTAAATAATTATAACACCTTTCCTTTAAAGAGAACCTTTCACCTGCCCATACATGTGCAGCTGAGTGCATCATGTAATGGGCAGGGCTGCACAAACCCTGGGGCACTTTACATTTTTATCCTGCCCTCCTTTGTTATTTAGAGATTGGTGCCGTAATATTTGGCGCCCGATATTTAAATAACCCCCTGAACTGTCAATGGGGAGGTAATTGGCAAGGGGGCGTGTAACATCGCTCTGACTGTCCAATCAGCTACGGACAGTGTCACGGAAAAGGCTGGAGAGAGGAGAGCATGTGTGCAACTCCGCCGCCACTTCGGAACAGAAGAGGAGAAAAATGTGAATTCTTCTATTCCATGGTATCGAAGCTGTGCACGCACGCACACTCTCACTCTTTAGCTCTCGGCAGGCAAGGACGACAAGACTGAACTCTCGCGAGAGATCATACAGTCTTGTACTTACATGCCGAGGGCTGAAGAGTGAGAGTGTGCGCATGCACACGCTCTCTAGCTCCTGCTGTTGACACTGTCCGTAGCTGATTGGACAGTGTCACAGCGATGTTACACGCCCCTTGCCAATTACCGCCCCATTGACAGTTCAGGCGGTTATTTACATATGGGACACCAAATATTACGGCACCGATATCTAAATAACGAAGGAGGCTAGGAAAAAAATATAAAGTGCCCCAGAGTTTGTGCAGCCCTGGCTATTACATGCTGCACTCAGTTGCATATCTATGGGCAGGTGAAAGATTCTATTTAAAGTGTAACCTTTTTTTGTAAAAACTTTAGACATGTCAGAAGTTTTGATCAGTGGGGTCCGAGCACTGAGACCCCCACTAGTCGCTAAAACGAAGCAGCAGAAGTGCTCAGGTGAGTGGTGTGCTGCTCCGATTCTGCTTGGGTTTCCTTGGAGCAGTGTATGGGCTCAATAGAAAGTCTAGGAGTCCGTACACCGCTCACTCGGCCGCAAGTCGATCATAAATGAAGCGGCACAACGCTCACCCGAGTACTTCTGCTGCTTCGTTTTAGCGATCGGTGGGGGTCTCAGTGCTCAGTCCCCCACCGATGAAAACTTCTGACATGTCAGCATGACATGATAAAAGTTTAGTTACAGTTTAAAGGCTATGTACACATTTAAAAACTTGTATATGTATATATGTATATATATATATATATATATATATATATATATATATATATATATATGAAGATATCCATCAATGTGATTGGTGCAAGTCCTAATTACTTTTTATTGAAAATTATTTTTACTTTTTGAGATACAGCGGCTTTGTAATCTGTATACAGAGCAGCTGTACCTAGTGCTGAGACCTGAATCCACTAGGTCACCTATTATCAATCACATCTAAGTTATGAACTTAGATCTGATTGGTGGCAGTTCGATCCTGCCCCAACTAATTTAAAAGGGGTCGGCCGATGCTGGGGGGCCGGGAGTATACTGCAAGGGGGGGGTCTGAGCCCTCACTAGTTACTACACTGAAAGGTTAGGGGGGGTCTGAGCCCCCCCTATAGAGCCGTCTGCAGTAAGTCCGACGCTCAGACCGCCCCCCCTACATCCCCCTATCCTTCCATTATAGTAAAGGGAGGGCTCTATGGGGTGGATTATCCCCCCCCCCATAGAGCCCTTGGCTGCCAGTAAAATGCCTCCCTCCCTTGCAGTATACTCCCGGGTCCCGGTCCCCCAGCTACGGCCGACCGACACCTTTTGAATTAGTGAAGGCAGGAGCGTGAGCGCTGTAAGTGGTGCTCAGTTTTTAATACAAGCCACCGCTCACCTCATGCATCTTGTCACTTCTCTTCTCGACTGCTCCTTCTGCAGACTTGCTCCTCTCTGGCGGCGCATGCTGCGTAGGACGTCAGAGAGGAGGAGGAGTGTTCTTACAGACGTGCCCATCATGCGGCACATCAGGTAAGTAAAATAAGGCATGCCCCCTCCCCCCGGTCCAGTCCAGTCATGGCAGGTGGCAGGTGCGGCACTGTCTGCAGACTAAATGCTGTGGTCACTAATGAATGTAGCATTTAGAAGGTTAAATAACGGAGATTACAACATTTTCCTCATAACAGGGGGATCCATCCATTTACAAGAGCTTAGAGCTGCTAAAAGAGAACGGCTATCATTTTGGTAGACTCCGCCTGGCCCCCTATTACATGGTCGACTATTCATTTGTGGCTAAAACTTCCTTTTAGTGAAACGAAGGGGCCTACACCAATCCCTGAATAACAATCCCATAGCATTATCCCTCCTCCACAAAACTTTACAGTCGGCACAATGCAGTCAGGCAGGTAACGTTCTCCTGGCATTCACTAAACCCAGACTCATCCATCAGACCTCCAGATTCATCACTCCACAGAACACATTTCCACTGCTCCAGAGTCCAGTGGTGACGTGGTTTACAGAACTCCATCCGACACTTTGCATTGTGCTTGGTGATGTAAAGTTTGCATGCAGGACTTTGGCCATGGAAACTCATGCGATGACCGTTTTTGTACGGATTTTAATGCCCAATGTGGTTTGGAACTCTGCAGTTATTGAGTCAGCAGAGCGGTGACAACTTCTATGCGCCTCAGAACGCAGCAACCCAGATCTATAACTTTCGTGGCTGAGTTGCTATGGTATCTAAATTCTTCCACTTTGCAATAATACCACTCACAGTTGATCGTGGAATATCTAGGAGGGAAGGAACTTCACAAAATGACTTGTTATAACGATGGAATCCTATTACAAGACCATACTGGAATTCAGTGAGCTCATTAGGACGACCAATTCTTCCACAAATGTTTGTAAAGGCGACTGCAAGGCTGGGTGCTGGATTTTATACACCTGCGGCAATGAGATTGAATGAAACACCTGAATTAAACAATTAAGAGGTCTGTCCCAATACTTTTGTCCATATAGCGAACATCTCTGTTATATGGCGCCATATGGAGGTACCATATGGCGGCACTCACTATCTATGGCTCTGTGGTATGGAGTAACAGGACCTTCGGGAGCTCCCGTGCCGTTTTCTCCACACGGCTCTGCTGTGTGTATGACACCTATAACTGATCGCTGGCTTCCAGTGCGGCTGTAGGGGCTCATGCCAGCAGATACATAGGACCTCTATTTTGGATCTAAATTTACATTAAATGGTTGCTAAGTAAGGTACTCAAGCAAGTCAGAAGAGCCTCACTTTAATAAAACAGTTCATCAATTAAAAAACAAGACGTTTTTTTTTAGTTATTTGTTACAAATATATATTCTGTTTTCTGACGTATATTCTAATGGGTTTGTCTGGTTATTTTACCATGAAAAAATTGCCTGTAGCTGGAATGTAGGTGGAAACCCTTTCTAAGGCCGCTTTCACTCGGCAGTAAAATGATCACATTTTATCCTCCGTATTGCTGTCTCCTGTGTGGAACTGTTCCGCTGCCTGTACACATAAGCCAAACTTGATGATTTTAGTGGGATTGACCTACAATCTTATGTGTATGGGAGGCTCTCAACTCTTCTCCAATGCCAGATGTCAGGAATTTTGTTTCAATAGGTCTGACCCAACTTCCAATCCGTCTGTATTTGTACCAAAAAATGGTACCTACATAAAGTACAACTCGTCCCGCAATACAACTACAATGTAGATTCATACAGCTACAACGTACAAAAAATAAAAAAGTTATGAGCGTTGGGATGCAAAGAGGGAAATATAAAAAATTGTTCTTTCCTCAAGGCCAAAATTGGCCGTGTGCTTGAGGGGTTAAACTCTCTCATATCTATAATAATATATCCTTACCACTATGATGAACTCTCATAAAATATGCAAAATTTACATTCTTTCCATTTCTGGTCATGATCACCTAAATTCTAGATTCCCATAAAGAGTAATTTATAATGTCCCGCTAAAAAATAAGAATATTACACAAGTCATTATACAAACAGATGTATATAAAAATCACGATTCAGACCATTTGGACACATAATAATTTATCCAAAACACCTCCCGATCTTTAAGTCGCTCATGGCGATCACCCCCTCTGCGTTCTTGTATTATTTCCTCTAGAACCTGAAATCTTATCTGAGTAGGTGAGTGACCACTTCAGCAAAGTGTCGAGGTGCTGGAAGTTCACATGGTGTCGTGCGGACTGTGGGTTTATGGTGGGAGATACCGTCTCTGCCACATAATATAGTGCGCAAGGACATTTCAACATAAACACCACATACATAGTATTACAGTCACATCGTGACCGAATTGGTATCTTATTGCCTGAATGTGGATCTAAAATATTCGCACCATGTGGAAATGCTACAATATATATATTTATATATATATATTGGATTTTCTTTCAGTGCAAGGTGTATGACAGGGTGGGTAAGAGAGTGGAAAGTGGCATGGGCGGGAGTGGGGCCAGGTGGACATGCCCCCTGACAGGGGCTCTGTGGAGGGCCAAGAGGGAGACAGGTGGGCAGGGGCGATACATAAATAAAATCATTGCACTGAAGCTGCTGCTTTTATACAGCAGATTCAGTGACCAAGTTGCGGTGCTGGCTGCTGCCTCTGGTTCCTGCAAGGTCTACGATCTTCCACCAACGCAGTGAGAAAGAGATTGAAGGTCAAGCATTCGCCCGTTGCTTCATTCAATGTCTATGGGACTGACTGAAACAGCCAAGACATTGAATGGATCGGCAGCGCGCATGGTTGACCACCCCTCCATTCAATGTCCTCCTCTGTAATCTGCAAAATGATCTTCATATGATAAGCATGTACGCATTTAAGAGAATATGGACCTTTAGCTATTGAGTGCTTACCAGAAACAATACTTTCCCCCTGCACAAGAAAAAAGATGACATCAGCACTCAGGGTATTAATACATAAAAACCATGTACACCTTTGCAACCAATTTTGTTTATTGCTCCAATACATCTAAAATAAAAAATGAAGCAATTTTGCAAATAGTCTCAATTACGGACGTCCCACTGTTTTCTGTCTACATTTCCTATGCATTCCTCTGTGTTTCCATGGTTACAGACTACAAACCCACCCTGTGTAGTCTGATACTGTAGTCATGTTTTACTATTTTCCATCTGTGCCCTAATTCTTGAAACCTACCAAAAGTACATGATCAAGAAGTAGGGTACGGATAGAAGAGAGTAGCATGTGACTACAGGATCAGACTTTACAGGGTGTGTTTGCAATCTGTAAACATGTAAACATATAGGTCTGCATAGGAGCTGTACACACCGGTAGGATATTTGTAATCATGACTATTTTCAAAGTTGTTTAACTTTTTATTTTAGATGCATTGGAGCAAAATATACATGTAGTACATACACCGCGTTCCAAATTATTATGCAAATGTTATTTTTCGCTGATTTTCCTAAATAGTCGATGCAAATGACAGTCAGTATAATCTTCAAGCCATCAACCATTGAAGTATAATGCGAATTTTATTGAACAAATCTCCTAATGATAACAGATTTTTTTTTAGAAGTAAAAAACTCAAAATGCACTGTTTCAAATTATTATGCACAACAGAGATCAAAACATTTTAAAGGTTGTAAAGAGAACTAAAATGGTAATTTGTTGAATTTGCAGCATCAGGATGTCAAATTTACAGAAATCAAAAGCTCTCTCAATAAAAAAAAACTTAACAGGCCAAGTTACATATTAACATAGGACACCTTCTTTGATATCACCTTCACAATTCTTGCATCCATTGAATTTGTGAGTATTTGGACAGTTTCTGCTTGAATATCTTTGCAGGATGTCAGAATAACCTCCCAGAGCTTCTGTTTTGATGTGAACTGCCTCCCACCCTCATAGATATTTTACTTGAGGATGTTCCAAACGTTCTCAATAGGGTTGAGGTCAGGGGAACATGCGGGCCACACCATGAGTTTCTCTCCTTTTATGCCCATAGCAGCCAATGACACAGAGGTATTCTTCGCAGAATGATATGGTGCATTGTCATGCATGAAGATAATTTTGCAACGGAAGGCACGGTTCTTCTTTTTTTACCACGGAAGAAAGTGGTCAGTCATAAACTCTACGTACTTTGCAGAGGTCATTTTCACGCCGTCAGGGACACTAAAGGGGCCTACCAGCTCTCTGCCCATGATTCCAGTCCAAAACATGACTCCGCCACCTCCTTGCTGATGTCACAGCCTTGTTGGGACATGGTGGCCATTCACCAACCATCCACTACTCCATACATCTGGACCATCCAGGGTTGCACGGCACTCATCAGTAAACAACACGGTTTGAAAATTAGTCTTCATGTATTTCTGAGCCCACTGCAACCGTTTCTGCTTGTGAGCATTGTTTAGGGGTGGCCGAATAATAGCTTTATGCACACTTGCAAACCTGGAGGATCCTACACCTTGAGGTTCGCGGGACTCCAGAGGCACCAGCGGCTTCAAATACCTGTTTGCTGCTTTGCAATGGCATTTTAGCAGCTGCTCTCCTAATCCTATTAAATTGTCTGCAGAAACCTTCCTCATTATGCCTTTATCTGAACGAACCCGTCTGTGCTCTGAATCAGCCACAAATCTTTTCACAGTACGATGATCACGCCTAAGTTTTCTTGAAATATCCATTGTTTTCATACCTTGTGCAAGGTATTGCACTATTTCAAGCTTTTCGGCAGCAGAGAGATCCTTTTTCTTTCCCATATTGCTTGAAACCTGTGGCCGGCTTAATAATTTGGAACATCGTTTGATTGGACACACCTGGAAAACTAATTATCACAGGTGTCTGAGATTGATTACAATGATCCAAAGAGCCCTAAGACACAATACCATCCATGAGTTTAATTGAAAAACTAATAATTAAATGTTTATGACAATTAAATCCAACGTGCATAATAATTTGGAACACAGTGTATGCCTTTAAATCAGACAGAATCAGTTTTTTCTTTCATATTAAGAAAAGCGTGAACCCTAATGTGGACGTAAATAATATTGTGGAATAATAGGTTTTTAATGTATGAGCGTGAGGGTCCAACCCCATCTATCCTAAGGGTTCGTGGTCCCTTTATTGTTTATTTAGACACAGCGATGTATATACAGGTTTGGCTGTGCTTGGTACTGCAGCTCAGCCCATTCACTTGAAAGACTAGGCTTCCTGGTACACATGATTGGCAGGTTCACATGACCGGATTTCCACTGATCATACATCGATAGTCTATAATAAAGATATACCATCAATGAAGAAGCTCCGGCGGACACGAGCTGTCGATTTATTGCATTCATCTGAATGGCCGCCAAGTAATACTACATTTCCACTGCAGAGGAAATGTCTAACTGGTCAGGACAATCCCCTAACTAAATCAGCTGTTTGTCAAGGGTGTCTGGAGCTCCCATATGAAACGTGAGCAACAAGAATGGTGAACGAGCCGAGTCAAAATCAGAAGTGCACAAGGTACCAAACGCAGAGCAGGAGATTAGTCAGTAAGCCAGGGTCAGTATGGAGCAGGATCAAATAGTCAGAAGCTGTAGCTGGGCCAGGAAACCACACGAGAAGAATCACAAGCAAAGGAGGAACAGGAAAGGCAGGCATAAATAGACAGAGGGCGGGAGCTAGCTCCGTCTGGCCAGGCTGCAATAGGCTCTCCCACTCCTAAGCCTGCCATCCTGAGTGGTGGAAGATGGAGTCAGTCTCAGAGACACAGACTCAGGTGCAGACTGATTACCAATGGGAGTATACACAGAAGTTGTGCCTGGCAGTTCCTTTACAGTACCCCCCCTTTTATGAGGGGCCACCGGACCCTTTCTAAGTGGACATGGTTTATTGGGGAAAAGAAGGTGGAACTTACTGACCAATACCCCAGCGTGAACATCCCGGGCGGGTACCCAAGTCCTCTCTTCAGGCCCGTATCCTCTCCAATGGACCAGGTACTGGAGGGAGCCTTGGACCATCCTTCTGTCCACAATCTTGGCCACCTCGAATTCCACCCCCTCAGGGGTGAGAACGGGAACAGGAGGTTTCCTCGAGGGAGCCAAGGATGGGGAGCAGCGTTTAAGGAGGGAGGCATGAAACACGTCGTGTATTCGAAAAGATGGGGGCAACTACAGTCGGAAGGAGACCGGATTGAGGACTTCAATGACCTTATACGGCCCAATAAACCGGGGAGCAAACTTCTTGGATGGGACCTTAAGGCGCAAGTTCCTAGATGATAACCACACCAGATCCCCGACCATAAACAAGGGGTTAGCAGAACGTCTTCTATCAGCCTGAGTTTTTTGTACGCTCTGGGACGCCTCTAGGTTCTTCTGAACCTGGGCCCAGACTGTGCACAGTTCCCGATGAACGACCTCTACCTCGGGATTGTTGGAACTACCAGGTGAAACGGAGGAGAACTGTGGATTAAACCCAAAATTACAGAAAAAGGGGGAGACCCCTGACGAGTTACTGACCCGGTTATTAAGGGAAAATTCGGCGAGGGGAATGAATGAGTCCCAATCATATTGACAGTCAGAGATGAAACACCTTAAATATTGTTCTAGAGATTGATTAGTCCTCTCAGTTTGGCCATTAGTTTCAGGATGGAAGGCAGAGGAGAAGGACAGATCAATCTCCAACTTTTTACAGAAGGCTCTCCAAAACAAGGAAACAAATTGTACCCCTCTGTCCGAAACAATATTGACAGGGACCTCATGGAGACGCAGGATGTGTTTGACAAACAAGGTAGCTAACGTCTTGGCGTTGGGTAGTTTCTTGAGGGGCACGAAGTGGCACATCTTACTGAAGCGGTCTACTACCACCCACACCACCGACTTGCCTTGAGATGGAGGCAAATCGGTGATAAAATCCATGGAGATATGGGTCCAAGGTCTCTGGGGAATGGGCAAAGAACGTAGTAAGCCCGCTGGTCGGGACCTGGGAGTCTTGGACCTAGCACAAACCTCACAAGCGGCGACGTAGGCCTTAACGTCTTTAGGCAACCCAGGCCACCAATAGTTTTTGGCAATGAGGTGTTTGGTACCCAGGATGCCTGGATGACCAGATAGTGTGGAGTCATGATTTTCCCTAAGTACCCTTAGCCGGTATTGCAGGGGAACAAACAGCTTGTCCTCATGAAGGTTCCCGGGAGCTGAACCTTGATCAGCTGCAATTTCAGAGACTAAATCAGAATCAATGGAAGAAATTATTATACCAGGAGTCAAAATACAAGCAGGATCTTCCTCCGAAGGAGGGCTGGCCATGAAGCTACGCGACAGTGCATCGGCCTTAATATTTTTAGACCCAGCCCTATAGGTAACCAAAAAGTTGAATCTGGTAAAAAATAGCACCCATCGGGCTTGTCTCGAGTTGAGCCTCCGGGCAGATTCTAGGAAAACCAGATTCTTGTGGTCGGTAAAGACCGTTACCTGGTGCCTAGCCCCCTCCAGGAAGTGGCGCCACTCTTCAAATGCCCATTTAATGGCTAAGAGTTCGCGGTTGCCAATATCATAGTTACTCTCAGTGGGCGAAAACTTCCTGGAGAAGTAGGCACAGGGGCGGAGATGGGTGAGGGAACTGGTACCCTGGGACAAGACAGCCCCCACTCCCACCTCGGATGCGTCAACTTCCACGATAAATGGCTCCATTTGGTTGGGCTGAACCAGCACAGGGGTCAAGAGAAAGCACTTCTTAAGGACCTCAAAAGCCTGGACAGCCTCAGGAGGCCAGTGGAGGAGATCAGCACCTTTGCGAGTGAGGTCCGTAAGAGGCTTAGCGATGACCGAGAAGTTAGCAATAAATCTCCTGTAATAATTAGCGAACCCCAAAAAACACTGTAACGCCTTCAGGGAGGCAGGTTGGACCCATTCCGCCACAGCCTGGACCTTGGCAGGGTCCATGCGGAATTCATGAGGAGTGAGGATTTGACCCAAAAATGGTATCTCCTGTACCCCAAACACACATTTTTCGGTTTTCGCAAACAGTTTGTTTTTCCGAAGGACCTCGAGCACCTTCCTGACATGCTCAATGTGGGAGGACCAGTCCTTGGAAAACACCAGTATGTCATCAAGGTACACTACAAGAAATACCCCCAGGTAATCTCTCAAAATCTCATTTATGAAATTCTGGAAGACCGCAGGAGCATTACACAACCCAAAGGGCATGACGAGGTATTCGAAATGACCTTCGGGCGTGTTAAACGCAGTCTTCCACTCATCCCCCTCTTTGATGCGGATAAGGTTATACGCCCCCCGTAGATCAAACTTAGAGAACCATTGGGCCCCCTGAACCTGATTAAAGAGATCAGGAATCAAAGGAAGGGGATACTGGTTCCTTACAGTGACCATATTCAAGTTACGGTAGTCAATGCATGGCCTAAGACCACCATCCTTCTTCCCTACGAAGAAGAAGCCAGCACCTACCGGAGAAGTAGAGGGGCGAACGTAACCCTTGGCCAGGCATTCCTGGATATACTCTCTCATGGCTTCACGTTCGGGACAAGAAAGATTAAATATCCTGCCCTTAGGGAGCTTAGCTCCTGGTACCAATTCAATTGCGCAATCGTATTCTCTATGAGGAGGTAACACTTCGGAGGTCTCCTTAGAGAAAACATCAGCGAAGTCCTGAACAAACTCAGGTAGCGTGTTCACCCCCTCAGGGGGAGAAATAGAATTAACAGAAAAACATGACGTCAAGCATTCATTACCCCATTTTGTGAGCTCCCCAGTATTCCAGTCATACGTGGGATTATGCAACTGCAACCAGGGAAGGCCTAAAACCAAATCGGAAGATAATCCCTGCATCAAAAGTACAGAGCACTTCTCCAAATGCATGGAGCCAACAAGGAGTTCGAAAACAGGGGTAAGCTGTGTAAAATAACCATTAGCAAGAGGAGTGGAGTCGATACCCACTACCGGGACAGGTTTAGGCAAATCAATCAAAGGCATAGCTAGAGACATAGCAAATTCCACAGACATGATATTAGCAGAAGACCCTGAATCCACGAAGGCACTGCCGGTAGCAGACCTACCACCAAAAGAGACCTGAAAGGGAAGCAAAATTTTATTACGTTTCATATTTACGGGAAATACCTGTGCGCCCAAGTGACCTCCCCCATGATCACTTAGGCGCGAAAGTTTTCCGGCTGCTTATTCTTACGCCTAGGACAGGTGTTCACTTGATGCTTGTCATCCCCACAATAGAAGCAGAGACCATTCTTCCTGCGGAACTCTCTACGTTGTCGGGGGGACACGGAGGCCCCGAGTTGCATAGGTACCTCCGAGTCTTCCGTGGAAGAGCGAAGCAACGGGACCTCGGGAGGCATCATGGGGGAGTCAGAGGGGAAAACACAAAAACGTTCAAGCTGTCGTTCACTGAGACGTCGGTCAAGTCGTACCGCTAAAGCCATAACCTGGTCTAGGGTGTCAGAAGAGGGATAGCTAACAAGCAGGTCTTTCAGGGCGTTCGACAGACCCAACCTAAACTGGCACCTTAAGGCAGGGTCATTCCACCGAGAAGCTACGCACCACTTCCTAAAGTCAGAACAATACTCCTCAACAGGTCTCTTACCCTGACGTAAGGTCACCAGCTGACTCTCGGCAAAGGCATTCCTGTCAGTCTCGTCATAAATGAGTCAGAGAGCAGAAAAGAAACGATCAACGAAGGAAAGTTCAGGGGCGTCAGGAGCCAAGGAGAAGGCCCACTCTTGGGGCCCTTCCTGGAGCCGGGACATAATTATACCCACCTGCTGGCTCTCAGAACCTGAGGAATGAGGCTTTAAGCGGAAGTAGAGCCTACAACTCTCCCGAAAGGAGAGAAAAGTCCTCCGGTCCCCTGAGAACCGGTCAGGCAACTTGAGGTGGGGTTCAAGAGGTGAGGTGAGGGGCACTACCATGGTAGCGTCAGGCTGGTTGACCCTCTGAGTCAGGGCCTGGACCTGTAGGGAGAGACCCTGCATTTGCTGGGTCAGGGTCTCAAGGGGGTCCATAGTAGTGTCAGGGAGCAGGGTAGACTAGGTATATGGGCTTGTGATTATGTAATGACGGGGGTAGGGAAACGGACAAGTGAGCCCTAATCTACCCGCCACTCTGTCCCTGCCTACTTGCAACGACCCGCCCTAGGCGACGGTGTACAACTTGGCGGCGGTCCCTACACTCAGTAAGTGCACGAGACAAACAGACAAGGGAACACAAAGCAAAGGGAAAAAGGCAGTTGCCCACGGCAACACCGTGAGCAACAAGAATGGTGAACGAGCCGAGTCAAAACCAGGAGTGCACGAGGTACCAAACGCAGAGCAGGAGAGTAGTCAGTAAGCCAGGGTCAGTATGGAGCAGGATCAAATAGTCAGAAGCTGTAGCTGGGCCAGGAAACCACACAAGAAGAATCACAAGCAAAGGAGGAACAGGAAAGGCAGGTATAAATAGACAGAGGGCGGGAGCTAGCTCCGTCTGGCCAGGCTGCGATAGGCTCTCCCACTCCCAAGCCTGCCATCCTGAGTGGTGGAAGATGGAGTCAGTCTCAGAGACACAGACTCAGGTGCAGACTGATTACCAATGGGAGTATACACAGAAGTTGTGCCTGGCAGAGTCTTTACAGTCATGAAATCTGAAGAGACCGAAAATCTCCGCGATCCAGATGCCAGTAGACATTCGGGTTATGAGTCGAAAAATGGCCCATAGGCAAAGGGGGTGTTGAGATGTGTTTCTGCTCATATTCTTACTCTAATGGTAGGAAACAAATTGGCGATAACTCCGATCCTGGCAATTTTCCCCCTCCGATAGATGCCGTTGTCAATAGTTACTGTGGCAGATGGAGTAGGCTACCTCTGTCCCCCAATCACCCCCCACAACGGTTGCAATGACAGCCAGAGACCTATTGAAGGCATCCAGGTCTCTCATCAGTGCCCTACAATTAAGCCTTGCCAAATGACAAAAAAAAAAGTAGCTAAACTTTTAAAAAACATTTGACATGTCATAGTGACATGTCAGAAGTTTTGATAGGTGGGGGTCCGAGCACTGATGGCTAAAACAAGGTGGCAGTAGTGCTTGGGTGTTTCTGATCGGCTTTCCTCGGAGCAGTGTACAGGCTCAATTATGAGTCCATACACCGCTTTCTCGACTTTCAGAGGAAGGCCGATCAGACATAAAAGCGCTCACCCGAGTGCTACTGCCGCTTTATTTTAGCTATCGGTGGAGGTCTCAGTGCTCAGAAACCCACAGATCAAAACTTCTGACATGTCACCATGACATGTGAAAAGTTTTTTTTTAAAGTTTGGTACCCTTTAATAACATTTTAAAAAATATATAAAGTTAAAAAATCCCCCATTTCCCATTTTACACAAAAAATTATTTAAACAATAAAAAAATTAAACGTAATACATCCGTAAAAGTCTGAACTAGTAAAAAATAAACAGCATTGCTTTGTTATTATTTCACTCCCCCCCGCAAAAAAATATAATAAAAAGTGATAAAAATGATGTATGTAACCCAAAGTTGTAACAATAAAAACTACACTAATGTTCAAAGCGATAAAAAGATCGGCACTGCTTTGGCTTGTGGAGCGCTATAAGTCTCAATAATCAGACGACCATATAGGTCTAAACAGATTCAATTGGATCCACAACAGGTGGTGATCAGTGGTGTGATGAGACAAGCACAAGTGCAGTAATAAAAGTAGAAGAGATCCACGGCACTCACCATTCAGTTGAATTTTCATTTAATGTTGTGGCGAACAAAGGCAGTATGGATGTGGAGCACAAGCCTACGGCCGTTTCACGTATACTCATGCTTTGTCAATGCCAATAAAAACTACAGCTCACCCCGGCAAAAAAAAGGCTCTCACACCGCTCTGTCAACAGAAAAATAAAAAAGTTATGACATTCAGAATATCAAGACACAAAAATGTAATTTTTTAACAAATAATTTTTTCTTTGTAAATAGTAAATCATAATGAAAACAAAATAAACTTGGTATCGCCGTAATCTGGCCCTGCAGAAAAATGTTAACATGTTGTTTTTACCGCACGGTGAACGCCATCCCACAAAGAATTTTTCAGTTTCCCAGTACATTATATAGTACATTAAATGGTGCCATTAAAAAGTACAACTTAACCAGATAAAAAACAAGCCCCCATATGGCTATAATGATGGAAAAATAAAAAGTTATGGCTCTTGGAATACAACAAGGAAAAAACAAAAAGAAAAGAAAGAAAATTGGTTGTGTCTACAAGGCGTTACACGTGCGTTTATAAACAGGAAACATCTCTGATTTTCCATTTTGCTGTTTCCTCTTCTGCAAATATTCTAGACAATTTGTGTCTTACCTTTTATTGACTTGTTCTTGCAGGGGCACAGGTTGATGACAATATTTCCCGTCACACTACTCAGCGCATTGTGGCGCCTCCCGGTAGCCGTGCCAACATCACCAGCCTAGGCTAGACCCAAACTAATTCTCCTGCCCCTGGTTTGCGTTCCTCCTCCAAGATGAATTATTTCCGAAAGATTTACCGATTCCTGTTTTTTTTTTGTTTTTTTTTAGAATTTCGGGGGCAGTGACTTTTTCTAGGAGAAGATACCAACAGTTTAGGAAACACAGAGGGTTACATCGCTCATACACACCTATATGTATGTATGTATGTATGTATGTATGTATGTATTTGTACTTTGGTACATATATTCATATGTAAATCATTCATAGGTGCCAGTTGGTATGTTTGCATGTGTTTGGGCATACTCGGGTTGAATTAGAATGCTCCACAAGACCTGTCCTTTCTAGCGACCATTCACGCCCCTCTTTAACTCGACACCCAGGTCGTTTTTTTGTACTTCAGTGAAAGGTCACCTTATAGAAACATCTCGGTCTTGCTACATTCAGGGTCATGGATTTAGGATTATACATCTCTGTGAGAAAATAAATCAGTGCTTAGAAGAAGACATTTCTTTTTCATCATGACGACCATCTACTAAACAATGACGTCAATACAATTCACCAATAGTTAAATCTTTTAATTTTATTTATTGATTTTATCGCAAGTGTAGTCAAGGTTCTTACATTACTTCATCGGTACTTATCAACTATCCAAGACTAATACGTTGCACAGAAAGACCTTTAATGCAAGACTAAAGCTATAACATCGAAAACCTCCTGCCAAGAACGCCAAATGTTGCAATCGATGTGGGTGTAGGGTGTTCAGAGGGGACCCTGGTGCTGACATTGCAGGGTAGCTGTTCCATTTAACCAGTTTTTAACCCATTCTGGGATTTGTGGCTGTGTTCCTGATTGCAGGAGATGTTGTGCTTATGCAAATTAATGTGTCTAGAATGAAAATGTGCTCTCTCCGATATCTTAAATAGCAGAGATAAGTCTTGTGTCTTTTTCCTGTAAACACTGTGTTCTTATTTCTTATCACAGGATCCACTAATAAAATGTTGTGCTTTCAGCAATGCTTCTAGCATGTTACTCTTAACTTGTGTCTTAAATTCATACATTATTTGACACCATTGCTTTAAGGGGTTGTACGCTTTTGGATTACATTTACACACATGTTCTCATGAGAAATCCAGGTGAATACCCTAAACGCATATGTTAATAAAGCATACTTACTAAAAAACCAGAGCCCTTCTGCCTATCTCTTGGCTCCTGTATAAAGATGCCTGGAAACAATGTGGCTAAGTCCATATTTATGGCACCCTGGACATGTGAAGAAGGGTCAAAAGATCCTTTCTACATCCACCAGTGAGTGCTCAGAACTTTTCTTGATCTACCAATGTGTGTTACATCTTCTGAAATTCAATTATACTCCTGACTAATTGTGCTTCAAAGAGATGAGCCCAGGACGTTTTAATATACATAAGCTTTTAGAACATGTTCAGTTATCATATGGACACATAGAATAACAGACTGAGCTCCATCCTACATGAATGAGCTCCGGCAAAAGGATGACTTCCACCAGCCAGGAGAAAACGTGATATGTGGGTGACTACTTCTTGTTAAAAATTATAATTTTGACTGCATGCATGCAGATACATAGATGACATCTTCCTCATCTGGACAGATAGTGAGGCTTCTCTTCAGTCCTTTCATCAATTCCTTAATCAGATCGATGACAATTTACAGTTCACAATGACTTATTCAGTTGAGAAAATAGAATTCCTAGATGTTTGTGTAAAATTGGTTGATAATGTTCTAATTACTGGGCTATATACCAAGGATACAGATCAAAACACTCTCTTAAGATTTGAAAGTAGCCATCCCAAAAATATGATAAGATCATTACCATATAGTCAGATGGTTAGACTTAAACGTATTGTTGATGACCCTACTGAATTGGATTCATCCTTAGATCGTTTGGTATCTAATTTTGTAGAAAGATAATATTCTAAACGGTTACTATATGCTCATAAAACAAGAGTTGATGGTATACCCAGTGATAAGTTAATAAAAACTACTAAAAAAGTGGACAAACATCGGATACCATTTATTTCCACCTATAATGATTTGAGCGGGACATTTCACAAATTCTGAATAAACATTGGCGAATTATTAGTAACAGTTATGAACATATTGGTGAGCTTAACAGCCCACCTCTTATGTCATTTTGGAGACCTCGAAATCTACGTGACAAACTGGTTAAATCCAAGACAAGTAAGATATCCAGTAGTGGTAAACAGACCTTATTGAGATTGTTAAAACCAGGGAATGTTCCCTGCTATAAATGTATCAATTGTCCACTCATGTGTAGGGGCAATGTATTTGAGCACCCTCAAACTCACAGAAAGTACAACATTAGACAGCACTTTACGTGCGATTGTGATTGGATAATTTACGTGTTATGGTGCCCCTGCCAGTTATTATATGTTGGTGAAACCACCTGCGACTTCAAAACTAGGTTGAATAACCATCGGTATTCCATTAGGAAACATAAACGAGATTTGCCTGTAGCGAAACATTTTTTTGAACTAGGACATACCGAAAGAGATTTAAAATATATGATTTTGGAACATATTCCTCTTCCCCAGAGTGGGGGTGATAGGAATGTATTACTACATAAATGTGAATTAAAGTGGATTTTCCTTTTGGAAACATTGAGACCGAAAGGTCTCAATGTTGAATTTAATGTCGCTAGGGCTACTCTCTGAGACTAATCTCTGACATCTGCATTCATCCTCTAGCAATGTTCTTCTTTTGTCTATTATTATTATATATTTTTTTTTGGTTTTGTATTTTTTTATATGAGATGTATATATATATATATACCTTGATCTTTGACACTTTATTTTTTTTATTTTTTAGATCATAAGGTGAATGTAGACCACTTCAGACCACAAGATACAAAATTGACCAAGAAGAAATGGAAGATGGAAATTGGATATTCAAATTTTGATGTCCTGTGAATAGTTTTCATGTATTAATGTTTTGGAAAATATTTATTTAAATGTATGTGAAAGGGGCGCAACAATAATTTAAATATTAGTGTATAAACTGACTGATCTAATAAACTACTGTGGAGATCTCATGGGTTCGATACATGATTGCTGGTTATTGTGGTTGGACTTGGCACACGGGAGTGTGATACTGTCGTTCTACTAACCTTGGTGTAGGTTTTCATGGAGCACATAACTGTGACCCTGATCCCTCCCCTTTCGTGTGAATCCTTTATCCGCAGTTTAATATACCTTATAACTGGCATCGATTATATAGAATTTCTATTACATTTTTATGAATGGATTTATTTGCTGCACTTCGTTTTTGTTGCTGCTTCCCTCTCATACATATACATTTGTATATACAGGTTTTTTACCTTTTCTTGATACTGATCCTGGACATCTTCGGACATATATATCTCCTGAATATTTATAAATTCTGTCATTCCGTGGTTCGATTTATTTTGTGTCTATATGTATTTGTGAAAAATTTTGCTTGATAAGCTATTTACAATAATATTGATTGTTACCTGTCACTTGGCAACGTGTTCCGGAACTTCTTTCCGGTTCTCGCTAGTCGAATGTGTGCACAATGGCGTCAGGAGTTTGTTGATTACCTGTAACCAGGCAACATACTATAGACGTCACTTCCTGGTGCTGTCAGCCTGACGCATGCGCACCTGCTAACAATAAATGCCTGATAGGGAGGACTTAAGTCAAACACATACGAGCACTTTGCATAAATTAAATATCAGTCTTTTGATTGGTCAGTGGTCTGACAGCCGTAACTTGATACACATCTTGTTGAATATTTGATTAAATTGTAATTAGGTCTATAGTAAGTTGTTCTAATATATAGACGTTTTTAGATGTTTTTAATATGTCACTTGTCACTTTCTGTATCAATGTTTTATTTTTTGATACCGTAACTTTTGTTTTACACGTAACTAAATGCTGTTTGTATTTTTGATACTATTGTAATGAGCTTGATTGCTTATATCTGTTACACACTATATAAACCATGACTGTTGTACACACCATTATGCTTGAAAAAAGTCCTAATGTTGGACTGAAACGTCGCACCTCTGTATGTTGGCTTGAATAAATCACAGTTTTTTTTCATTCATCCTGTTGGAGTGCTGCAAGATTTTTTTCACCTGAATTTTTTTCACCTGAATATATATATATATAGATATATAAAAAGGATCTATCACGTTAAATGTCAGAATGGGCTAATATCAGACCCTAGACCCAATCCCTATATTAATATCAAACTACTATATTAGTTTCAGACATACATAAATATATTTATTTATTAATATAGAACAGAACTCTGTATTAATTCACAAACCAGACTGGGCCTCTATATTAACATCTGACTCCTGACATGACATAAATACACATTCAGACCCCAAACTATATACTTACACACCTTTGTTCCGTATTTTGTTCAGCTCCGAGCGGTACAGAATGTGTGCTGACGCTAACCAGCATAGGGACCCAGTGCAGCTGTGCCCGGAGCTGAAGAAGAGCCAGGAGGTAAGTTTACATGATGCTATCTATAGGATTAGACCAATAGATAACGGACGATTTTTATAATTTCTTTTTAAATCTGGAGGGGGCCCATGTTGCGCACACCCCACATTCTGCTTCTTGGGCAAGTGCCCCGGTAGCCCCCTCCGAGCAAGCCTTTCTATATGTGAAGTCGCTTTTCACTCAGAGAAGGAATATTATTAATACAACGCTCCACAGACACAGATGAGTGGTAGAAGTTTATTGATAGTAATGAATATCTGTGCAGTTGTTATCGCACTTTCCTCACAGCAAGAATGGAAAGTCTCGTAGCTGCTTCTACCAGAGAATCTGTGATGAATTAATAGTGCGCCATTGTCAGTCTATGATATCACTACACTGACATAATGGTGGAAACACGCACATTCACTATCACACCGGCAATCACCAGGACTCCCGAATACTGTCCTCATAGTTACGATAATGATGGACAGGGGCGTAGCTATAGGGGGTGCACCCGGGCCCTGGATTCTGAGGGGCCCAAAAGCCCCTTGGCCGCATAAGAAGACACCAGTATTATAAATGATATATGGTAGGTCGGGGCCCTGTTGTAGATTTTACATTGGGACACAGGAGCTTCAAGTTACGCCTCTGATGATGGATCACCACTGAAGAGATGGAGGAGTCTTCTCAACGAAACCCTTCACAGCCGCCATTATTTAAAACCAGATGTTGACCTACTTTACCAGCCAAGATGTCATGTGCCAGAGCCAGAACAAGCGATATTCTACAAGCAGCAGCGCTCATCAGACACTTTCTCTTTCCAGCAATTTCTGAATGTTGTGCAGCTTCACTAGTAGCAGCACTAACAGGGCAGCGACCAGCAGGAGTGGAACGCCGACAGCACCGCTGATGATCAGGATTTTTCTCAGGCTGTCGTCTGTAATGCTGGCAGTGGCTGCAAGATCTTGTTGTGTGGCTGGAGACGCTGTTATTGTGGCTGCTGTATGCGCTGTTGTTGTACGGATGGTTGGCGCTCTTATTTCGGCTGCTATATGCGCCGTTGTTTTCGTTTTTGCAGCCATTTTTCTTGCTGCTGTTAGACGCACTTTTAGTTTCTGGATTGCTGCTGGGGCTGGTGGTGTTTTTATGGTTGTTTGATAAGAGGCTGTTGGAAAACAAGAAAATGATTAGAAAATCAATAATTGATTATCAGAACTGTATTACAGAGATGAGAGATCTGGGAGAGTAGAGAAGCTTACGTTCAGTTGTTGTTTCTTCCATCCAGGGATAGGACTCCTCGTCATAATCTGGTGGCGCTGGTGATAATTCTGGAAATAAGACGTGTCACACAGTTCATCATTAGTAAATGTTTTCTTCTGGTCACTACTTATTTCTGGTGTGAATGTTATGTATAAATGTCAGTATATGGCGTGTGCACGGAGCCTGTACAGAGGAGAACACAATTCCTGCAGCTCTGTACTATGGAGCTATAGGTGCTCTATGTCAGATTAATATGGAATCAGACCGAAAACCCTCCACATGTCTATGGGCGCCATATTACGACTCTGTATAACTCGGAGGTGGTATAGAGGCATAACATGATGCTGTACATGAGCCCCATATCTGTGTATATAACATTTATATCAATGACAAGAATGATCTTAAAGACTGAAGTAAACGTTACCTGCACGGTAGATGGTTTCTGCCTTCTCAGGAGATGTTTTTCCTGCATTGATTTTACGAGCTTAAAATTAAAAATGAAATCATTTAAAATTCCATGAGGCTAAAATAAAATAAGTAATACAAATCCTGATATTGTGATATTATAGCTATAACTGTGTGATGCTTCTAATATTGGGATAGATAGAAGAACTTGTCATCATAAGATAAGAGACATAACAGTCTGTGCCCAGGTCCAGACCAAATATGACTGACAGTGACTGGTATATAGTATATCTACTCTCATAACGACTGATACATCCACTGGTAACAGGCTGTGACATTAGTGGGCATTACCATGACACTGGACCTGCCCGTCCTGACAAAAACACTAATTCTATTATATCATTCCAGTGTATGTGACTTATATTCTCTTACTCAACGACATCTTATAATCATTTACTTGTTAGAAATGTAATTAAATGGATATTATGTTAATCAGAAAACTGTTCCCTAACCAGAGTCTCAGCGTTACATGTGTTACTGTGTGATCTGCTGTGTCTTTGTATATAGAGGTGGATCTACAGCCATAGCCTCCCTGTTTATATGAGATACGATGTTATATTATAAGGCCCCATGCACACGACAGTAAAAAACCTCAGTTTGTGCGGACCGCAATTGCGGTTCGCAAAAACGGACCCATTCACTTTCATTGAACGCGGACACCTTTCCGTAGCACTACGGAAGGGTGTCCGTGCCGCGGAAATGTTCCGGGAATTGTGGAACATGTCCGTTCTTTTGCATTTTGCGGGCCGTGCTCCCATGCTTTGTATGGGAGCACGGCCCGAGAATGCGGCTGTCAGTCGGCGGCCGGCCGTGCCCGCAATCGCGGGCCATGATTGCGGGCACGGTCGTGTGCATGGGGCCTAAGTGTTATTATCTCAGTGTCTATAAAGAATTACCTCACATAGAACTTACCGCGCTTCTTTTTAGTCCCAGCCATCATCTTCTTTAATATTTTTAGCTCTTTCTGTATATCGGTTACACCTACATGATAAAATTCCAGCCATTAACCTTTATTATTCTAGAGGTAGGTTGTCCAGATCTGGTACAATATCTACCTCATTATTTACACTTTATTACGAACGATTGTCTACAATTTTCTTAGAAATTTTTCATTGATTTTACTATTCAAGACCTAACTACACCTAAAACCTAAAAATTCCCTGGTGACTGCAATAGACCCCAATATCCCTCTTCTACCCATGTCACAATCACAGGGTCTTATAGTTAACCGTGTACCTACCAGTGACATGGAGGGGACATTGTGGTCACTGGGGATATCATTTCCTTGACTAATAATATAGTCACCCTGCAGGGTCAAGTGTGAGAAATACATGATTTTAACCCCTGTAGAGCTACTAACTTGTTAGTCCATTAATAAATGTATTCCTATGTACAGTGTTATTTATTACATCTGTGAGGGTCATTCTTTACAAGTTTATATATATAATATGAATGATGTAATAGAGAGAAGACGTTACCTGCATGGTCGGATGTTTCTATGTCCTCATTGATTTTACGACCTGAAAATCAGAAACAAAATAATAAAGGCCATGAGATTATAGCAAAGCAAGTATGAATCCTGATATTGTGATATTATAGATATTATACCTACTCTCCTAATGACTGATACATCTACTGGTAACAGGCTGTGGCATTAGTGGGCATTAGTACAATCAACATGTATTTCCTTACATCTCCTTCACTCCATTGCAGATGTTTCCTCCTAATGTATAACTCTGCAGTGTATTAGTGTTTATATATGGCCACTGTGTATGTTCTGTGCTTTCTACTCAACCAGATTAGTGAACCCATTTATCACAGGAAAGCTATGGGGTATAGTGGACTGGAGGAGAACCTGGTGTATATTGTCAGTCAATGTAGAATATGAGTGTGAGCTCCATCAGGAGATATTTCCTTCATTGATAGTGGAATAAAGCGTCATGTAGAGCAAAGGGCCAAACCCTTTCATGTTATTCTAATGGGTCATATATAAATAATACTGGTGAGTGGCGTGCCAGTCTGGAAAAGGGTGCAGTATGTCTTTGTACATAGCGGTGGATCTACCACCATATTGTCCTTCTTTGTATGAGATAATTTATTATATTGTAGGTATAAGGCCAGAGCTACATGCCCTATAAATGTATGTATGTATATGTATATGTATATATATATATATATATATATATATATATATAGTAACAGCCCCAATTACAACTGCCTCATGACAATTACTGTCTGTAGAAATACATTGGGTCATGGTTACATGTCATTTTCAGGAGATTAATTGTCTCAATGCTTATAAAGATATTCCTCAGACAGAACTTACCAAGCTTTCTCCTAAATACAACCCGGATTTTCTTTGGTTGAATTGTTGTGGTAAAACCGATTTCTCCTGTATGATAAAAATTCACATTCACTTTTATTATTGAAGATTTCATTTCTACCAAATAGACTACAGAGATGTAACTGAGTATTCAGACTCTCTTAGGAATTATTATTTCCAGATAAGAGCATCATATATATTTCCTGTAATATTTCCATGATTTCCAGTCCCCTCTACATCTCCGCTTCTTCTACACTGGGACATTTGGAGATGTTACATTTTTATTAATTATAGATTCCACATGAAGAACAAGATATGAAGCTGAGAACAACAAGAAGATCAAGATAAACTTACCATGGAGGATTCCACGTGGAACAATGATGGATTTTAGTTGTTTTTTGGTGGAAATTCCATTGGAGTGTCCTATGTGAGAAAAGTACTTGAATTACCCTCCATAACTATATATTCATAGCTCGTCCAGCCTATTCTATTACATAGAAGTCATTAAACTGCATTATTAGTCATCTACTTTATATATAGATACTTAGTACAATATATCAGCCTCGTACTAGAACAGACAATATATGTATCTAGAGAACTCACCGATCCCCTGTAGATCAGAAGCAGTCGGGGATGTAAACCCCTGTGTTGTGCTTGTTATTACTGCACTTGTTGGACCTGGAAGAAAATACAGAGAAATTGTTGATCTAATCCCAATAATCCTAATCCATTAACACTGTAATACATGACTATATGTGGTGAAGTAATGGGGTTCTAGTCTACTGGAATGTCTCCAGGATTCCTCCTCCTGACTGGACGTCCTTCTATACATTGCTGACCACAAGTGTCTTCAGGTTCCTCCTCCTGGATGTTGAGTGTGGACACAGAAGACAATGTGCGGGATGGAGACTTGTATCTTCTGTCCCTGACTGCTGCATGATAAACTGAGCCGTTATGTCCTCTATGGATAGAGATGAGTCTGTTCTATAATGTGTTATTATATTACCTGCAGGGGATGTGGTCGTGGTGGTCGGCAACAGTTGTTCAGTTGCAGCAGATGTCTTTACTATAATAAACAAGAACATATTATAATTATTCACAAAGAAATAACAATAAGTGACCCCAATATATGGAGAATCTTATTCCAGTATCAGCCTCGTACTAGAACAGACAATATATGTATCTAGAGAACTCACCGATCCCCTGTAGATCAGAAGCAGTCGGGGATGTAAACCCCTGTGTTATGCTTGTTGTTAATGCACTTGTTGGACCTGGAAGAAAATACAGAGAAATTGTTGATCTAATCCTAATAATCCTAATCCATTCTGATGTCCTGCACAGAGCAGAGAGTCATTCACATACAACATTGTTATGGAGACAATATAATGGAGGAGCCCACCTTCTCCACATGTAGTAGACGCCTTATTGTTCCTTACTCTCCCTATATATCAGCATTGGGGGATCATTAGGGAACATGTTCTGGTGTAATACATGACTCCATATGGTGAAGTAATGGGGTTCTAGTCTACTGAAATGTCTCCAGGATTCCTCCCCCTGACTGGACGTCCTTCTATACATTGCTGACCACAAGTGTCTTCAGGTTCCTCCTCCTGGATGTTGAGTGTGGACTCAGAAGACAATGTGCGGGATGGAGACTTGTATCTTCTGTCCCTGACTGCTGCATGTATAAGCGGAGCCATTATGTCCTCTATGGATAGAGATGAGTCTGTTCTATAATGTGTTATTATATTACCTGCAGGGGATGTTGGCACGGCGATGGACGATGGTTTTATTATCTCGCCAGACGTCTTTTCTGTAAATAATAAAACAATATATTATAGAAAAATCAAATAAACAATGTAAATGAATATAATGAGTTTTTTGCCATTGAAGACACAGAAGACGTCCAGAAGACACTTACCATCGATGGTCGGAGGAAGAGTCACCACAATTTTCCTCAGACGTGTTTTAGGTTTTTCAGTTTGTACATCAGATGTTCCTATGTGAAGGACATTCCATTTATTGGTTATTTATGTTTCCTGTGTTATCTATCCTGAGTATAATATACATCATATGTTTATAGTACCAATCTGTTATTATTATATATGGGATTATGTATCTTCTACTGTAACTGAGAAGAATATTAGATGTCACCAGGGAGCTGTATGACATATAACAGGCTGACGGCTGAGGACATTTCTACATGACTTCTAATATTCCTTATAATTTACAGTATGGGGACAGGACCCCATTGTTCTTAATATAGTTGGGGGTCCGGTCACTGTGATCACTATGTGATTGACATAACAGAGATTTTATCCCCTTTAAGATGGGAGGACAATTGTAGAATAAAATGGTGGCAATAAATAAACTTACCTTGTACGGACTGAAATTCATCCATGATTTGTTTGAGTTGTCTCAAACCCCTGAGAAAATCACGTTGTGTTTCTCCTATAAGAAAAGAATGAAACACATGACCTTTTATTATCATTGGTGACATCTGGGGCCAAACATCGTAGTGATATGTAATAGCAGATTGTGGATTACTGGAGGGTCCTACATTGTACATCTGTAGTCACTGGTAAAGGGTTCACCTCCTTTATCATTACATTTCCATCAATACTAGAGATATGTATATACTATGTGCACATAACATGTATATTACAGTAAGGAACGGCCTCCCATGTACTGAGACAAATGAGCCGTAATAACGGGGGGTCCTGGAGATCTGCTTTTAAGAGGTCACCCACTTTACATCCCCCCTATGTATAAAACACATGTAATAAAAGGGAGTTCTTCACACTAGAGAATCCACAACTGCGGCATTTCTATCTACAAGCTTCCATATTACATATAATAAATTACATTGTTCTTACCTTCAGCATAAGCTGGGATGGGAGAAGACCTGGATGGTCGGTCATTCTCAGATGCTGCTGTTTCAGCAACAAATAAAGCAAAGATAAGCCAGAAAATAAGCATTCTGCTCAGTACACTCGCCATAATCAAGGTCAAATCAAGGAGAAAGTGATAAGTTAACCTATGACTGCTTTATGATGTCATCACACTATGACACCATGGAAGAACATACCATGATTGGTCAAGAAGGTGGATGACATATCTGCTTTATGAAGTCATCACATTATGGCACCATGGTGTACAAAGAAGATACCATAGTATAAGAGGGGGGATATATAAATACAGGGTGACTAGAAAAGTAATAACGAAGAAAAGCTAATGTGTTCAAATGAGAAATAGTATTGTATCACCCATATGTGCGATGTTTTAGACCAACTCAATTGAGGAGGAAGCGTTGCACATTTAGGTGAATAATGCTTCTTATTTTTCACCGTCCATTTGAGCGCTGCCTCAAATTTTTCAGGCATGGAAAATTATAATTCACGTTGACAATTATTTATATAATCAGAAGAGTAGACGTCACACAGGGTCATAGTGCAGGGTTGCACACGTAACCTGTCATATCAACAATCCAAATACGATCAATAAATCGTACGTATCTCTAAATATTACCGTTAATTGGTTATTAAAATAATCTTTAACCCCTTCCCAACATTTGACGTATCCATACACCAAAGTTGGGTAAGGGAAGTATGGAACGGGCTCACGGAGTGAACCCGATCCATGCCGCGGTCAATAGCGACCACAGCATTTAAATCGTTAGAAAGAGGGGGGCGACACACTCTAACAGTTCATCGCGCCCCCCCCCCCCGCAACGCAATCGCAGGGGGGGCGATGGTTGGTATGGCTGCCTGGGGGCCTAATGAAGAACCCCAGGTCAGCCATCTTTGTGCTCCTATTAAGCCCTGCCTCCGGTCAGAGTCACGATATACTGCAATACCTTAGTATCGCTGGTTGAAGTCCGGGGACTAATAAAAAAAAAAAGTAAAAATGAGTAAAATAACGTTTTTTTTAATGTAAAAAAAAATAATTACAATTAAAAGTTCAAAAAGACCCCCTTTTCCCATTTTCCACCTAGAGCATAGTAAAATAATAAATAAATATAATTGGCATCGCCGCGTCCGTAAAAGTCTGAACTATTACATTATATCATTATTTCACACGCACGGTGAACGCCGGAAAAAAAATAAATTGTACACACCAGAATCTAAATTTTTTGGTCACCTAATCTCCCACAAAAAATGAAATAAAAGGTGATGAAAATGTCACATGTACCCCAAAATGATATCATTAAAAACCACAGCTTATCTCGCAAAAAATAAGCCCTCATACTACATAATCGACGGAAAAATAAAAAAGTTATGGCTCTCGGAATTTGGCGACACAAAATACATTTTATATTTTACACTTAGGTTTTTACTTGTAAAAGTAGTAAAATACAGAAAAAAACATACATATTTGGTATCGCCTTAATCGTATTGACCCACAGAATAAAGTTAACATGTTGTTTTTATTGCACAGCAAACTCTGTAAAAACGATGCACAAAGAACAATGGAGGAATCCCTGTTTCTTTCCTTTTCTACCCCACAAATAATTTTTTCTCAGTTTCCTAGTACGATATCCGCCACAGTAAATGGTGCAAAGGAAAATTACAACTCGTCCCGCAAAAATCAAGCCCTCATAGCACTATATCGACGAAAAAATAAAAAAGTTTTGGAAGGTGGGGAGGAAAAAACAAAAATGAAAACCTGAAAAAGGGCTGTGGCCAGGGCCGGTTTATCATTGGTGCTCCTGGAGCACATGTTCCAGGCCCCAGTCTCTGATTAACTCAGGGGGGCCCAGGCATATTTTTTTCTATATTTTTGCATCTTTACTTCAAAACTGCTGCAAATTGAGCATGATTTGTGCATAACTGCATTGTCTCTAAATGACTCTACGCATTTACAAAAAAACGCTGCGTTTTTGCCTCGATTTTGCGCAAATGACCCCAAAACATCAACTAGGAGAGGAATAGGACCTTTGGTGACATCATAGTCACATGACAAAGGTTCTTAACCACTGAGGAGGATAGTAAAGTGATAGAAGGCAGAGTGGAGGTCAGGTGACCTCAGAAAGGGGAGGGTCTTACTCCTAATGCATCTCTATGCAGGGAGAAAAGATACAAGAAGGCTGCAGAGAGGTGGGAGGTAATGAGTGGTCTGAAAAGAGATAGAGCAGTGTGAGGAGGGGGGTACATGGGGAGCAGGGTGTGTGAGGGGGGGGGTAAATGGAGAGCAGTGTGTGAGGAGGGGGGTACATGGGGAGCAGGGTGTGTGAGGAGGGGGGTACATGGGAAGCAGTGTGTGTGAGGAGGGGGTACAGGGGGAGCAGTGTGTGTGAGGAGGGGCGTACATGGGGAGCAGTGTGTGAGGAGGGGGGTACATGGGGAGCAGTGTGTGAGGAGGGGGGTACATGGGGAGCAGTGTGTGTGAGGAGGGGGTACAGGGGGAGCAGTGTGTGTGAGGAGGTGGTGTACATGGGGAGCAGTGTGTGAGGAGGGGTGTACATGGGGAGCAGTGTGTGTGAGGAGGGGGTACATGGGGAGCAGTGTGTGAGGAGGGGGTACATGGGGAGCAGTGTGTGAGGAGGGGATACATGGGGAGCAGTGTGTGAGGAGGGGGTACATGGGGAGCAGTGTGTGAGGAGGGGGTGTACATGGGGAGCAGTGTGTGAGGAGGGGGTACATGGGGAGCAGTGTGTGAGGAGGGGGTGTACATGGGGAGCAGTGTGTGAGGTGGGGGGCACATGGGGAGCAGTGTGTGAGGAGGGGGTACATGGGGAGCAGTGTGTGAGGAGGGGGTGTACATGGGGAGCAGTGTGTGAGGAGGGGCTGTACATGGGGAGCAGTGTGTGAGGAGGGGTGTACCTGGGGAGCGGTGTGTGAGGAGGGTGGTACATGGGGAGCAGTGTGTGAGGAGGTGGGTACATGGGGAGCAGTGTGTGAGAAGGGAGGTACATGGGGAGCAGTGTGTGAGGAGGGGGGTAAATGTGGAGCAGTATATGAGGAGGGGTATACATGGGACGCTGTGGGATACTTGTTTAGGGTTGTGTTGTGAGTAGTGTGTATGTATCTAGTGCTTATGCGGTGAAGTGTTTGTACTGTCTGTGTGTGAGACGTGTGAGTGGTAAATGGGGGGGGGGTCTATTCTGAGGATCTAATATTTAGGTGTCTTTTTGTTGTCTCTGAATTTATTTAAGGGACAGAATTCATTTTTTAAGGAGTAGCTGTCACCAAGTCCTAACATCCCGTTTACATATATTACCTTTACCCCGCTCCCTCCCCGTTTCCAGAGCGAGGGAGTTTAGAACAAATGCGTTTGGTTAGAAAACTTCTCCCTGCGTGGTGATTGGACAAGGCTTGTCATAAGATACTTCGCGCTGATTGGACAGCATCAGAGGCTGTGAAGTTGGCTCCACTCAGGGGGATTCACTGTAGTTCACGCCTTGTTGGCTAACTACAGAGAATGACCATATTGGTCACCTAAATCATTACTCAGGAACAGCCCAACGTAATGTAGGCGCAGCCGTAATGGAGAGAGCGCATGACAAGGTGGTTTGGGGTTTTAGGCTATTACGTTTGAGGCTATGTGTATAGGGAGTAAAAGGGTTAAGTGCAGGGGGGCTGGTGTGCAAATGTATCTATATGTTTGTGGGAGGAGTATAGTGTATATAAGTCCATGCTGGATAGAGGCAGCCCTCTTTCCCGCTGGACAACAGGAGAAAAGATTTGTGTGTGATACTGATTTAAAAAAACAAAAAACAAAACAGTTATTCACTTACCTTATCATAGAGGCTTCACTTGAGACCATGATGGCTAGGATCAGAGACGCAGCGCTGCAGCACGGTCCTGGATGGCTGGAGCAGCTGTTCTCTGGGGCTCTTCCTCCGGACCCAGCGGCGGGAGTGAAGAGCGTGGAGGGACACAGCAGCAGTCATTCCAGGCCTCCGGAGAGGCCTTCACCCGAGGTAACGCCTCAGTCCCGTCGGCGCCGTGGAAGCCCCTCCAGGGACCCTCCTCCTCCAGGTCCTGAGCTATCGCCAGGCGCAGGGCCGCGGAGGTTCAGGAGGAATCCCGGCAGGCGGGCGGGATTGGAGGTGACAGGAGGGGGGGGCCGCGGCCATCTTCCCTCCTCCTGTCTTCAACAACAAGGCCGGAAGTGAGGGCTGTACCGGAAGTGACGGCTCTCTCTGGCGCGGATGTTTCGGGCGTCGGAGGAGCTCATCAGAAGGACGAGCGGACGCCAGGCCCGGCCCGCAGGAAGAGGCGGGCGGGCTCGAATTGGAGGATGAGATCGCCTCCTGCTGGAGCAGGGAGGCATACAGCGGGGACCGGAAGTACACGGTCCAGGTCCGTCAGTGACGTTATGCCCCTTCCGGCAGGGGGGGACAGCGGCCATCTTGCCCCACAGCGAGAGGAGAGGAGGATTCGGATGACAGCCCTGCTGAAGGACTTGGAAGCCAGGGCTGTCTGTCTATCTATGCCACGCCAGAAGCGGGTGGCAGGGCTTTGGATGGGCCGGTGTCGGCGGGGCCTAGGGCATCATTGGCCAGGATGTCGGGCAGCTAAGGGGAGCAAGGGGTGCAGGAGCGCAAATCCCCTGGAACGACGAGATCGCCAGCCGGAACGACTGGATCGGTGGATACGGCCGCTGGGAGGTCACCTCAGGGACGGCCGGGTGAGTCTACTACTGATGTTGTGCCGGGGATGTGTGGCGGCTGTTTTCTGTGTCTCAGATGCAACTGTTTTTTAAGGGTATGCAGGAATATTTTACTAAAGGTTTGGGGGGTGTAGAGCAGTCGCCAGTGAGGGTGTGGGGCGCTGTTAGTGAGGCGAGTGGAAGTGCGGCTGCGGCAGGGGTTGCGGTGGCTAGTGAGGTGGCGCCGGCTGCGGGCGCCGTGGTGGAATTAGATAAGTCGGTTGATGCGGGGGCTGGTACATCTAAAAAAGTTGTGGAGGACGTGCGCTTGGCTGACGCGGCGAAGGGCGAAGTGTACGTGTGTTTTGAGGGCCCGCTTGGGGCGCATTTGAAGGCTGAGATTAGGGACAAGATCTGGAAAGACGAATATGTGGAGATTTTTGCGTTATTGCCATTAGAAAAGTTTAACCTGGACCGGTGGAAACTAGATGAGAGTAAGAAGGAGGAGGAGGATCGTCGTCATTATCGCTTAATTTCTAGGACGTTTGCGAATTGGCTGCAGGCCTTCGCTATTTTGGTTAGCGTGGTGGTTGAAAAGGCGCCGGAGAATTGTTCGGCGCTGTTTTGTTATATGGATTCAGTGGGGGAGGCGTATCGGGAATACGGCGGTAACGCATGATTGAGGTATGACGAGACGCTTCGTCAGCGGAAGTCGGTGCGCCCTTCCTTGAGATGGGATCAAAAGGATATTAGTTTGTGGATGCGATTAATGTCGGCTCCAAAACAGGGGCATCAGCCCTTTCGGAATGCGGCCGGCGGGCAGGGGTTAGCAACGGGTCTTTCAGCTTCCTCGGGTATGTGATATGTGGGTGACTACTTCTTGTTAAAAATTATAATTTTGACTGCGTGCAGCCACCATTAGGTGGGGCTCACTGCATATGGATTTATATAGCTAGTATTGAACTCAATGGAGCTATATGATTTTTTTATGCAGCAAGCTCCATCTAGTGGCAGGCAAACGCTATAACTCAGCAAGAAGTAAAAGCACTTCAGTGCGAAGCCCTCTCTCACCACAGGCCCTATAGCGGTTGCATGGCCTGCCTCTATGGATAAATCAGGTCCCATAGGAAAGTGGCCCATCTACAAACAGCTTTTTCGGAAAAAAAATCACTTTGGCAGCACTCATGACCCATGATCGGTATACAATTATTTATTACTTGCAATGATCCTCTATACTCGATGGATGCACTTGCATACATTGAGGTTCAAGTCTGGATTGCACATACAGTTGCAAGACAAAGTAATGCTTCGTTCACATCTGCGTCAGTACTCCGTTTCAACGTTGTGTCTGAGCTTTACGTCGGAATGGAGCCCTAACTGACACAAACGAAAACCATAGATTTCCTTTTCAATCACGATTGATTTCAATGGTAACGGATTCAGTGCCAATGATTTCCGTTCGTCTTTGTTGTACAAGAGTACCGTTGTTTTGACGGAATAAATAGCGTAGTCGACTACGCTATTAATTCAGTCAACGACGGAAATCTTGCACAACGGAACCAAACGGAAACCATTGGCACCGGATCCGTCACCACTGAAATCGAGACAGGGTCTCGTTCTGACGGAAAACTCAGACTGAACGTCGGAACGGGACCCTGGAGCAGATATGAACGAAGCCTTAGTGAACCTTTTGGAAGTACCTGGATTTCTGCATTGATTACTAATAGAATGTCACAATTTTAGACAAACACAATCTAAACTGAAAACAAACCAAGAGGTTCTACTTTTCATGTCGTTTATTAACCCCTTCCCTCTTTAGCCACTTTTGACCTTCCTGACAGAGCCTCATTTTTCAAATCTGACATGTGTCACTTTATGTGGTAATAACTCCAGAATGCTTTCACCTATCCAAGCGATTCTGAGATTGTTTTCTCGTGACACATTGGACTTTATGTTACTGGCAAAATTTGCTCGATATGTTCAGTATTTAATTGTGAAAAACACCAAAAATTTGCGAAAAATTGCAAAAATTAGCATTTTTCTCAATTTAAATGTGTCTGCTTGTAAGACAGGCAGTTATACCACACAAAATTGTTGCTAATTAACATCACCCATATGTCTACTTTAGATTGGCATCGTTTTTTGAACATCCTTTTATTTTTCTATGACCTCACAAGGCTTAGAACTTTAGCAGCAATTTCTCACATTTTCAAGAAAATTTCAAAAGGCTATTTTTACAGGGGCCAGTTCAGTTGTGAAGTGGCTTTGAGGGCCTTATATATTAGAAACCCCCAAAAAGTCACCCCATTTTAAAAACTTCACCCCTCAAAGTATTCAAAACAGCATTTAGAAAATGTCTTAACCCTTTAAACATTTCACAGGAATTAAAGCAAAGTAGAGGTGAAATTTACAAATTTCATATTTTTCTGCAGAAATAAATTTTTAATACAATTTTTTTTATAACACAGAAGGTTTTACCAGAGAAATGCAATTCAATATTTGTTGCCCAGTTTCTGCAGTTTTAGGAAATATCCCACATGTGGCCGTAGCGTGCTACTGGAATGAAGCACCGGCCTCAGAAACAAAGGAGCACCTAGTGGATTTTGGGGCCTTATTTTTGTTAGAATGTATTTTAGGCACCATGTCAGGTTTGAAGGGCTCTTGCAGTGACAAAACAGTAAAAATCCCCAAAAAGTGACCCCATCTGGGAAACTAGACACCTCAAGGAAATTATCTAGGGGTGTAGTGAGCATTTTGACCGCACAGGTTTTTTACAGAAATTATTGGAATTAGTACGTGAAAATTAAAATCAACATTTCTTCAAAGAAAATGTAGGTTTAGCGATTTTTTTTCTCATTTCCACAAGGACTAAAGGAGAAAAAGCACCGCAAAATTTGTAAAGCAATTTCTCCCGAGTAAAACAATACCTCACATGTGGTAATAAACGGTTGTTTGGAGACACGGCGTGGCTGAGAAGGGAAAGAGCGCTATTTGGCTTTTGGAGTTCACATTTAGCAGGAATGGTTTGCGGAGGCCATATCACATTTACAAAGCCCCTGAGGGGAGAAAACAGTGGAAACCCCCCACAAGTGACCCCATTTTGGAGACTACACCCATTGAGGAAATTATCTAGGGGTATAGTGAGCGATTTGACCCCACAGTTTTTTTGCAGAAATTATCGGAAGTAGGCCCTGAAAATAATAATCTACATTTTTTCAAAACAAATCTAGGTTTAGCTAATTTTTTCTCATTTCCAGAAGGACTGAAGGAGAAAAAGCACCACAAAATTTGTAAAGCAATTTCTCCCGAGTAAAACAATACCCCACATGTGGTAATAAACGGCTGTTTGGACACACGGCAGGGCTTAGAAGGGAAAGAGCACTATTTGGCTTTTTGAGATCACATTTAGCAGGAATGATTTGCGGAGGCCAGGTCACATTTGCAAAGCCCCTGAGGGGACAAAACAATGAAAACGCCCAAAAAGGGACTCCATTTAGGAAACTACACCTCTTGAGGAATTCATCTAGGTGTGTAGTGAGCATTTTGACCCCACAGATGTTTCATAGAATTTATTAGAATTAGGCAGTGAAAATAAAAACAGTCCTTTTTCTTCAATAAGACGTAGCTTTAGCGCAAATTTTTTCATTTTCTCAACAAATAAAGGAAAAAAAGAACCCAACATTTGTAAAGCTATTTCTCCCGAGTACGGCAATACCCCATATGTGGTCATAAACTGCTGTTTGGGCAAACGGCAGGGCTCAGAAGGGAAGGACCGCCATTTGGAGTGCAGATGTTGCTGGATTGGTTTCTGGGCACCTGTGGGCCCAAAACAGTGGAAACCCCCCAGAAGTGACCCCATTTTGGAAACTACACCCCTCAATGCATTTACCAAGGGGTGTAGTAAGCATTTTAACCCTGCAGGTGTTTTGTAGAAATTAGTGTTCACTCGATGTTGCAGAGTGAAAATGAGATTTTTTTCCATAGATATGCCAATATGTGGTGCCCGGCTTGTGCCACCATAACAAGACAGCTCTCTAATTATTATGCGGTGTTTCCCGGTTTTAGAAACACCCTACATGTGGCCCTAATCTTTTGTCTGGACATATGACAGGGCTCAGAAGTGAAGAGTACCATGCGGAGTGGAGGCCTAATTTGGGGATTTACAAAGTATTGGTTCACAACTGCAGAGGCTCAGATGTGAAATAATAAAAAGAAACCCCTGATAAGTGACCCCCACTATGGAACTGCACCCCTCAAGGCATTATTTAAGGGGTGTAGTGAGCATTTTCACCCCACAGGTCTTTTCCATAAATGATTGCGCTGCGGATGGTGCAAATTAAAAATTTATATTTTTCCCTAGATATGCCATTCAGTAGCAAACATGTCGTGCCCAGCTTATGACGCTGGAGACACACACCCCAAAAATTGTTAAAAGGGTTCTCCCGGGTATGACGATGCCATATATGTTGAAGGAAACTGCTGTTTGGGGACGCTGTAGGGTTCAGAGCCGAGGGAGCACCATTTGGCTTTTGGAGAGCGGATTTTGCTTGGTACTATATTTGTTTGAGTATTGCTGGTGTTTTATAATGTGGGGGTACATGTAAGCGGGGCGGAGTATATAAGGGGCATAGTCAGGTGGTATAAAAAAAAAAAAATAATCCATAGATGTGTGTTACGCTGTGAAGCAATCCTTTCTGCACAGGCCGGTGTCGCACTGATAAATGGTGTCATTTCTTACCCCCCTTTTGATCCACACTCCGCACCTTTTGTAGTTTGGGGAATTCTGCTGGGAAAGTGTTGTCCTGGTATAATACGGGCACCGTCGCTTCCAGCGGATATGTTTGGGCCCTCCCCTTCCTGGTTCCCTAATTTTAGGTCCTTGATAAATCGCCTCTTGAAACAGAAGAAATGTTCCCCTCGGGCTTAACTGCATATTTTTTTATTTCCTGACTTATTGGAGCCATAACTAATTTTATTTCTCATAGACGTAGCGGTATGAGGGCTGGTTTGTTGCGGGACGAGCTGTAGTTATTATTGGTACCATTTTGGGGTACATGCAAATTTTTGATCACCTTTTATCCTATTTTTTGGGATGCCAGGTAAACAAAAAAACGCAATTCTGGCACAGCTTTTTTCGTTTTTTTTATACAGCGTTCACCATGCGTTATAAATTACATGTTACCTTTATTCTGCGGGTCGGTACGATTCCGGCGATACCAAATTTATAGAACTTTTTCATGTTTTACAACTTTTTGTACTTTTGTAAAAAGAATGTATTTTTTCTGTCGCCAACTTGTGAGAACCATAACTTTTTAATTTTTTTGTTGACGGACGTGTATGAGGGCTTGTTTTTTGCGGGACGAGCTATAGTTTTTATAGGTACCATTTTTGGATACGTGCGACTTTTTGATCACTTTTTATTGTAATATTTGTAGGGCAAAGTGACCAAAAAACAGAAACTCTGGTAACGTTTTTTACGGGTTTTTTTTACGCTGTTCACCGCGTGCAATAAATAATATAATATTTTGATACCTCCGGTCGTTACGGCCGTGGCGATACCAAATACGTATGGTTTATTATTATTTTTCAATAATAAAGGACTTGATAAGGGTAAAAGGGGGATTGTGTTTTATTTGATTACTTGAAACTTTTATTGTTTTCAAACTTTTATTTTTTGCACTTTTTTTTACACTTTTTTATACTTGTTTTACACTTTTTCTCAAGTCTCACTAGGGCACTTGAATGTCCAACGGTCAGATTTTTTTTTTTCAAATACATTGCACTACCTATGTAGTGCAATGTATTAGATCTGTCAGTCATTCACTGACAGCAAGCCGATTAGGCTTCGCCTCCCGGCGGGGCCTAAATCGGCTTCCGTAATGGCAGAGCAGGAGACCATTGTGTCTCCTGTTGCCATAACAGTAGTCGCCAGTCCCGATTGCCTGTCAGGGCTTGCGATCTGCTAGTAACCACTACGATGCAGCAATCGCTTTCGATTGCTGCATCGAAGGGGTTAATGGCAGGGATCGGAGCTAGCTCCGGTTCCTGCCGTTACAGGTGGATGTCAGCTGTACAGTACAGCTGACTTCCACCGCTGCTGACGCCGGATCAGCTCCTGACCCGGCGCCATCTTGCCGGCAGCTACGGAAGCCGATCAGGCTCCGCCGCCGGGCGGATCTTGACCGGCTACGGTGCTAGGCAGACCGGGAGGCCAGTATTAGGCCTCCGGTTGCCATTGCAGCCACCGGAACCCCGGCAATTTCATTGCTGGGGCTCCGATGAGCTGCAAAAACCTTAAGTGCAGCGATCGCGTTTGAGCACTGCACTTAAGGGGTTAATGGCGGGGATCGAAGCTAATTTCGGTCCCCGCCGTTACAGTCGGATGTCGGCTGTAAGATACAGCTGAGATCCGACGATGATGGCACCGACTCAGCTTCTGAGCCGGTGCCAAACATTTGACGTACATGTACGGCATTTTGCGGGAAGTCAATGCTTTCCATGACGTACATGTACGTCAAATGTCGGGAAGGGGTTAAGCACATTGAGTAAATATTCACAGTACAAGAAGAAAAAGTAAGTGAACCTCTGTGTTAATGACTTCTCCAAGAGCTAATTGGCAAAAGGTGTTTCAATTAAGGAGGTGAGGTCGGAAGTGTGGGTTTCACAGGTGCTTTGCTTATTAAATAAAGGCACACAAAGCCTGGTTATTGACAACATCTTAGATGGGCTCGTGTAATATAGATGACTTAAGCTGGAAAAGGCTACTACAGCATTGTGAAAGACCTGGGTGTATCTCAATCCACGTGTAGGTAAACTGTCTACAAATGGAGAATATTCAGGATTGTTACTACTTTCCGTAGGAGTGTGCATCCTCTTAAGATCACTCCAAGAGCAAAACGGGCAACGTGGAAAGAGGTGAGAAAGAATCCAAGGGTAACAGCAAAAGACCCACTGAAGACTCTACAAACTGCAAAAACCTATAAGAAAAAAAAAACATTTAGCTGGAATTTCACATGGAAAGATACCACTGCCGCTGCTATACAAAAAAACACTGCGGACTGTCTCAAGTTTGCCCGAGACCACCTGGATGTTCTACATTGCTTCTGGGAAAATGTTCTATGGACAGATGAGTAAAAAAGTGGATTTTTTTTATCACAAATGGCAGCAGTCCGTGATCCAAAGCTGAAGAAGCGTTGGGTCATGCAACAAGGCAATCACCTAAAGCACACAAACCAACTAAAGAATGGTTGAAAGCGAAGAGTTGTGTTTTAGAATGGCCGGTACAGAGTCCTGACCTCAACCCTATTGAGATGCTGTCAGACATGATCTGAAGAGGACTATAAAATAAATACCTATCCTCGTTCCCACGGTGAGTGGAGGAGATCCCTTGGCAGGTCTCCTCTGGTCTGTGAATTGTGTAAGACTCGGCGCAGGCAGGCTTGATGACGTCACAGCATCATGCCTGTCTCTGCCAAGCCGCTCATGGCTGGCATTATATAGTAAATGTTGAAGCAGGGAGCTGAGTATTTATTGTACTGTATTTATTTAAAGGAGACCAACTAGAAGAAATTAAGACTAACTAGAAGAAATGCTAATGATGGGGCCACAGTTCTCCGGCCCCTTCATTGTTTATCCAGTCACGGCAGGTCCCCATTCACTTGATCATCGTTCTGATGATCGGTTTAGAGGTCATCACTGGAAAATCCTGGAAAAACCCTGCCCTCACTAAAATATATATATATATATATATATATATATATATATATGTAGCGTCCATGGCCGCGGGCCGTCGGGTTTACTCACCTCCCGACGCCTGCAGCCATGGATCTGTGAGCGCTGGTCTCCGTCTCCCTCCTAGGAGACGCCAGCGCTCACTTCCGCTCCATTCGGCTGTGTCCCGTAGGGTGCGTGCAAGCGCTCGCGCCCGGCCCTAAAGGGCCAGCGGGCGCAAATAGGAAATCGTCATCATCATCAACTGCCACGATTTCCTGGTCTATAAGAAGGCCCCTGGCCTTCTAATCCTTGCCTGAGCGTTGTTATATTTCCCAGTCTGCCTTGTTCCCCGTTCCTATTTCCCGTGCTTTGCATTAGTATCAAGTCGTGCCACGTCCTGTCTCATCTGCCACGTCCAGAGGAATCTGCCACGTCCTGTGTCATCTGCCACGTCCAGAGGAATCTGCTACGTCCAGTGTCATCTGCCACGTCCAGAGGAATCTGCCACGTCCTGTGTCATCTGCCACGTCCAGAGGAATCTGCCACGTCCTGTGTCATCTGCCACGTCCAGAGGAACCTGCCACGTCCTGTGTAATCTGCCACGTCCTGTGTCATCTGCCACGTCCGGTAGAATCCGCCACGTCCTGTGTCATCTGCCACGTCCGGAGGAATCCGCCACGTCTGGCGCAACTTGCAGCTCCTGTGTCATCCTCCACGTTTGGACTATCCAGGTACCCTTGTGCGGGACATTGTATTTCTGGGGTTTCCTGTGGTTTGGCCAGCTGGCTTCCCGCTATGGCGGTACGGCCTAGTGGGTCCACTAACCCGCTCCGTGACAATATATATATATATATATATATATATATATATATAGATATATAAAGAGGATCTATCACGTTAAATGTCAGAATGGGCTAATATCAGACCCTAGACCCAATCCCTATATTAATATCAAACTACTATATTAGTTTCAGACATACATAAATATATTTATTTATTAATATAGAACAGAACTCTGTATTAATTCACAAACCAGACTGGGCCTCTATATTAACATCTGACTCCTGACATGACATAAATACACATTCAGACCCCAAACTATATACTTACCCACCTTTCTTCCGTATTTTGTTCAGCTCCGAGCGGTACAGAATGTGTGCTGACGCTAACCAGCATAGGGACCCAGTGTAGCTGTGTCCGGAGCTGAAGAAGAGCGAGGAGGTAAGTTTACATGATGCTATCTATAGGATTAGACCAATAGATAACGGACGATTTTTATAATTTCTTTTTAAATCTGGAGGGGGCCCATGTTGCGCACACCCCACATTCTGCTTCTTGGGCAAGTGCCTCGGTAGCCCCCTCCGAGCAAGCCTTTCTATATGTGAAGTCGCTTTTCACTCACAGAAGGAATATTATTAATACAACGCTCCACAGACACAGATGAGTGGTAGAAGTTTATTGATAGTAATGAATATCTGTGCAGTTGTTATCGCACTTTCCTCACAGCAAGAATGGAAAGTCTCGTAGCTGCTTCTACCTGAGAATCTGTGATGAATTAATAGTGCGCCATTGTCAGTCTATGATATCACTACACTGACATAATGGTGGAAACACGCACATTCACTATCACACCGGCAATCACCAGGACTCCCGAATACTGTCCTCATAGTTACGATAATGATGGACAGGGGCGTAGCTATAGGGGGTGCACCCGGGCCCTGGATTCTGAGGGGCCCAAAAGCCCCTTGGCCGCATAAGAAGACACCAGTATTATAAATGATATATGGTAGGTCGGGGCCCTGTTGTAGATTTTACATTGGGACACAGGAGCTTCAAGTTACGCCTCTGATGATGGATCACCACTGAAGAGATGGAGGAGTCTTCTCAACGAAACCCTTCACAGCCGCCATTATGTTCAATCCAGATGTTGACCTTCTTTACCAGCCAAGATGTCATGTGCCAGAGCCAGAACAAGCGATATTCTACAAGCAGCAGCGCTCATCAGACACTTTCTCTTTCCAGCAATTTCTGAATGTTGTGCAGCTTCACTAGTAGCAGCACTAACAGGGCAGCGACCAGCAGGAGTGGAACGCCGACAGCACCGCTGATGATTAGGATTTTTCTCAGGCTGTCGTCTGTAATGCTGGCAGTGGCTGCAAGATCTTGTTGTGTGGCTGGAGACGCTGTTATTGCGGCTGCTGTATGCGCTGTTGTTGTACGGATGGTTGGCGCTCTTATTGCGGCTGCTATATGCGCCGTTATTTTCGTTTTTGCAGCCATTTTTCTTGCTGCTGCTAGACGCACTTTTAGTTTCTGGATTGCTGCTGGGGCTGGTGGTGTTTTTATGGTTGTTTGATAAGAGGCTGTTGGAAAACAAGAAAATGATTAGAAAATCAATAATTGTTTATCAGAACTGTATTACAGAGATGAGAGATCTGGGAGAGTAGAGAAGCTTACGTTCAGTTGTTGTTTCTTCCAGCCAGGGATAGGACTCCTCGTCATAATCTGGTGGCGCTGGTGATAATTCTGGAAATAAGACGTGTCACACAGTTCATCATTAGTAAATGTTTTCTTCTGGTCACTACTTATTTCTGGTGTGAATGTTATGTATAAATGTCAGTATATGGCATGTGTGCACGGAGCCTGTACAGAGGAGAACACAATTCCTGCAGCTCTGTACTATGGAGCTATAGGCGCTCTAAGTCATATTAATATGGAATCAGACCGAAAACCCTCCACATGTCTATGGGCGCCATATTACGACTCTGTATAACTCGGAGGTGGTATAGAGGCATAACATGATGCTGTACATGAGCCCCATATCTGTGTATATAACATTTATATCAATGACAAGAATGATCTTAAAGACTGAAATAAACGTTACCTGCACGGTAGATGGTTTCTGCCTTCTCAGGAGATGTTTTTACTGCATTGATTTTACGAGCTTAAAATTAAAAATGAAATCATTTAAAATTTATGAAGCTAAAATAAAATAAGTAATACAAATCCTGATATTGTGATATTATAGCTATAACTGTGTGATGCTTCTAATATTGGGATAGATAGAAGAACTTGTCATCATAAGATAAGAGACATAACAGTCTGTGCCCAGGTCCAGACCAAATATGACTGACAGTGACTGGTATATAGTATATCTACTCTCATAACGACTGATACATCCACTGGTAACAGGCTGTGACATTAGTGGGCATTACCATGACACTGGACCTGCCCGTCCTGACACAAACACTAATTTTATTATATCATTCCAGTGTATGTGACTTATATTCTCTTACTCAACGACATCTTATAATCATTTACTTGTTAGAAATGTCGTTAAATGGATATTATGTTAATCAGAAAACTGTTCCCTAACCAGAGTCTCAGAGTTACATGTGTTACTGTGTGATCTGCTGTGTCTTTGTAAATAGAGGTGGATCTACAGCCATAGGCTCCCTGTTTATATGAGATACGATGTTATATTATAAGGCCCCATGCACACGACAGTAAAAAACCTCAATTTTTGCGGACCGCAATCGCGGTTCGCAAAAACGGACCCATTCACTTCCATTGAACGCGGACACCTTTCCGTAGCACTACGGAAGGGTGTCCGTGCCGCGGACATGTTCCGGGAATTATGGAACATGTCCGTTCTTTTGCATTTTGCGGGCCGTGCTCCCATGCTTTGTATGGGAGCACGGCCCGAGAATGCGGCTGTCAGTCGGCGGCCGGCTGTGCCCGCAATCGCGGGCCGTGATTGCGGGCACGGTCGTGTGCATGGGGCCTAAGTGTTATTATCTCAGTGTCTATAAAGAATTACCTCACATAGAACTTACCGCGCTTCTTTTTAGTCCCAGCCATCATCTTCTTTAATATTTTTAGCTCTTTCTGTATATCGGTTTCACCTACATGATAAAATTCCAGCCATTAACCTTTATTATTCTAGAGGTAGGTTGTCCAGATCTGGTACAATATCTACCTCATTATTTACACTTTATTAAGAACGATTGTCTACAATTTTCTTAGAAATCTTTCATTGATTTGCATCTACAGTTCTGCTTGGTTTGTATTGTATTATTTGGAGAAGTTAGATTTCTACTATAAAGTGTCGGCTTTCTCCTGAAACTAAAAAGCCGCCATCATGGATGTAACAAATATCCTGCTGCTGAGGTGCAAATATTTTACTGCAACTTATTTACTATTCAAGACCTAACTACACCCAAAACCTAAAAATTCCCTGGTGACTGCAATAGACCCCAATATCCCTCTTCTACCCATGTCACAATCACAGGGTCTTATAGTTAACCGTGTACCTGCCAGTGACATGGAGGGGACATTGTGGTCACTGGGGATTTCATTTCCCTGACTAATAATATAGTCACCCTGCAGGGTCAAGTGTGAGAAATACATGATTTTAACCCCTGTAGAGCTACTAACTTGTTAGTCCATTAATAAATGTATTCCTATGTACAGTGTTATTTATTACATCTGTGAGGGTCATTCTTTACAAGTTTATATATATAATATGAATGATGTAATAGATAGAAGATGTTACCTGCATGGTCGGATGTTTCTATGTCCTCATTGATTTTACGACCTGAAAATCAGAAACAAAATAATAAAGGCCATGAGATTAAAGCAAAGCAAGTATGAATCCTGATATTGTGATATTATAGATATTATATCTACTCTCCTAATGACTGATACATCTACTGGTAACAGGCTGTGGCATTAGTGGGCATTAGTACACTCAACATGTATTTCCTTACATCTTCTTCACTCCATTGCAGATGTTTCCTCCTAATGTATAACTCTGCAGTGTATTAGTGTTTATATATGGCCACTATGTAGGTTCTGTGCTTTCTACTCAACCAGATTAGTGAACTCATTTATCACAGGAAAGCTATGGGGTATAGTGGACTGGAGGAGAACCTGGTGTATATTGTCAGTCAATGTAGAATATGAGTGTGAGCTCCATCAGGAGATATTTCCTTCATTGATAGTGGAATAAAGCGTCATGTAGAGCAAAGGACCAAACCCTTTCATGTTATTCTAATGGGTCATATATAAATAATACTGGTGAGTGGCGTGCCAGTCTGGAAAAGGGTGCAGTATGTCTTTGTACATAGCGGTGGATCTACCACCATATTGTCCTTCTTTGTATGAGATACTTTATTATATTGTAGGTATAAGGCCAGAGCTACATGCACTATAAATGTATGTATGTATATGTGTGTATATATATATATATATATATATATATATATATATAGTAACAGCTCCAATTACAACTGCCTCATGACAATTACTGTCTGTAGAAATACATTGGGTCATGGTTACATGTAATTTTCAGGAGATTAATTGTCTCAATGGTTATAAAGATATTCCTCAGACAGAACTTACCAAGCTTTCTCCTAAATACAACCCGGATTTTCTTTGGTTGAATTGTTGTGGTAAAACCGATTTCTCCTGTATGATAAAAATTCACATTCACTTTTATTATTGAAGATTTCATTTCTACCAAATAGACTACAGAGATGTAACTGAGTATTCAGACTCTCTTAGGAATTATTATTTCCAGATAAGAGCATCATATATATTTCCTGTAATATTTCCATGATTTCCAGTCCCCTCTACGTCTCCGCTTCTTCTACACTGGGACATTTGGAGATGTTACATTTTTATTAATTATAGATTCCACATGAAGAACAAGATATGAAGCTGAGAACAACAAGAAGATCAAGATAAACTTACCATGGAGGATTCCACGTGGAACAATGATGGATTTTAGTTGTTTTTTGGTGGAAATTCCATTGGAGTGTCCTATGTGAGAAAAGTACTTGAATTACCCTCCATAACTATATATTCATAGCTTGTCCAGCCTATTCTATTACATAGAAGTCATTAAACTGCATTATTAGTCATCTACTTTATATATAGATACTTAGTACAATATATCAGCCTCGTACTAGAACAGACAATATATGTATCTAGAGAACTCACCGATCCCCTGTAGATCAGAAGCAGTCGGGGATGTAAACCCCTGTGTTGTGCTTGTTATTACTGCACTTGTTGGACCTGGAAGAAAATACAGAGAAATTGTTGATCTAATCCCAATAATCCTAATCCATTAACACTGTAATACATGACTATATGTGGTGAAGTAATGGGGTTCTAGTCTACTGGAATGTCTCCAGGATTCCTCCTCCTCACTGGACGTCCTTCTATACATTGCTGACCACAAGTGTCTTCAGGTGCCTCCTCCTGGATGTTGAGTATGGACACAGAAGACAATGTGCGGGATGGAGACTTGTATCTTCTGTCCCTGACTGCTGCATGATAAACTGAGCCGTTATGTCCTCTATGGATAGATATGAGTCTGTTCTATAATGTGTTATTATATTACCTGCAGGGGATGTGGTCGTGGTGGTCGGCAACGGTTGTTCAGTTGCAGCAGACGTCTTTACTATAATAAACAAGAACATATTATAATTATTCACAAAGAAATAACAATAAGTGACCCCAATATATGGAGAATCTTATTCCAGTATCAGCCTCGTACTAAAACAGACAATATATGTATCTAGGGAACTCACCGATCCCCTGTAGATCAGAAGCAGTCGGGGATGTAAACCCCTGTGTTGTGCTTGTTGTTAATGCACTTGTTGGACCTGGAAGAAAATACAGAGAAATTGTTGAGCTAATCCTAGTAATCCTAATCCATTCTGATGTCCTGCACAGAGCAGAGAGTCATTCACATACAACATTGTTATGGAGACAATATAATGGCGGAGCCCACCTTCTCCACATGTAGTAGATGCCTTATTGTTCCCTACTCTCCCTATATATCACCATTTGGGGGATCATTAGGGAACATGTTCTGGTGTAATACATGACTCTATATGGTGAAGTAATGGGGTTCTAGTCTACTGAAATGTCTCCAGGATTCCTCCTCCTGACTGGACGTCCTTCTATACATTGCTGACCACAAGTGTCTTCAGGTTCCTCCTCCTGGATGTTGAGTGTGGACTCAGAAGACAATGTGCGGGATGGAGACTTGTATCTTCTGTCCCTGACTGCTGCATGTATAAGCGGAGCCATTATGTCCTCTATGGATAGAGATGAGTCTGTTCTATAATGTGTTATTATATTACCTGCAGGGGATGTTGGCACGGCGATGGACGATGGTTTTATTATCTCGCCAGACGTCTTTTCTGTAAATAATAAAACAATATATTATAGAAAAATCAAATAAACAATGTAAATGATGTATATAATGAGTTTTCTGCCATTGAAGACACAAAAGATGTCCAGAAGACACTTACCATCGATGGTCGGAGGAAGAGTCACCACAATTTTCCTCAGACGTGTTTTAGGTTTTTCAGTTTGTACATCAGATGTTCCTATGTGAAGGACATTCCATTTATTGGTTATTTATGTTTCCTGTATTATCTATCCTGAGTATAATATACATCATATGTTTATAGTATCAATTTGTTATTATTATATATGGGATTATGTATCTTCTACTGTAACTGAGAAGAACATTAGATGTCACCAGGGAGCTGTATGACATATAACAGGCTGCCGGCTGAGGACATTTCTACATGACTTCTAATATTCCTTATAATTTACAGTATGGGACTATGTCCTCTATGGATAGAGATGAGTCTGTTCTATAATGTGTTATTATATTACCTGCAGGGGATGTTGGCACGGCGATGGACGATGGTTTTATTATCTCGCCAGATGTCTTTTCTGTAAATAATAAAACAATATATTATAGAAAAATCAAATAAACAATGTAAATGATGAATATAATGAGTTTTCTGCCATTGAAGACACAAAAGTCGTCCAGAAGACACTTACCATCGATGGTCGGAGGAAGAGTCACCACAATTTTCCTCAGACGTGTTTTAGGTTTTTCAGTTTGTACATCAGATGTTCCTATGTGAAGGACATTCCATTAATTGGTTATTTATGTTTCCTGTATTATCTATCCTGAGTATAATATACATCATATGTTTATAGTATCAATTTGTTATTATTATATATGGGATTATGTATCTTCTACTGTAACTGAGAAGAACATTAGATGTCACCAGGGAGCTGTATGACATATAACAGGCTGCCGGCTGAGGACATTTCTACATGACTTCTAATATTCCTTATAATTTACAGTATGGGGACAGGACCCCCTTGTTCTTAGATTAGTTGGGGGTCCGGTCACTGTGATCACTATGTGATTGACATAACAGAGATTTTATCCCCTTTAAGATGGGAGGACAATTGTAGAATAAAATGGTGGCAATAAATAAACTTACCTTGTACGGACTGAAATTCATCCATGATTTGTTTGAGTTGTCTCAAACCCCTGAGAAAATCACGTTGTGTTTCTCCTATAAGAAAGGAATGAAACACATGACCTTTTATTATCATTGGTGACATCTGGGGCCAAACATCGTAGTGATATGTAATAGTAGATTGTGGATTACTGGAGGGTCCTACATTGTACATCTGTAGTCACTGGTAAAGGGTTCACCTCCTTTATCATTACATTTCCATCAATACCAGAGATAAGTATATACTATGTGCACATAACATGTATATTACAGTAAGATAACGGATTCCCATGTACTGAGACAAATGAGCCGTAATAACGGGGGGTCCTGGAGATCTGCTTTTAAGAGGTCACCCACTTTACATCCCCCCTATGTATAAAACACATGTAATAAAAGGGAGTTCTTCACACTAGAGAATCCACAACTGCGGCATTTCTATCTACAAGCTTCCATATTACATATAATAAAGGACATTGTTCTTACCTTCAGCATAAGCTGGGATGGGAGAAGACCTGGATGGTCGGTAATTCTCAGATGCTGCTGTTTCAGCAACAAATAAAGCAAAGATAAGCCAGAAAATAAGCATTCTGCTCAGTACACTCGCCATAATCAGAGAGGTCAAATCAAGGAGAAAGTGATAAGTTAACCTATGACTGCTTTATGATGTCATCACACTATGACACCATGGAAGAACATACCATGATTGGTCAAGAAGGTGGATGACATATCTGCTTTATGAAGTCATCACATTATGGCACCATGGTGTACAAAGAAGATACCATAGTATAAGAGGGGGGGGTATATAAATACAGGGTGACTAGAAAAGTAATAACAAAGAAAAGCTAATGTGCTCAAATGAGAAATAGTATTGTATCACCCACATGTGCGATGTTTTAGACCAACTCAATTGAGGAGGAAGCGTTGCACATTTAGGTGAATAATGCTTCTTATTTTTCACCGTCCATTTGAGCGCTGCCTCAAATTTTTCAGGCATGGAAAATTATAATTCACGTTGACAATTATTTATATAATCAGAAGAGCAGACGTCACACAGGGTCATAGTGCAGGGTTGCACACGTAACCTGTCATATCAACAATCCAAATACGATCAATAAATTGTATGTATCTCTAAATATTACAGTTAATTGGTTATTAAAATAATCTTTAACCCCTTCCCAACATTTGACGTATCCATACACCAAAGTTGGGTAAGGGAAGTATGGAACGGGCTCACAGAGTGAACCCGCTCCATGCCGCGGCCAATAGCGACCACAGCATTTAAATCGTTAGAAAGAGGGGGGCGACACACTCTAACAGTTCATCGCGCCCCCCCCCCGCAACGCAATCGCAGGGGGGGCGATGGTTGGTATGGCTGCCTGGGGGCCTAATGAAGAACCCCAGGTCTGCCATCTTTGTGCTCCTATTAAGCCCTGCCTCCGGTCAGAGTCAGTTTCCTAGTACAATATCCAGCACAGTAAATGGTGCAAAGAAAAATTACAACTCGTCCCGCAAAAATCAAGACCTCATAGCACTATATTGACGAGAAAAATAAAAATGTTATGGCTTTTGGAAGGTGGGGAGGAAAAAACAAAAATGAAAACCTGAAAAAGGGCTGTGGCCAGGGCCGGATTATCATTGGTGCTCCTGGATCACATGTTCCAGGCCCCAGTCTCTGATTAACTCAGGGGAGTTCAGGCATATTTTTTTCTATATTTTTGCATCTTTACTTCAAAACTGCTGCAAATTGAGCATGATTTGTGCATAACTGCATTGTCTCTAAATGTCTCTACGCATTTACAAAAAAACGCTGCGTTTTTGCCTCGATTTTGCGCATATGACCCCAAAACATCAACTAGGAGAGGAGTAGGACCTTTGGTGACATCATAGTCACATGACAAAGGTTCTTAACCACTGAGGAGGATAGTAAAGTGATAGAAGGCAGAGTGGAGGTCAGGTGACCTCAGAAAGGGGAGGGTCTTACTCCTAATGCATCTCTATGCAGGGAGAAAAGATACAAGAAGGCTGCAGAGAGGTGGGAGATAATGAGTGGTCTGAAAAAGAGATAGAGCAGTGTGAGGAGGGGGGTACATGGGGAGCAGGGTGTGTGAGAAGGGGGGTACATGGGAAGCAGTGTGTGTGAGGAGGGGGTACAGGGGGAGCAGTGTGTGTGAGGAGGGGCGTACATGGGGAGCAGTGTGTGAGGAGGGGCGTACATGGGGAGCAGTGTGTGAGGAGGGGGGTACATGGGGAGCAGTGTGTGTGAGGAGGGGGTACAGGGAGAGCAGTGTGTGTGAGGAGGTGGTGTACATACAGTGTGAGAGGAGGGGGGTACATGGGGAGCAGTGTGTGTGAGGAGGGGGTACATGGGGAGCAGTGTGTGAGGAGGGGGTACATGGGGAGCAGTGTGTGAGGAGGGGGTACATGGGGAGCAGTGTGTGAGGAGGGGGTACATGGGGAGCAGTGTGTGAGGAGGGGGTGTACATGGGGAGCAGTGTGTGAGGAGGGGGTACATGGGGAGCAGTGTGTGAGGAGGGGTGTACCTGGGGAGCGGTGTGTGAGGAGGGTGGTACATGGGGAGCAGTGTGTGAGGAGGGGGTGTACATGGGGAGCAGTGTGTGAGGAGGGGGGTACATGGGGAGCAGTGTGTGATTAGGGGGTACATGGGGAGCAGTGTGTGAGGAGGGGGTACATGGGGAGCAATGTGTGAGGAGGGGGTGTACATGGGGAGCAGTGTGTGAGGAGGGGATGTACATGGGGAGCAGTGTGTGAGGTGGGGGGCACATGGGGAGCAGTGTGTGAGGAGGGGGTACATGGGGAGCAGTGTGTGAGGAGGGGGTGTACATGGGGAGCAGTGTGTGAGGAGGGGCTGTACATGGGGAGCAGTGTGTGAGGAGGGGTGTACCTGGGGAGCGGTGTGTGAGGAGAGTGGTACATGGGGAGCAGTGTGTGAGGAGGGGGGTACATGGGGAGCAGTGTGTGAGGAGGGGGGTACATGGGGAGCAGTGTGTGAGGAGGGGGGTAAATGGGGAGTAGTATATGAGGAGGGGTATACATGGGACGCTGTGGGATACTTGTTTAGAGTTGTGTTGTGAGTAGTGTGTGTGTATCTAGTGCTTATGCGGTGAAGTGTTTGTACTGTCTGTGTGTGAGACGTGTGAGTGGTAAATGGGGGGGGGCGTCTATTCTGAGGATCTAATATTTAGGTGTCTTTTTGTTGTCTCTGAATTTATTTAAGGGACAGAATTCATTTTTTAAGGAGTAGCTGTCACCAAGTCCTAACATCCCGTTTACATATATTACCTTTACCCCGCTCCCTCCCCGTTTCCAGAGCGAGGCAGTTTAGAACAAATGCGTTTGGTTAGAAAACTTCTCCCTGCGTGGTGATTGGACAAGGCTTGTCATAAGATACTTCGCGCTGATTGGACAGCATCAGAGGCTGTGAAGTTGGCTCCACCCAGGGGGATTCACTGTAGTTCACGCCTTGTTGGCTAACTACAGAGAATTACCATATTGGTCACCTAAATCATTATTCAGGAACAGCCCAACGTAATGTAGGCGCAGCCGTAATGGAGAGAGCGCATGACAAGGTGGTTTGGGGTTTTAGGCTATTACGTTTGAGGCTATGTGTATAGGGAGTAAAAGGGTTAAGTGCAGGGGGGCTGGTGTGCAAATGTATCTATATGTTTGTGGGAGGAGTATAGTGTATATAAGTCCATGCTGGATAGAGGCAGCCCTCTTTCCCGCTGGACAACAGGAGAAAAGATTTGTGTGTGATACTGATTTAAAAAAACAAAAAACAAAACAGTTATTCACTTACCTTATCATGGAGGCTTCACTTGAGACCATGATGGCCAGGATCAGAGACGCAGCGCTGCAGCACGGTGCTGGATGGCTGGAGCAGCTGTTCTCTGGGGCTCTTCCTCCGGACCCAGCGGCGGGAGTGAAGAGCGTGGAGGGACGCAGCAGCAGTCGTTCCAGGCCTCCAGAGAGGCCTTCACCCGAGGTAACGCCTCAGTCCCGTCGGCGCCGTGGAAGCCCCTCCAGGGACCCTCCTCCTCCAGGTCCTGAGCTATCGCCAGGCGCAGGGCCGCGGAGGTTCGGGAGGAATCCCGGCAGGCGGGATTGGAGGTGACAGGAGGGGGGGCCGCGGCCATCTTCCCTCCTCCTGTCTTCAACAACAAGGCTGGAAGTGAGGGCGGGACCGGAAGTGACGGCTCTCTCTGGCGCGGATGTTCCTGGCGTCGGAGGAGCTCATCAGAAGGACGAGCGGACGCCAGGCCCGGCCCGCAGGAAGAGGCGGGCGGGCTCGAATTGGAGGATGAGATCGCCTCCCGCTTGAGCAGGGAGGCGTGCAGCGGGGACCGGAAGTACCCGCTCCAGGTCCGTCAGTGACGTCATGCCCCTTCCGGCAGGGGGGGACAGCGGACTTCTTGCCCCACAGCGAGAGGAGAGGAGGATTCGGATGACTGCCCTGCTGAAGGACTTGGAAGCCCGGGCTGTCTGTCTATCTATGCCACGCCAGAAGCGGGTGGCAGGGCTTTGGATGGGCCGGTGTTGGCGGGGCCTAGGGCATCATTGGCCAGGATGTCGGGTAGCTAAGGGGAGCAAGGGGTGCAGGGGCGCCAATCCCCTGGAACGACGAGATCACCAGCCGGAACGACTGGATCGGTGGATACGGCCGCCGGGAGGTCACCTCAGGGACGGCCGGGTGAGTCTACCACTGATGTGGTGGATACGGCCGCCGGGAGGTCACCTCAGGGACGGCCGGGTGAGTCTACCACTGATGTGGTGCCGGGGATGTGTGGGGGCTGTTTTCTGTGTCTCAGATGCAACTGTTTTTTAAGGGTATGCAGGAATATTTTACTAAAGGTTTGGGGGGTGTAGAGCAGTCGCCAGCGAGGGTGTGGGGCGCTGTTAGTGAGGCGAGTGGAAGTGCGGCTGCAGCGGGGGTTGCGGTGGCTAGTGAGGTGGTGCCGGCTGCGGGCGCCGTGGTGGAATTAGATAAGTCGGTTGATGCGGGGGCTGGTACATCTAAAAAAGTTGTGGAGGACGTGCGCTTGGCTGACGCGGCGAAGGGCAAAGTGTACGTGTGTTTTGAGGGCCCGCTTGGGGCGCATTTGAAGGCTGAGATTAGGGACAAGATCTGGAAAGACGAATATGTGGAGATTTTTGCGTTAGTGCCGTTAGAAAAGTTTAACCTGGACCGGTGGAAACTAGATGAGAGTAAGAAGGAGGAGGAGCGTCGTCGTTATCGCTTCATTCCTAGGACGTTTGCGAATTTGTTGCAGGCCTTCGCTATTTTGGTTAGCGTGGTGGGTGAAAAGGCGCCGGAGAATTGTTCGGCGCTGTTTTGTTATATGGATTCAGTGGGGGAGGCGTATCGGGTATACGGCGGTAACGCATGATTGAGGTATGACGAGCAGTTTCGTCAGCGGAAGTCGGTGCGCCCTTCCTTGAGATGGGATCACAAGGATATTAGTTTGTGGATGCGATTAATGTCGGCTCCAAAACAGGGGCATCAGCCCTTTTGGGATGCGGCCGTCGGGCAGGGGTTAGCAACGGGTCGGTCAGCTTCCTCGGGTATGTGATATGTGGGTGACTACTTCTTGTTAAAAATTATAATTTTGACTGCATGCAGCCACCATTAGGGGGGGCTCACTGCATATGGATTTAAATAGCTAGTATTGAACTCAATGGAGCTATATGATTTTTTTATGCAACAAGCTCCATCTAGTGGCAGGCAAACGCTATAACTCAGCAAGAAGTAAAAGCACTTCAGTGCGAAGCCCTCTCTCACCACAGACCCTATAGCGGTTGCATGGCCTGCCTCTATGGATAAATCAGGTCCCATAGGAAAGTGGCCCATCTACAAACAGCTTTTTCGGAAAAAATCACTTTGGCAGCACTCATGACCCATGATCGGTATACAATTATTTATTACTTGCAATGATCCTCTATACTCGATGGATGCACTTGCATACGTTGAGGTTCAAGTCTGGATTGCACTTACAGTTGCAAGACAAAGTAATGTTTCGTTCACATCTGCGTCAGTACTCCGTTTCAACGAGTGAGGCCTCATCTAGAATATACAGTTCAGTTCTGGGCTCCAGTTCATAGAAAGGATGCCCTGGAGTTGGAAAAAATACAAAGAAGAGCAACGAAGCTAATTAGGGGCATGGAGAATTTTAGTTATGAGGAAAGATTGAAAGAATTAAACCTATTTAGCCTTGAAAAAAGACGACTAAGTGGGGACATGATTAACTTATATAAATATATTAATTGCACATACAAAAAATATGGTGAAATCCTGTTCCTTGTAAAGCCCCCTCAAAAAACAAGGGGGCACTCCCTCCGTCTGGAGAAAAAAAGGTTCAAGCTGCAGAGGCGACAAGCCTTCTTTACCGTGAGAACTGTGAATCTATGGAATAGCCTACCACAGGAGCTGGTCACAGCAGGGACAGTAGATGGCTTTAAAAAAGGGTTAGATAATTTCCTAGAACAAAAAAATATTAGCTCCTATGTGTAGAAATTTTTCCTTCCCTTTTCCCGTCCCTTGGTTGAACTTGATGGACATGTGTCTTTTTTCAGCCGTACTAACTATGTAACTATGTAACTATGTAACTTTGTGTCTGAGCTTTACCTCGGAATGGAGCCCCAACTGACACAAACGAAAACCATAGATTTCCTTTTCAATCACGATTGATTTCAATGGTAACGGATTCAGTGCCAATGATTTCCGTTTGTCTTTGTTGTACAAGAGTTCCGTTGTTTTGACGGATTAAATAGCGTAGTCGACTACGCTATTGATTCAGTCAACAACGGAAATCTTGCACAACGGAACCAAACGGAAACCATTGGCACCGGATCCGTCACCATTGAAATCAAGACAGGGTCTCGTTCTGACGGAAAACTCAGACTGAACGTCGGAACCGGACCCTGGAGCAGATGTGAACGAAGCCTTAGTGAACCCTTTGGAAGTACCTGCATTTCTGCATTGATTACTAATAGAATGTCACCATTTTAGACAAACACAATCTAAACTGAAAACAAACCAAGAGGTTCTACTTTTCATGTTGTTTATTAAGCACATTGAGTAAATATTCACAGTACAAGAAGAAAAAGTAAGTGAACCTCTGTGTTAATGACTTCTCCAAGAGCTAATTGGCAAAAGTTGTTTCAATTAAGGAGGTGAGGTCGGAAGTGTGGGTTTCACAGGTGCTTTGCTTATTAAATAAAGGCACACAAAGCCTGGTTATTGACAACATCTTAGACGGGCTCGTGTAATATAGATGACTTAAGCTGGAAAAGGCTACTACAGCATTGTGAAAGACCTGGGTGTATCTCAATCCACGTGTAGGTAAACTGTCTACAAATGGAGAATATTCAGGATTGTTACTACTCTCCGTAGGAGTGTGCATCATCTTAAGATCACTCCCAGAGCAAAACAGGCAATGTGGAAAGAGGTGAGAAAGAATCCAAGGGTAACAGCAAAAGACCCACTGAAGACTCTACAAACTGCAAAAACCTATAAGAAAAAAAAACATTTAACTAGAATTTCACATGGAAAGATACCACTGCCGCTGCTATCCAGAAAAACACTGTGGACTGTCTCAAGTTTGCCCGAGACCACCTGGATGTTCTACATTGCTTCTGGGAAAATGTTCTATGGACAGATGAGTAAAAAAGTGGATTTTTTTTTATCACAAATGGCAGCAGTCCGTGATCCAAAGCTGAAGAAGCGTTGGGTCATGCAACAAGGCAATCACCTAAAGCACACAAACCAACTAAAGAATGGTTGAAAACGAAGAGTTGTGTTTTAGAATGGCCGAAACAGAGTCCTGACCTCAACCCTATTGAGATGCTGTCAGACATGATCTGAAGAGGACTATAAAATAAATACCTATCCTCGTTCCCACGATGAGTGGAGGAGATCCCTTGGCAGGTCTCCGATGGTCTGTGAATTGTGTACGACTCGGCGCAGGCAGGCTTGATGACGTCACAGCATCATGCCTGTCTATGCCAAGCCGCTCATGGCTGGCATTATATAGTAAATGGCTCTCTGCTTCACCATTGGATTCAACTTTATCTGCCTCTTAAGGATGCAGATATAGTTGAAACCAGTACAAACCACCAGCCGCCTGGGACGGTTAGGAGGTTTGCCAATATATATTGCATGAGACATGGAGAGTAGTCCCAATCATATCATATTTACTGTTCTATTCACGCTTTTATTCTTTTAAAACGTATTAACTTTTTGGTGTGTACGGGGTGTTTGTATTTATATATTGGCTCACTATGTACCCCCTAAAATGCTTGTTGTATTGTCTTTTTACATTTTATTATATTGGTATTTCTATACACATTTTTTGTTCATCCTTAATACCTCTAACCTTCACTCCTTTTATTTTGACTCATCATTTGTAGCGTTCCTTCTAAATCGTTACTGTTTATGATAGAATATCTCTTCCACACATTTGCACATCTATTTATAAGTTTAGGCACTTATTTTTTCTTTCTTAAATAATACACTTAGGCTATGTTCACACGGGGTATTTTGCCGAGTTTTTTGACGCGGAAACCACGTCGCAAAACTCGGCAAAAACGGCCCGAGAACGCCTCCCATTGATTTCAATGGGAGGCGTCGGCGTCTTTTTCCCGCGAGCAGTAAAACTGCCTCGCGGGAAAAAGAAGCGACATGCCCTATCTTCGGGCGCTTCCGCCTCTGACCTCCCATTGACTTCAATGGGAGGCAGGAGAAAGGGTATTTCTCGCTGTTTTATGCCCGCGGCGCTCAATGGCCGCGGGCGAAAAACGGCGATATAATCGCTGCGAAAATCGGCGTGCAGGGAGAGGAATATCTGTCTCAAAGTTCCAAACGGAATTTTGAGGCAGATATTCCTCCCCCAAAATACTCCGTGTGAACATAGCCTAACTCTCCCATATAGGGTTATAATCATTGGGAGACATTATTCAATAGAAATCCCCACAGATATGTTCTTTATATATACGTGAGTATAGGGGGACTTTGCGTTCCCTGGGTTAAATTACCTGACATGGCCTTAGTATAATGTAATGATAGAGTATAGGGTGTACAACCCAGCATAACACACTGGCCGATACTCTTACAAACCTTTGTTATGATGTGGTGCGCATGTCCGCTGCGGCGGCTGTTTTCGATGCATTCCCCCTCCGCCTCCATGAGCGCACTGCGCATGCCCGGAACTCCCGTGACGTGTCGGGAAACCGGGCACGTGCTGCCGTGCTCGGAGCCGGATGTGGGGCCTGCCTCGCTTCCGGCTGTCTCGGCGGAGATGCGCTGTTGCACATCCAACTAATTACATTTTTTAGGGACTATAAAAGGGTAGCTACAGGACGTACACAATTACACATCCCCCTGAGGAAGCATACGTGGCGAAACGCGCGTCGGGGTTCATGTAGCGGAGCTGTCACTGCTAACCACTCCTTGTTGCTGTCTATGGGTGAGTTCGTGATCTGACATATGACCTTTTGACGGCACTGTTACTCTGACTATACCTTCTCCTGTTCTTTACTAGTTACTAGATCTGTATATCACAGCTATTTTTCTTAAGAGATTTTCTCTTTATGAGGGAAGGTATACTGGTGATAATTTGTCTAGAGTAGTCATCTGTCCAATTATTTATATGTTCACCCATATATCTGAGTCAGCAATAATTACTGACATTGTCTCCGCAATTCACACTAGAGTTGTATCTTTTTGTATTTTAAATTGTCCGTGTTATTTGTTTAATAAAATTTACTATTTTATATATATATTGGCGTCAAAAGCTCTGTTTGTTTCTTCATGGTATGTGAATTCGTTATGGAGCTGCCTATGTGACATGGGGGGTACTTTTTGTTATTTGCAGTGCCCAGCCTTTATTACACATTTGTTTTGAGTCTATATATTGATTCTAATTTATTCTGTGTTGTTCACAGCTACTGACACTCAACATCAAATCGACTTTAGGGTCCGTGAGCAATCATGGCTTGCACAGTTAGAGGAAATTTTTAAAGAAGACTCTAGTCTGATTTTAGATGGGAATGGGAGAGATTGTAGAGAGATCAATAAGAAATTGAAGGTATTATTACATCAAAGAACTAAGATTTGGTGGAATAAGGCGTTCTTGGAGAAATACCTTTCCAAGAACCTTATTCCCCGTGGCCTACGAGTCCAAGTTTTTCCCTTATTTGAAATGAATGATGCCAATTTTAAACAACAGTGGGAGGAGCTCTCTGATAAATGTTCTAGGGGGTATATGGAACTACTGGTTCTCTCCAACCAATATAATTTGCTACAAATTGAAAAAGAAATAGAGGGTATCCAGGCCATACTCAGATCAAAACTACCTAGTGGTGCACTGGATAAAATATCTGAGGATTTAGACAAAGATTTTATAAAATGGGAAAAAGAAATATGTGCGGTCAAGGCCGGTAAATTTCAACACGATGTCCAAGACTACCTGCAACATCGGGTCTATAAATGGCATAGGGAGAGAGGGAGAACCAGAAATGGGAGCTTTGTCTCCCATTCTAGATCATCATCTACTTCTTCCCGTACTTCTATAGAGGAACCCTCTAGAGGGAGAGTAAATAGGAATTTGGTAGAAACCGAGAACATCCAAGGCCCACAAGGACCACGATGGCAGTTTGATCGCCAAGCGAAACGGAAGAACACATTTAATCACCAACGTGACAAAAAATCCAGAAACAATTTGGAGGTAATAAACCTTTCTTCACATGCCCTCTCTGATGCCCAGTGTGAAGTGCTAGGGAAAGGCCTAACTTTTTCACCCACCAATTCTTTTAATTTTTTCACAGCTCTAAAAGATTTGCACCTTTTTTCGAGAAAGGTAGTGCTAAAAAAGTTACACAATAGGGGATTTGATGAATTCAATAGTCAAGCTGAAAGGGAAGCTTTGCGAGCATTGGAAGATCTCCTAAATGAACAAACATCTGAAGTACAAGGTACGTTTCCATCTGCTGTTGTGCCCAAATCTGCCAGATTTCCCCCCTTGTCCTTATGTCCACAGGTAGAAATTTTTACAAAAATGGTTACGGAGGACTTTAAAAGATTATCAACAAGGAACAGCAATGACAATCTCACTCACATCCAAAGAAAGGCACTGAGAGAACTTCAAGCCCTGGATGATGTAGTGTTTAAGGCTGCGGACAAGGGGGGAAATGTCGTAGTTTGGCCAACAGTAAAATATGAGAAGGAGGTCTTTAGGCAGCTACGTGACAGGTCGACATATGAGAAGCTGCCGACAAATCCAATCCACCTCTTCTCCCTGAAATTAAGGAGAATTGTAGATAGGGCCTTTGATGGCACGATTCCCCAAAAAATACGTGATGGGCTAATTATCGACGACCCCAAAATCCCTACTCTGTATCTTTTACCAAAGATCCACAAGGATCCCATTGACCCCCCGGGACGCCTGATTGTGTCCGGGATAGATGGACTATGTGATCCAGCATGCAAATTTATTGACCACTATTTGAAATCTTTGGTATACGATTTGCCATCTTATGTCAAGGACACGACGGATGTCCTTGGTAGGGTCAATGGGATCAAAATTGAACCGGATATGTACCTTGTGACTGCAGACATTGAATCACTCTATACGAGTATTAGACATCAAGATGGGCTAGAGGCGGTCCGCTTTTTCCTGGGGACCGGCAAACGGGATGGCCAATTACGTGACTTTATCCTTGAACTATTGCAATTTATTTTAAGTCACAACCTTTTTGTATTCAAGGACTGCTTTTATTTACAAAAGCAGGGTACGGCAATGGGGGCGGCGTGTGCCGCAAACCTGTTTCTTGGTCTTTGGGAGAGACAGGTTTTCCTTGGGGACGGCGCCCACGCCGCTGACCAGGTGCAGATGTGGTTGCGGTATATCGATGATATTTTCTTTATTTGGCAGGGATCGGAGTCTGGCCTGATGAGTTTCATGCAGCAACTTAACCTAAATCCGTTTAATATCAAGTTGACATATAAATATCACCGGCATCAAGTGGAATTCCTGCACATACGGATTTTCTCTGATGTCCAGGGTTTTCTACATACAGATGTATTTCGTAAATCTACATCGGTTAATTCTTTGCTGCATGCCTCATCGGCCCATACTCCATCCACCATTAAAGCCATCCCGGTTGGGCAGTTTCTCAGGATGAGGCGGATCTGCTCCTCTGATGTCCTATTTGAACAGCAATCTGCAGATCTGAGGAACAGATTCAGAGATAGAGGATACAGTAACAGAGTTATAAAATCTGGATACAGGAGAGCTAAAGCTACGTCGCGTTATGACCTACTCAAAACTAAACAACAACAAAGCAGTGAAACTGGGGTACGGTTTATATCCACATATAATGGACAGTGGAACAAGATGCGAACGATCTTGGAGAAACACTGGCCCATTCTTATATCTGAACCACAATTGGCCCAGAACCTGTCTGATAGACCTCTAATGACAGCGAGAAGAGCTAGGAACTTAAAAGACTTTCTTGTAAAAAGTCATTATGTCCCACATCAGATATCCCCTTTTGGCTCTCGTGGACCGAGAAAAGGATGTTACCCTTGTGGCAAATGTAGAGCTTGTGCTAACATCTGTCGGGCTACTAATTTCTCCTCAGCGGACGGAGTACGACAGTTCGACATTCGTGAATATATTTCATGTAGCACGACACATGTGATATATTATGCCACATGTGGGTGCTCAAAAATATACATAGGACTGACCTCTCGTGAGTTGAGAACTCGTACGAGAGAACACGTACGTGATATTTTGGTGGCTAGTTAGGTGGATGATCTGACACAATTAAAAACTATACCTAGACACTTCAAGGTACATCACGGCTGCAATCCTAGAACTTTTTCAGTTAGAGGTATTGACAGAGTTCATGGCGGCATCAGAGGGGGTAATGTGAAGGAGGCTTTAGCACAGAGGGAATGTAAGTGGATAGTCATGTTGGGATCTATGAAACCACAGGGATTAAATGAGAATCTCAGTTTTGTTCCTTTTTCATAATTTGATCCAACAATCTCTACCGTCCATTCGTTTTTAATATTTTGTATATTAATTATGTGTTTTAAATATCCTCTCTATTAGGTTCTATGTGTGATACATCAAGCACCCTATATTTTTCTCCTGGATCGGCTTGAAATGCAGAGAATCTTCGTAATATACACAGCAACTGGATTGTTGGGTTTTAACAAAAAGTATATTTGTCATAGTTGGGCTATGTTTAAATGGTATATTTTTGATTATGGAATGTGATGTCTTGGGGTTTGGTATACAATAGGTACCATTTTGAGAATATTTGTCTAGGTGTATTTGTACAAAAGTGTATATATATATAATATAACTTTGAGTATATAATTGACTCGGAGATCACATATGGTCATCATGTAATTATTATTTATTTTTGTAATGTTCTATTCACGCTTTTATTCTTTTAAAATGTATTAACTTTTTGATGTGTACGGGGTGTTTGTATTTATATATTGGGTCACTATGTACCCCCTAAAATGCTTGTTGTATTGTCTTTTTACATTTTATTATATTGGTATTTCTATACACATTTTTTGTTCATCCTTAATACCTCTAACCTTCACTCCTTTTATTTTGACTCATCATTTGTAGCGTTCCTTCTAAATCGTTACTGTTTATGATAGAATATCTCTTCCACACATTTGCACATCTATTTATACGTTTAGGCACTTATTTTTTATTTCTTAAATAATACACTAACTCTCCCATATAGGGTTATAATCATTGGGAGACATTATTCAATAGAAATCCCCACAGATATGTTCTTTATATATACACGTGAGTATAGGGGGACTTTGCGTTCCCTGGGTTAAATTACCTGACATGGCCTTAGTATAATGTAATGATAGAGAATAGGGTGTACAACCCAGCATAACACACTGGCCGATACTCTTACAAACCTTTGTTATGATGTGGTGCGCATGTCCACTGCGGCGGCTGTTTTCGATGCATTCCCCCTCCGCCTCCATGAGCGCACTGCGCATGCCCGGAACTCCCGTGACGCGTCGGGAATCCGAGCACGTGCTGCCGTGCTCGGAGCAGGATGTGGGGCATGCCTCGCTTCCGGCTCTCTCGGCGGAGATGCGCCGTTGCACATCCAACTAATTACATTGTTTAGGGACTATAAAAGGGTAGCTACAGGACGTACACAATTACACATCCCCTGAGGAAGCATACGTGGCGAAACGCGCATCGGGGTTCATGTAGCGGAGCTGACACTGCTAACCACTCCTTGTTGCTGTCTATGGGTGAGTTCGTGATCTGACATATGACCTTTTGACGGCACTGTTACTCTGACTATACTTTCTCCTGTTCTTTACTAGTTACTAGATCTGTATATCACAGCTATTTTTCTTAAGAGATTTTCTCTTTATGAGGGAAGGTATACTGGTGATAATTTGTCTAGAGTAGTCATCTGTCCAATTATTTAAATGTTCACCCATATACCTGAGTCAGCAATAATTACTGACATTGTCTCCGCAATTCACACTAGAGTTGTATCTTTTTGTATTTTAAATTGTCCGTGTTATTTGTTTAATAAAATTTACTATTTTATATATATATATTGGCGTCAAAAGCTCTGTTTGTTTCTTCATGGTATGTGAATGCAGTGTATGCAGGGATACAATGTGTGTATTACTTTCTTAGCACCCCACCATGACCATTACTTGTCCTACAGCTGAAAGGGGAGGGGAAATAGCCCTTTAAAAGTGTGCTGTATTTAAGTTCAGTGATGTGAGCAAATATTTTCCCCCTTTCTAATGTTTCCTATTGTTGTTACACTGAATGGTTTCTGACATTAAAAATAAGTAATATAAGCAAAGGAAACCTGAGTATTTATTGTACTGTATTTATTTAAAGGAGACCAACTAGAAGAAATTAAGACTAACTAGAAGAAAGGCTAATGAAGGGGCCACAGTTCTCCGGCCCCTTCATTGTTTATCCAGTCACGGCAGGTCCCCATTCACTTGATCATCGTTCTGATGATCGGTTTAGAGGTCATCACTGGAAAATCCTGTAAAAACCCTGCCCTCACTAAAATATATATATATATATATATATATATATATATATATATATATATATATATATATATATATATGTAGCGTCCATGGCCGCGGGCCATCGGGTTTACTCACCTCCCGACGCCCGCAGCGATGGATCTGTGAGCGCTGGTCTCCGTCTCCCTCCTAGGAGACGCCAGCGCTCACTTCCGCTCCGTTCGGCTGTGTCCCGTAGGGTGCGCGCGAACGCTCACGCCCGGCCTTAAAGGGCCAGCGCGCGCAAATAGGAAATCGTCATGATCATCAACTGCCACGATTTCCTGGTCTATAAGAAGGCCCCTGGCCTTCTAATCCTTGCCTGAGCGTTGTTAGATTTCCCAGTCTGTCTTGCAAATGGTCCCTTAGTGTTTCCCGTTCCTGTTGTTACCCGTGCCTTGTTCCCCGTTCCTATTTCCCGTGCTTTGCCTTAGTATCAAGTCGTGCCACGTCCTGTGTCATCTGCCACGTCCAGAGGAATCTGCCATGTCCTGTGTCATCTGCCACGTCCAGAGGAATCTGCCACGTCCTGTGTCATCTGCCACGTCCAGAGGAATCTGCCACGTCCTGTGTCATCTGCTACGTCCAGAGGAACCTGCCATGTCCTGTGTCATCTGCCACGTCCAGAGGAATCTGCCATGTCCTGTGTCATCTGCCACGTCCAGAGGAATCTGCCACGTCCTGTGTCATCTGCCACGTCCAGAGGAATCTGCCACGTCCTGTGTCATCTGCCACGTCCAGAGGAATCTGCCACGTCCTGTGTCATCTGCCACGTCCGGTGGAATCCGCCACGTCCTGTGTCATCTGCCACGTTCGGAGGAATCCGCCACTTGCAGCTCCTGTGTCATCCTCCACGTTTGGCGCCATCTGCTGCACCCATCTCATCTGTGCCAGAGCTTTGGTCACCGTCTGGACTATTTAGGTACCCTTGTGCGGGACATTGTATTTCTGGGGTTTCCTGTGGTTTGGCGAACTGGCTTCCCGCTACGGCGGTACGGCCTAGTGGGTCCACTAACCCGCTCCGTGACGATATATAAAAAGGATCTATCACGTTAAATGTCAAAATGGGCTAATATCAGACCCTAGACCCAATCCCTATATTAATATCAAACTACTATATTAGTTTCAGACATACATAAATATATTTATTTATTAATATAGAACAGAACTCTGTATTAATTCACAAACAAGACTGGGCCTCTATATTAACATCTGACTCCTGACATGACATAAATACACATTCAGACCCCAAACTGTATACTTACCCACCTTTCTTCCGTATTTTGTTCAGCTCCGAGCGGTACAGAATGTGTCCTGACGCTAACCAGCATAGGGACCCAGTGCAGCTGTGCCCGGAGCTGAAGAAGAGCCAGGAGGTAAGTTTACATGATGCTATCTATAGGATTAGACCAATAGATAACGGACGATTTTTATAATTTCTTTTTAAATCTGGAGGGGGCCCATGTTGCGCACACCCCACATTCTGCTTCTTGGGCAAGTGCCCCGGTAGCCCCCTCCGAGCAAGCCTTTCTATATGTGAAGTCGCTTCTCACTCACAGAAGGAATATTATTAATACAACGCTCCACAGACACAGATGAGTGGTAGAAGTTTATTGATAGTAATGAATATCTGTGCAGTTGTTATCGCACTTTCCTCACAGCAAGAATGGAAAGTCTCGTAGCTGCTTCTACCAGAGAATCTGTGATGAATTAATAGTGCGCCATTGTCAGTCTATGATATCACTACACTGACATAATGGTGGAAACACGCACATTCACTATCACACCGGCAATCACCAAGACTCCCGAATACTGTCCTCATAGTTACGATAATGATGGACAGGGGCGTAGCTATAGGGGGTGCACCCGGGCCCTGGAGTCTGAGAGGCCCAAAAGCCCCTTGGCCGAATAAGAAGACACCAGTATTATAAATGATATATGGTAGGTCGGGGCCCTGTTGTAGATTTTAAATTGGGACACAGGAGCTTCAAGTTACGCCTCTGATGATGGATCATGTGCCAGAGCCAGAACAAGCGATATTCTACAAGCAGCAGCGCTCATCAGACACTTTCTCTTTCCAGCAATTTCTGAATGTTGTGCAGCTTCACTAGTAGCAGCACTAACAGGGCAGCGACCAGCAGGATTGGAACGCCGACAGCACCGCTGATGATTAGGATTTTTCTCAGGCTGTCGTCTGTAATGCTGGCAGTGGCTGCAAGATCTTGTTGTGTGGCTGGAGACGCTGTTATTGCGGCTGCTGTATGCGCTGTTGTTGTACGGATGGTTGGCGCTCTTATTGCGGCTGCTATATGAGCCGTTGTTTTCGTTTTTGCAGCCATTTTTCTTGCTGCTGCTAGACGCACTTTTAGTTTCTGGATTGCTGCTGGGGCTGGTGTTGTTTTTATGGTTGTTTGATAAGAGGCTGTTGGAAAACAAGAAAATGATTAGAAAATCAATAATTGATTATCAGAACTGTATTACAGAGATGAGAGATCTGGGAGAGTAGAGAAGCTTACGTTCAGTTGTTGTTTCTTCCATCCAGGGATAGGACTCCTCGTCATAATCTGGTGGCGCTGGTGATAATTCTGGAAATAAGATGTGTCACACAGTTCATCATTAGTAAATGTTTTCTTCTGGTCACTACTTATTTCTGGTGTGAATGTTATGTATAAATGTCAGTATATGGCGTGTGCACGGAGCCTGTACAGAGGAGAACACAATTCCTGCAGCTCCGTACTATGGAGCTATAGGTGCTCTATGTCATATTAATATGGAATCAGACCGAAAACCCTCCACATGTCTATGGGCGCCATATTACGACTCTGTATAACTCGGAGGTGGTATAGAGGCATAACATGATGCTGTACATGAGCCCCATATCTGTGTATATAACATTTATATCAATGACAAGAATGATCTTAAACCGTTAGTGACCGGCCCATCGCGTTTCTACGTCGGTCACTAACGGGCCTTATTCCGATGCCATAGACTTTTTACGTCGCGGCATCGGAATAAGTTTACAGAGCAGGGAGCTGTCAAATCTCCCTGCTCCCTGCTGCCAGAGGTAGCTGAGGGCTGGGAGCGTCCCTGCTCTGCCGTGTGAGATTGATATTAGTATCGATCTCACACGTTTAACCCCTCAGATGCGGTGCTCAATAGCGAGCACCACATCTGAGTGGTTTTGGAGAGAGGGAGGGAGCTCCCTCTCTCTCCCACCGACACCCGGCGATACGATCGCCGAGTGTCTGTGTCTCTAATGGCAGCCGGGGGTCTAATAAAGGCCCCCAGGTCTGCCTGGAGTGAATGCCTGCTAGATCATGCCGCAGGTATGACCTAGCAGATGCCTGTCCGTGTTAAACGGACAGGCAGTAATACACTGCAATACAAAAGTATTGCAGTGTATTATAAATGCGATCGTGGAATCGCATATTATAGTCCCCTAGTGGGACTAGTAAAAAAGTGAAAAAAACTATACAAATTTGGTATCGTTGCAATAGTAACAACCCGCTGAATAAAGTTATTGTGTTATTTATACCACACGGTAAACGGCGTAGATTTAAGACGCATAAAAGAGTGGGGAAACTTCTGATTTTTTTCTATTCCCCCCCCAAAAGAAGTTAATAAAAGTTAATCAATAAATAATATGTACCTAAAAATGGTGCTATTAAAGTAAAAGTACAACTTGTCCCGCAAAAAACAAGACCTTATACAGCTATGTCGACGCAAAAATAAAAAGGTTATAGCTCTTGGAATGCGACGATTGAAAAACGTAAAATATAGCTTGGTCATTAAGGTCCAAAATAGGCTGGTCATTAAGGGGTTAAAGACTGAAGTAAACGTTACCTGCACGGTAGATGGTTTCTGCCTTTTCAGGAGATGTTTTTCCTGCATTGATTTTACGAGCTTAAAATGAAAAATGAAATCATTTAAAATTCCATGAAGCTAAAATAAAATAAGTAATACAAATCCTGATATTGTGATATTATAGCTATAACTGTGTGATGTTTCTAATATTGGGATAGATAGAAGAACTTGTCATCATAAGATAAGAGACATAACAGTCTGTGCCCAGGTCCAGACCAAATATGACTGACAGTGACTGGTATATAGTATATCTACTCTCATAACGACTGATACATCCACTGCTAACAGGCTGTGACATTAGTGGGCATTACCATGACACTGGACCTGCCCGTCCTGACAAAAACACTAATTCTATTATATCATTCCAGTGTATGTGACTTATATTCTCTTACTCAACGACATCTTATAATCATTTACTTGTTAGAAATGTCATTAAATGGATATTATGTTAATCAAAAAACTGTTCCCTAACCAGAGTCTCAGAGTTACATGTGTTACTGTGTGATCTGCTGTGTCTTTGTATATAGAGGTGGATCTACAGCCATAGCCTCCCTGTTTATATGAGATACGATGTTATATTATAAGGCCCCATGCACATGACAGCAAAAAACCTCAGTTTTTGCGGACCGCAATTGCGGTTCGCAAAAACTGACCCATTCACTTTCATTGAACGCGCACACCTTTCCGTAGCACTACGGAAGGGTGTCCGTGCCGCGGAAATGTTCCGGGAATTATGAAACATGTCCGTTCTTTTGCATTTTGCGGGCCGTGCTCCCATGCTTTGTATGGGAGCACGGCCCGAGAATGCGGCTGTCAGTCGGCGGCCGGCCGTGCCCGCAATCGCGGGCCGTGATTGCGGGCACGGTCGTGTGCATGGGGCCTAAGTGTTATTATCTCAGTGTCTATAAAGAATTACCTCACATAGAACTTACCGCGCTTCTTTTTAGTCCCAGCCATCATCTTCTTTAATATTTTTAGCTCTTTCTGTATATCGGTTTCACCTACATGATAAAATTCCAGCCATTAACCTTTATTATTCTAGAGGTAGGTTGTCCAGATCTGGTACAATATCTACCTCATTATTTACACTTTATTAAGAACGATTGTCTACAATTTTCTTAGAATTCTTTCATTGATTTGCATCTACAGTTCTGCTTGGTTTGTATTGTATTATTTGGAGCAGTTAGATTTCTACTATAAAGTGTCGGCTTTCTCCTGAAACTAAAAAGCCGCCATCATGGATGTAACAAATATCCTGCTGCTGAGGTGCAAATATTTTACTGCAACTTATTTACTATTCAAGACCTAACTACACCCAAAACCTAAAAATTCCCTGGTGACTGCAATAGACCCCAATATCCCTCTTCTACCCATGTCACAATTACAGGGTCTTATAGTTAACCGTGTACCTGCCAGTGACATGGAGGGGACATTGTGGTCACTGGGGATTTCATTTCCCTGACTAATAATATAGTCACCCTGCAGGGTCAAGTGTGAGAAATACATGATTTTAACCCCTGTAGAGCTACTAACTTGTTAGTCCATTAATAAATGTATTCCTATGTACAGTGTTTTTTATTACATCTGTGAGGGTCATTCTTTACAAGTTTATAAATATAATATGAATGATGTAATAGAGAGAAGACGTTACCTGCATGGTCGGATGTTTCTATGTCCTCATTGATTTTACGACCTGAAAATCAGAAACAAAATAATAAAGGCCATGAGATTAAAGCAAAGCAAGTATGAATCCTGATATTGTGATATTATAGATATTATATCTACTCTCCTAATGACTGATACATCTACTGGTAACAGGCTGTGGCATTAGTGGGCATTAGTACACTCAACATGTATTTCCTTACATCTTCTTCACTCCATTGCAGATGTTTCCTCCTAATGTATAACTCTGCAGTGTATTAGTGTTTATATATGGCCACTGTGTAGGTTCTGTGCTTTCTACTCAACCAGATTAGTGAACCCATTTATCACAGGAAAGCTATGGGGTATAGTGGACTGGAGGAGAACCTGGTGTATATTGTCAGTCAATGTAGAATATGAGTGTGAGCTCCATCAGGAGATATTTCCTTCATTGATAGTGGAATAAAGCGTCATGTAGAGCAAAGGACCAAACCCTTTCATGTTATTCTAATGGGTCATATATAAATAATACTGGTGAGTGGCGTGCCAGTCTGGAAAAGGGTGCAGTATGTCTTTGTACATAGCGGTGGATCTACCACCATATTGTCCTTCTTTGTATGAGATAATTTATTATATTGTAGGTATAAGGCCAGAGCTACATGCACTATAAATGTATGTATGTATATGTATATATATATATATATATATATATATATATATATATATATATATATATATATATATGTATATATATTTATATATATAGTAACAGCTCCAATTACAACTGCCTCATGACAATTACTGTCTGTAGAAATACATTGGGTCATGGTTACATGTAATTTTCAGGAGATTAATTGTCTCAATGGTTATAAAGATATTCCTCAGACAGAACTTACCAAGCTTTCTCCTAAATACAACCCGGATTTTCTTTGGTTGAATTGTTGTGGTAAAACCGATTTCTCCTGTATGATAAAAATTCACATTCACTTTTATTATTGAAGATTTCATTTCTACCAAATAGACTACAGAGATGTAACTGAGTATTCAGACTCTCTTAGGAATTATTATTTCCAGATAAGAGCGTCATATATATTTCCTGTAATATTTCCATGATTTCCAGTCCCCTCTACATCTCCGCTTCTTCTACACTGGGACATTTGGAGATGTTACATTTTTATTAATTATAGATTCCACATGAAGAACAAGATATGAAGCTGAGAACAACAAGAAGATCAAGATTAACTTACCATGGAGGATTCCACGTGGAACAATGATGGATTTTAGTTGTTTTTTGGTGGAAATTCCATTGGAGTGTCCTATGTGAGAAAAGTACTTGAATTACCCTCCATAACTATATATTCATAGCTTGTCCAGCCTATTCTATTACATAGAAGTCATTAAACTGCATTATTAGTCATCTACTTTATATATAGATACTTAGTACAATATATCAGCCTCGTACTAGAACAGACAATATATGTATCTAGAGAACTCACCGATCCCCTGTAGATCAGAAGCAGTCGGGGATGTAAACCCCTGTGTTGTGCTTGTTATTACTGCACTTGTTGGACCTGGAAGAAAATACAGAGAAATTGTTGATCTAATCCCAATAATCCTAATCCATTAACACTGTAATACATGACTATATGTGGTGAAGTAATGGGGTTCTAGTCTACTGGAATGTCTCCAGGATTCCTCCTCCTGACTGGACGTCCTTCTATACATTGCTGACCACAAGTGTCTTCAGGTTCCTCCTCGTGGATGTTGAGTGTGGACACAGAAGACAATGTGCGGGATGGAGACTTGTATCTTCTGTCCCTGACTGCTGCATGATAAACTGAGCCATTATGTCCTCTATGGATAGATTTGAGTCTGTTCTATAATGTGTTATTATATTACCTGCAGGGGATGTGGTCGGGGTGGTCGGCAACGGTTGTTCAGTTGCAGCAGACGTCTTTACTATAATAAACAAGAACATATTATAATTATTCACAAAGAAATAACAATAAGTGACCCCAATATATGGAGAATCTTATTCCAGTATCAGCCTCGTACTAGAACAGACAATATATGTATCTAGAGAACTCACCGATCCCCTGTAGATCAGAAGCAGTCGGGGATGTAAACCCCTGTGTTGTGCTTGTTGTTAATGCACTTGTTGGACCTGGAAGAAAATACAGAGAAATTGTTGATCTAATCCTAGTAATCCTAATCCATTCTGATGTCCTGCACAGAGCAGAGAGTCATTCACATACAACATTGTTATGGAGACAATATAATGGCGGAGCCCACCTTCTCCACATGTAGTAGACACCTTATTGTTCCTTACTCTCCCTATATATCAGCATTGGGGGATCATTAGGGAACATGTTCTGGTGTAACACATGACTCTATATGGTGAAGTAATGGGGTTCTAGTCTACTGAAATGTCTCCAGGATTCCTCCTCCTGACTGGACGTCCTTCTATACATTGCTGACCACAAGTGTCTTCAGGTTCCTCCTCCTGGATGTTGAGTGTGGACTCAGAAGACAATGTGCGAGATGGAGACTTGTATCTTCTGTCCCTGACTGCTGCATGTATAAGCGGAGCCATTATGTCCTCTATGGATAGAGATGAGTCTGTTCTATAATGTGTTATTATATTACCTGCAGGGGATGTTGGCACGGCGATGGACGATGGTTTTATTATCTCGCCAGACGTCTTTTCTGTAAATAATAAAACAATATATTATAGAAAAATCAAATAAACAATGTAAATGATGAATATAATGAGTTTTCTGCCATTGAAGACACAGAAGACGTCCAGAAGACACTTACCATCGATGGTCGGAGGAAGAGTCACCACAATTTTTCTCAGACGTGTTTTAGGTTTTTCAGTTTGTACATCAGATGTTCCTATGTGAAGGACATTCCATTTATTGGTTATTTATGTTTCCTGTATTATCTATCCTGAGTATAATATACATCATATGTTTATAGTACCAATTTGTTATTATTATATATGGGATTATGTATCTCCTACTGTAACTGAGAAGAATATTAGATGTCACCAGGGAGCTGTATGACATATAACAGGCTGCCGGCTGAGGACATTTCTACATGACTTCTAATATTCCTTATAATTTACAGTATGGGACTATGTGCTCTATGGATAGAGATGAGTCTGTTCTATAATGTGTTATTATATTACCTGCAGGGGATGTTGGCACGGCGATGGACGATGGTTTTATTATCTCGCCAGACGTCTTTTCTGTAAATAATAAAACAATATATTATAGAAAAATCAAATAAACAATGTAAATGATGAATATAATGAGTTTTCTGCCATTGAAGACACAGAAGACGTCCAGAAGACACTTACCATCGATGGTCGGAGGAAGAGTCACCACAATTTTCCTCAGACGTGTTTTAGGTTTTTCAGTTTGTATATCAGATGTTCCTATGTGAAGGACATTCCATTTATTGGTTATTTATGTTTCCTGTATTATCTATCCTGAGTATAATATACATCATATGTTTATAGTATCAATTTGTTATTATTATATATGGGATTATGTATCTTCTACTGTAACTGAGAAGAACATTAGATGTCACCAGGGAGCTGTAGGACATATAACAGGCTGCCGGCTGAGGACATTTCTACATGACTTCTAATATTCCTTATAATTTACAGTATGGGGACAGGACCCCCTTGTTCTTAGATTAGTTGGGGGTCCGGTCACTGTGATCACTATCTGATTGACATAACAGAGATTTTATCCCCTTTAAGATGGGAGGACAATTGTAGAATAAAATGGTGGCAATAAATAAACTTACCTTGTACGGACTGAAATTCATCCATGATTTGTTTGAGTTGTCTCAAACCCCTGAGAAAATCACGTTGTGTTTCTCCTATAAGAAAAGAATGAAACACATGACCTTTTATTATCATTGGTGACATCTGGGGCCAAACATCGTAGTGATATGTAATAGTAGATTGTGGATTACTGGAGGGTCCTACATTGTACATCTGTAGTCACTGGTAAAGGGTTCACCTCCTTTATCATTACATTTCCATCAATACCAGAGATAAGTATATACTATGTGCACATAACATGTATATTACAGTAAGGTAACGGCCTCCCATGTACTGAGACAAATGAGCCGTAATAACCGGGGGTCCTGGAGATCTGCTTTTAAGAGGTCACCCACTTTACATCCCCCCTATGTATAAAACACATGTAATAAAAGGGAGTTCTTCACACTAGAGAATCCACAACTGCGGCATTTCTATCTACAAGCTTCCATATTACATATAATAAAAGACATTGTTCTTACCTTCAGCATAAGCTGGGATGGGAGAAGACCTGGATGGTCGGTCATTCTCAGATGCTGCTGTTTCAGCAACAAATAAAGCAAAGATAAGCCAGAAAATAAGCATTCTGCTCAGTACACTCGCCATAATCAAGGTCAAATCAAGGAGAAAGTGATAAGTTAACCTATGACTGCTTTATGATGTCATCACACTATGACACCATGGAAGAACATACCATGATTGGTCAAGAAGGTGGATGACATATCTGCTTTATGAAGTCATCACATTATGGCACCATGGTGTACAAAGAAGATACCATAGTATAAAAGGGGGGATATATAAATACAGGGTGACTAGAAAAGTAATAACAAAGAAAAGCTAATGTGTTCAAATGAGAAATAGTATTGTATCACCCACATGTGCGATGTTTTAGACCAACTCAATTGAGGAGGAAGCGTTGCACATTTAGGTGAATAATGCTTCTTATTTTTCACCGTCCATTTGAGCGCTGCCTCAAATTTTTTACATTTTGATGGGACACTAAGCCAGGAGTCCTTGTAGGATTTGCACTTCTTTCCCTTCTTATTTATTGATATATATATATATATATACATATATATATATACATATATATATATATATATATATATATATATATATATATTAGGGATGCACGGTGCATCGAAACTTCGATACTGTTTCGATACTGTGCATCCCTAAACGGTTCGATACCGCTATTTCCTGTATTTCGATACTGAGCTGCGCAGCCGCACAGCTCAGTATAGTAATACATGAATGTATGAGAGCGGGGCTACAGCTGTGTGATTCAGCCACAGCCCCGCTCCTGAGTCATGATAAGTGCGCGGGGTCAGGATGATGCGATGCGGCCGGCGCTGCACTAATGAGCGGCGGCACTGAAGACAGAACATGGAGGGCGCACTACAAAACACCCCCATGTTCTGTCTCCAGTGCCTGAACTGCCGCTCATTAGTGCAGCGCCGGCCGCACCTCCTCATGCTGACCACGCGCGCACTTCCTGTCAGGAGTGGGGCAATGGTTGTATTACACAGCCGCTGCCCCGCTCTATAACGGCGATCAGAGAAACCTCTCATCTCCGCCCCTATTCCCCTGAATGCTGCGATCACAGCGGACTGCAGCATTCAGGAGAAAATGAGAAGGGGGGACGCCCCTGGATCGCGTCACAGGGAATTCCTGTGACGCGATCGAGGGCCATACCATATATGGGCAGACAGCCCAGGGTCTATTGACGGACCCCAGGGCTGTCTTACCACATCTCCTGTTGTTAGGAGCTTGAGAAAGATCCTATTGTAGGATTGAAACGTTGCTGTTATATTTGGATTGAATAAACCACCATTTCTTTCAACTTGGAGTGCTGCGAAGTTTATTTTGATATATATATATATATATATATATATATATATATATATATATATATATATATATATATATATATATAGCAGGAATAAAGAGCGAGTAACGGCACCAGGACTTCAGTGTTGGGGAGATGTTGGTTTATTCACCACCAGGTGGAAAGAATGAGCGACGTTTCGGTTCACACCTGAACCTTTCTCAAGCTAATTACAACAGTGCATAGTGCCACATATAAATAGGGATACAAAGCATATACATTCAACAGTGCAATTAATAATATATACGTAAAAAATACATAAATATTCAACATATAGTTATACACAAGTAGACATATACCAATATGTGTGTCCAATAAATGTGTTTAAGAAACAACATCTCATAATATGTGAAAAATAATACAAAGAAAATAAGGTAATATTATAATTACCCTAATCAAAAGCACCAGCTCATAATGAAGGGGGAGGAGCAGAGGGAATGTTCCAACGCAATTGTAGTAGAAAAGTAATATTATATTATAAAACTTACAGTGTCAGCTCTCGGTGATGCATGGAATAAACCATGGCATCCCGCAGTCGATAAAGCGCATGTGCAAAATGGCGAACTGCCGGAAATGCGTCACGTGGAACGCATATCTGAAACGCAGTATAGCCGCGCATGCGCAGACAGTGAATTCTGTCTCGACGTATGTTTACATCAATATGGAAAAAAACTCAAAAGAGTATATAACCAACAATCTATAGTTTTTGATATATAGATAGATAGCCCATATTATATATATGGGAGATATATTTAAAGGCATGGTGTTGCCCGAAAAACATGTTTGTTTTTTTTTAATTAAACATTTAGTGTGTGGGTGATTAAACATTGTTCAATTTTTTTTTATTTTTTTCACGAGTCAGGAAATATTATAAATTATTTCTAATTTATAATACTACCCATTTTTGGTCACTAGATGGAGCTATTTCCCAAAATTGCAGCATTGCAACATTGGGTTAAAAGCTCTCGCTCTAGTGAGCTCTCAGCATCCCCCCCTCCTTTATCCTGGCTAGTGCCGGGATAAACGAGGGGTTTGAACGGTGTAACCTCCTACACTGTGTGTCGCCATTTTTTGAGCTAACACACAGCGTAGTAGGTTTACATACAGTAGTAAACACACACAAACACGAACATACATTGAAATCTCTTACCTGCTCCTGCCGCCGCGGCTCCCTCCGGCCCGTCCGCTCCGTTTGCTGCCGCTGTTCCATGTGCACAAGTCCGGAAGCCGCGACCGGAAGTAGTAATATTACTGTCCGGCCGCGACTTCCGGTCCACAGGAAAATGGCGCCGGACGGCGCCAATTTCGAATAGGACTGTGTGGGAGCGGCGCATGCGCAGTTCGCACACAGACGCCGTACACGGCAGTCAATGGGACGGGAGCCGTTCACAGTCCCTATGGGACTGTGGCTGCCGTATTCCATGTCTGTGTGTGTCGTTAATCGACACACACAGAAATGGAACAAAAAATGGCAGCCCCCATAGGGAAGAAAAAGTGTAAAAATAAGAAACAGTAAAACACAAACACACAAATGAATATAAACGTTTTTATTAAAGCACTAACATCTTTAACATATAAAAAAAATATTTGTGATGACACTATTCCTTTAAATGTCTATAATAGAAAAGATTCATTTATATAGTCTAAAGGAAATGGCCACGGATCACAACATAAATGGAGAGAACGGCTATATCTATGAATAGGCGGCCGTATCTCACAGAGACAACATAGTCTCAACCACCCACTCATGTCTTTTTTGAATTAAGGACCACATTATAGACATAAATCGAAAAGTAATGATTTATTTCATATATTGATTATAATTTATTCCACATGATTTCCACAGAGAGCATGTAATACACATAGAAAGTTTCTGATATACATCAAAGAAAATCTATATATAATCCTTGAAACAAAAATTGATGAGGAAACGTGACCTCCGCTCCCATGATGTACATCCCTTCATATAAGTTGGTATCTATGAATAGAAAAAATGTTTTATTTAAGGTGAGAAAATATTCAAAAATGAGTATACATAAAAATACACCTGTAGTTATATAAATTTAAAAACAATGTCAAAAAAATCCCACCTACACTCAAAAGAATGGATCGTATATAAATATATCGGACTCATAATAGATCATGTCATATATACATGAGCTTTCAAATATGTGGGAAATATGTATATTCTACATTAAGTCCCTTTGGGGACATAGTTTCAAGAGTAAAAATCCACTCAAGTTCTTTACGTTTGAGGGCCAGCTCTCTATCACCTCCTCGTCTGTTTAGGGGTACTGAATCAATAATTTTAAAGCGCATTTGGGATACATTATGTCTACAGTCTACAAAATGTCTAGACACTGGTAGATCTCGTCTCTTGGTGTTAATACTAGATTTGTGGTTCCTCATTCTAAGCGTTACTTCCGTAGTGGTCTCACCCACATAATATAGGCCACATGGACAAATCAATAGGTAGATTGCAAAGGTGGTTTTACAGGTATAGAAGCCCTGAATTTTAAAAGTTTTACCTGTTCGTGGATGACAAAAACTATCTCCCTTAATCATATGATTACACATATTACATCCCAGGCACGGGAAGCATCCATATTTTGTGGGGGCTAAAACACTCTGTGACATCTTAATTTTAGATCCAATATCTGCCTTTACTAGCCTATTTTTGATAGTTTTACCTTTACGGTATGCTAATAATGGTGGCTCTTGGAATTCCTTAATCATTGGAAAAGCCCTAGTTAATAGACCCCATTCTCTTCTCAGAATATTGCCAATTTCTGGGCTTGATGTAGAAAAAGTTGACACAAATGGTATACGAACATTTTTCTTATGCACCACTGTCTGTTTGTCTAAAAGTTGTTGTCTATCCATTTTTATCGTCTGTCTTTTATATAAATTGAGCATGTCAGTTGGATATCCCCTACATTTAAATTTGTTGCACATCTCGTCCACTCTCTTGGACAGCTGATCTTCATTACTAACAATTCTTCTAACTCTAAGAAGTTGGCTGAAAGGCAATGATCTTACCATAGCCCTAGGGTGTCCACTATTATAGTGCAACAGACTGTTCCTATCGTTTTTTTTACAAAATATATCGGTAGTTAGAATGCCATCCTGTAAGTAAATCTTAGTATCCAAAAATTCAACTGAAGAGTCAGAATGGATCATAGTAAATTTGATCCCCTGACACATATCATTTAGAAAAGAGTGAAATAGTTTCAATTCATCCTCTGAACCGGTCCAGATGAGGAAGACATCGTCTATGTATCGCCACCACCGCAAAACATTTCTGAAGTGGTGGGACACATAGACAAGATCCTCCTCAATCCGCCGCATGAAAATATTGGCATATGTCGGGGCCATATTAGACCCCATAGCCGTACCCCTTTTTTGAAGGTAGAATTTATCACCAACCATGAAATAATTTTTAGTGAGTATAAACTCAAGTAATGTTTTAACAAATTCAATTTTTCTATTTGAAAAATCCAAACGTGTCAGGTAGTGAAGAGCAGCTTCAATGACTAAGGAGTGATCTATGGAGGTGTACAGACTTCCCACATCAAGGGTAGCAAGGATAGACTGGCCAGGGACCCTGAGAGAGACAATCCTGACGAGAAAATCAGTGGTATCCTTGATGTAGGAGTCAGCCCCCATAGCAAACTGTCTCAAAATTTTGTCAATAAAGATAGCTGCTGGAACAAATAGCGAATCACTACCCGACACAATGGGGCGGCCAGGGGGTTTACATGTGAATCTTAGGAAGAAGGTAAAGCACCGGAGTGACCGGATGCCTCACCTTCAAAAATTCACAAAGGTCCTTATCAATGATTTTAGATAAAAAAGCCTCATCAACAAGTGATTTCAATTCATTCATAAAGGAGAATTTTGGATCACCTGATAATTCAGTATATACATCATGGTCATTCAATTGCATCTCCAATTCCTGCAGATAAAGGGACGTGTCCATCACAACAATGGCACCCCCCTTATCTGCAGGTTTAACCGTGACGGAAGTATTATCAATCAATTCATTTAAAGCCATCTGTTCCAACCGTGTAATGTTTCTATGATAGTTCTCCCTTTTATTTTGCTTATTTCGAAATGTTGGAATGTGCTTATCAACCAATGAGCTATATGCCTCAACTTCATGTGAATTTTGGGGTGGCTGAAACTTACTCTTTATAGTAAGATCTAGACTTTTCAAATCAAACATGTACTCATTAGACAGGGGTACATTTATGTCAGAAGAACCAAACACTGGTTGATCTGAAAAATGTGCTTTTAATCTCAACATTCTGAAAAAGCGTTTCAAATCAAGATCTAATTCAAACCAGTTGACAACATTAGTGGGACAGAATGATAACCCACGATTAAGAATTTTTAACTGTAACTGATTAAGAGAAAAAGATGAAATATTAACCACAAGATTTACGGATTCTCCTTCCTCGTCTGGTAGTGGCGATTCCCTCGTATTGGGGTTATCCTCCCCCTCGATTTGATATTGATTGCCGGATCTCTCATGCCTCCTGCCGCCCCTGCGAGAGCGCTTTCTCCTGGTGTTTCGATGTTGTCCCCTAAAAAAGGAACACTGTATGGATCATCCGACAACTCCGAATCGGTAATAAAGGCATCTGTCATCTTCTGACGCCTCCGAACATTTCTGTCCTTCTTCGCTGGACCTCTATATTCTGTATCATCCCCCTGCCAGCAGTATATTTTTCCTGATGTGTAATCGTCCAGATCACGCTGCCATTTCTGGCGTTTTGTTTTTTCAATATCATTCCGAAACTTTTTGAAAAATTCGGACATTTTGTTTTGATATATTTCGTAATCAGATATTGCCATCATCTCTTTGAGTTGATCATTCCTCTCAATTAATCGCGGCTTGATGATCTCAATTTCTTTTTGAAGATATTCGATATTTAGAAGTAACAAATCTTGAGAGTATTTGTTGGAGATACCTTCAAATCTTTCCTTAAAGCTGGAGTTAGTTGGAAATAGATTAGGTCTCAAATGAGATCTTATCCCACGTGGTATACGTTGACATTTAAAATATTCCCCCAGCGTAGAGAGGTGTAATTCCAAAGCAATTTGCCTCTTAGCGTCAGCTTCCCACTTTTTTCTCACATTTTCAATCGTGGGTATACTCAAGAAAGCAACATTTCCAGTGAGTCCCTGTAGGATACGATCAGCATCCTCCTGAGTGTAGGCAAACACCTGTGGTGGGTTACCAACACAATCAAAATCTCCTTCTCCCAGCATATTCAAATAGAGGTGCACGTGTTGGGATTCATACAGTTCAAATAGATGCAAAAAACACAGCACTTATCAGTGCTGTGTTTTTTGCATCTATTTGAACTATATATATATATATATATATATATATATATATATATATATATATATATACACCAGTAGAAAAGCAGCAGCACTCTGTTTCCAAGTGAGAGATCCAATAGTAAAGGGTGCCAGCTGATAGTCCCGATCCAAAGACCATACAGATATCCCAAAAGAAAGTCCAGCAGCACTCCGATAATCAAGATGAAAAAAAGTGAAATTTATTTCGCCAACATGGCAAGTGCAACGTTTCCGTCCCACCTTGGGACCTTTTTCAAGCATTATCGGAGTGCTGCTGGACTTTCTTTTGGGATATATATATATATATATATATATATATATATAAAGCAGTACAAAGCGATTCCTTCCCAGTACTTGAAGTAATGAAATTTGTTTAATGTGTCATATAGGCAGATTAATACAATTAGGCATAGGCCAGTGCAAACTTTCGGACCGCTCCAGGTCCTTTTTCAGGCATGGAAAATTATAATTCACGTTGACAATTATTTATATAATCAGAAGAGCAGACGTCACACAGAGTCAAAGTGCAGGGTTGCACACGTAACCTGTCATATCAACAATCCAAATACGATCAATAAATCGTACGTATCTCTAAATATTACCGTTAAATGATTATTAAAATAATCTTTAACCCCTTCCCGACATTTGACGTATCCATACACCAAAGTCGGGTAGGGGAAGTATGGAACGGGCTCACGGAGTGAACACGCTCCATGCCGCGGTCAATAGCGACCACAGCATTTAAATCATTAGAAAGAGGGGGGCGACACACTCTAACAGTTCATCGCGCCCCCCGCAACGCAATCGCAGGGGAGCGATGGTTGCTATGGCTGCCTGGGGGCCTAATGAAGGCCCCCAGGTCCGCCTTCTTTGTGTTCTTATTAAGCCCTGCCTCCGGCCAGAGTCACGATATACTGCAATACCTTAGTATCGCTGGTTGAAGTCCCCTACGGGGACTAATAAAAAAAGGTAAAAATGAGTAAAATAAAGGTTTTTTTTATGTAAAAAAAAAATAATTTAAATTAAAAGTTCAAAAATACCCCCTTTTTCCATTTTCCCGCTAGAGCATAGTAAAATAATAAATAAATATAATTGGCATCGCAGCGTCCGTAAAAGTCTGAACTATTACATTATATCATTATTTAACACGCACGGTGAACGGAAAAAAAAGAAAATTGTAACACCAGAATCTCTCTTTTTTGGTCACCTAATCTCCCACAAAAAATGAAATAAAAGGTGATCAAAACGTCACATGTACCCCAAAATGGCATAATTAAAAACTACAGCTTATCCCGCAAAAAATAAGCCCTCATACTACATAATCGACGGAAAAATAAAAAAGTTATGGCTCTCGGAATTTGGCGACACAAAATACATTTTATTTTTTACACTTAGGTTTTTACTTGTAAAAGTAATAAAATACAGAAAATAAACATACATATTTGGTATCGCCGTAATCGTATTGACCCACAGAATAAAGTTAACATGTTGTTTCAATTGCACAGTGAATTTCGTAAAAACGACGCACAAAAATCAATGGAGGAATCACTGTTTCTTTCCTTGTCTACCCCACAAATAATTTTTTCCCCGTTTCCTAGTACAATATCCGGCACAGTAAATGGTGCAAAGAAAAACTACAACTCGTCCCGCAAAAATCAAGCCCTCATAGCACTATATCGACGAAAAAATAAAGACGTTATGGCTTTTGGAAGGTGGGGAGGAAAAAACGAAAATGAAAATCTGAAAAAGGGCTGTGGCCAGGGCCGGATTATCATTGGTGCTCCTGGAGCACCTGCTCCAGGCCCTAGTCTCTGATTAACTCAGGGGGGCCCCCAGGCATATTTTTTATTATATTTTTACTTCAAAACTGCTGCAAATTTAGCATGATTTGTGCATAACTGCATTGTCTCTAAATGTCTCTACGCATTTACAAAAAAACGCTGCGTTTTTGCCTCGATTTTGAGCATATGACCCCAAAACAGCAACTAGGAGAGGAGTAGGACCTTTGGTGACATCACAGTCACATGACAAAGGTTCTTAACCACTGAGGAGGATAGTAAAGTGATAGAAGGCAGAGTGGAGGTCAGGTGACCTCAGAAAGGGGAGGGTTTTACTCCTAATGCATCTCTATGCAGGGAGAAAAGATACCAGGAGGCTGCAGGGAGGTGGGAGGTAATGAGTGGTCTGAAAAAGAGATAGAGCAGTGTGAGGAGGGGGGTACATGGGGAGCAGGGTGTGTGAGGAGGGGGGTACATGGGAAGCAGTGTGTGTGAGGAGGGGGTACAGGGGGAGCAGTGTGTGTGAGGAGGGGGGTACATGGGGAGCAGTGTGTGAGGAGGGGGTACATGGGGAGCAGTGTGTGAGGAGAAGGTGTACATGGGGAGCAGTGTGTGTGAGGAGGGGGGTTTATGGGGAGCAGTGTATGAGGAGGGGGTACATGGGGAGCAGTGTGTGAGGAGGGGGTGTACATGGAGAGCAGTGTGTGAGGAGGGGGGTACATGGAGAGCAGTGTGTGTGAGGAGGGGGTACATGGAGAGCAGTGTGTGTGAGGAGGGGGTACATGGAGAGCAGTGTGTGTGTGAGGAGGGGGATACATGGGGAGCAGTGTGTGAGGAGGGGGATACATGGAGAGCAGTGTGTGAGGAGGGGTTGTACATGGGGAGCAGTGTGTGTGAGGAGGGGGGTATATGGGGAGCAGTGTATGAGGAGGGGGCTACATGGGGAGCAGTGTGTGAGGAGGGGGTGTACATGGAGAGCAGTGTGTGAGGAGGGGTGTACATGGAGAGCAGTGTGTGTGAGGAGGGGGTACATGGAGAGCAGTGTGTGTGAGGAGGGGGATACATGGGGAACAGTGTGTGTGAGAAGGGGGATACATGGGGAGCAGTGTGTGTTATGAGGAGGTGTACATGGGGAGCAGTGTGTGAGGAGGGGGTGCATGGGGATCAGTGTGTGAGGAGGGGGGTACATGGGGAGCAGTGTGTGAGGAGGGGGTACATGTGGAGCAGTGTGTGTGAGGAGGGGGTACATGGAGAGCAGTGTGTGAGGAGGGAGATACATGGGGAGCAGTGTGTGAGGAGGGGATACATGGGAACAGTGTGTGTGAGGAGGGGAATACATGGGGAGCCGTGTGTGAGGAGGGGGGTACATGGGGAGCGGTGTGTGAGGAGGGGGTGTACATTGGGAGCAGTGTGTGAGGAGAGGGGGTACATGGGGAGCAGTGTATGAGGAGGGGGGTACATGGGAGCAATGTGTATGAGGAGGGGGGTACATGGGAGCAGTGTGTGTGAGGAGGGGGTACATGGGGAGCAGTGTGTGAGGAGGGGGTACATGGGGAGCAGTGTGAGAGGACGGGTGGTATATGGTGTAGCAGTGTGTGAGGAGGGGGATACATGGGGAGCAGTGTGTGAGGAGGGGGATACATGGGGAGCAGTGTGTGAGGAATGGGTGTATATGGGGAGCAGGGTTGTAGGAGGGGGTGTACATTGGGAGCAGTGTGTGAGGAGGGGGTGTACATGGGGAGCAGTGTGTGAGGGGGGGTGTACATGGGGAGCAATGTGTGAGGAGGGGGGTACATGGGAACAGAGTGTGTGAAGAGGGAGGTACATGGGGAGCAGTGTGTGAGGAGGGGGATACATGGGGAGCAGTGTGTGAGGAGGGGGGCACATGGGGAGCAGTGTGTGAGGAAGGGGGTACATGGGGAGCAGTGTGTGAGGAGGGGGTACATGGAGAGCAGTGTATTTGAGGAGGGGGTACATGGGAGCAGTGTGTGAGGAGGGGGCTACATGGGAAGCAGTGTGTGTGTGAGGAGGGGGGTATATGGGGAGCAGTGTGTGAGGAGGGGAGTACATGGAGAGCAATGTGTGAGGAGGGGGATACATGGGGAGCAGTGTGTGTGAGGAGGCGGGTACATGGAGAGCACTGTGTGAGGAGGGAGATACATGGGGAGCAGTGTGTGAGGACGGGGGTACAGGCAGAGCAGTATGTGAGGAGGGGGTACATGGGGAGCAGTGTGTCTGAGGAGGGGGGTACATGGAGAGCAGTGTGTGAGGAAGGGGATACATGGGGAGTGTTGTGTGAGGAGAGGGATACTCGGGGAGTGGTGTGTGACGAGGGGGGTACACAGGGAGCGGTCTGTGAGGAGGGGGGTACACGGGGAGCATTGTGTGATGAGGGGGGTACACAGGGAGCGGTGTGTGAGGAGGGGGTACACGGGGTGGGGTGTGTGAGTAGGGGGTGTACATGGGGAGCAGTGTGTGTGAGGAGGGGGTACATGGGGAGCAGTGTGTGTCTGTGTGTGAGGAGGCGGGTACATGGGGAGCAGTGTGTGTGAGGAGGGGGGTACATGGGGAGCAGTGTGTGAGGAGGGGGTGTACATGGGGAGCAGTGTATGAGGTGGGGGGTACATGAGGAGCAGTGTGTGAGGAAGGGGTGTACATGGGGAGCAGTGTGTGAGGAGGGGTTGTACATGGGGAGCAGTGTGTGTGAGGAGGGGGGTATATGGGGAGCAGTGTATGAGGAGGGGGCTACATGGGGAGCAGTGTGTGAGGAGGGGGTGTACATGGAGAGCAGTGTGTGAGGAGGGGTGTACATGGAGAGCAGTGTGTGTGAGGAGGGGGTACATGGAGAGCAGTGTGTGTGAGGAGGGGGATACATGGGGAACAGTGTGTGTGAGAAGGGGGATACATGGGGAGCAGTGTGTGTTATGAGGAGGTGTACATGGGGAGCAGTGTGTGAGGAGGGGGTGCATGGGGATCAGTGTGTGAGGAGGGGGGTACATGGGGAGCAGTGTGTGAGGAGGGGGTACATGTGGAGCAGTGTGTGTGAGGAGGGGGTACATGGAGAGCAGTGTGTGAGGAGGGAGATACATGGGGAGCAGTGTGTGAGGAGGGGATACATGGGAACAGTGTGTGTGAGGAGGGGAATACATGGGGAGCCGTGTGTGAGGAGGGGGGTACATGGGGAGCGGTGTGTGAGGAGGGGGTGTACATTGGGAGCAGTGTGTGAGGAGAGGGGGTACATGGGGAGCAGTGTATGAGGAGGGGGGTACATGGGAGCAATGTGTATGAGGAGGGGGGTACATGGGAGCAGTGTGTGTGAGGAGGGGGTACATGGGGAGCAGTGTGTGAGGAGGGGGTACATGGGGAGCAGTGTGAGAGGACGGGTGGTATATGGTGTAGCAGTGTGTGAGGAGGGGGATACATGGGGAGCAGTGTGTGAGGAGGGGGATACATGGGGAGCAGTGTGTGAGGAATGGGTGTATATGGGGAGCAGGGTTGTAGGAGGGGGTGTACATTGGGAGCAGTGTGTGAGGAGGGGGTGTACATGGGGAGCAGTGTGTGAGGGGGGGTGTACATGGGGAGCAATGTGTGAGGAGGGGGGTACATGGGAACAGAGTGTGTGAAGAGGGAGGTACATGGGGAGCAGTGTGTGAGGAGGGGGATACATGGGGAGCAGTGTGTGAGGAGGGGGGCACATGGGGAGCAGTGTGTGAGGAAGGGGGTACATGGGGAGCAGTGTGTGAGGAGGGGGTACATGGAGAGCAGTGTATTTGAGGAGGGGGTACATGGGAGCAGTGTGTGAGGAGGGGGCTACATGGGAAGCAGTGTGTGTGTGAGGAGGGGGGTATATGGGGAGCAGTGTGTGAGGAGGGGAGTACATGGAGAGCAATGTGTGAGGAGGGGGATACATGGGGAGCAGTGTGTGTGAGGAGGCGGGTACATGGAGAGCACTGTGTGAGGAGGGAGATACATGGGGAGCAGTGTGTGAGGACGGGGGTACAGGCAGAGCAGTATGTGAGGAGGGGGTACATGGGGAGCAGTGTGTCTGAGGAGGGGGGTACATGGAGAGCAGTGTGTGAGGAAGGGGATACATGGGGAGTGTTGTGTGAGGAGAGGGATACTCGGGGAGTGGTGTGTGACGAGGGGGGTACACAGGGAGCGGTCTGTGAGGAGGGGGGTACACGGGGAGCATTGTGTGATGAGGGGGGTACACAGGGAGCGGTGTGTGAGGAGGGGGTACACGGGGTGGGGTGTGTGAGTAGGGGGTGTACATGGGGAGCAGTGTGTGTGAGGAGGGGGTACATGGGGAGCAGTGTGTGTCTGTGTGTGAGGAGGCGGGTACATGGGGAGCAGTGTGTGTGAGGAGGGGGGTACATGGGGAGCAGTGTGTGAGGAGGGGGTGTACATGGGGAGCAGTGTATGAGGTGGGGGGTACATGAGGAGCAGTGTGTGAGGAAGGGGTGTACATGGGGAGCAGTGTGTGAGGAGGGGGTGTACATGGGGAGCAGTGTGTGTGAGGAGGGGGTACATGGGGAGCAGTGTGTGTCTGTGTGTGAGGAGGCGGGTACATGGGGAGCAGTGTGTGTGAGGAGGGGGGTACATGGGGAGCAGTGTGTGAGGAGGGGGTGTACATGGGGAGCAGTGTATGAGGAGGGGGGTACATGAGGAGCAGTGTGTGAGGAAGGGGTGTACATGGGGATCAGTGTGTGAGGAGGGGTGTACATGGGGAGCAGTGTGTGAGGAGGGGGTGTACATGGGGAGCAGTTTGTGAGGAGGTGGTGTACACGGGGAGCATTGTGTGAGGTGGGGGATACACGGGGAGCAGTATGTGAGGAGGGGGGTATATGGGGAGCAGTGTGAGGAGAGGGTGTACACGGGGACCGGTGTGTGAGGGGAGGGATACACGGGGAGCAGTGTGTGAGGTGGGGTGTACACGGGGAGCGGTGTGTGAGGAGGGGGTACACGGGGAGTGGAGTATGAGGAGGGGGTGTACATGGGGAGCGGTGTGTGAAGAGCGGGTGTACATGGGGAGCAGTGTGTGCGGTGGGGGGCACATGGGGAGCAGTGTGTGAGGAGGGGGTGTACATGGGGAGCAGTGTGTGAGGAGGGGGTGTACATGGGGAGCAGTGTATGAGGTGGGGGGTACATGAGGAGCAGTGTGTGAGGAAGGGGTGTACATGGGGAGCAGTGTGTGAGGAGGGGGTGTACATGGGGAGCAGTGTGTGTGAGGAGGGGGTACATGGGGAGCAGTGTGTGTCTGTGTGTGAGGAGGCGGGTACATGGGGAGCAATGTGTGTGAGGAGGGGGGTACATGGGGAGCAGTGTGTGAGGAGGGGGTGTACATGGGGAGCAGTGTGTGAGGAGGGGGTGTACATGGGGAGCAGTGTGTGAGGAGGGGGTGTACATGGGGAGCAGTGTGTGAGGAGGTTGTGTACATGGGGAGCGGTGTGTGTGCGGAGGGGTTTTACATGGGGAGCAATGTGTGAGGTGGGGGGCACATGGGGAGCAGAGTGTGAGGAGGGGGGCACATGGGGAGCGGTGTGTGAGGAGGGGTGTACATGGGGAGCAGTGTGTGAGGAGGGGGTACATGGGGAGCAGTGTGTGAGGAGGGGGTGTACATGGGGAGCAGTGTGTGAGGAGGGGGTGTACATGGGGAGTAGTGTGGGAGGAGGTGTGAGGAGGGGGTGTACATGGGGAGCAGTGTGTGAGGAGGTTGTGTACATGGGGAGTGGTGTGTTTGAGGAGGGGGTGTACATGGGGAGCAGTGTGTGAGGTGGGGGGGGCACATGTGGAGCAGTGTGTGAGGAGGGGGTGTACATGGGGAGCAGTGTGTGAGGAGGTGTGAGGAGGGGGTGCACATGGGGAGCAGTGTGTGAGGAGGTTGTGTACATGGGGAGCGGTGTGTGTGAGGATGGGGTGTGCATGGGGAGCAATGTGTGAGGTGGGGGGCAAATGGGGAGCAGTGTGTAAGGAGGGGGTCACATGGGGAGCAGTGTGTGAGGAGGGGGGTACTTGGGGAGCGGTGTGTGAGGAGGGGGGGTAAATGGGGAGCAGTATATGAGGAGGGGTATACATGGGACGCTGTGGGATACTTAATTAGAGTTGTGTTGTGAGTAGTGTGTGTGTATCTAGTGCTTATGCGGTGAAGTGTTTGTACCGTCTGTGTGTGAGACGTGTGAGTGGTAAATGGGGGGGGGCGTCTTTTCTGAGGATCTAATTTTTAGGTGTCTTTTTGTTGTCTCTGAATTTATTTAAGGGACAGAATTCATTTTTAAGGAGTAGCTGTCACCAAGTTCTAACATCCCGTTTACATATATTACCTTTACCCGCTCCCTCCCCGTTTCCAGAGCGAGGCAGTTTAGAACAAATGCGTTTGATTAGAAGACTTCTCCCTGCGTGGTGATTGGACAAGGCTTGTCATAAGATACTTCACGCTGATTGGACAGCATCAGAGGCTGTGAAGTTGGCTCCACCCATGGAGATTCACTGTATTTCACGCCTTGTTGGCTAACTACAGAGAATTACCATATTGGTCGCCTAAAGCCGGAGCATCATTATTCAGGAACAGGGGGGATCAGAACAAAAAGAAAAACAGCTTTTAAAACCGTACTTGTCCCCTGTGCCCATTCCCTCCATGTCATGCTGCTACAGCTAGTATAACCGTACTTGTACCCTGTCCCCATTCCCACCATGTCATGCTGCTACAGCTAGTATAACCGTACTTGTACCCTGTCCCCATTCCCACCATGTCATGCTGCTACAGCTAGTATAACCGTACTTGTCTCCGGTGCCCATTCCAACCATGTCATGCTGCTACAGATAGTATAACTGTACTTGTCCCCTGTGCCCATTCCCACCATGTCTTGCTGCTACAGCTAGTATAACCGTACTTGTCCCCTGTGCCCATTCCCACCATGTCATGCTGCTACAGCTAGTATAACCGTACTTGTCCCCTGTGCCCATTCCCACCATATCATGCTGCTAAAGCTAGTATAACCGTACTTGTCCCCTGTGCCCATTCCCACCATGTCATGCTGCTACAGCTAGTATAACCGTACTTGTCCCCTGTCCCCATTCCCACCATGTCTTGCTGCTACAGCTAGTATAACCGTACTTGTCCCCTGTGCCCATTCCCACCATGTCATGCTGCTACAGCTAGTATAACCGTACTTGTCCCCTGTGCCCATTCCCACCATATCATGCTGCTAAAGCTAGTATAACCGTACTTGTCCCCTGTGCCCATTCCCACCATGTCATGCTGCTACAGCTAGTATAACCGTACTTGTCCCCTGTCCCCATTCCCACCATGTCATGCTGCTACAGCTAGTATAACCGTACTTGTCCCCTGTCCCCATTCCCTCCATGTCATGCTGCTACAGCTAGTATAACCGTACTTGTCCCCTGTGCCCATTCCCACCATGTCATGCTGCTACAGCTAGTATAACCGTACTTGTCCCCTGTGCCCATTCCCACCATGTCATGCTGCTACAGCTAGTATAACCGTACTTGTCCCCTGTGCCCATTCCCACCATATCATGCTGCTAAAGCTAGTATAACCGTACTTGTCCCCTGTGCCCATTCCCACCATGTCATGCTGCTACAGCTAGTATAACCGTACTTGTCCCCTGTCCCCATTCCCACCATGTCATGCTGCTACAGCTAGTATAACCGTACTTGTCCCCCTGTGCCCATTCCCACCATGTCATGCTGCTACAGCTAGTATAACCGTACTTGTCCCCGGTGCCCATTCCCACCATGTCATGCTGCTACAGCTAGTATAACTGTACTTGTCCCCTAAGCCCATTCCCACCATGTCATGCTGCTACAGCTAGTATAACCGTACTTGTCCCCTGTGCCCATTCCCACCATGTCATGCTGCTACAGCTAGTATAACTGTACTTGTCCCCTAAGCCCATTCCAACCATGTCATGCTGCTACAGCTAGTATAATCGTACTTGTCCCCTGTGCCCATTTCCACCGTGTCATGCTGCTACAGCTACTATAACCGTACTTGTCCCCTGTGCCCATTCCCACCATGTCATGCTGCTACAGCTAGTATAACCGTACTTGTCCTTTGCGCCCATTCCCACCATGTCATGCTGCTACAGCTATTATAACCGTACTTGTCCCCTGTGCCCATTCCCACCATGTCATGCTGCTACAGTTAGTATAACCGTACTTGTCCCCTGTGCCCATTCCCACCATGTCATGCTGCTACAGCTAGTATAACCGTACGTGTCCCCTGTGCCCATTCCCACCATGTCATGCTGCTACAGCTAGTATAACCGTACTTGTCCCATGTGCCCATTCCCACCATGTCATGCTGCTACAGCTAGTATAACCGTACTTGTCCCCTGTGCCCATTCCCACCATGTCATGCTGCTACAGCTAGTATAACCGTACAAGTCCCCTGTGCCCATTCCCACCATGTCATGCTGCTACAGCTAGTATAACTGTACTTGTCCCCTGTGCCCATTCCCACCATGTCTTGCTGCTACAGCTAGTATAACCGTACTTGTCCTTTGCGCCCATTCCCACCATGTCATGCTGCTACAGCTATTATAACCGTACTTGTCCCCTGTGCCCATTCCCACCATGTCATGCTGCTACAGCTAGTATAACCGTACTTGTCCCCTGTGCCCATTCCCACCATGTCATGCTGCTACAGCTAGTATAACCGTACGTGTCCCCTGTGCCCATTCCCACCATGTCATGCTGCTACAGCTAGTATAACTGTACTTGTCCCCTGTGCCCATTCCCACCATGTCATGCTGCTACAGCTAGTATAACCGTACTTGTCCCCGGTACCCATTCCCACCATGTCATGCTGCTACAGCTAGTATAACCGTACTTGTCCCCTGTGCCTATTCCCACCATGTCATGCTGCTACAGCTATTATAACCGTACTTGTCCCATGTGCCCATTCCCACCATGTCATGCTGCTATGGCTAGTATAACCGTGCTTATCCCCCTGTGCCCATTCTCACCATGTCATGCTGCTACATCTAGTATAACCGTACTTGTCCCCTGTGCCCATTCCCACCATGTCATGCTGCTACAGCTAGTATAACCGTACTTGTCCCCTGTGCCCATTCCCACCATGTCATGCTGCTACAGCTAGAATAACCATACTTGTCCCCTGTGCCCATTCCCACCATGTCATGCTGCTACAGCTAGTGTAACCATACTTGTCCCCTGTGCCCATTCCCACCCTGTCATGCTGCTACAGCTAGTATAATCAAACTTGTCCCCTGTGCCCATTCCCACCATGTCATGCTGCTACAGCTAGTATAACCGTACTTGTCCCCTGTGCCCATTCCCTCCATGTCATGCTGCTACAGCTAGTATAACCGTACTTGTCCCCTGTGCCCATTCCCACCATGTCATGCTGCTACAGCTAGTATAACCGTACTTGTCCCCTGTGCCCATTCCCTCCATGTCATGCTGCTACAGCTATTATAACCGTACTTGTCCCCTGTGCCCATTCCCACCATGTCATGCTGCTACAGCTAGTATAACCGTACTTGTCCCATGTGCCCATTCCCACCATGTCATGCTGCTACAGCTAGTATAACCGTACTTGTCCTCTGTGCCCATTCCCTCCATGTCATGCTGCTACAGCTAGTATAACCGTACGTGTCCCCTGTGCCCATTCCCACCATGTCATGCTGCTACAGCTAGTATAAACGTACTTGTCCTTTGCGCCCATTCCCACCATGTCATGCTGCTACAGCTATTATAACCGTACTTGTCCCCTGTGCCTATTCCCACCATGTCATGCTGCTACAGCTAGTATAACCGTACTTGTCCCCTGTGCCCATTCCCACCATGTCATGCTGCTACAGCTAGTATAACTGTACTTGTCCCCTGTGCCCATTCCCACCATGTCATGCTGCTACAGCTAGTATAACCGTACTTGTCCCCTGTGCCCATTCCCACCATGTCATGCTGCTACAGCTAGTATAACTGTACTTGTCCCCTGTGCCCATTCCCACCATGTCATGCTGCTACAGCTAGTATAACCGTACTTGTCCCCTGCGCCCATTCCCACCATGTCATGCTGCTACAGCTAGTATAACCGTACTTGTCCCCTGTGCCCATTCCCACCATGTCATGCTGCTACAGCTAGTATAACCGTACTTGTCCCCTGTGCCCATTCCCACCATGTCATGCTGCTACAGCTAGTATAACCGTACTTGTCCCCTGTGCCCATTCCCACCATGTCATGCTGCTACAGCTAGTATAACCGTACTTGTCCCATGTGCCCATTCCCACCATGTCATGCTGCTATAGCTAGTATAACTGTACTTGTCCCCTGTGCCCATTCCCACCATGTTATGCTGCTACAGCTAGTATAACCGTACTTGTCCCATGTGCCCATTCCCACAATGTCATGCTGCTACAGCTAGTATAACCGTACTTGTCCCCTGTGCCCATTCCCACCATGTCATGCTGCTACAACTAGTATAACCGTACTTGTCCCCTGTGCCCATTCCCACCATGTCATGCTGCTACAGCTAGTATAACTGTACTTGTCCCCTGTGCCCATTCCCACCATGTCATGCTGCTACAGCTAGTATAACCATACTTGTCCCCTGTGCCCATTCCCACCATGTCATGTTGCTACAGCTAGTATAACCGTACTTGTCCCCTGTGCCCATTCCCACCATGTCATGCTGCTACAGCTAGTATAACCGTACTTGTCCCCTGTGCCCATTCCCACCATGTCATGCTGCTACAGCTAGTATAACCGTACTTGTCCCCTGTGCCCATTCCCACCATGTCATGCTGCTACAGCTATTATAACCGTACTTGTCCCATGTGCCCATTCCCACCATGTCATGCTGCTATGGCTAGTATAACCGTACTTGTCCCCTGTGCCCATTCCCACCATGTCATGCTGCTACAGCTAGTATAATCAAACTTGTCCCCTGTGCCCATTCCCTCCATGTCATTCTGTTACAGCTAGTATAACCGTACTTGTCCCCGGTGCCCATTCCCACCATGTCATGCTGCTACAGCTAGTATAACCGTACTTGTCCTCTGTGCCCATTCCCACCATGTCATGCTGCTACAGCTATTATAACCGTACTTGTCCCCTGTGCCCATTCCCACCATGTCATGCTGCTACAGCTAGTATAACTGTACTTGTCCCCTGTGCCCATTCCCACCATGTTATGCTGCTACAGCTAGTATAACCGTACATGTCCCCTGGTCCCATTCCCTCCATGTCATGCTGCTACAGCTAGTATAACCGTACTTGTCCCCTGTGCCCATTCCCACCATGTCATGCTGCTACAGCTAGTATAACCGTATTTGTCCCCTGTGCCCATTCCCACCATGTCATGCTGCTACAGCTAGTATAACCGTTCTTGTCCCATGTGCCCATTCCCACCATGTCATGCTGCTACAGCTAGTATAACCGTACTTGTCCTCTGTGCCCATTCCCTCCATGTCATGCTGCTACAGCTATTATAACCGTACTTGTCCCCTGTGCCCATTCCCACCATGTCATGCTGCTACAGCTAGTATAACCGTACTTGTCCCTTGCACCCATTCCCACCATGTCATGCTGCTACAGCTATTATAACCGTACTTGTCCCCTGTGCCCATTCCCACCATGTCATGCTGCTACAGCTAGTATAACCGTACTTGTCCCCTGTGCCCATTCCCACCATGTCATGCTGTTACAGCTAGTATAATCAAACTTGTCCCCTGTGCCCATTCCCACCATGTCATTCTGTTACAGCTAGTATAACCGTACTTGTCCCCGGTGCCCATTCCCACCATGTCATGCTGCTACAGCTAGTATAACCGTACTTGTCCTCTGTGCCCATTCCCACCATGTCATGCTGCTACAGCTAGTATAACCGTACTTGTCCCCGGTACCCATTCCCACCATGTCATGCTGCTACAGCTAGTATAACCGTACTTGTCCCCTGTGCCCATTCCCACCATGTCATGCTGCTACAGCTAGTATAACCGTACTTGTCCCCTGTGCCCATTCCCACCATGTCATGCTGCTACAGCTAGTATAACCGTACTTGTCCCATGTGCCCATTCCCACCATGTCATGCTGCTACAGCTAGTATAACCGTACTTGTCCTATGTGCCCATTCCCACCATGTTATGCTGCTACAGCTAGTATAACCGTACTTGTCCCATGTGCCCATTCCCACCATGTCATGCTGCTACAGCTAGTATAACCGTACTTGTCCCCTGTGCCCATTCCCACCATGTCATGCTGCTACAGCTAGTATAACCGTACTTGTCCCCTGTGCCCATTCCCTCCATGTCATGCTGCTACAGCTATTATAACCGTACTTGTCCCCTGTGCCCATTCCCACCATGTCATGCTGCTACAGCTAGTATAACCGTACTTGTCCCATGTGCCCATTCCCACCATGTCATGCTGCTACAGCTAGTATAACCGTACTTGTCCTCTGTGCCCATTCCCTCCATGTCATGCTGCTACTGCTAGTATAACCGTACGTGTCCCCTGTGCCCATTCCCACCATGTCATGCTGCTACAGCTAGTATAACCGTACTTGTCCTTTGCGCCCATTCCCACCATGTCATGCTGCTACAGCTATTATAACCGTACTTGTCCCCTGTGCCCATTCCCACCATGTCATGCTGCTACAGCTAGTATAACCGTACTTGTCCCCTGTGCCCATTCCCACCATGTCATGCTGCTACAGCTAGTATAACCGTACGTGTCCCCTGTGCCCATTCCCACCATGTCATGCTGCTACAGCTAGTATAACTGTACTTGTCCCCTGTGCCCATTCCCACCATGTCATGCTGCTACAGCTAGTATAACCGTACTTGTCCCCGGTACCCATTCCCACCATGTCATGCTGCTACAGCTAGTATAACCGTACTTGTCCCCTGTGCCCATTCCCACCATGTCATGCTGCTACAGCTAGTATAACCGTACTTGTCTCCTGTGCCCATTCCCACCATGTCATGCTGCTACAGCTAGTATAACCGTACTTGTCCCATGTGCCCATTCCCACCATGTCATGCTGCTACAGCTAGTATAACTGTACTTGTCCCCTGTGCCCATTCCCACCATGTCATGCTGCTACAGCTATTATAACCGTACTTGTCCCCTGTGCCCATTCCCACCATGTCATGCTGCTACAGCTAGTATAACCGTACTTGTCCCCCTGTGCCCATTCCCACCATGTTATGCTGCTACAGCTAGTATAACCGTACTTGTCCCATGTGCCCATTCCCACCATGTCATGCTGCTACAGCTAGTATAACCGTACTTGTCCTCTGTGCCCATTCCCACCATGTCATGCTGCTACAGCTAGTATAACCGTACTTGTCCCCTGTGCCCATTCCCACCATGTCATGCTGCTACAGCTAGTATAACTGTACTTGTCCCCTGTGCCCATTCCCACCATGTTATGCTGCTACAGCTAGAATAACCGTACTTGTCCCATGTGCCCATTCCCACCATGTCATGCTGCTACAGCTAGTATAACCGTACTTGTCCCCTGTGCCCATTCCCACCATGTCATGCTGCTACAGCTAGTATAACCGTACTTGTCCCCCTGTGCCCATTCCCACCATGTCATGCTGCTACAGCTAGTATAACCGTACTTGTCCCCTGTGCCCATTCCCACCATGTCATGCTGCTACAGCTAGTATAACTGTACTTGTCCCCTGTGCCCATTCCCACCATGTTATGCTGCTACAGCTAGTATAACCGTACTTGTCCCATGTGCCCATTCCCACCATGTCATGCTGCTACAGCTATTATAACCGTACTTGTCCCCTGTGCCCATTCCCACCATGTCATGCTGCTACAGCTAGTATAACCGTACTTGTCCACTGTGCCCATTCCCACCATGTCATGCTGCTACAGCTATTATAACCGTACTTGTCCCCTGTGCCCATTCCCACCATGTCATGCTGCTACAGCTAGTATAACCGTACTTGTCCCCTGTGCCCATTCCCACCATGTCATGCTGCTACAGCTAGTATAACCGTACTTGTCCCATGTGCCCATTCCCACCATGTCATGCTGCTACAGCTAGTATAACCGTACTTGTCCCATGTGCCCATTCCCACCATGTCATGCTGCTACAGCTATTATAACCGTACTTGTCCCATGTGCCCATTCCCACCATGTCATGCTGCTACAGCTAGTATAAACGTACTTGTCCTTTGCGCCCATTCCCACCATGTCATGCTGCTACAGCTATTATAACCGTACTTGTCCCCTGTGCCTATTCCCACCATGTCATGCTGCTACAGCTAGTATAACCGTACTTGTCCCCTGTGCCCATTCCCACCATGTCATGCTGCTACAGCTAGTATAACTGTACTTGTCCCCTGTGCCCATTCCCACCATGTCATGCTGCTACAGCTAGTATAACCGTACTTGTCCCCTGTGCCCATTCCCACCATGTCATGCTGCTACAGCTAGTATAACTGTACTTGTCCCCTGTGCCCATTCCCACCATGTCATGCTGCTACAGCTAGTATAACCGTACTTGTCCCCTGCGCCCATTCCCACCATGTCATGCTGCTACAGCTAGTATAACCGTACTTGTCCCCTGTGCCCATTCCCACCATGTCATGCTGCTACAGCTAGTATAACCGTACTTGTCCCCTGTGCCCATTCCCACCATGTCATGCTGCTACAGCTAGTATAACCGTACTTGTCCCCTGTGCCCATTCCCACCATGTCATGCTGCTACAGCTAGTATAACCGTACTTGTCCCATGTGCCCATTCCCACCATGTCATGCTGCTATAGCTAGTATAACTGTACTTGTCCCCTGTGCCCATTCCCACCATGTTATGCTGCTACAGCTAGTATAACCGTACTTGTCCCATGTGCCCATTCCCACAATGTCATGCTGCTACAGCTAGTATAACCGTACTTGTCCCCTGTGCCCATTCCCACCATGTCATGCTGCTACAACTAGTATAACCGTACTTGTCCCCTGTGCCCATTCCCACCATGTCATGCTGCTACAGCTAGTATAACTGTACTTGTCCCCTGTGCCCATTCCCACCATGTCATGCTGCTACAGCTAGTATAACCATACTTGTCCCCTGTGCCCATTCCCACCATGTCATGTTGCTACAGCTAGTATAACCGTACTTGTCCCCTGTGCCCATTCCCACCATGTCATGCTGCTACAGCTAGTATAACCGTACTTGTCCCCTGTGCCCATTCCCACCATGTCATGCTGCTACAGCTAGTATAACCGTACTTGTCCCCTGTGCCCATTCCCACCATGTCATGCTGCTACAGCTATTATAACCGTACTTGTCCCATGTGCCCATTCCCACCATGTCATGCTGCTATGGCTAGTATAACCGTACTTGTCCCCTGTGCCCATTCCCACCATGTCATGCTGCTACAGCTAGTATAATCAAACTTGTCCCCTGTGCCCATTCCCTCCATGTCATTCTGTTACAGCTAGTATAACCGTACTTGTCCCCGGTGCCCATTCCCACCATGTCATGCTGCTACAGCTAGTATAACCGTACTTGTCCTCTGTGCCCATTCCCACCATGTCATGCTGCTACAGCTATTATAACCGTACTTGTCCCCTGTGCCCATTCCCACCATGTCATGCTGCTACAGCTAGTATAACTGTACTTGTCCCCTGTGCCCATTCCCACCATGTTATGCTGCTACAGCTAGTATAACCGTACATGTCCCCTGGTCCCATTCCCTCCATGTCATGCTGCTACAGCTAGTATAACCGTACTTGTCCCCTGTGCCCATTCCCACCATGTCATGCTGCTACAGCTAGTATAACCGTATTTGTCCCCTGTGCCCATTCCCACCATGTCATGCTGCTACAGCTAGTATAACCGTTCTTGTCCCATGTGCCCATTCCCACCATGTCATGCTGCTACAGCTAGTATAACCGTACTTGTCCTCTGTGCCCATTCCCTCCATGTCATGCTGCTACAGCTATTATAACCGTACTTGTCCCCTGTGCCCATTCCCACCATGTCATGCTGCTACAGCTAGTATAACCGTACTTGTCCCTTGCACCCATTCCCACCATGTCATGCTGCTACAGCTATTATAACCGTACTTGTCCCCTGTGCCCATTCCCACCATGTCATGCTGCTACAGCTAGTATAACCGTACTTGTCCCCTGTGCCCATTCCCACCATGTCATGCTGTTACAGCTAGTATAATCAAACTTGTCCCCTGTGCCCATTCCCACCATGTCATTCTGTTACAGCTAGTATAACCGTACTTGTCCCCGGTGCCCATTCCCACCATGTCATGCTGCTACAGCTAGTATAACCGTACTTGTCCTCTGTGCCCATTCCCACCATGTCATGCTGCTACAGCTAGTATAACCGTACTTGTCCCCGGTACCCATTCCCACCATGTCATGCTGCTACAGCTAGTATAACCGTACTTGTCCCCTGTGCCCATTCCCACCATGTCATGCTGCTACAGCTAGTATAACCGTACTTGTCCCCTGTGCCCATTCCCACCATGTCATGCTGCTACAGCTAGTATAACCGTACTTGTCCCATGTGCCCATTCCCACCATGTCATGCTGCTACAGCTAGTATAACCGTACTTGTCCTATGTGCCCATTCCCACCATGTTATGCTGCTACAGCTAGTATAACCGTACTTGTCCCATGTGCCCATTCCCACCATGTCATGCTGCTACAGCTAGTATAACCGTACTTGTCCCCTGTGCCCATTCCCACCATGTCATGCTGCTACAGCTAGTATAACCGTACTTGTCCCCTGTGCCCATTCCCTCCATGTCATGCTGCTACAGCTATTATAACCGTACTTGTCCCCTGTGCCCATTCCCACCATGTCATGCTGCTACAGCTAGTATAACCGTACTTGTCCCATGTGCCCATTCCCACCATGTCATGCTGCTACAGCTAGTATAACCGTACTTGTCCTCTGTGCCCATTCCCTCCATGTCATGCTGCTACTGCTAGTATAACCGTACGTGTCCCCTGTGCCCATTCCCACCATGTCATGCTGCTACAGCTAGTATAACCGTACTTGTCCTTTGCGCCCATTCCCACCATGTCATGCTGCTACAGCTATTATAACCGTACTTGTCCCCTGTGCCCATTCCCACCATGTCATGCTGCTACAGCTAGTATAACCGTACTTGTCCCCTGTGCCCATTCCCACCATGTCATGCTGCTACAGCTAGTATAACCGTACGTGTCCCCTGTGCCCATTCCCACCATGTCATGCTGCTACAGCTAGTATAACTGTACTTGTCCCCTGTGCCCATTCCCACCATGTCATGCTGCTACAGCTAGTATAACCGTACTTGTCCCCGGTACCCATTCCCACCATGTCATGCTGCTACAGCTAGTATAACCGTACTTGTCCCCTGTGCCCATTCCCACCATGTCATGCTGCTACAGCTAGTATAACCGTACTTGTCTCCTGTGCCCATTCCCACCATGTCATGCTGCTACAGCTAGTATAACCGTACTTGTCCCATGTGCCCATTCCCACCATGTCATGCTGCTACAGCTAGTATAACTGTACTTGTCCCCTGTGCCCATTCCCACCATGTCATGCTGCTACAGCTATTATAACCGTACTTGTCCCCTGTGCCCATTCCCACCATGTCATGCTGCTACAGCTAGTATAACCGTACTTGTCCCCCTGTGCCCATTCCCACCATGTTATGCTGCTACAGCTAGTATAACCGTACTTGTCCCATGTGCCCATTCCCACCATGTCATGCTGCTACAGCTAGTATAACCGTACTTGTCCTCTGTGCCCATTCCCACCATGTCATGCTGCTACAGCTAGTATAACCGTACTTGTCCCCTGTGCCCATTCCCACCATGTCATGCTGCTACAGCTAGTATAACTGTACTTGTCCCCTGTGCCCATTCCCACCATGTTATGCTGCTACAGCTAGAATAACCGTACTTGTCCCATGTGCCCATTCCCACCATGTCATGCTGCTACAGCTAGTATAACCGTACTTGTCCCCTGTGCCCATTCCCACCATGTCATGCTGCTACAGCTAGTATAACCGTACTTGTCCCCCTGTGCCCATTCCCACCATGTCATGCTGCTACAGCTAGTATAACCGTACTTGTCCCCTGTGCCCATTCCCACCATGTCATGCTGCTACAGCTAGTATAACTGTACTTGTCCCCTGTGCCCATTCCCACCATGTTATGCTGCTACAGCTAGTATAACCGTACTTGTCCCATGTGCCCATTCCCACCATGTCATGCTGCTACAGCTATTATAACCGTACTTGTCCCCTGTGCCCATTCCCACCATGTCATGCTGCTACAGCTAGTATAACCGTACTTGTCCACTGTGCCCATTCCCACCATGTCATGCTGCTACAGCTATTATAACCGTACTTGTCCCCTGTGCCCATTCCCACCATGTCATGCTGCTACAGCTAGTATAACCGTACTTGTCCCCTGTGCCCATTCCCACCATGTCATGCTGCTACAGCTAGTATAACCGTACTTGTCCCATGTGCCCATTCCCACCATGTCATGCTGCTACAGCTAGTATAACCGTACTTGTCCCATGTGCCCATTCCCACCATGTCATGCTGCTACAGCTATTATAACCGTACTTGTCCCATGTGCCCATTCCCACCATGTCATGCTGCTATGGCTAGTATAACCGTACTTATCCCCCTGTGCCCATTCTCACCATGTCATGCTGCTACAGCTAGTATAACCGTACTTGTCCCCTGTGCCCATTCCCACCATGTCATGCTGCTACAGCTAGTATAACCGTACTTGTCCCCTGTGCCCATTCCCACCATGTCATGCTGCTACAGCTAGTATAACCGTACTTGTCCCATGTGCCCATTCCCACCATGTCATGCTGCTACAGCTAGTATAACTGTACTTGTCCCCTGTGCCCATTCCCACCATGTCATGCTGCTACAGCTATTATAACCGTACTTGTCCCCTGTGCCCATTCCCACCATGTCATGCTGCTACAGCTAGTATAACCGTACTTGTCCCCCTGTGCCCATTCCCACCATGTTATGCTGCTACAGCTAGTATAACCGTACTTGTCCCATGTGCCCATTCCCACCATGTCATGCTGCTACAGCTAGTATAACCGTACTTGTCCCCTGTGCCCATTCCCACCATGTCATGCTGCTACAGCTAGTATAACCGTACTTGTCCCCTGTGCCCATTCCCACCATGTCATGCTGCTACAGCTAGTATAACTGTACTTGTCCCCTGTGCCCATTCCCACCATGTTATGCTGCTACATCTAGAATAACCGTACTTGTCCCATGTGCCCATTCCCACCATGTCATGCTGCTACAGCTAGTATAACCGTACTTGTCCCCTGTGCCCATTCCCACCATGTCATGCTGCTACAGCTAGTATAACCGTACTTGTCCCCCTGTGCCCATTCCCACCATGTCATGCTGCTACAGCTAGTATAACCGTACTTGTCCCCTGTGCCCATTCCCACCATGTCATGCTGCTACAGCTAGTATAACTGTACTTGTCCCCTGTGCCCATTCCCACCATGTTATGCTGCTACAGCTAGTATAACCGTACTTGTCCCATGTGCCCATTCCCACCATGTCATGCTGCTACAGCTATTATAACCGTACTTGTCCCCTGTGCCCATTCCCACCATGTCATGCTGCTACAGCTAGTATAACCGTACTTGTCCACTGTGCCCATTCCCACCATGTCATGCTGCTACAGCTATTATAACCGTACTTGTCCCCTGTGCCCATTCCCACCATGTCATGCTGCTACAGCTAGTATAACCGTACTTGTCCCCTGTGCCCATTCCCACCATGTCATGCTGCTACAGCTAGTATAACCGTACTTGTCCCATGTGCCCATTCCCACCATGTCATGCTGCTACAGCTAGTATAACCGTACTTGTCCCATGTGCCCATTCCCACCATGTCATGCTGCTACAGCTATTATAACCGTACTTGTCCCATGTGCCCATTCCCACCATGTCATGCTGCTATGGCTAGTATAACCGTACTTATCCCCCTGTGCCCATTCTCACCATGTCATGCTGCTACAGCTAGTATAACCGTACTTGTCCCCTGTGCCCATTCCCACCATGTCATGCTGCTACAGCTAGTATAACCGTACTTGTCCCCTGTGCCCATTCCCACCATGTCATGCTGCTACAGCTAGTATAATCAAACTTGTCCCCTGTGCCCATTCCCACCATGTCATTCTGTTACAGCTAGTATAACCGTACTTGTCCCCGGTGCCCATTCCCACCATGTCATGCTGCTACAGCTAGTATAACCGTACTTGTCCTCTGTGCCCATTCCCACCATGTCATGCTGCTACAGCTAGTATAACCGTACTTGTCCCCGGTACCCATTCCCACCATGTCATGCTGCTACAGCTAGTATAACCGTACTTGTCCCCTGTGCCCATTCCCACCATGTCATGCTGCTACAGCTAGTATAACCGTACTTGTCCCCTGTGCCCATTCCCACCATGTCATGCTGCTACAGCTAGTATAACCGTACTTGTCCCATGTGCCCATTCCCACCATGTCATGCTGCTACAGCTAGTATAACCGTACTTGTCCCCTGTGCCCATTCCCACCATGTCATGCTGCTACAACTAGTATAACCGTACTTGTCCCCTGTGCCCATTCCCACCATGTCATGCTGCTACAGCTAGTATAACCGTACTTGTCCCCTGTGCCCATTCCCACCATGTCATGCTGCTACAACTAGTATAACCGTACTTGTCCCCTGTGCCCATTCCCACCATGTCATGTTGCTACAGCTAGTATAACCGTACTTGTCCCCTGTGCCCATTCCCACCATGTCATGCTGCTACAGCTAGTATAATCAAACTTGTCCCCTGTGCCCATTCCCACCATGTCATTCTGTTACAGCTAGTATAACCGTACTTGTCCCCGGTGCCCATTCCCACCATGTCATGCTGCTACAGCTAGTATAACCGTACTTGTCCTCTGTGCCCATTCCCACCATGTCATGCTGCTACAGCTAGTATAACCGTACTTGTCCCCGGTACCCATTCCCACCATGTCATGCTGCTACAGCTAGTATAACCGTACTTGTCCCCTGTGCCCATTCCCACCATGTCATGCTGCTACAGCTAGTATAACCGTACTTGTCCCCTGTGCCCATTCCCACCATGTCATGCTGCTACAGCTAGTATAACCGTACTTGTCCCATGTGCCCATTCCCACCATGTCATGCTGCTACAGCTAGTATAACCGTACTTGTCCCCTGTGCCCATTCCCACCATGTCATGCTGCTACAACTAGTATAACCGTACTTGTCCCCTGTGCCCATTCCCACCATGTCATGCTGCTACAGCTAGTATAACCGTACTTGTCCCCTGTGCCCATTCCCACCATGTCATGCTGCTACAACTAGTATAGCCGTACTTGTCCCCTGTGCCCATTCCCACCATGTCATGCTGCTACAGCTAGTATAACCGTACTTGCCCCCTGTGCCCATTCCCACCATGTCATGTTGCTACAGCTAGTATAACCGTACTTGTCCCCTGTGCCCATTCCCACCATGTCATGTTGCTACAGCTAGTATAACCGTACTTGTCCCCTGTGCCCATTCCCACCATGTCATGCTGCTACAGCTAGTATAACCGTACTTGTCCACTGTGCCCATTCCCACCATGTCATGCTGCTACAGCTATTATAACCGTACTTGTCCCCTGTGCCCATTCCCACCATGTCATGCTGCTACAGCTAGTATAACCGTACTTGTCCCCTGTGCCCATTCCCACCATGTCATGCTGCTACAGCTAGTATAACCGTACTTGTCCCATGTGCCCATTCCCACCATGTCATGCTGCTACAGCTAGTATAACCGTACTTGTCCCATGTGCCCATTCCCACCATGTCATGCTGCTACAGCTATTATAACCGTACTTGTCCCATGTGCCCATTCCCACCATGTCATGCTGCTATGGCTAGTATAACCGTACTTATCCCCCTGTGCCCATTCTCACCATGTCATGCTGCTACAGCTAGTATAACCGTACTTGTCCCCTGTGCCCATTCCCACCATGTCATGCTGCTACAGCTAGTATAACCGTACTTGTCCCCTGTGCCCATTCCCACCATGTCATGCTGCTACAGCTAGTATAACCGTACTTGTCCCATGTGCCCATTCCCACCATGTCATGCTGCTACAGCTAGTATAACTGTACTTGTCCCCTGTGCCCATTCCCACCATGTCATGCTGCTACAGCTATTATAACCGTACTTGTCCCCTGTGCCCATTCCCACCATGTCATGCTGCTACAGCTAGTATAACCGTACTTGTCCCCCTGTGCCCATTCCCACCATGTTATGCTGCTACAGCTAGTATAACCGTACTTGTCCCATGTGCCCATTCCCACCATGTCATGCTGCTACAGCTAGTATAACCGTACTTGTCCCCTGTGCCCATTCCCACCATGTCATGCTGCTACAGCTAGTATAACCGTACTTGTCCCCTGTGCCCATTCCCACCATGTCATGCTGCTACAGCTAGTATAACTGTACTTGTCCCCTGTGCCCATTCCCACCATGTTATGCTGCTACATCTAGAATAACCGTACTTGTCCCATGTGCCCATTCCCACCATGTCATGCTGCTACAGCTAGTATAACCGTACTTGTCCCCTGTGCCCATTCCCACCATGTCATGCTGCTACAGCTAGTATAACCGTACTTGTCCCCCTGTGCCCATTCCCACCATGTCATGCTGCTACAGCTAGTATAACCGTACTTGTCCCCTGTGCCCATTCCCACCATGTCATGCTGCTACAGCTAGTATAACTGTACTTGTCCCCTGTGCCCATTCCCACCATGTTATGCTGCTACAGCTAGTATAACCGTACTTGTCCCATGTGCCCATTCCCACCATGTCATGCTGCTACAGCTATTATAACCGTACTTGTCCCCTGTGCCCATTCCCACCATGTCATGCTGCTACAGCTAGTATAACCGTACTTGTCCACTGTGCCCATTCCCACCATGTCATGCTGCTACAGCTATTATAACCGTACTTGTCCCCTGTGCCCATTCCCACCATGTCATGCTGCTACAGCTAGTATAACCGTACTTGTCCCCTGTGCCCATTCCCACCATGTCATGCTGCTACAGCTAGTATAACCGTACTTGTCCCATGTGCCCATTCCCACCATGTCATGCTGCTACAGCTAGTATAACCGTACTTGTCCCATGTGCCCATTCCCACCATGTCATGCTGCTACAGCTATTATAACCGTACTTGTCCCATGTGCCCATTCCCACCATGTCATGCTGCTATGGCTAGTATAACCGTACTTATCCCCCTGTGCCCATTCTCACCATGTCATGCTGCTACAGCTAGTATAACCGTACTTGTCCCCTGTGCCCATTCCCACCATGTCATGCTGCTACAGCTAGTATAACCGTACTTGTCCCCTGTGCCCATTCCCACCATGTCATGCTGCTACAGCTAGTATAATCAAACTTGTCCCCTGTGCCCATTCCCACCATGTCATTCTGTTACAGCTAGTATAACCGTACTTGTCCCCGGTGCCCATTCCCACCATGTCATGCTGCTACAGCTAGTATAACCGTACTTGTCCTCTGTGCCCATTCCCACCATGTCATGCTGCTACAGCTAGTATAACCGTACTTGTCCCCGGTACCCATTCCCACCATGTCATGCTGCTACAGCTAGTATAACCGTACTTGTCCCCTGTGCCCATTCCCACCATGTCATGCTGCTACAGCTAGTATAACCGTACTTGTCCCCTGTGCCCATTCCCACCATGTCATGCTGCTACAGCTAGTATAACCGTACTTGTCCCATGTGCCCATTCCCACCATGTCATGCTGCTACAGCTAGTATAACCGTACTTGTCCCCTGTGCCCATTCCCACCATGTCATGCTGCTACAACTAGTATAACCGTACTTGTCCCCTGTGCCCATTCCCACCATGTCATGCTGCTACAGCTAGTATAACCGTACTTGTCCCCTGTGCCCATTCCCACCATGTCATGCTGCTACAACTAGTATAACCGTACTTGTCCCCTGTGCCCATTCCCACCATGTCATGTTGCTACAGCTAGTATAACCGTACTTGTCCCCTGTGCCCATTCCCACCATGTCATGCTGCTACAGCTAGTATAATCAAACTTGTCCCCTGTGCCCATTCCCACCATGTCATTCTGTTACAGCTAGTATAACCGTACTTGTCCCCGGTGCCCATTCCCACCATGTCATGCTGCTACAGCTAGTATAACCGTACTTGTCCTCTGTGCCCATTCCCACCATGTCATGCTGCTACAGCTAGTATAACCGTACTTGTCCCCGGTACCCATTCCCACCATGTCATGCTGCTACAGCTAGTATAACCGTACTTGTCCCCTGTGCCCATTCCCACCATGTCATGCTGCTACAGCTAGTATAACCGTACTTGTCCCCTGTGCCCATTCCCACCATGTCATGCTGCTACAGCTAGTATAACCGTACTTGTCCCATGTGCCCATTCCCACCATGTCATGCTGCTACAGCTAGTATAACCGTACTTGTCCCCTGTGCCCATTCCCACCATGTCATGCTGCTACAACTAGTATAACCGTACTTGTCCCCTGTGCCCATTCCCACCATGTCATGCTGCTACAGCTAGTATAACCGTACTTGTCCCCTGTGCCCATTCCCACCATGTCATGCTGCTACAACTAGTATAGCCGTACTTGTCCCCTGTGCCCATTCCCACCATGTCATGCTGCTACAGCTAGTATAACCGTACTTGCCCCCTGTGCCCATTCCCACCATGTCATGTTGCTACAGCTAGTATAACCGTACTTGTCCCCTGTGCCCATTCCCACCATGTCATGCTGCTACAGCTAGTATAACCGTACTTGTCCCCTGTGCCCATTCCCACCATGTCATGCTGCTACAGCTATTATAACCGTACTTGTCCCATGTGCCCATTCCCACCATGTCATGCTGCTATGGCTAGTATAACCGTACTTGTCCCCTGTGCCCATTCCCACCATGTCATGCTGCTACAGCTAGTATAATCAAACTTGTCCCCTGTGCCCATTCCCACCATGTCATTCTGTTACAGCTAGTATAACCGTACTTGTCCCCGGTGCCCATTCCCACCATGTCATGCTGCTACAGCTAGTATAACCGTACTTGTCCTCTGTGCCCATTCCCACCATGTCATGCTGCTACAGCTATTATAACCGTACTTGTCCCCTGTGCCCATTCCCACCATGTCATGCTGCTACAGCTAGTATAACTGTACTTGTCCCCTGTGCCCATTCCCACCATGTTATGCTGCTACAGCTAGTATAACCGTACATGTCCCCTGTGCCCATTCCCTCCATGTCATGCTGCTACAGCTAGTATAACTGTACTTGTCCCCTGTGCCCATTCCCACCATGTTATGCTGCTACAGCTAGTATAACCGTACATGTCCCCTGGTCCCATTCCCACCATGTCATGCTGCTACAGCTAGTATAACCGTACTTGTCCTCTGTGCCCATTCCCACCATGTCATGCTGCTACAGCTAGTATAACCGTACTTGTCCCCTGTGCCCATTCCCACCATGTCATGCTGCTACAGCTAGTATAACTGTACTTGTCCCCTGTGCCCATTCCCACCATGTTATGCTGCTACAGCTAGTATAACCGTACATGTCCCCTGGTCCCATTCCCTCCATGTCATGCTGCTACAGCTAGTATAACCGTACTTGTCCTCTGTGCCCATTCCCTCCATGTCATGCTGCTACAGCTATTATAACCGTACTTGTCCCCTGTGCCCATTCCCACCATGTCATGCTGCTACAGCTAGTATAACCGTACTTGTCCCATGTGCCCATTCCCACCATGTCATGCTGCTACAGCTAGTATAACCGTACTTGTCCTCTGTGCCCATTCCCTCCATGTCATGCTGCTACAGCTATTATAACCGTACTTGTCCCCTGTGCCCATTCCCACCATGTCATGCTGCTACAGCTAGTATAACCGTACTTGTCCCTTGCGCCCATTCCCACCATGTCATGCTGCTACAGATATTATAACCGTACTTGTCCCCTGTGCCCATTCCCACCATGTAATGCTGCTACAGCTAGTGTAACCGTACTTGTCCCCTGTGCCCATTCCCACCATGTCATGCTGTTACAGCTAGTATAATCAAACTTGTCCCCTGTGCCAATTCCCACCATGTAATGCTGCTACAGCTAGTGTAACCGTACTTGTCCCCTGTGCCCATTCCCACCATGTCATGCTGTTACATCTAGTATAATCAAACTTGTCCCCTGTGCCAATTCCCACCATGTCATTCTGTTACAGCTAGTATAACCGTACTTGTCCTATGTGCCCATTCCCACCATGTTATGCTGCTACAGCTAATATAACCGTACTTGTCCCATGTGCCCATTCCCACCATGTCATGCTGCTACAGCTAGTATAACCGTACTTGTCCCCTGTGCCCATTCCCACCATGTCATGCTGCTACAGCTAGTATAACCGTACTTGTCCCCTGTGCCCATTCCCTCCATGTCATGCTGCTACAGCTATTATAACCGTACTTGTCCCCTGTGCCCATTCCCACCATGTCATGCTGCTACAGCTAGTATAACCGTACTTGTCCCCTGTGCCCATTCCCTCCATGTCATGCTGCTACAGCTAGTATAACCGTACTTGTCCCATGTGCCCATTCCCACCATGTCATGCTGCTACAGCTAGTATAACCGTACTTGTCCTCTGTGCCCATTCCCTCCATGTCATGCTGCTACAGCTAGTATAACCGTACGTGTCCCCTGTGCCCATTCCCACCATGTCATGCTGCTACAGCTAGTATAACCGTACTTGTCCTTTGCGCCCATTCCCACCATGTCATGCTGCTACAGCTATTATAACCGTACTTGTCCCCTGTGCCCATTCCCACCATGTCATGCTGCTACAGCTAGTATAACCGTACTTGTCCCCTGTGCCCATTCCCACCATGTCATGCTGCTACAGCTAGTATAACTGTACTTGTCCCCTGTGCCCATTCCCACCATGTCATGCTGCTACAGCTATTATAACCGTACTTGTCCCCTGCGCCCATTCCCACCATGTCATGCTGCTACAGCTATTATAACCGTACTTGTCCCCTGTGCCCATTCCCACCATGTCATGCTGCTACAGCTAGTAGAACCGTACTTGTCCCCGGTGCCCATTCCCACCATGTCATGCTGCTACAGCTAGTATAACCGTACTTGTCCCCTGTGCCCATTCCCACCATGTCATGCTGCTACAGCTAGTATAACCGTACTTGTCCCCGGTACCCATTCCCACCATGTCATGCTGCTACAGCTAGTATAACCGTACTTGTCCCCTGTGCCCATTCCCACCATGTCATGCTGCTACAGCTAGTATAACCGTACTTGTCCCCTGTGCCCATTCCCACCATGTCATGCTGCTACAGCTAGTATAACCGTACTTGTCCTCTGTGCCCATTCCCACCATGTCATGCTGCTACAGCTAGTATAACCGTACGTGTCCCCTGTGCCCATTCCCACCATGTCATGCTGCTACAGCTAGTATAACCGTACTTGTCCTTTGCGCCCATTCCCACCATGTCATGCTGCTACAGCTATTATAACCGTACTTGTCCCCTGTGCCCATTCCCACCATGTCATGCTGCTACAGCTAGTATAACCGTACTTGTCCCCTGTGCCCATTCCCACCATGTCATGCTGCTACAGCTAGTATAACTGTACTTGTCCCCTGTGCCCATTCCCACCATGTCATGCTGCTACAGCTATTATAACCGTACTTGTCCCCTGCGCCCATTCCCACCATGTCATGCTGCTACAGCTATTATAACCGTACTTGTCCCCTGTGCCCATTCCCACCATGTCATGCTGCTACAGCTAGTAGAACCGTACTTGTCCCCGGTGCCCATTCCCACCATGTCATGCTGCTACAGCTAGTATAACCGTACTTGTCCCCTGTGCCCATTCCCACCATGTCATGCTGCTACAGCTAGTATAACCGTACTTGTCCCCGGTACCCATTCCCACCATGTCATGCTGCTACAGCTAGTATAACCGTACTTGTCCCCTGTGCCCATTCCCACCATGTCATGCTGCTACAGCTAGTATAACCGTACTTGTCCCCTGTGCCCATTCCCACCATGTCATGCTGCTACAGCTAGTATAACCGTACTTGTCCCATGTGCCCATTCCCACCATGTGATGCTGCTACAGCTAGTATAACCGTACTTGTCCCATGTGCCCATTCCCACAATGTCATGCTGCTACAGCTAGTATAACCGTACTTGTCCCCTGTGCCCATTCCCACCATGTCATGCTGCTACAACTAGTATAACCGTACTTGTCCCCTGTGCCCATTCCCACCATGTCATGCTGCTACAGCTAGTATAACCGTACTTGTCCACTGTGCCCATTCCCACCATGTCATGCTGCTACAGCTAGTATAACCGTACTTGTCCCCTGTCCCCATTCCCACCATGTCATGCTGCTACAGCTAGTATAACCGTACTTGTCCCCTGTGCCCATTCCCACCATGTCATGCTGCTACAGCTATTATAACCGTACTTGTCCCATGTGCCCATTCCCACCATGTCATGCTGCTATGGCTAGTATAACCGTACTTGTCCCCTGTGCCCATTCCCACCATGTCATGCTGCTACAGCTATTATAACCGTACTTGTCCCCTGCGCCCATTCCCACCATGTCATGCTGCTACAGCTATTATAACCGTACTTGTCCCCTGTGCCCATTCCCACCATGTCATGCTGCTACAGCTAGTAGAACCGTACTTGTCCCCGGTGCCCATTCCCACCATTTCATGCTGCTACAGCTAGTATAACCGTACTTGTCCCCTGTGCCCATTCCCACCATGTCATGCTGCTACAGCTAGTATAACCGTACTTGTCCCCGGTACCCATTCCCACCATGTCATGCTGCTACAGCTAGTATAACCGTACTTGTCCCCTGTGCCCATTCCCACCATGTCATGCTGCTACAGCTAGTATAACCGTACTTGTCCCCTGTGCCCATTCCCACCATGTCATGCTGCTACAGCTAGTATAACCGTACTTGTCCCATGTGCCCATTCCCACCATGTCATGCTGCTACAGCTAGTATAACTGTACTTGTCCCCTGTGCCCATTCCCACCATGTTATGCTGCTACAGCTAGTATAACCGTACTTGTCCCATGTGCCCATTCCCACAATGTCATGCTGCTACAGCTAGTATAACCGTACTTGTCCCCTGTGCCCATTCCCACCATGTCATGCTGCTACAACTAGTATAACCGTACTTGTCCCCTGTGCCCATTCCCACCATGTCATGTTGCTACAGCTAGTATAACCGTACTTGTCCCCTGTGCCCATTCCCACCATGTCATGCTGCTACAGCTAGTATAACCGTACTTGTCCCCTGTGCCCATTCCCACCATGTCATGCTGCTACAGCTAGTATAACCGTACTTGTCCCCTGTGCCCATTCCCACCATGTCATGCTGCTACAGCTATTATAACCGTACTTGTCCCATGTGCCCATTCCCACCATGTCATGCTGCTATGGCTAGTATAACCGTACTTGTCCCCTGTGCCCATTCCCACCATGTCATGCTGCTACAGCTAGTATAATCAAACTTGTCCCCTGTGCCCATTCCCACCATGTCATTCTGTTACAGCTAGTATAACCGTACTTGTCCCCGGTGCCCATTCCCACCATGTCATGCTGCTACAGCTAGTATAACCGTACTTGTCCTTTGTGCCCATTCCCACCATGTCATGCTGCTACAGCTATTATAACCGTACTTGTCCCCTGTGCCCATTCCCACCATGTCATGCTGCTACAGCTAGTATAACTGTACTTGTCCCCTGTGCCCATTCCCACCATGTTATGCTGCTACAGCTAGTATAACCGTACATGTCCCCTGGTCCCATTCCCTCCATGTCATGCTGCTACAGCTATTATAACCGTACTTGTCCCCTGTGCCCATTCCCACCATGTCATGCTGCTACAGCTAGTATAACCGTACTTGTCCTCTGTGCCCATTCCCTCCATGTCATGCTGCTACAGCTATTATAACCGTACTTGTCCCCTGTGCCCATTCCCACCATGTCATGCTGCTCCAGCTAGTATAACCGTACTTGTCCCTTGCGCCCATTCCCACCATGTCATGCTGCTACAGCTATTATAACCGCACTTGTCCCCTGTGCCCATTCCCACCATGTAATGCTGCTACAGCTAGTGTAACCGTACTTGTCCCCTGTGCCCATTCCCACCATGTCATGCTGTTACAGCTAGTATAATCAAACTTGTCCCCTGTGCCAATTCCCACCATGTCATTCTGTTACAGCTAGTATAACCGTACTTGTCCCCGGTGCCCATTCCCACCATGTCATGCTGCTACAGCTAGTATAACCGTACTTGTCCTCTGTGCCCATTCCCACCATGTCATGCTGCTACAGCTAGTATAACTGTACTTGTCCCGTGTGCCCATTCCCTCCATGTCATGCTGCTACAGCTAGTATAACCGTACTTGTCCCCTGTGCCCATTCCCACCATGTCATGCTGCTACAGCTAGTATAACCGTACTTGTCCCCGGTACCCATTCCCACCATGTCATGCTGCTACAGCTAGTATAACCGTACTTGTCCCCTGTGCCCATTCCCACCATGTCATGCTGCTACAGCTAGTATAACCGTACTTGTCCCCTGTGCCCATTCCCACCATGTCATGCTGCTACAGCTAGTATAACCGTACTTGTCCCATGTGCCCATTCCCACCATGTCATGCTGCTACAGCTAGTATAACCGTACTTGTCCTATGTGCCCATTCCCACCATGTTATGCTGCTACAGCTAGTATAACCGTACTTGTCCCATGTGCCCATTCCCACCATGTCATGCTGCTACAGCTAGTATAACCGTACTTGTCCCCTGTGCCCATTCCCACCATGTCATGCTGCTACAGCTAGTATAACCGTACTTGTCCCCTGTGCCCATTCCCACCCTGTCATGCTGCTACAGCTAGTATAACCGTACTTGTCCCCTGTGCCCATTCCCTCCATGTCATGCTGCTACAGCTATTATAACCGTACTTGTCCCCTGTGCCCATTCCCACCATGTCATGCTGCTACAGCTAGTATAACCGTACTTGTCCCATGTGCCCATTCCCACCATGTCATGCTGCTACAGCTAGTATAACCTTACTTGTCCTCTGTGCCCATTCCCTCCATGTCATGCTGCTACTGCTAGTATAACCGTACGTGTCCCCTGTGCCCATTCCCACCATGTCATGCTGCTACAGCTAGTATAACCGTTTTTGTCCTTTGCGCCCATTCCCACCATGTCATGCTGCTACAGCTATTATAACCGTACTTGTCCCCTGTGCCCATTCTCAACATGTCATGCTGCTACAGCTAGTATAACCGTACTTGTCCCCTGTGCCCATTCCCACCATGTCATGCTGCTACAGCTAATATAACTGTACTTGTCCCCTGTGCCCATTCCCACCATGTCATGCTGCTACAGCTAGTATAACCGTACTTGTCCCCTGTGCCCATTCCCACCATGTCATGCTGCTACAGCTAGTATAACCGTACTTGTCCCCGGTACCCATTCCCACCATGTCATGCTGTTACAGCTAGTATAACCGTACTTGTCCCCTGTGCCCATTCCCACCATGTCATGCTGCTACAGCTAGTATAACCGTACTTGTCCCCTGTGCCCATTCCCACCATGTCATGCTGCTACAGCTAGTATAACCGTACTTGTCCCATGTGCCCATTCCCACCATGTCATGCTGCTACAGCTAGTATAACTGTACTTGTCCCCTGTGCCCATTCCCACCATGTCATGCTGCTACAGCTATTATAACCGTACTTGTCCCCTGTGCCCATTCCCACCATGTCATGCTGCTACAGCTAGTATAACCGTACTTGTCCCATGTGCCCATTCCCACCATGTCATGCTGCTACAGCTAGTATAACCGTACTTGTCCCATGTGCCCATTCCCACCATGTCATGCTGCTACAGCTAGTATAACTGTACTTGTCCCCTGTGCCCATTCCCACCATGTTATGCTGCTACAGCTAGTATAACCGTACTTGTCCCATGTGCCCATTCCCACCATGTCATGCTGCTACAGCTAGTATAACCGTACTTGTCCCCTGTGCCCATTCCCACCATGTCATGCTGCTACAGCTAGTATAACCGTACTTGTCCCCTGTGCCCATTCCCACCATGTCATGCTGCTACAGCTATTATAACCGTACTTGTCCCCTGTGCCCATTCCCACCATGTTATGCTGCTACAGCTATTATAACCGTACTTGTCCCCGTGTGCCCATTCCCACCATGTCATGCTGCTACAGCTAGTATAACCGTACTTGTCCCCTGTGCACATTCCCACCATGTCATGCTGCTACAGCTAGTATAACCGTACTTGTCCCCTGTGCCCATTCCCACCATGTCATGCTGCTACAGCTATTATAACCGTACTTGTCCCCTGTGCCCATTCCCACCATGTCATGCTGCTACAGCTAGTATAACCGTACTTGTCCCCCTGTGCCCATTCCCACCATGTCATGCTGCTACGGCTAGTATAACCGTACTTATCCCCCTGTGCCCATTCCCACCATGTCATGCTGCTACATCTAGTATAACCGTACTTGTCCCCTGTGCCCATTCCCACCATGTCATGCTGCTACAGCTAGTATAACCGTACTTGTCCCCTGTGCCCATTCCCACCATGTCATGCTGCTACAGCTAGTATAATCAAACTTGTCCCCTGTGCCCATTCCCACCATGTCATTCTGTTACAGCTATTATAACCGTACTTGTCCCATGTGCCCATTCCCACCATGTCATGCTGCTACAGCTAGTATAACCGTACTTGTCCCCGGTGCCCATTCCCACCATGTCATGCTGCTACAGCTAGTATAACCGTACTTGTCCTCTGTGCCCATTCCCACCATGTCATGCTGCTACAGCTAGTATAACCGTACATGTCCCCTGGTCCCATTCCCTCCATGTCATGCTGCTACAGCTATTATAACCGTACTTGTCCCCTGTGCCCATTCCCACCATGTCATGCTGCTACAGCTAGTATAACCGTACTTGTCCCATGTGCCCATTCCCACCATGTCATGCTGCTACAGCTAGTATAACCGTACTTGTCCTCTGTGCCCATTCCCTCCATGTCATGCTGCTACAGCTATTATAACCGTACTTGTCCCCTGTGCCCATTCCCACCATGTCATGCTGCTACAGCTAGTATAACCGTACTTGTCCCTTGCGCCCATTCCCACCATGTCATGCTGCTACAGCTATTATAACCGTACTTGTCCCCTGTGCCCATTCCCACCATGTCATGCTGCTACAGCTAGTATAACCGTACTTGTCCCCTGTGCCCATTCCCACCATGTCATGCTGCTACAGCTAGTATAACCGTACTTGTCCCCTGTGCCCATTCCCACCATGTCATGCTGCTACAGCTAGTATAACCGTACTTGTCCTCTGTGCCCATTCCCTCCATGTCATGCTGCTACAGCTATTATAACCGTACTTGTCCCCTGTGCCCATTCCCACCATGTCATGCTGCTACAGCTAGTATAACCGTACTTGTCCCTTGCGCCCATTCCCACCATGTCATGCTGCTACAGCTATTATAACCGTACTTGTCCCCTGTGCCCATTCCCACCATGTAATGCTGCTACAGCTAGTGTAACCTTACTTGTCCCCTGTGCCCATTCCCACCATGTCATGCTGTTACAGCTAGTATAATCGTACTTGTCCCCTGTGCCCATTCCCACCATGTCATGCTGCCACAGCTAGTATAACCGTACTTGTCCCCTGTGCCCATTCCCACCATGTCATGCTGCTACAGCTAGTATAACCGTACTTGTCCACTGTGCCCATTCCCACCATGTCATGCTGCTACAGCTAGTATAACCGTACTTTTCCCATGTGCCCATTCCCACCATGTCATGCTGCTACAGCTAGTATAACCGTACTACTATCCCCACCATACCCCATACTGAGAATAAAAGGAGACCCCAAAATAGGTGTGTTTAAAGATAGAGATAACAAAATTGTCAGGGTGCATTTACTTTGTTTCTTGTACTGTAGATGAAACGTTTGTCCTATACAATACTCATTTGTGAAAAAAACATAAAAATGTAATTTTTCATACTTATATTGTATTAATTCCTGCAAAAAAATAACAGATGAGCTCAAACTACACGTTAAAAAAATGTCAAAATCACACGCACTCTACAGTCAATTCAATAGGCACCAATCAACCTATGAGTTTATATTTAGGAGACATGCAGTAACTGGCACAAGCAGGCAGAACACGCTTCTCATGGTGCATGTGGATGTGGGATGTGGTACTAGTGGATGTGGGAAGGGAGATTGTTCATGGGCATTGTACATTGCCATTACAAACGTGGCAGTGTCCACTACTCGGTTTTGTCTTTTTGTCCTACAGGTTGACTGACCTCTATCCTTTTTCAAGCCAGTAGCAGCACTCCCATTTCATACACTCTTACACATCATCAATCGTGTGCTTTTGCAGGGGAGAGGAGAACGGATGATCATTCCATCATATGGTAGGCTTGGCAGCACCTAGCATAACGGAAACAGGAACAATATATAGTGATATGAATTGTGTGTGCAGTATATGGCAGCAATATTTGTGTATACAGCATAAGGGTAGATTGTTTGTTTGTATAGTATAGAAATGCAAGCACCTTCGCTGAAAAGAGTTGTCCTACAGAAAGGCAGAAGTAAAATGGCGCATTGAATAGAATGTAAGTGAAATACAGTTGCGTTGCTTCTTTCGCCACCTGCTCATTAAAATATATCAAAAAGCCAGCTCTATGATTGGCTGAAACTATAGCTTAGTGGTTAGAGCATCGCCTTTTAGTGCTGGGTTTTAAAGTTCAAATCCCACCTTGACAACGTCTCTTCAATTTATGAGGCTTTCCTGCTTGTGCTCTTTTTTTACCCTCTTCTAAATGAAAAAAATCAAGTAAAGCCTCATTCACTCAGTTGTGTTTTGGTCAGTATTATACTTCAGTGTTTACAAGCCAAACTTCAGGAGTGGATCCAAAACAAGGAAGACGTGCAAATCCTTCCACTATGATAGATTTACGCTGACACTGATGTCATCGCTGTGTTTTTGGATCGATCACCCCAATCACCAAGCCTGGCTGCATAGTGGACTACAACTGCTTCATGGGTGGGGTGGACTTATCCCATCAAGTCATTAAGCCCTATGGTGCCATGCGAGAGACCGAAACATGGTACAAGATGCTAAGTCCGCCTCACCCAAACTGCATGGTATGATGCGTTTGTGTTGGCCAGGTATACAGGAAAATGTGACCGATTCATCCGATTCTGGAAGAAGGTTCTCAAGGCCCTTATCTTTGGGAATCCAGAAGGGGAGGGCACTGCATAGGGCAGTAACATCTGCCGCATAATTCCTGAACAACATTTTCCCTCTGAAATACCCCATACTGAGAAAAAAAGGAGACCCCAAAATAGGTGTCGTGTGTGTTTAAAGATAGAGATAACAAAAATGTCAGGGTGCATTTACTTCGTTTCTTGTACTGTAGATGAAACGTTTGTCCTATACAAAACTCATTTGTGAAAAAAACCATAAAAATTTAATTTTTCATACCTACATTGTATTAATTCCTGCAAAAAAATAAGAGATGAGCTCAAACTACACGTTAAAAAAATGTCAAAATCACACGCACTCTACAGTCAATTCAATAGGCACCAATCAACCTATGAGTTTATATTTAGGAGACATGCAGTAACTGGCACAAGCAAGCAGAACAAGCTTCTCATGGTGCAGATGTTGACAAAGCAGGATTTCAACCCACAGCACTTCAAGGTGATTCTCTAACAAGTAAACAACCACACCAACCAATCAGAGGCCTTGCTCATCGATATATGCTAATGAGCTGGTGTCTGTCAAAAGGGGCACAAGCAACTTCTTTCCAATAAAATACTCCTAAATATTCTATTCTAGTTTGGACTTTCTATAGGGGTAGGGTTTTCAGCGAGGGTGGGTCATTTAGCAGCCAGGTCCCTTTCCATTGTCTTGCCATAGGCCTCCCACTCTCCCTAAGGTCAAAGTTTCTCTGACTACGGACACATAAATAGAGCTGAGGTTTACTAGTCAATGTGGGAAGGGAGATTGCTCATGGGCATTGTACATTGTGCATAGCTACCACAAACATGGCAGTTTCCACTTCTTGGTTTTGTCTTTTTCTCCTACAGGTTGACTGGCCTCTATCCTTTTTCCAGCCAGTAGCAGCACTCCCATTTCATACACTCTACACATCATCAATCAAAGTGTGCTTTTGCAGGGGAGAGGAGAACGGATCCTCATTCCATCATATGGTAGGCTTGACAGCACCTAGCACAACGGAAACAGGAAGAATGTATAGGGATATGAATTGTGTGTGCAGTATATGGCAGCAAGATTTGTGTATACAGCATAAGGGTAGATTGTTTGTTTGTATAGTATAGAAATGCAAGCACCCCTGCTGAAAAGAGTTGTCCTACAGAAAGGCAGAAGTAAAATGGAGCATTGAATAGAATGGAAGTGAAATACAGTTGAGGTGCTTCTTTTGCCACCTGCTCATTAAAATATATCAAAAAGCCAGTTGCGTGATTGGCTGAAACTATAGCTTAGTGGTTAGAGCATCGCCTTTCAGTGCTGGGGTTTAAAGTTCAAATCCCACCTTGACAACGTCTCTTCAATTTATGAGGCTTTCCTGCTTGTGCTCTTTTTTTACCCCCTTCTAAATGAAAAAAAAAATCAAGTAAAGCCTCATTCACTCAGTTGTGTTTTGGTCAGTATTATACTTCAGTGTTTACAAGCCAAACTTCAGGAGTGGATCCAAAACAAGGAAGACGTGCAAATCCTTCCACTATGATAGATTTACGCTGACACTGATGTCATCGCTGTGTTTTTGGATCGATCACCCCAATCACCAAGCCTGGCTGCATAGTGGACTACAACTGCTTCATGGGTGGGGTGGACTTATCCCATCAAGTCATTAAGCCCTATGGTGCCATGCGAGAGACCGAAACATGGTACAAGATGCTAAGTCCGCCTCACCCAAACTGCATGGTATGATGCGTTTGTGTTGGCCAGGTATACAGGAAAATGTGACCGATTCATCCGATTCTGGAAGAAGGTTCTCAAGGCCCTTATCTTTGGGAATCCAGAAGGGGAGGGCACTGCATAGGGCAGTAACATCTGCCGCATAATTCCTGAACAACATTTTCCCTCTGAAATACCCCATACTGAGAAAAAAAGGAGACCCCAAAATAGGTGTCGTGTGTGTTTAAAGATAGAGATAACAAAAATGTCAGGGTGCATTTACTTCGTTTCTTGTACTGTAGATGAAACGTTTGTCCTATACAAAACTCATTTGTGAAAAAAACCATAAAAATTTAATTTTTCATACCTACATTGTATTAATTCCTGCAAAAAAATAAGAGATGAGCTCAAACTACACGTTAAAAAAATGTCAAAATCACACGCACTCTACAGTCAATTCAATAGGCACCAATCAACCTATGAGTTTATATTTAGGAGACATGCAGTAACTGGCACAAGCAAGCAGAACAAGCTTCTCATGGTGCAGATGTTGACAAAGCAGGATTTCAACCCACAGCACTTCAAGGTGATTCTCTAACAAGTAAACAACCACACCAACCAATCAGAGGCCTTGCTCATCGATATATGCTAATGAGCTGGTGTCTGTCAAAAGGGGCACAAGCAACTTCTTTCCAATAAAATACTCCTAAATATTCTATTCTAGTTTGGACTTTCTATAGGGGTAGGGTTTTCAGCGAGGGTGGGTCATTTAGCAGCCAGGTCCCTTTCCATTGTCTTGCCATAGGCCTCCCACTCTCCCTAAGGTCAAAGTTTCTCTGACTACGGACACATAAATAGAGCTGAGGTTTACTAGTCAATGTGGGAAGGGAGATTGCTCATGGGCATTGTACATTGTGCATAGCTACCACAAACATGGCAGTTTCCACTTCTTGGTTTTGTCTTTTTCTCCTACAGGTTGACTGGCCTCTATCCTTTTTCCAGCCAGTAGCAGCACTCCCATTTCATACACTCTACACATCATCAATCAAAGTGTGCTTTTGCAGGGGAGAGGAGAACGGATCCTCATTCCATCATATGGTAGGCTTGACAGCACCTAGCACAACGGAAACAGGAAGAATGTATAGGGATATGAATTGTGTGTGCAGTATATGGCAGCAAGATTTGTGTATACAGCATAAGGGTAGATTGTTTGTTTGTATAGTATAGAAATGCAAGCACCCCTGCTGAAAAGAGTTGTCCTACAGAAAGGCAGAAGTAAAATGGAGCATTGAATAGAATGGAAGTGAAATACAGTTGAGGTGCTTCTTTTGCCACCTGATCATTAAAATATATCAAAAAGCCAGTTGCGTGATTGGCTGAAACTATAGCTTAGTGGTTAGAGCATCGCCTTTCAGTGCTGGGGTTTAAAGTTCAAATCCCACCTTGACAACGTCTCTTCAATTTATGAGGCTTTCCTGCTTGTGCTCTTTTTTTACCCCCTTCTAAATGAAAAAAAAAATCAAGTAAAGCCTCATTCACTCAGTTGTGTTTTGGTCAGTATTATACTTCAGTGTTTGCAAGCCAAACTTCAGGAGTGGATCCAAAACAAGGAAGACGTGCAAATCCTTCCACTATGATAGCTTTACGCTGACACTGATGTCATCGCTGTGTATTTGGATCGATCACCCCAATCACCAAGCCTGGCTGCATAGTGGACTGCAACTGCTTCATGGGTGGGGTGGACTTATCCCATCAAGTCATTAAGCCCTACGGTGCCATGCGTCAGACTGAAACATGGTACAAGACGCTAAGTCCGCCTCACCCAAACTGCATGGTATGATGCGTTTGTGTTGGCCAGGTATACAGGAAAATGTGACCGATTCATCCGATTCTGGAAGAAGGTTCTCAAGGCCCTTATCTTTGGGAATCCAGAAGGGGAGGGCACTGCATAGGGCGGTAACATCTGCCGCATAATTCCTGAACAACATTTTCCCTCTGAAATACCCCATACTGAGAAAAAAAGGAGACTCCAAAATAGGTGTCGTGTGTGTTTAAAGATAGAGATAACAAAAATGTCAGGGTGCATTTACTTCGTTTCTTGTACTGTAGATGAAACGTTTGTCCTATACAAAACTCATTTGTGAAAAAAACCATAAAAATTTAATTTTTCATACCTACATTGTATTAATTCCTGCAAAAAAATAAGAGATGAGCTCAAACTACACGTTAAAAAAATGTCAAAATCACACGCACTCTACAGTCAATTCAATAGGCACCAATCAACCTATGAGTTTATATTTAGGAGACATGCAGTAACTGGCACAAGCAAGCAGAACAAGCTTCTCATGGTGCAGATGTTGACAAAGCAGGATTTTAACCCACAGCACTTCAAGGTGATTCTCTAACAAGTAAACAACCACACCAACCAATCAGAGGCCTTGCTCATCGATATATGCTAATGAGCTGGTGTCTGTCAAAAGGGGCACAAGCAACTTCTTTCCAATAAAATACTCCTAAATATTCTATTCTAGTTTGGACTTTCTATAGGGGTAGGGTTTTCAGCGAGGGTGGGTCATTTAGCAGCCAGGTCCCTTTCCATTTTCTTGCCATAGGCCTCCCACTCTCCCTAAGGTCAAAGTTTCTCTGACTACGGACCCATAAATAGAGCTGAGGTTTACTAGTCAATGTGGGAAGGGAGATTGCTCATGGGCTTTGTGCTTTGTGTATTGTGCATAGCTACCACAAACATGGCAGTTTCCACTTCTCGGTTTTGTCTTTTTCTCCTACAGGTTGACTGGCCTCTATCCTTTTTCCAGCCAGTAGCAGCACTCCCATTTCATAAAGTGTGCTTTTGCAGGGGAGAGGAGAACGGATCCTCATTCCATCATATGGTAGGCTTGACAGCACCTAGCACAACCTGTTCAGTATATGGCAGCAAGATTTGTGTATACAGCATAAGGGTAGATTGTTTGTTTGTATAGTATAGAAATGCAAGCACCCCTGCTGAAAAGAGTTGTCCTACAGAAAGGCAGAAGTAAAATGGAGCATTGAATAGAATGGAAGTGAAATACAGTTGAGGTGCTTCTTTTGCCACCTGCTCATTAAAATATATCAAAAAGCCAGCTGCGTGATTGGCTGAAACTATAGCTTAGTGGTTAGAGCATCGCCTTTCAGTGCTGGGGTTTAAAGTTCAAATCCCACCTTGACAACGTCTCTGCAATTTATGAGGCTTTCCTGCTTGTGCTCTTTTTTTACCCCCTTCTAAATGAAACAAAAAATCAAGTAAAGCCTCATTCACTCAGTTGTGTTTTGGTCAGTATTATACTTCAGTGTTTGCAAGCCAAACTTCAGGAGTGGATCCAAAACAAGGAAGACGTGCAAATCCTTCCACTATGATAGCTTTACGCTGACACTGATGTCATCGCTGTGTATTTGGATCGATCACCCCAATCACCAAGCCTGGCTGCATAGTGGACTGCAACTGCTTCATGGGTGGGGTGGACTTATCCCATCAAGTCATTAAGCCCTACGGTGCCATGCGTCAGACTGAAACATGGTACAAGACGCTAAGTCCGCCTCACCCAAACTGCATGGTATGATGTGTTTGTGTTGGCCAGGTATACAGGAAAATGTGACCGATTCATCCGATTCTGGAAGAAGGTTCTCAAGGCCCTTATCTTTGGGAATCCAGAAGGGGAGGGCACTGCATAGGGCGGTAACATCTGCCGCATAATTCCTGAACAACATTTTCCCTCTGAAATACCCCATACTGAGAAAAAAAGGAGACTCCAAAATAGGTGTCGTGTGTGTTTAAAGATAGAGATAACAAAAATGTCAGGGTGCATTTACTTCGTTTCTTGTACTGTAGATGAAACGTTTGTCCTATACAAAACTCATTTGTGAAAAAAACCATAAAAATTTAATTTTTCATACCTACATTGTATTAATTCCTGCAAAAAAATAAGAGATGAGCTCAAACTACACGTTAAAAAAATGTCAAAATCACACGCACTCTACAGTCAATTCAATAGGCACCAATCAACCTATGAGTTTATATTTAGGAGACATGCAGTAACTGGCACAAGCAAGCAGAACAAGCTTCTCATGGTGCAGATGTTGACAAAGCAGGATTTTAACCGACAGCACTTCAAGGTGATTCTCTAACAAGTAAACAACCACACCAACCAATCAGAGGCCTTGCTCATCGATATATGCTAATGAGCTGGTGTCTGTCAAAAGGGGCACAAGCAACTTCTTTCCAATAAAATACTCCTAAATATTCTATTCTAGTTTGGACTTTCTATAGGGGTAGGGTTTTCAGCGAGGGTGGGTCATTTAGCAGCCAGGTCCCTTTCCATTGTCTTGCCATAGGCCTCCCACTCTAGGCCTCCCACTCTAGGCCTCCCACTCTAGGCCTCCCACTCTCCCTAAGGTCAAAGTTTCTCTGACTACGGACACATAAATAGAGCTGAGGTTTACTAGTCAATGTGGGAAGGGAGATTGCTCATGGGCATTGTACATTGTGCATAGCTACCACAAACATGGCAGTTTCCACTTCTCGGTTTTGTCTTTTTCTCCTACAGCTTGACTGGCCTCTATCCTTTTTCCAGCCAGTAGCAGCACTCCCATTTCATACACTCTACACATCATCAATCAAAGTGTGCTTTTGCAGGGGAGAGGAGAACGGATCCTCATTCCATCATATGGTAGGCTTGACAGCACCTAGCACAACGGAAACAGGAAGAATGTATAGGGATATGAATTGTGTGTGCAGTATATGGCAGCAAGATTTGTGTATACAGCATAAGGGTAGATTGTTTGTTTGTATAGTATAGAAATGCAAGCACCCCTGCTGAAAAGAGTTGTCCTACAGAAAGGCAGAAGTAAAATGGAGCATTGAATAGAATGGAAGTGAAATACAGTTGAGGTGCTTCTTTTGCCACCTGCTCATTAAAATATATCAAAAAGCCAGCTGCGTGATTGGCTGAAACTATAGCTTAGTGGTTAGAGCATCGCCTTTCAGTGCTGGGGTTTAAAGTTCAAATCCCACCTTGACAACGTCTCTTCAATTTATGAGGCTTTCCTGCTTGTGCTCTTTTTTTACCCCCTTCTAAATGAAACAAAAAATCAAGTAAAGCCTCATTCACTCAGTTGTGTTTTGGTCAGTATTATACTTCAGTGTTTGCAAGCCAAACTTCAGGAGTGGATCCAAAACAAGGAAGACGTGCAAATCCTTCCACTATGATAGCTTTACGCTGACACTGATGTCATCGCTGTGTATTTGGATCGATCACCCCAATCACCAAGCCTGGCTGCATAGTGGACTGCAACTGCTTCATGGGTGGGGTGGACTTATCCCATCAAGTCATTAAGCCCTACGGTGCCATGCGTCAGACTGAAACATGGTACAAGACGCTAAGTCCGCCTCACCCAAACTGCATGGTATGATGTGTTTGTGTTGGCCAGGTATACAGGAAAATGTGACCGATTCATCCGATTCTGGAAGAAGGTTCTCAAGGCCCTTATCTTTGGGAATCCAGAAGGGGAGGGCACTGCATAGGGCGGTAACATCTGCCGCATAATTCCTGAACAACATTTTCCCTCTGAAATACCCCATACTGAGAAAAAAAGGAGACTCCAAAATAGGTGTCGTGTGTGTTTAAAGATAGAGATAACAAAAATGTCAGGGTGCATTTACTTAGTTTCTTGTACTGTAGATGAAACGTTTGTCCTATACAAAACTCATTTGTGAAAAAAAACATAAAAATTTAATTTTTCATACCTACATTGTATTAATTCCTGCAAAAAAATAAGAGATGAGCTCAAACTACACGTTAAAAAAATGTCAAAATCACACGCACTCTACAGTCAATTCAATAGGCACCAATCAACCTATGAGTTTATATTTAGGAGACATGCAGTAACTGGCACAAGCAAGCAGAACAAGCTTCTCATGGTGCAGATGTTGACAAAGCAGGATTTTAACCCACAGCACTTCAAGGTGATTCTCTAACAAGTAAACAACCACACCAACCAATCAGAGGCCTTGCTCATCGATATATGCTAATGAGCTGGTGTCTGTCAAAAGGGGCACAAGCAACTTCTTTCCAATAAAATACTCCTAAATATTCTATTCTAGTTTGGACTTTCTATAGGGGTAGGGTTTTCAGCGAGGGTGGGTCATTTAGCAGCCAGGTCCCTTTCCATTGTCTTGCCATAGGCCTCCCACTCTCCCTAAGGTCAAAGTTTCTCTGACTACGGACACATAAATAGAGCTGAGGTTTACTAGTCAATGTGGGAAGGGAGATTGCTCATGGGCATTGTACATTGTGCATAGCTACCACAAACATGGCAGTTTCCACTTCTCGGTTTTGTCTTTTTCTCCTACAGCTTGACTGGCCTCTATCCTTTTTCCAGCCAGTAGCAGCACTCCCATTTCATACACTCTACACATCATCAATCAAAGTGTGCTTTTGCAGGGGAGAGGAGAACGGATCCTCATTCCATCATATGGTAGGCTTGACAGCACCTAGCACAACGGAAACAGGAAGAATGTATAGGGATATGAATTGTGTGTGCAGTATATGGCAGCAAGATTTGTGTATACAGCATAAGGGTAGATTGTTTGTTTGTATAGTATAGAAATGCAAGCACCCCTGCTGAAAAGAGTTGTCCTACAGAAAGGCAGAAGTAAAATGGAGCATTGAATAGAATGGAAGTGAAATACAGTTGAGGTGCTTCTTTTGCCACCTGCTCATTAAAATATATCAAAAAGCCAGCTGCGTGATTGGCTGAAACTATAGCTTAGTGGTTAGAGCATCGCCTTTCAGTGCTGGGGTTTAAAGTTCAAATCCCACCTTGACAACGTCTCTTCAATTTATGAGGCTTTCCTGCTTGTGCTCTTTTTTTACCCCCTTCTAAATGAAAAAAAAAATCAAGTAAAGCCTCATTCACTCAGTTGTGTTTTGGTCAGTATTATACTTCAGTGTTTGCAAGCCAAACTTCAGGAGTGGATCCAAAACAAGGAAGACGTGCAAATCCTTCCACTATGATAGCTTTACGCTGACACTGATGTCATCGCTGTGTATTTGGATCGATCACCCCAATCACCAAGCCTGGCTGCATAGTGGACTGCAACTGCTTCATGGGTGGGGTGGACTTATCCCATCAAGTCATTAAGCCCTACGGTGCCATGCGTCAGACTGAAACATGGTACAAGACGCTAAGTCCGCCTCACCCAAACTGCATGGTATGATGCGTTTGTGTTGGCCAGGTATACAGGAAAATGTGACCGATTCATCCGATTCTGGAAGAAGGTTCTCAAGGCCCTTATCTTTGGGAATCCAGAAGGGGAGGGCACTGCATAGGGCAGTAACATCTGCCGCATAATTCCTGAACAACATTTTCCTTCTGAAATACACCATACTGAGAAAAAAAGGAGACTCCAAAATAGGTGTCGTGTGTGTTTAAAGATAGAGATAACAAAAATGTCAGGGTGCATTTACTTCGTTTCTTGTACTGTAGATGAAACGTTTGTCCTATACAAAACTCATTTGTGAAAAAAACCATAAAAATTTAATTTTTCATACCTACATTGTATTAATTCCTGCAAAAAAATAAGAGATGAGCTCAAACTACACGTTAAAAAAATGTCAAAATCACACGCACTCTACAGTCAATTCAATAGGCACCAATCAACCTATGAGTTTATATTTAGGAGACATGCAGTAACTGGCACAAGCAAGCAGAACAAGCTTCTCATGGTGCAGATGTTGACAAAGCAGGATTTTAACCCACAGCACTTCAAGGTGATTCTCTAACAAGTAAACAACCACACCAACCAATCAGAGGCCTTGCTCATCGATATATGCTAATGAGCTGGTGTCTGTCAAAAGGGGCACAAGCAACTTCTTTCCAATAAAATACTCCTAAATATTCTATTCTAGTTTGGACTTTCTATAGGGGTAGGGTTTTCAGCGAGGGTGGGTCATTTAGCAGCCAGGTCCCTTTCCATTGTCTTGCCATAGGCCTCCCACTCTCCCTAAGGTCAAAGTTTCTCTGACTACGGACACATAAATAGAGCTGAGGTTTACTAGTCAATGTGGGAAGGGAGATTGCTCATGGGCATTGTACATTGTGCATAGCTACCACAAACATGGCAGTTTCCACTTCTTGGTTTTGTCTTTTTCTCCTACAGCTTGACTGGCCTCTATCCTTTTTCCAGCCAGTAGCAGCACTCCCATTTCATACACTCTACACATCATCAATCAAAGTGTGCTTTTGCAGGGGAGAGGAGAACGGATCCTCATTCCATCATATGGTAGGCTTGACAGCACCTAGCACAACGGAAACAGGAAGAATGTATAGGGATATGAATTGTGTGTGCAGTATATGGCAGCAAGATTTGTGTATACAGCATAAGGGTAGATTGTTTGTTTGTATAGTATAGAAATGCAAGCACCCCTGCTGAAAAGAGTTGTCCTACAGAAAGGCAGAAGTAAAATGGAGCATTGAATAGAATGGAAGTGAAATACAGTTGAGGTGCTTCTTTTGCCACCTGCTCATTAAAATATATCAAAAAGCCAGCTGCGTGATTGGCTGAAACTATAGCTTAGTGGTTAGAGCATCGCCTTTCAGTGCTGGGGTTTAAAGTTCAAATCCCACCTTGACAACGTCTCTGCAATTTATGAGGCTTTCCTGCTTGTGCTCTTTTTTTACCCCCTTCTAAATGAAAAAAAAAATCAAGTAAAGCCTCATTCACTCAGTTGTGTTTTGGTCAGTATTATACTTCAGTGTTTGCAAGCCAAACTTCAGGAGTGGATCCAAAACAAGGAAGACGTGCAAATCCTTCCACTATGATAGCTTTACGCTGACACTGATGTCATCGCTGTGTATTTGGATCGATCACCCCAATCACCAAGCCTGGCTGCATAGTGGACTGCAACTGCTTCATGGGTGGGGTGGACTTATCCCATCAAGTCATTAAGCCCTACGGTGCCATGCGTCAGACTGAAACATGGTACAAGACGCTAAGTCCGCCTCACCCAAACTGCATGGTATGATGCGTTTGTGTTGGCCAGGTATACAGGAAAATGTGACCTATTCATCCGATTCTGGAAGAAGGTTCTCAAGGCCCTTATCTTTGGGAATCCAGAAGGGGAGGGCACTGCATAGGGCAGTAACATCTGCCGCATAATTCCTGAACAACATTTTCCTTCTGAAATACCCCATACTGAGAAAAAAAGGAGACTCCAAAATAGGTGTCGTGTGTGTTTAAAGATAGAGATAACAAAAATGTCAGGGTGCATTTACTTCGTTTCTTGTACTGTAGATGAAACGTTTGTCCTATACAAAACTCATTTGTGAAAAAAACCATAAAAATTTAATTTTTCATACCTACATTGTATTAATTCCTGCAAAAAAATAAGAGATGAGCTCAAACTACACGTTAAAAAAATGTCAAAATCACACGCACTCTACAGTCAATTCAATAGGCACCAATCAACCTATGAGTTTATATTTAGGAGACATGCAGTAACTGGCACAAGCAAGCAGAACAAGCTTCTCATGGTGCAGATGTTGACAAAGCAGGATTTTAACCCACAGCACTTCAAGGTGATTCTCTAACAAGTAAACAACCACACCAACCAATCAGAGGCCTTGCTCATCGATATATGCTAATGAGCTGGTGTCTGTCAAAAGGGGCACAAGCAACTTCTTTCCAATAAAATACTCCTAAATATTCTATTCTAGTTTGGACTTTCTATAGGGGTAGGGTTTTCAGCGAGGGTGGGTCATTTAGCAGCCAGGTCCCTTTCCATTGTCTTGCCATAGGCCTCCCACTCTAGGCCTCCCACTCTAGGCCTCCCACTCTAGGCCTCCCACTCTCCCTAAGGTCAAAGTTTCTCTGACTACGGACACATAAATAGAGCTGAGGTTTACTAGTCAATGTGGGAAGGGAGATTGCTCATGGGCATTGTACATTGTGCATAGCTACCACAAACATGGCAGTTTCCACTTCTCGGTTTTGTCTTTTTCTCCTACAGCTTGACTGGCCTCTATCCTTTTTCCAGCCAGTAGCAGCACTCCCATTTCATACACTCTACACATCATCAATCAAAGTGTGCTTTTGCAGGGGAGAGGAGAACGGATCCTCATTCCATCATATGGTAGGCTTGACAGCACCTAGCACAACGGAAACAGGAAGAATGTATAGGGATATGAATTGTGTGTGCAGTATATGGCAGCAAGATTTGTGTATACAGCATAAGGGTAGATTGTTTGTTTGTATAGTATAGAAATGCAAGCACCCCTGCTGAAAAGAGTTGTCCTACAGAAAGGCAGAAGTAAAATGGAGCATTGAATAGAATGGAAGTGAAATACAGTTGAGGTGCTTCTTTTGCCACCTGCTCATTAAAATATATCAAAAAGCCAGCTGCGTGATTGGCTGAAACTATAGCTTAGTGGTTAGAGCATCGCCTTTCAGTGCTGGGGTTTAAAGTTCAAATCCCACCTTGACAACGTCTCTGCAATTTATGAGGCTTTCCTGCTTGTGCTCTTTTTTTACCCCCTTCTAAATGAAAAAAAAAATCAAGTAAAGCCTCATTCACTCAGTTGTGTTTTGGTCAGTATTATACTTCAGTGTTTGCAAGCCAAACTTCAGGAGTGGATCCAAAACAAGGAAGACGTGCAAATCCTTCCACTATGATAGCTTTACGCTGACACTGATGTCATCGCTGTGTATTTGGATCGATCACCCCAATCACCAAGCCTGGCTGCATAGTGGACTGCAACTGCTTCATGGGTGGGGTGGACTTATCCCATCAAGTCATTAAGCCCTACGGTGCCATGCGTCAGACTGAAACATGGTACAAGACGCTAAGTCCGCCTCACCCAAACTGCATGGTATGATGCGTTTGTGTTGGCCAGGTATACAGGAAAATGTGACCGATTCATCCGATTCTGGAAGAAGGTTCTCAAGGCCCTTATCTTTGGGAATCCAGAAGGGGAGGGCACTGCATAGGGCAGTAACATCTGCCGCATAATTCCTGAACAACATTTTCCTTCTGAAATACACCATACTGAGAAAAAAAGGAGACTCCAAAATAGGTGTCGTGTGTGTTTAAAGATAGAGATAACAAAAATGTCAGGGTGCATTTACTTCGTTTCTTGTACTGTAGATGAAACGTTTGTCCTATACAAAACTCATTTGTGAAAAAAACCATAAAAATTTAATTTTTCATACCTACATTGTATTAATTCCTGCAAAAAAATAAGAGATGAGCTCAAACTACACGTTAAAAAAATGTCAAAATCACACGCACTCTACAGTCAATTCAATAGGCACCAATCAACCTATGAGTTTATATTTAGGAGACATGCAGTAACTGGCACAAGCAAGCAGAACAAGCTTCTCATGGTGCAGATGTTGACAAAGCAGGATTTTAACCCACAGCACTTCAAGGTGATTCTCTAACAAGTAAACAACCACACCAACCAATCAGAGGCCTTGCTCATCGATATATGCTAATGAGCTGGTGTCTGTCAAAAGGGGCACAAGCAACTTCTTTCCAATAAAATACTCCTAAATATTCTATTCTAGTTTGGACTTTCTATAGGGGTAGGGTTTTCAGCGAGGGTGGGTCATTTAGCAGCCAGGTCCCTTTCCATTGTCTTGCCATAGGCCTCCCACTCTCCCTAAGGTCAAAGTTTCTCTGACTACGGACACATAAATAGAGCTGAGGTTTACTAGTCAATGTGGGAAGGGAGATTGCTCATGGGCATTGTACATTGTGCATAGCTACCACAAACATGGCAGTTTCCACTTCTCGGTTTTGTCTTTTTCTCCTACAGCTTGACTGGCCTCTATCCTTTTTCCAGCCAGTAGCAGCACTCCCATTTCATACACTCTACACATCATCAATCAAAGTGTGCTTTTGCAGGGGAGAGGAGAACGGATCCTCATTCCATCATATGGTAGGCTTGACAGCACCTAGCACAACGGAAACAGGAAGAATGTATAGGGATATGAATTGTGTGTGCAGTATATGGCAGCAAGATTTGTGTATACAGCATAAGGGTAGATTGTTTGTTTGTATAGTATAGAAATGCAAGCACCCCTGCTGAAAAGAGTTGTCCTACAGAAAGGCAGAAGTAAAATGGAGCATTGAATAGAATGGAAGTGAAATACAGTTGAGGTGCTTCTTTTGCCACCTGCTCATTAAAATATATCAAAAAGCCAGCTGCGTGATTGGCTGAAACTATAGCTTAGTGGTTAGAGCATCGCCTTTCAGTGCTGGGGTTTAAAGTTCAAATCCCACCTTGACAACGTCTCTGCAATTTATGAGGCTTTCCTGCTTGTGCTCTTTTTTTACCCCCTTCTAAATGAAAAAAAAAATCAAGTAAAGCCTCATTCACTCAGTTGTGTTTTGGTCAGTATTATACTTCAGTGTTTGCAAGCCAAACTTCAGGAGTGGATCCAAAACAAGGAAGACGTGCAAATCCTTCCACTATGATAGCTTTACGCTGACACTGATGTCATCGCTGTGTATTTGGATCGATCACCCCAATCACCAAGCCTGGCTGCATAGTGGACTGCAACTGCTTCATGGGTGGGGTGGACTTATCCCATCAAGTCATTAAGCCCTACGGTGCCATGCGTCAGACTGAAACATGGTACAAGACGCTAAGTCCGCCTCACCCAAACTGCATGGTATGATGCGTTTGTGTTGGCCAGGTATACAGGAAAATGTGACCGATTCATCCGATTCTGGAAGAAGGTTCTCAAGGCCCTTATCTTTGGGAATCCAGAAGGGGAGGGCACTGCATAGGGCAGTAACATCTGCCGCATAATTCCTGAACAACATTTTCCTTCTGAAATACACCATACTGAGAAAAAAAGGAGACTCCAAAATAGGTGTCGTGTGTGTTTAAAGATAGAGATAACAAAAATGTCAGGGTGCATTTACTTCGTTTCTTGTACTGTAGATGAAACGTTTGTCCTATACAAAACTCATTTGTGAAAAAAACCATAAAAATTTAATTTTTCATACCTACATTGTATTAATTCCTGCAAAAAAATAAGAGATGAGCTCAAACTACACGTTAAAAAAATGTCAAAATCACACGCACTCTACAGTCAATTCAATAGGCACCAATCAACCTATGAGTTTATATTTAGGAGACATGCAGTAACTGGCACAAGCAAGCAGAACAAGCTTCTCATGGTGCATGTGGATGTGGGATGTGGTTCTAGTGGATGTGGGAAGGGAGATTGCTCATGGGCATTGTACATTGTGCATAGCTACCACAAACATGGCAGTTTCCACTTCTCGGTTTTGTCTTTTTGTCCTACAGGTTGACTGACCTCTATCCTTTTTCAAGCCAGTAGCAGCACTCCCATTTCATACACTCTACACTTCATCAATCAAAGTGTGCTTTTGCAGGGGAGAGGAGAACGGATCCTCATTCCATCATATGGTAGGCTTGGCAGCACCTAGCACAACGGAAACAGGAAGAATGTATAGGGATATGAATTGTGTGTGCAGTATATGGCAGCAAGATTTGTGTATACAGCATAAGGGTAGATTGTTTGTTTGTATAGTATAGAAATGCAAGCACCCCTGCTGAAAAGAGTTGTCCTACAGAAAGCCAGAAGTAAAACGGAGCATTGAATAGAATTGAAGTGAAATGCAGTTGCGTTGCTTCTTTCGCCACCTGCTCATTAGAATATATCAAAAAGCCAGCTCTATGATTGGCTGAAACTATAGCTTAGTGGTTAGAGCATCGCCTTTCAGTGCTGGGGTTTAAAGTTCAAATCCCACCTTGACAACGTCTCTTCAATTTATGAGGCTTTCCTGCTTGTGCTCTTTTTTTACCCTCTTCTAAATGAAAAAAATCAAGTAAAGCCTCATTCACTCAGTTGTGTTTTGGTCAGTATTATACTTCAGTGTTTGCAAGCCAAACTTCAGGAGTGGATCCAAAACAAGGAAGACGTGCAAATCCTTCCACTATGATAGATTTACGCTGACACTGATGTCATCGCTGTGTTTTTGGATCGATCACCCCAATCACCAAGCCTGGCTGCATAGTGGACTACAACTGCTTCATGGGTGGGGTGGACTTATCCCATCAAGTCATTAAGCCCTACGGTGCCATGCGTAAGACCGAAACATGGTACAAGACGCTAAGTCCGCCTCACCCAAACTGCATGGTATGATGCGTTTGTGTTGGCCAGGTATACAGGAAAATGTGACCGATTCATCCGATTCTGGAAGAAGGTTCTCAAGGCCCTTATCTTTGGGTGTCCAGAAGGGGAGGGCACTGCATAGGGCAGTCACATCTGCCGCATAATTCCTGAACAACATTTTCCTTCTGAAATACACCATACTGAGAAAAAAAGGAGACTCCAAAATAGGTGTCGTGTGTGTTTAAAGATAGAGATAACAAAATTGTCAGGGTGCATTTACTTCGTTTCTTGTACTGTAGATGAAACGTTTGTCCTATACAAAACTCATTTGTGAAAAAAACCATAAAAATTAAATTTTTCATACCTACAATGTATTAATTCCTGCAAAAAAATAAGAGATGATTTCAAACTACTCGTTAAAAAAATGTCAAAATCACACGCACTCTACAGTCAATTCAATAGGCACCAATCAACCTATGAGTTTATATTTAGGAGACATGCAGTAACTGGCACAAGCAAGCAGAACAAGCTTCTCATGGTGCATGTGGATGTGGGATGTGGTTCTAGTGGATGTGGGAAGGGAGATTGCTCATGGGCATTGTACATTGTGCATAGCTACCACAAACATGGCAGTTTCCACTTCTCGGTTTTGTCTTTTTGTCCTACAGGTTGACTGACCTCTATCCTTTTTCAAGCCAGTAGCAGCACTCCCATTTCATACACTCTACACATCATCAATCAAAGTGTGCTTTTGCAGGGGAGAGGAGAACGGATCCTCATTCCATCATATGGTAGGCTTGGCAGCACCTAGCACAACGGAAACAGGAAGAATGTATAGGGATATGAATTGTGTGTGCAGTATATGGCAGCAAGATTTGTGTATACAGCATAAGGGTAGATTGTTTGTTTGTATAGTATAGAAATGCATGCACCCCTGCTGAAAAGAGTTGTCCTACAGAAAGCCAGAAGTAAAATGGAGCATTGAGTAGAATGGAAGTGAAATGCAGTTGCGTTGCTTCTTTCGCCACCTGCTCATTAGAATATATCAAAAAGCCAGCTCTATGATTGGCTGAAACTATAGCTTAGTGGTTAGAGCAGCGCCTTTCAGTGCTGGGGTTTAAAGTTCAAATCCCACCTTGACAACGTCTCTTCAATTTATGAGGCTTTCCTGCTTGTGCTCTTTTTTTACCCTCTTCTAAATGAAAAAAATCAAGTAAAGCCTCATTCACTCAGTTGTGTTTTGGTCAGTATTATACTTCAGTGTTTGCAAGCCAAACTTCAGGAGTGGATCCAAAACAAGGAAGACGTGCAAATCCTTCCACTATGATAGGTTTACGCTGACACTGATGTCATCGCTGTGTTTTTGGATCGATCACCCCAATCACCAAGCCTGGCTGCATAGTGGACTACAACTGCTTCATGGGTGGGGTGGACTTATCCCATCAAGTCATTAAGCCCTACGGTGCCATGCGTAAGACCGAAACATGGTACAAGACGCTAAGTCCGCCTCACCCAAACTGCATGGTATGATGCGTTTGTGTTGGCCAGGTATACAGGAAAATGTGACCGATTCATCCGATTCTGGAAGAAGGTTCTCAAGGCCCTTATCTTTGGGTATCCAGAAGGGGAGGGCACTGCATAGGGCAGTCACATCTGCCGCATAATTCCTGAACAACATTTTCCTTCTGAAATACACCATACTGAGAAAAAAAGGAGACTCCAAAATAGGTGTCGTGTGTGTTTAAAGATAGAGATAACAAAATTGTCAGGGTGCATTTACTTCGTTTCTTGTACTGTAGATGAAACGTTTGTCCTATACAAAACTCATTTGTGAAAAAAACCATAAAAATTAAATTTTTCATACCTACAATGTATTAATTCCTGCAAAAAAATAAGAGATGATTTCAAACTACTCGTTAAAAAAATGTCAAAATCACACGCACTCTAAAGTCAATTCAATAGGCACCAATCAACCTATGAGTTTATATTTAGGAGACATGCAGTAACTGGCACAAGCAAGCAGAACAAGCTTCTCATGGTGCATGTGGATGTGGGATGTGGTTCTAGTGGATGTGGGAAGGGAGATTGCTCATGGGCATTGTACATTGTGCATAGCTACCACAAACATGGCAGTTTCCACTTCTCGGTTTTGTCTTTTTGTCCTACAGGTTGACTGACCTCTATCCTTTTTCAAGCCAGTAGCAGCACTCCCATTTCATACACTCTACACTTCATCAATCAAAGTGTGCTTTTGCAGGGGAGAGGAGAACGGATCCTCATTCCATCATATGGTAGGCTTGGCAGCACCTAGCACAACGGAAACAGGAAGAATGTATAGGGATATGAATTGTGTGTGCAGTATATGGCAGCAAGATTTGTGTATACAGCATAAGGGTAGATTGTTTGTTTGTATAGTATAGAAATGCAAGCACCCCTGCTGAAAAGAGTTGTCCTACAGAAAGCCAGAAGTAAAACGGAGCATTGAATAGAATTGAAGTGAAATGCAGTTGCGTTGCTTCTTTCGCCACCTGCTCATTAGAATATATCAAAAAGCCAGCTCTATGATTGGCTGAAACTATAGCTTAGTGGTTAGAGCATCGCCTTTCAGTGCTGGGGTTTAAAGTTCAAATCCCACCTTGACAACGTCTCTTCAATTTATGAGGCTTTCCTGCTTGTGCTCTTTTTTTACCCTCTTCTAAATGAAAAAAATCAAGTAAAGCCTCATTCACTCAGTTGTGTTTTGGTCAGTATTATACTTCAGTGTTTGCAAGCCAAACTTCAGGAGTGGATCCAAAACAAGGAAGACGTGCAAATCCTTCCACTATGATAGATTTACGCTGACACTGATGTCATCGCTGTGTTTTTGGATCGATCACCCCAATCACCAAGCCTGGCTGCATAGTGGACTACAACTGCTTCATGGGTGGGGTGGACTTATCCCATCAAGTCATTAAGCCCTACGGTGCCATGCGTAAGACCGAAACATGGTACAAGACGCTAAGTCCGCCTCACCCAAACTGCATGGTATGATGCGTTTGTGTTGGCCAGGTATACAGGAAAATGTGACCGATTCATCCGATTCTGGAAGAAGGTTCTCAAGGCCCTTATCTTTGGGTGTCCAGAAGGGGAGGGCACTGCATAGGGCAGTCACATCTGCCGCATAATTCCTGAACAACATTTTCCTTCTGAAATACACCATACTGAGAAAAAAAGGAGACTCCAAAATAGGTGTCGTGTGTGTTTAAAGATAGAGATAACAAAATTGTCAGGGTGCATTTACTTCGTTTCTTGTACTGTAGATGAAACGTTTGTCCTATACAAAACTCATTTGTGAAAAAAACCATAAAAATTAAATTTTTCATACCTACAATGTATTAATTCCTGCAAAAAAATAAGAGATGATTTCAAACTACTCGTTAAAAAAATGTCAAAATCACACGCACTCTACAGTCAATTCAATAGGCACCAATCAACCTATGAGTTTATATCGCTTCTCGGCCTTTTGGCTAAGATCAAGTGTAGTATCTGTTCTTATCAGTCCTTGTAAGGATAGATAGCTCGGAGAACCACTGGGGGCTATAAACACTAGCTTAGCGATCCAAGAGCGTTCCAGACGAAGCCGGCGACGAACTGCGGAGAAGAACCAGCGAAGACGACGATCCAGAAGGGAGAAGCCGCCATCGGGGAAGAAGCTCCGGGAGATCGCTGCCGGGAAGAAGAAGGAGAACTGCGACAGAGACCTTCGGAGAAGAGCCGCTGCTGAAGGGGATCTTTGAAGAAGCTCGGCCGCAGAAGAAGCTCGACGAGGAACCGCTGCGGAAGAAATTTCGTGGAAGAACCTCGGCCAGCAAGGAGAAGATTTGCATAGCTCCGCCCCCTTCGGGAAAGAGCTATCGAAGATCCTCCCCAAGCGACAGGAACAGCTGGAAGAAGCCATGGCCTCAACCAGCAACCCTGCCACCCAGAAGAAGAAGGCTGATGGACCAGGTGAGCCGACCCAGGCCAGGACATCTCCTCCTGAAGCCTCCTCAAGCCAACAGGCCACCAGGAAGCCGAACCAGGCTGCTCCAACCCTGGAGCCCTGGATGAAGCAGACTGTGGCCCTGAAGCTGAAGGAGGTGGACGGGAGAGTGCCGGACATGACGGAAGAAGTGTTCTGCCAGAAGATGCTCCTGGACCAGGGCTTCGCTAAGCCGGAGACCATCAGCATCCAGGCCTTCATGACCGGGATGTTCTTCGTGACCTTCGCTTCGATCAACATCTGCAGAAGGTACTGGGAGATGGTGAAAGCGGCGAGGCCTGAATCCCCTTTCTCTCGCTTTGTGGGCAACTGCCCTGTCCAAAGAGAGGAAAGGCGGGTGACGGTCTCAATGCGGAACCCACACACCCCCGGCAAAGACATCACCACGCTCCTGAAGCGGTTCTGCACAGTGGTGAGGGAACCCACCCACATCCTGAACGGACTCGGCTTCTGGACTGGCAAGTGGTCGGTAATCGTCCGACTGAACAAGGATTCGAGCGCGGAAGACGGCCTCCAGCACCTGCCCCAGTCATTCTCGCTGGGCAACTCCTACGGCCTCATCTACTACCCGGACATGCCGCAGATCTGCAGGAGATGCAGCAAGAAGGGTCATTCGGTGAAGGACTGCAAGGAGGACGCCTGCAAGAACTGCCGGGTAACAGGACACGAGACCAAAGACTGCCCGAAACGGACAATGTGCAACCTCTGCGGACAAGCAGCCCACTCCTACAAGGACTGCCCGAAGAGGGATCGATCCTGGGCAACTGTAGCGGCGAAAGCTCCGGCCAGAGGGAACCCCGCCCCAGCCAGAGCTCCAGCGGCGCAGAAGACCGGGAATAAGAAGGATGGTAAGAAGACGACAGTCCCTCCCCCCCGTCTCCCGGCCCTCCCTCGCCCTACCCTTCCCACCCTCCCTCGCCCGGCCCTCCCCACCCCCCCGTCCCCAACCCCTGTCACCCCCACTGAGGCTCTAACCTTCTCCTACCCACCCATCTCAGTGGTCCTGTCACCTGCACCTCTCCCAACCCAGCCTCCCTTCTCCCCAGCTCCAGCAGCACTAACATCTTCCCCTCCAGCTGCTGGAGTCCTCTCCCTGGAGGATTTTCCCCCTCTTGTCTCCTCAGGTGCCATCCAGAGGAAGAGAAAGGTGAGGGACAGCCCAGCTGCTGAGTCCTCAAAGCGACAAGTCGTAGAAATCTGCGAAGATTCCCTTGCGCAGCAGGAGGAAATGGAGCAGATGGTGGAGGAACTCGTGTCTGAACCTGAGGTCATCGACTTCACAACAGACATCCAGGTGGCTACAATCCTGGAACAATTTTTGTCAGAGGGCCTGCTGGATCTTTCGGACCCGCCAGGAGAGGAGGATCCGCCCGACCGGACTGGTAACTAAGGTGTATCGTTTGCACTAACCTTCTTTATTCTCCCCCATGGCTGCTAAACTTAACATCTTTAGCCTCAATGTGAGGAGTGTTAGAGATAGGACTAGATGTCAGATGGTGCTAACTTTTCTTTCCAAGCAGTCGAGTGATGTATTTATGCTGCAGGAATGTACTCTCCCCTCTTCCAGGTCATACCATCATCTGGCCAGGCAGTGGACCCATGGCCCGTCCTACTGGTCTGGTGGGGGCGACTGTAAGTCTGCAGGGGTTGCCATCCTGATTAGGGGAAGCGTATTTACTGTTGACTCTGTCCAGGAGCTCGCCTGCGGCCGCTTGTTGGTCGTAGACGGTTCCTGGGCAGGAGAGCCGATTAGGCTCATCAACGTGTACGCTCCCCCTATGAAGGCTGAGCGCCTGGAACTATTCCAGACCCTGCGGACCCAGCTCGCCACCACTAGGGCAGTGGTGATGGCCGGGGACTTCAACTGCCCCATCGAAGAGGATGGACGAAGTTCCGGCACTTCAAACAAACTGGATGTCAGTTCCAAACTGCTTATCGAGATGGTAGCCGAAGCATCCTTGCAGGACGTTGTGGGCTCCATGGGGATCGGCTCTGTGAACTATTCATGGAGCCGACCCGATGGCTCACTTCGTTCTCGGATTGACTTTGTGTTCACCTCCCGGGCAGTCAAGCAGCATGGGCACTCCATGGTCCCCTGCTTCTTCTCTGACCACAGGGCCATTCTCTTCCAGGGTGCCATCGGCCACGGTTTTCCTCCCGGCCCTGGCTCCTGGAAGCTGAATTGTGCCCTGCTGGAAAGAGAGGAGGTACTGGCGGAACTTAGAGACGCCTATATTGTTTGGAGGAATGATAAAGTTTTCTTTGACAAAACCTGTGACTGGTGGGAATATGTTAAAGTTGAATTTCGTTGTTTCTTTCAGGCAAAAAGTCGCCAACAGGCGTGTGAGAGGAAGAGAGACTTCAGAGAGATGCAGCGTCAGCTGCGATCCCTGCAAGACCTCCTTCAATGCGGCTGGGACGTCAGGAAGGAGCTGGAGGAAGCCAAAAAGGGCCTGAAAAGGCACTTTGAGGAGGAATCCAAGCGAATTGTCTTTCGTTCCAAGGTGGAGAACCTGGAGAAGGGTGAGAAATGTAACTCGTTCTTTTTCAGGAAACTCCATGCCGGCCACACGCCCCTGAAGGAACTCCGAGATGAGACCGGAAACATGCATTCTGGGAAGAAGGAGGTGATGGGAGTCGTCACAGACTACTACCGAAGCCTCTACTCCCGGAAAACCACTGACCCCGAAGCCGCCGATAAATTCCTGTCAGGTATCACTAATCATCTTGATCCTGCAGGTACGGAGGCTATGGATGTACCCCTGACGGTGGAGGAACTGCTCTCTGCCGCTAAATCCTTCAGACCCGGCAGGACCCCGGGCAGTGATGGTCTCCCAGCAGAGCTCTATGTAGCGCTGGGGGACTTGATCTGTCCGGACCTGCTGGAGCTCTATGAGGAGATGGTGGTGGAGGGTAGAATGCCACCGTCCTTGAGAGAAGGCATGATCACGATCTTGTATAAGCGGAAGGGGGAGAGATGTGACCTGAAAAACTGGCGTCCCATCTCTCTCCTGAACGTGGACTACAAGATCCTCGCCAAAGTATTGGCCAACAGACTGAAGGTTGTCATCGGACGGATCATCGGATCGGACCAAACCTGCGGCATTCCTGGCCGTAGGGTGGCCGACAGTCTTGCCCTGGTGAGGGACACGGTGCATTACATGCAAAGCCGCCGTACACACGCGGCCCTGGTCAGTCTGGATCAGGAGAAGGCTTTTGACCGGGTCTCTCACGAATTCATGGGTAAGGCTCTGCGTAGGCTGCGGCTTGGCAGGTTGTTCTGTTTGTATGTTAACCTGATGTATTGCGACATTTACAGCTCGGTGCTGGTGAACGGCTGGAAGACTGACCCCTTTCCTGTATCGTCGGGGGTTAGACAAGGCTGTCCTCTTTCACCTCTCCTTTTTGTTTGTGTTATAGAGCTCTTCGCAGAGGCTATCCGGCAGAATGGAGAGATCAGAGGGATCACCGCACCAGGTCCAGGACACTTCGAGGTCAAATGCTCGCTGTACATGGACGACGTGACCGTCTTCTGCACTGACCAGAGTTCGGTGACTGCACTCGTCCAGACCTGCGAGGAGTTCGGACGCGCTTCAGGGGCAAAAGTCAACTGCGGGAAGTCGGAAGCCATGCTCTTCGGAAAGTGGTACCTGCCTTCTCCTGCCTCCTTCCCGTTTACTATCAAGCCGGACTTCATCAAAATTCTGGGAGTCTGGTTCGGTAAGGAAGGTGCAGCCCTAAAGTCGTGGGAAGAACGCTTGGCCAAAGTCAACCAAAGGATCGGACTGTGGAGCCTCAGACAACTCACTATTGAGGGCAAAGCAATGGTCCTGCGTAACGAAGTCTTGCCTGTGCTACAATACACTGCACAGGCATGGCCCCCTCTTGCCACCATCTCGAGGGCCATTACCAGGACTGTGTTTCGCTTCATCTGGGGCTCGAAAATGGACAGAGTAAAGCGGACTGTTATGTACAAGGAGCCCCGCAAAGGTGGGAAGGGTATACCCGACATTCCCACTCTGCTGCGGATCGCTTTTGTATGTGACTGTGTTCGTAGGACTCTGAGGACAGCAAACGGCTCTGCGGGCAAGGCCATGTCCCGCTACTTCCTCCTTCCCCTCTGGCGAGGTTTTGGCTGGGACAAGTGGGACAGCTCCTTCCCTTACAACTGGCACGCTCCCTGGTTCTACGGAGATGTCGTCCGGTTTGTGAGGGAGCATCAACTGGAGGGTCTTAAGCCCGACTTGTGGAAACCTAAGACGATCCACAAGCACATCAGAGCAAAGGACTCACTGGAGTCTGTTCCAGGGCTTCATGCCGACACGTTGGAGACTGTTTGGACTAACGTGTCATCTGGCAGGTTGACCAACGGGCACAAGGACATTTCATGGATGGCCATCCAGGGAGGACTGCCTCTTAGGTCATTCATGCATGCCCGCAACCTGTGCAAGACCCGGTACTGCCCCAGGTGCCCCTTCACGGAGGAAACATCTTTGCACATTTTCTGGCAGTGCCCCTTTGCACAGGGTCTGTTGAAAGCCTTGGAACATGAACTCAAGGACTCAGTACCCAGGAACAGACTGTCGTACCGCTCGGTACTTTATGGACTATTTCCTGGGAATACCACGGATGGAGCAATCCAGGAAGCCTGGCGCCTTATGAACTGCTTTAAGGACGCTATATGGTTTGCCAGGAACCGTCTGATTTTGCGGAGAGAGAGTGTGTCCGTCCAGGACTGCCGCAGGCTGATCCACAGCCTGCTCAGAGACTATTCCACCTGGGACAGCCCGGACGTCGATGAGGAAGAGGACTGATACTCCCCTTCCCCCCACTCTCCCTTCTTGTGTGTTGTCTTTCAATAAAGCTTCGGGCCTGTGATTTCCCCCTTTCCTATCCCCTCCTACCCACTCCCCTATCCCATCACTTGTCTGTAATGCTTTGTTGTTTGGCGTTAGTGAATGCAAGAATGTTAGTGTAGCATGTGGTGTAATGTATAGCATAGGCTAGCCTGTACTGTGTATTATACTGTCATGTTATGTTTGACGACTGTTATTATTTATTATTTACTGCTTCATGGCTTGCGCTGCGTCGCAGTAATGTTTGTATGATGACGATTGATTGTCAATAAAGCAATTTTCAATCAAAAATAGCTACCACAAACATGGCAGTTTCCACTTCTCGGTTTTGCCTTTTTCTCCTACAGCTTGACTGGCCTCTATCCTTTTTCCAGCCAGTAGCAGCACTCCCATTTCATACACTCTACACATCATCAATCAAAGTGTGCTTTTGCAGGGGAGAGGAGAACGGATCCTCATTCCATCATATGGTAGGCTTGACAGCACCTAGCACAACGGAAACAGGAAGAATGTATAGGGATATGAATTGTGTGTGCAGTATATGGCAGCAAGATTTGTGTATACAGCATAAGGGTAGATTGTTTGTTTGTATAGTATAGAAATGCAAGCACCCCTGCTGAAAAGAGTTGTCCTACAGAAAGGCAGAAGTAAAATGGAGCATTGAATAGAATGGAAGTGAAATACAGTTGAGGTGCTTCTTTTGCCACCTGCTCATTAAAATATATCAAAAAGCCAGCTGCGTGATTGGCTGAAACTATAGCTTAGTGGTTAGAGCATCGCCTTTCAGTGCTGGGGTTTAAAGTTCAAATCCCACCTTGACAACGTCTCTGCAATTTATGAGGCTTTCCTGCTTGTGCTCTTTTTTTACCCCCTTCTAAATGAAAAAAAAAATCAAGTAAAGCCTCATTCACTCAGTTGTGTTTTGGTCAGTATTATACTTCAGTGTTTGCAAGCCAAACTTCAGGAGTGGATCCAAAACAAGGAAGACGTGCAAATCCTTCCACTATGATAGCTTTACGCTGACACTGATGTCATCGCTGTGTATTTGGATCGATCACCCCAATCACCAAGCCTGGCTGCATAGTGGACTGCAACTGCTTCATGGGTGGGGTGGACTTATCCCATCAAGTCATTAAGCCCTACGGTGCCATGCGTCAGACTGAAACATGGTACAAGACGCTAAGTCCGCCTCACCCAAACTGCATGGTATGATGCGTTTGTGTTGGCCAGGTATACAGGAAAATGTGACCGATTCATCCGATTCTGGAAGAAGGTTCTCAAGGCCCTTATCTTTGGGAATCCAGAAGGGGAGGGCACTGCATAGGGCAGTAACATCTGCCGCATAATTCCTGAACAACATTTTCCTTCTGAAATACACCATACTGAGAAAAAAAGGAGACTCCAAAATAGGTGTCGTGTGTGTTTAAAGATAGAGATAACAAAAATGTCAGGGTGCATTTACTTCGTTTCTTGTACTGTAGATGAAACGTTTGTCCTATACAAAACTCATTTGTGAAAAAAACCATAAAAATTTAATTTTTCATACCTACATTGTATTAATTCCTGCAAAAAAATAAGAGATGAGCTCAAACTACACGTTAAAAAAATGTCAAAATCACACGCACTCTACAGTCAATTCAATAGGCACCAATCAACCTATGAGTTTATATTTAGGAGACATGCAGTAACTGGCACAAGCAAGCAGAACAAGCTTCTCATGGTGCAGATGTTGACAAAGCAGGATTTTAACCCACAGCACTTCAAGGTGATTCTCTAACAAGTAAACAACCACACCAACCAATCAGAGGCCTTGCTCATCGATATATGCTAATGAGCTGGTGTCTGTCAAAAGGGGCACAAGCAACTTCTTTCCAATAAAATACTCCTAAATATTCTATTCTAGTTTGGACTTTCTATAGGGGTAGGGTTTTCAGCGAGGGTGGGTCATTTAGCAGCCAGGTCCCTTTCCATTGTCTTGCCATAGGCCTCCCACTCTCCCTAAGGTCAAAGTTTCTCTGACTACGGACACATAAATAGAGCTGAGGTTTACTAGTCAATGTGGGAAGGGAGATTGCTCATGGGCATTGTACATTGTGCATAGCTACCACAAACATGGCAGTTTCCACTTCTCGGTTTTGTCTTTTTCTCCTACAGCTTGACTGGCCTCTATCCTTTTTCCAGCCAGTAGCAGCACTCCCATTTCATACACTCTACACATCATCAATCAAAGTGTGCTTTTGCAGGGGAGAGGAGAACGGATCCTCATTCCATCATATGGTAGGCTTGACAGCACCTAGCACAACGGAAACAGGAAGAATGTATAGGGATATGAATTGTGTGTGCAGTATATGGCAGCAAGATTTGTGTATACAGCATAAGGGTAGATTGTTTGTTTGTATAGTATAGAAATGCAAGCACCCCTGCTGAAAAGAGTTGTCCTACAGAAAGGCAGAAGTAAAATGGAGCATTGAATAGAATGGAAGTGAAATACAGTTGAGGTGCTTCTTTTGCCACCTGCTCATTAAAATATATCAAAAAGCCAGCTGCGTGATTGGCTGAAACTATAGCTTAGTGGTTAGAGCATCGCCTTTCAGTGCTGGGGTTTAAAGTTCAAATCCCACCTTGACAACGTCTCTGCAATTTATGAGGCTTTCCTGCTTGTGCTCTTTTTTTACCCCCTTCTAAATGAAAAAAAAAATCAAGTAAAGCCTCATTCACTCAGTTGTGTTTTGGTCAGTATTATACTTCAGTGTTTGCAAGCCAAACTTCAGGAGTGGATCCAAAACAAGGAAGACGTGCAAATCCTTCCACTATGATAGCTTTACGCTGACACTGATGTCATCGCTGTGTATTTGGATCGATCACCCCAATCACCAAGCCTGGCTGCATAGTGGACTGCAACTGCTTCATGGGTGGGGTGGACTTATCCCATCAAGTCATTAAGCCCTACGGTGCCATGCGTCAGACTGAAACATGGTACAAGACGCTAAGTCCGCCTCACCCAAACTGCATGGTATGATGCGTTTGTGTTGGCCAGGTATACAGGAAAATGTGACCGATTCATCCGATTCTGGAAGAAGGTTCTCAAGGCCCTTATCTTTGGGAATCCAGAAGGGGAGGGCACTGCATAGGGCAGTAACATCTGCCGCATAATTCCTGAACAACATTTTCCTTCTGAAATACACCATACTGAGAAAAAAAGGAGACTCCAAAATAGGTGTCGTGTGTGTTTAAAGATAGAGATAACAAAAATGTCAGGGTGCATTTACTTCGTTTCTTGTACTGTAGATGAAACGTTTGTCCTATACAAAACTCATTTGTGAAAAAAACCATAAAAATTTAATTTTTCATACCTACATTGTATTAATTCCTGCAAAAAAATAAGAGATGAGCTCAAACTACACGTTAAAAAAATGTCAAAATCACACGCACTCTACAGTCAATTCAATAGGCACCAATCAACCTATGAGTTTATATTTAGGAGACATGCAGTAACTGGCACAAGCAAGCAGAACAAGCTTCTCATGGTGCAGATGTTGACAAAGCAGGATTTTAACCCACAGCACTTCAAGGTGATTCTCTAACAAGTAAACAACCACACCAACCAATCAGAGGCCTTGCTCATCGATATATGCTAATGAGCTGGTGTCTGTCAAAAGGGGCACAAGCAACTTCTTTCCAATAAAATACTCCTAAATATTCTATTCTAGTTTGGACTTTCTATAGGGGTAGGGTTTTCAGCGAGGGTGGGTCATTTAGCAGCCAGGTCCCTTTCCATTGTCTTGCCATAGGCCTCCCACTCTCCCTAAGGTCAAAGTTTCTCTGACTACGGACACATAAATAGAGCTGAGGTTTACTAGTCAATGTGGGAAGGGAGATTGCTCATGGGCATTGTACATTGTGCATAGCTGCCACAAACATGGCAGTTTCCACTTCTCGGTTTTGTCTTTTTCTCCTACAGCTTGACTGGCCTCTATCCTTTTTCCAGCCAGTAGCAGCACTCCCATTTCATACACTCTACACATCATCAATCAAAGTGTGCTTTTGCAGGGGAGAGGAGAACGGATCCTCATTCCATCATATGGTAGGCTTGACAGCACCTAGCACAACGGAAACAGGAAGAATGTATAGGGATATGAATTGTGTGTGCAGTATATGGCAGCAAGATTTGTGTATACAGCATAAGGGTAGATTGTTTGTTTGTATAGTATAGAAATGCAAGCACCCCTGCTGAAAAGAGTTGTCCTACAGAAAGGCAGAAGTAAAATGGAGCATTGAATAGAATGGAAGTGAAATACAGTTGAGGTGCTTCTTTTGCCACCTGCTCATTAAAATATATCAAAAAGCCAGCTGCATGATTGGCTGAAACTATAGCTTAGTGGTTAGAGCATCGCCTTTCAGTGCTGGGGTTTAAAGTTCAAATCCCACCTTGAAATTGAATCTCTTCAATTTATGAGGCTTTCCTGCTTGTGCTCTTTTTTTACCCCCTTCTAAATGAAAAAAAAAATCAAGTAAAGCCTCATTCACTCAGTTGTGTTTTGGTCAGTATTATACTTCAGTGTTTGCAAGCCAAACTTCAGGAGTGGATCCAAAACAAGGAAGACGTGCAAATCCTTCCACTATGATAGCTTTACGCTGACACTGATGTCATCGCTGTGTATTTGGATCGATCACCCCAATCACCAAGCCTGGCTGCATAGTGGACTGCAACTGCTTCATGGGTGGGGTGGACTTATCCCATCAAGTCATTAAGCCCTACGGTGCCATGCGTCAGACTGAAACATGGTACAAGACGCTAAGTCCGCCTCACCCAAACTGCATGGTATGATGCGTTTGTGTTGGCCAGGTATACAGGAAAATGTGACCGATTCATCCGATTCTGGAAGAAGGTTCTCAAGGCCCTTATCTTTGGGAATCCAGAAGGGGAGGGCACTGCATAGGGCAGTAACATCTGCCGCATAATTCCTGAACAACATTTTCCTTCTGAAATACACCATACTGAGAAAAAAAGGAGACTCCAAAATAGGTGTCGTGTGTGTTTAAAGATAGAGATAACAAAAATGTCAGGGTGCATTTACTTCGTTTCTTGTACTGTAGATGAAACGTTTGTCCTATACAAAACTCATTTGTGAAAAAAACCATAAAAATTTAATTTTTCATACCTACATTGTATTAATTCCTGCAAAAAAATAAGAGATGAGCTCAAACTACACGTTAAAAAAATGTCAAAATCACACGCACTCTACAGTCAATTCAATAGGCACCAATCAACCTATGAGTTTATATTTAGGAGACATGCAGTAACTGGCACAAGCAAGCAGAACAAGCTTCTCATGGTGCAGATGTTGACAAAGCAGGATTTTAACCCACAGCACTTCAAGGTGATTCTCTAACAAGTAAACAACCACACCAACCAATCAGAGGCCTTGCTCATCGATATATGCTAATGAGCTGGTGTCTGTCAAAAGGGGCACAAGCAACTTCTTTCCAATAAAATACTCCTAAATATTCTATTCTAGTTTGGACTTTCTATAGGGGTAGGGTTTTCAGCGAGGGTGGGTCATTTAGCAGCCAGGTCCCTTTCCATTGTCTTGCCATAGGCCTCCCACTCTCCCTAAGGTCAAAGTTTCTCTGACTACGGACACATAAATAGAGCTGAGGTTTACTAGTCAATGTGTGAAGGGAGATTGCTCATGGGCATTGTACATTGTGCATAGCTACCACAAACATGGCAGTTTCCACTTCTCGGTTTTGTCTTTTTCTCCTACAGCTTGACTGGCCTCTATCCTTTTTCCAGCCAGTAGCAGCACTCCCATTTCATACACTCTACACATCATCAATCAAAGTGTGCTTTTGCAGGGGAGAGGAGAACGGATCCTCATTCCATCATATGGTAGGCTTGACAGCACCTAGCACAACGGAAACAGGAAGAATGTATAGGGATATGAATTGTGTGTGCAGTATATGGCAGCAAGATTTGTGTATACAGCATAAGGGTAGATTGTTTGTTTGTATAGTATAGAAATGCAAGCACCCCTGCTGAAAAGAGTTGTCCTACAGAAAGGCAGAAGTAAAATGGAGCATTGAATAGAATGGAAGTGAAATACAGTTGAGGTGCTTCTTTTGCCACCTGCTCATTAAAATATATCAAAAAGCCAGCTGCATGATTGGCTGAAACTATAGCTTAGTGGTTAGAGCATCGCCTTTCAGTGCTGGGGTTTAAAGTTCAAATCCCACCTTGAAATTGAATCTCTTCAATTTATGAGGCTTTCCTGCTTGTGCTCTTTTTTTACCCCCTTCTAAATGAAAAAAAAAATCAAGTAAAGCCTCATTCACTCAGTTGTGTTTTGGTCAGTATTATACTTCAGTGTTTGCAAGCCAAACTTCAGGAGTGGATCCAAAACAAGGAAGACGTGCAAATCCTTCCACTATGATAGCTTTACGCTGACACTGATGTCATCGCTGTGTATTTGGATCGATCACCCCAATCACCAAGCCTGGCTGCATAGTGGACTGCAACTGCTTCATGGGTGGGGTGGACTTATCCCATCAAGTCATTAAGCCCTACGGTGCCATGCGTCAGACTGAAACATGGTACAAGACGCTAAGTCCGCCTCACCCAAACTGCATGGTATGATGCGTTTGTGTTGGCCAGGTATACAGGAAAATGTGACCGATTCATCCGATTCTGGAAGAAGGTTCTCAAGGCCCTTATCTTTGGGAATCCAGAAGGGGAGGGCACTGCATAGGGCAGTAACATCTGCCGCATAATTCCTGAACAACATTTTCCTTCTGAAATACACCATACTGAGAAAAAAAGGAGACTCCAAAATAGGTGTCGTGTGTGTTTAAAGATAGAGATAACAAAAATGTCAGGGTGCATTTACTTCGTTTCTTGTACTGTAGATGAAACGTTTGTCCTATACAAAACTCATTTGTGAAAAAAACCATAAAAATTTAATTTTTCATACCTACATTGTATTAATTCCTGCAAAAAAATAAGAGATGAGCTCAAACTACACGTTAAAAAAATGTCAAAATCACACGCACTCTACAGTCAATTCAATAGGCACCAATCAACCTATGAGTTTATATTTAGGAGACATGCAGTAACTGGCACAAGCAAGCAGAACAAGCTTCTCATGGTGCAGATGTTGACAAAGCAGGATTTTAACCCACAGCACTTCAAGGTGATTCTCTAACAAGTAAACAACCACACCAACCAATCAGAGGCCTTGCTCATCGATATATGCTAATGAGCTGGTGTCTGTCAAAAGGGGCACAAGCAACTTCTTTCCAATAAAATACTCCTAAATATTCTATTCTAGTTTGGACTTTCTATAGGGGTAGGGTTTTCAGCGAGGGTGGGTCATTTAGCAGCCAGGTCCCTTTCCATTGTCTTGCCATAGGCCTCCCACTCTCCCTAAGGTCAAAGTTTCTCTGACTACGGACACATAAATAGAGCTGAGGTTTACTAGTCAATGTGTGAAGGGAGATTGCTCATGGGCATTGTACATTGTGCATAGCTACCACAAACATGGCAGTTTCCACTTCTCGGTTTTGTCTTTTTCTCCTACAGCTTGACTGGCCTCTATCCTTTTTCCAGCCAGTAGCAGCACTCCCATTTCATACACTCTACACATCATCAATCAAAGTGTGCTTTTGCAGGGGAGAGGAGAACGGATCCTCATTCCATCATATGGTAGGCTTGACAGCACCTAGCACAACGGAAACAGGAAGAATGTATAGGGATATGAATTGTGTGTGCAGTATATGGCAGCAAGATTTGTGTATACAGCATAAGGGTAGATTGTTTGTTTGTATAGTATAGAAATGCAAGCACCCCTGCTGAAAAGAGTTGTCCTACAGAAAGGCAGAAGTAAAATGGAGCATTGAATAGAATGGAAGTGAAATACAGTTGAGGTGCTTCTTTTGCCACCTGCTCATTAAAATATATCAAAAAGCCAGCTGCGTGATTGGCTGAAACTATAGCTTAGTGGTTAGAGCATCGCCTTTCAGTGCTGGGGTTTAAAGTTCAAATCCCACCTTGACAACGTCTCTGCAATTTATGAGGCTTTCCTGCTTGTGCTCTTTTTTTACCCCCTTCTAAATGAAAAAAAAAATCAAGTAAAGCCTCATTCACTCAGTTGTGTTTTGGTCAGTATTATACTTCAGTGTTTGCAAGCCAAACTTCAGGAGTGGATCCAAAACAAGGAAGACGTGCAAATCCTTCCACTATGATAGCTTTACGCTGACACTGATGTCATCGCTGTGTATTTGGATCGATCACCCCAATCACCAAGCCTGGCTGCATAGTGGACTGCAACTGCTTCATGGGTGGGGTGGACTTATCCCATCAAGTCATTAAGCCCTACGGTGCCATGCGTCAGACTGAAACATGGTACAAGACGCTAAGTCCGCCTCACCCAAACTGCATGGTATGATGCGTTTGTGTTGGCCAGGTATACAGGAAAATGTGACCTATTCATCCGATTCTGGAAGAAGGTTCTCAAGGCCCTTATCTTTGGGAATCCAGAAGGGGAGGGCACTGCATAGGGCAGTAACATCTGCCGCATAATTCCTGAACAACATTTTCCTTCTGAAATACACCATACTGAGAAAAAAAGGAGACTCCAAAATAGGTGTCGTGTGTGTTTAAAGATAGAGATAACAAAAATGTCAGGGTGCATTTACTTCGTTTCTTGTACTGTAGATGAAACGTTTGTCCTATACAAAACTCATTTGTGAAAAAAACCATAAAAATTTAATTTTTCATACCTACATTGTATTAATTCCTGCAAAAAAATAAGAGATGAGCTCAAACTACACGTTAAAAAAATGTCAAAATCACACGCACTCTACAGTCAATTCAATAGGCACCAATCAACCTATGAGTTTATATTTAGGAGACATGCAGTAACTGGCACAAGCAAGCAGAACAAGCTTCTCATGGTGCAGATGTTGACAAAGCAGGATTTTAACCCACAGCACTTCAAGGTGATTCTCTAACAAGTAAACAACCACACCAACCAATCAGAGGCCTTGCTCATCGATATATGCTAATGAGCTGGTGTCTGTCAAAAGGGGCACAAGCAACTTCTTTCCAATAAAATACTCCTAAATATTCTATTCTAGTTTGGACTTTCTATAGGGGTAGGGTTTTCAGCGAGGGTGGGTCATTTAGCAGCCAGGTCCCTTTCCATTGTCTTGCCATAGGCCTCCCACTCTCCCTAAGGTCAAAGTTTCTCTGACTACGGACACATAAATAGAGCTGAGGTTTACTAGTCAATGTGGGAAGGGAGATTGCTCATGGGCATTGTACATTGTGCATAGCTACCACAAACATGGCAGTTTCCACTTCTCGGTTTTGTCTTTTTCTCCTACAGCTTGACTGGCCTCTATCCTTTTTCCAGCCAGTAGCAGCACTCCCATTTCATACACTCTACACATCATCAATCAAAGTGTGCTTTTGCAGGGGAGAGGAGAACGGATCCTCATTCCATCATATGGTAGGCTTGACAGCACCTAGCACAACGGAAACAGGAAGAATGTATAGGGATATGAATTGTGTGTGCAGTATATGGCAGCAAGATTTGTGTATACAGCATAAGGGTAGATTGTTTGTTTGTATAGTATAGAAATGCAAGCACCCCTGCTGAAAAGAGTTGTCCTACAGAAAGGCAGAAGTAAAATGGAGCATTGAATAGAATGGAAGTGAAATACAGTTGAGGTGCTTCTTTTGCCACCTGCTCATTAAAATATATCAAAAAGCCAGCTGCGTGATTGGCTGAAACTATAGCTTAGTGGTTAGAGCATCGCCTTTCAGTGCTGGGGTTTAAAGTTCAAATCCCACCTTGACAACGCCTCTTCAATTTATGAGGCTTTCCTGCTTGTGCTCTTTTTTTACCCCCTTCTAAATGAAAAAAAAAATCAAGTAAAGCCTCATTCACTCAGTTGTGTTTTGGTCAGTATTATACTTCAGTGTTTGCAAGCCAAACTTCAGGAGTGGATCCAAAACAAGGAAGACGTGCAAATCCTTCCACTATGATAGCTTTACGCTGACACTGATGTCATCGCTGTGTATTTGGATCGATCACCCCAATCACCAAGCCTGGCTGCATAGTGGACTGCAACTGCTTCATGGGTGGGGTGGACTTATCCCATCAAGTCATTAAGCCCTACGGTGCCATGCGTCAGACTGAAACATGGTACAAGACGCTAAGTCCGCCTCACCCAAACTGCATGGTATGATGCGTTTGTGTTGGCCAGGTATACAGGAAAATGTGACCTATTCATCCGATTCTGGAAGAAGGTTCTCAAGGCCCTTATCTTTGGGAATCCAGAAGGGGAGGGCACTGCATAGGGCAGTAACATCTGCCGCATAATTCCTGAACAACATTTTCCTTCTGAAATACCCCATACTGAGAAAAAAAGGAGACTCCAAAATAGGTGTCATGTGTGTTTAAAGATAGAGATAACAAAAATGTCAGGGTGCATTTACTTCGTTTCTTGTACTGTAGATGAAACGTTTGTCCTATACAAAACTCATTTGTGAAAAAAAACATAAAAATTTTATTTTTCATACCTACATTGTATTAATTCCTGCAAAAAAATAAGAGATGAGCTCAAACTACACGTTAAAAAAATGTCAAAATCACACGCACTCTACAGTCAATTCAATAGGCACCAATCAACCTATGAGTTTATATTTAGGAGACATGCAGTAACTGGCACAAGCAAGCAGAACAAGCTTCTCATGGTGCAGATGTTGACAAAGCAGGATTTTAACCCCTTCCCGACATTTGACGTACATGTACGTCATGGAAAGTACTGACTTCCCGCATCTTGCCGTACATGTACGTCAAACGTTTGGCACCGGCTCAGAAGCTGAGCCGGTCCCATCATCACCGGATCTCAGCTGTATCTTACAGCTGACATCCGACTGTAACGGCGGGGACCGAAATTAGCTTCGATCCCCGCCATTAACCCCTTAAGTGCAGCGCTCAAACGCGATCGCTGCACTTAAGGTGTTTGCAGCTCATCGGAACCCCAGTAATGAAATTGCCGGGGTTCCGGTGGCTGCAATGGCAACCGGAGGCCTAATACTGGCCTCCCGGTCTGCCTAGCACCGAAGCCGGTCAAGATCCGCCCGGCGGCGGAGCCTGATCGGCTTCCGTAGCTGCCGGCAAGATGGCGCCGGGTCAGGAGCTGATCCGGCGTCATCAGCGGTGGAAGTCAGCTGTACTGTACAGCTGACATCCACCTGTAACGGCAGGAACCGGAGCTAGCTCCGATCCCTGCCATTAACCCCTTCAATTCAGCAATCGAAAGCGATTGCTGCATCGTAGCGGTTACAAGCAGATCGCCAGCCCTGACAGGCAATCGGGACTGGCGACTCGTGTTATGGCAACAGGAGACACAATGGTCTCCTGCTCTGCCATTACGGAAGCCGATTTAGGCCCCGCCGGGAGGCGAAGCCTAAACGGCTTGCTGTCAGTGAATGACTGACAGATCTAATACATTGCACTACATAGGTAGTGCAATGTATTAGAAAAAAAAAAATCTGACCGTTGGACCTTCAAGTCCCCTAGTGGGACTTGAGAAAAAGTGTAAAAAAAGTATAAAAAAGTGTAAAAAAAAGTGCAAAAAATAAAAGTTTGAAAACAATAAAAGTTTCAAGTAATCAAATAACACACAATCCCCCTTTTACTCTTATCAAGTCCTTTATTATTGAAAAATAATAATAAACCATATGTATTTGGTATCGCCACGACCGTAACGACCGGAGGTATCAAAATATTATATTATTTATTGCACGCGGTGAACAGCGTAAAAAAAACCCGTAAAAAACGTTACCAGAGTTTCTGTTTTTTAGTCACTTTGCCCTACAAATATTACAATAAAAAGTGATCAAAAAGTCGCACGTATCCAAAAATGGTACCTATAAAAACTATAGCTCGTCCCGCAAAAAACAAGCCCTCATACAACTCCGTCGACAAAAAAATTAAAACGTTATGGTTCTCACAACTTGGCGACAGAAAAAATACATTCTTTTTACAAAAGTAATTTTATTGTGCAAAAAGTTGTAAAACATAAAAAAGTTCTATAAATGAGGTATCGCCGGAATCGTACTGACCCGCAGAATAAAGGTAACATGTAGTTTATAATGCGTGGTGAACTCTGTATAAAAAAAAACCAAAAAAAGCTGTGCCAGAATTGCGTTTTTTGGTTTACCTGGCATCCCAAAAAATAGGATAAAAGGTGATCAAAAAGTCACATGTACCCCAAAATGGTACCAATAATAACTACAGCTCGTCCCGCAACAAACCAGCCCTCATACCGCTACGTCTATGAAAAATAAAATTAGTTATGGCTCCAATAAGTCAGGAAATAAAAAAATATGCAGTTGTGCCCGAGGAGAACATTTCTTCTGTTTCAAGAGGCGATTTATCAAGGACCTAAAATTAGGGAACCAGGAAGGGAGGGCCCAATCATATCCGATGGAAGCGACGGTGCCCGTATTATACCAGGATAATACTTTCCCAGCAAAATTCCCCAAACTACAAAGGCGCGGAGTGTGGACCAAAAGGGGGATAAGAAATGACACCATTTATCAGTGCGACACCGGCCTGTGCAGAAAGGATTGCTTCACAGCGTAACACACATCTATGGATTATTTTTATTTTTTTATACCACCTGACTATGCCCCTTATATACTCCGCCCCGCTTACATGTACCCCCACATTATAAAACACCAGCAATACTCAAACAAATATAGTACCAAGCAAAATCCGCTCTCCAAAAGCCAAATGGTGCTCCCTCGGCCCTGAACCCTACAGCGTGCCCAAACAGCAGTTTCCTTCAACATATATGGCACCGTCATACCCGTGAGAACCCTTTTAACAATTTTTGTGGTGTGTGTCTCCAGCGTCATAAGCTGGGCATGACATATTTGCCACTGAATGGCATATCTAGGGAAAAATATACATTTTTAATTTGCACCATCCGCAGCGCATTCATTTATGGAAAAGACCTGTGGGGTGAAAATGCTCACTACACCCCTTAATAAATGCCTTGAGGGGTGCAGTTCCATAATGGGGTCACTTATCAGGGGTTTCTTTTTATTATTTCACATCTGAGCCTCTGCAGTTGTGAACCAATACTTTGTAAATCGCCAAATTAGGCCTCCACTCCGCATGGTACTCTTCACTTCTGAGCCCTGTCATATGTCCAGACAAAAGATTAGGGCCACATGTAGGGTGTTTCTAAAACCGGGAAACACCGCATAATAATTAGAGAGCTGTCTTGTTATGGTGGCACAAGCCGGGCACCACATATTGGCATATCTATGGAAAAAAATCCCATTTTCACTCTGCAACATTGAGCGCACACTAATTTCTACAAAACACCTGCAGGGTTAAAATGCTTACTACACCCCTTGGTAAATGCATTGAGGGGTGTAGTTTACAAAATGGGGTCACTTCTGGGGGGTTTCCACTGTTTTGGGCCCACAGGTGCCCAGAAACCAATCCAGCAACATCTGCACTCCAAATGGCGGTCCTTCCCTTCTGAGCCCTGCCGTTTGCCCAAACAGCAGTTTATGACCACATATGGGGTATTGCCGTACTCGGGAGAAATAGCTTTACAAATGTTGGGTTCTTTTTTTCCTTTATTTGTTGAGAAAATGAAAAAATTTGCGCTAAAGCTACGTCTTATTGAAGAAAAAGGACTGTTTTTATTTTCACTGCCTAATTCTAATAAATTCTATGAAACATCTGTGGGGTCAAAATGCTCACTACACCCCTAGATGCATTCTTCAAGAGGTGTAGTTTCCTAAATGGAGTCCCTTTTTGGGCGTTTTCATTGTTTTGTCCCCTCAGGGGCTTTGCAAATGTGACCTGGCCTCCGCAAATCATTCCTGCTAAATGTGATCTCAAAAAGTCAAATAGTGCTCTTTCCCTTCTAAGCCCTGCCGTGTGTCCAAACAGCCGTTTATTACCACATGTGGGGTATTGTTTTACTCGGGAGAAATTGCTTTACAAATTTTGTGGTGCTTTTTCTCCTTTAGTCCTTCTGGAAATGAGAAAAAATTAGCTAAACCTACATTTTCTTTGAAAAAATGTAGATTATTATTTTCAGGGCCTACTTCCAATAATTTCTGCAAAAAAACTGTGGTGTCAAATCGCTCACTATACCCTAGATAATTTCCTCAATGGGTGTTGTTTCCAAAATGGGGTCACTTGTGGGGGGTTTCCACTGTTTTGTCCCCTCAGGGGCTTTGTAAATGTAACATGGCCTCCGCAAACCATTCCTGCTAAATTTGAGTTCCAAAAGCCAAATGGCGCTCTTTCCCTTCTCAGCCTCGCCGTGTGTCCAAACAGCCGTTTATTACCACATGTGGGGTACTGTTTTACTCGGGAGAAATTTCTTTACAAATTTTATGGTGATTTTTCTCCTTTAGTCCTTGTGGAAATGAAAAAAAATTAGCTAAACCTACATTTTATTTGAAAAAATGTAGATTTTCATTTTCACAGCCTACTTGCAAAAATTTCTGCAAAAAACCTGTGGGGTCAAAATGCTCACTATACCCCTAGATAATTTCCTCAAGGGGTATAGTTTCCAAAATGGGGTCACTTGTTTGGGGTTTTCACTGTTTTGTCCCCTCAGGGGCTTTGTAAATGTGACATGGCCTCCGCAAACCATTCCTGCTAAATGTGAACTCCAAAAGCCAAATGGCGCTCTTTCCCTTCTCAGCCACGCCGTGTCTCCAAACAACCGTTTATTACCACATGTGAGGTATTGTTTTACTCGGGAGAAATTGCTTTACAAATTTTGCGGTGCTTTTTCTCCTTTAGTCCTTGTGGAAATGAGAAAAAAAATCGCTAAACCTACATTTTCTTTGAAGAAATGTTGATTTTAATTTTCACGGCCTACTTCCAATAATTTCTGTAAAAAACCTGTGCGGTGAAAATGCTCACTACACCCCTAGATAATTTCCTTGAGGTGTCTAGTTTCCCAGATGGGGTCACTTTTGGGGGATTTTGACTGTTTTGGCACCGCAAGAGCCCTTCAAACCTGACATGGTGCCTAAAATATATTCTAACAAAAATAAGGCCCCAAAATCCACTAGGTGCTCCTTTGCTTCTGAGGCCGGTGTTTCAGTCCAGTAGCACGCTACGGCCACATGTGGGATATTTCCTAAAACTGCAAAAACTGGGCAACAAATATTGAGTTGCAATTCTCTGGTAAAACCTTCTGTGTTATAAAAAAAATTGTATTAAAAATGTATTTCTGCAGAAAAATATGAAATTTGTAAATTTCACCTCTACTTTGCTTTAATTCCTGTGAAATGTTTAAAGGGTTAAGACATTTTCTAAATGCTGTTTTGAATACTTTGAGGGGTGAAGTTTTTAAAATGGGGTGACTTTTTTGGGGTTTCTAATATATAAGGCCCTCAAAACCACTTCACAACTGAACTGGCCCCTGTAAAAATAGCCTTTTGAAATTTTCTTGAAAATGTGAGAAATTGCTGCTAAAGTTCTAAGCCTTGTGAGGTCATAGAAAAATAAAAGGATGTTCAAAAAACGATGCCAATCTAAAGTAGACATATGGGGGATGTTAATTAGCAACAATTTTGTGTATTATAACTGCCTGTCTTACAAGCAGATACATTTAAATTGAGAAAAATGCTAATTTTTGCAATTTTTCGCTAAATTTTGGTGTTTTTCACAATTAAATACTGAACATATCGAGCAAATTTTGCCAGTAACATAAAGTCCAATGTGTCACGAGAAAACAATCTCAGAATCGCTTGGATAGGTGAAAGCATTCCGGAGTTATTACCACATAAAGTGACACATGTCAGATTTGAAAAATGAGGCTCTGTCAGGAAGGTCAAAAGTGGCTAAAGAGGGAAGGGGTTAACCCACAGCACTTCAAGGTGATTCTCTAACAAGTAAACAACCACACCAACCAATCAGAGGCCTTGCTCATCGATATATGCTAATGAGCTGGTGTCTGTCAAAAGGGGCACAAGCAACTTCTTTCCAATAAAATACTCCTAAATATTCTATTCTAGTTTGGACTTTCTATAGGGGTAGGGTTTTCAGCGAGGGTGGGTCATTTAGCAGCCAGGTCCCTTTCCATTGTCTTGCCATAGGCCTCCCACTCTCCCTAAGGTCAAAGTTTCTCTGACTACGGACACATAAATAGAGCTGAGGTTTACTAGTCAATGTGGGAAGGGAGATTGCTCATGGGCATTGTACATTGTGCATAGCTACCACAAACATGGCAGTTTCCACTTCTCGGTTTTGTCTTTTTCTCCTACAGCTTGACTGGCCTCTATCCTTTTTCCAGCCAGTAGCAGCACTCCCATTTCATAAAGTGTGCTTTTGCAGGGGAGAGGAGAACGGATCCTCATTCCATCATATGGTAGGCTTGACAGCACCTAGCACAACGGAAACAGGAAGAATGTATAGGGATATGAATTGTGTGTGCAGTATATGGCAGCAAGATTTGTGTATACAGCATAAGGGTAGATTGTTTGTTTGTATAGTATAGAAATGCAAGCACCCCTGCTGAAAAGAGTTGTCCTACAGAAAGGCAGAAGTAAAATGGAGCATTGAATAGAATGGAAGTGAAATACAGTTGAGGTGCTTCTTTTGCCACCTGCTCATTAAAATATATCAAAAAGCCAGCTGCGTGATTGGCTGAAACTATAGCTTAGTGGTTAGAGCATCGCCTTTCAGTGCTGGGGTTTAAAGTTCAAATCCCACCTTGACAACGTCTCTGCAATTTATGAGGCTTTCCTGCTTGTGCTCTTTTTTTACCCCCTTCTAAATGAAAAAAAAAATCAAGTAAAGCCTCATTCACTCAGTTGTGTTTTGGTCAGTATTATACTTCAGTGTTTGCAAGCCAAACTTCAGGAGTGGATCCAAAACAAGGAAGACGTGCAAATCCTTCCACTATGATAGCTTTACGCTGACACTGATGTCATCGCTGTGTATTTGGATCGATCACCCCAATCACCAAGCCTGGCTGCATAGTGGACTGCAACTGCTTCATGGGTGGGGTGGACTTATCCCATCAAGTCATTAAGCCCTACGGTGCCATGCGTCAGACTGAAACATGGTACAAGACGCTAAGTCCGCCTCACCCAAACTGCATGGTATGATGCGTTTGTGTTGGCCAGGTATACAGGAAAATGTGACCTATTCATCCGATTCTGGAAGAAGGTTCTCAAGGCCCTTATCTTTGGGAATCCAGAAGGGGAGGGCACTGCATAGGGCAGTAACATCTGCCGCATAATTCCTGAACAACATTTTCCTTCTGAAATACACCATACTGAGAAAAAAAGGAGACTCCAAAATAGGTGTCGTGTGTGTTTAAAGATAGAGATAACAAAAATGTCAGGGTGCATTTACTTCGTTTCTTGTACTGTAGATGAAACGTTTGTCCTATACAAAACTCATTTGTGAAAAAAACCATAAAAATTTAATTTTTCATACCTACATTGTATTAATTCCTGCAAAAAAATAAGAGATGAGCTCAAACTACACGTTAAAAAAATGTCAAAATCACACGCACTCTACAGTCAATTCAATAGGCACCAATCAACCTATGAGTTTATATTTAGGAGACATGCAGTAACTGGCACAAGCAAGCAGAACAAGCTTCTCATGGTGCAGATGTTGACAAAGCAGGATTTTAACCCACAGCACTTCAAGGTGATTCTCTAACAAGTAAACAACCACACCAACCAATCAGAGGCCTTGCTCATCGATATATGCTAATGAGCTGGTGTCTGTCAAAAGGGGCACAAGCAACTTCTTTCCAATAAAATACTCCTAAATATTCTATTCTAGTTTGGACTTTCTATAGGGCTAGGGTTTTCAGCGAGGGTGGGTCATTTAGCAGCCAGGTCCCTTTCCATTGTCTTGCCATAGGCCTCCCACTCTCCCTAAGGTCAAAGTTTCTCTGACTACGGACACATAAATAGAGCTGAGGTTTACTAGTCAATGTGGGAAGGGAGATTGCTCATGGGCATTGTACATTGTGCATAGCTACCACAAACATGGCCGTTTCCACTTCTCGGTTTTGTCTTTTTCTCCTACAGCTTGACTGGCCTCTATCCTTTTTCCAGCCAGTAGCAGCACTCCCATTTCATAAAGTGTGCTTTTGCAGGGGAGAGGAGAACGGATCCTCATTCCATCATATGGTAGGCTTGACAGCACCTAGCACAACGGAAACAGGAAGAATGTATAGGGATATGAATTGTGTGTGCAGTATATGGCAGCAAGATTTGTGTATACAGCATAAGGGTAGATTGTTTGTTTGTATAGTATAGAAATGCAAGCACCCCTGCTGAAAAGAGTTGTCCTACAGAAAGGCAGAAGTAAAATGGAGCATTGAATAGAATGGAAGTGAAATACAGTTGAGGTGCTTCTTTTGCCACCTGCTCATTAAAATATATCAAAAAGCCAGCTGCGTGATTGCCTGAAACTATAGCTTAGTGGTTAGAGCATCGCCTTTCAGTGCTGGGGTTTAAAGTTCAAATCCCACCTTGACAACGTCTCTGCAATTTATGAGGCTTTCCTGCTTGTGCTCTTTTTTTACCCCCTTCTAAATGAAAAAAAAAATCAAGTAAAGCCTCATTCACTCAGTTGTGTTTTGGTCAGTATTATACTTCAGTGTTTGCAAGCCAAACTTCAGGAGTGGATCCAAAACAAGGAAGACGTGCAAATCCTTCCACTATGATAGCTTTACGCTGACACTGATGTCATCGCTGTGTATTTGGATCGATCACCCCAATCACCAAGCCTGGCTGCATAGTGGACTGCAACTGCTTCATGGGTGGGGTGGACTTATCCCATCAAGTCATTAAGCCCTACGGTGCCATGCGTCAGACTGAAACATGGTACAAGACGCTAAGTCCGCCTCACCCAAACTGCATGGTATGATGCGTTTGTGTTGGCCAGGTATACAGGAAAATGTGACCTATTCATCCGATTCTGGAAGAAGGTTCTCAAGGCCCTTATCTTTGGGAATCCAGAAGGGGAGGGCACTGCATAGGGCAGTAACATCTGCCGCATAATTCCTGAACAACATTTTCCTTCTGAAATACACCATACTGAGAAAAAAAGGAGACTCCAAAATAGGTGTCGTGTGTGTTTAAAGATAGAGATAACAAAAATGTCAGGGTGCATTTACTTCGTTTCTTGTACTGTAGATGAAACGTTTGTCCTATACAAAACTCATTTGTGAAAAAAACCATAAAAATTTAATTTTTCATACCTACATTGTATTAATTCCTGCAAAAAAATAAGAGATGAGCTCAAACTACACGTTAAAAAAATGTCAAAATCACACGCACTCTACAGTCAATTCAATAGGCACCAATCAACCTATGAGTTTATATTTAGGAGACATGCAGTAACTGGCACAAGCAAGCAGAACAAGCTTCTCATGGTGCAGATGTTGACAAAGCAGGATTTTAACCCACAGCACTTCAAGGTGATTCTCTAACAAGTAAACAACCACACCAACCAATCAGAGGCCTTGCTCATCGATATATGCTAATGAGCTGGTGTCTGTCAAAAGGGGCACAAGCAACTTCTTTCCAATAAAATACTCCTAAATATTCTATTCTAGTTTGGACTTTCTATAGGGGTAGGGTTTTCAGCGAGGGTGGGTCATTTAGCAGCCAGGTCCCTTTCCATTGTCTTGCCATAGGCCTCCCACTCTCCCTAAGGTCAAAGTTTCTCTGACTACGGACACATAAATAGAGCTGAGGTTTACTAGTCAATGTGGGAAGGGAGATTGCTCATAGGCATTGTACATTGTGCATAGCTACCACAAACATGGCAGTTTCCACTTCTCGGTTTTGTCTTTTTCTCCTACAGCTTGACTGGCCTCTATCCTTTTTCCAGCCAGTAGCAGCACTCCCATTTCATACACTCTACACATCATCAATCAAAGTGTGCTTTTGCAGGGGAGAGGAGAACGGATCCTCATTCCATCATATGGTAGGCTTGACAGCACCTAGCACAACGGAAACAGGAAGAATGTATAGGGATATGAATTGTGTGTGCAGTATATGGCAGCAAGATTTGTGTATACAGCATAAGGGTAGATTGTTTGTTTGTATAGTATAGAAATGCAAGCACCCCTGCTGAAAAGAGTTGTCCTACAGAAAGGCAGAAGTAAAATGGAGCATTGAATAGAATGGAAGTGAAATACAGTTGAGGTGCTTCTTTTGCCACCTGCTCATTAAAATATATCAAAAAGCCAGCTGCGTGATTGGCTGAAACTATAGCTTAGTGGTTAGAGCATCGCCTTTCAGTGCTGGGGTTTAAAGTTCAAATCCCACCTTGACAACGTCTCTGCAATTTATGAGGCTTTCCTGCTTGTGCTCTTTTTTTACCCCCTTCTAAATGAAAAAAAAAATCAAGTAAAGCCTCATTCACTCAGTTGTGTTTTGGTCAGTATTATACTTCAGTGTTTGCAAGCCAAACTTCAGGAGTGGATCCAAAACAAGGAAGACGTGCAAATCCTTCCACTATGATAGCTTTACGCTGACACTGATGTCATCGCTGTGTATTTGGATCGATCACCCCAATCACCAAGCCTGGCTGCATAGTGGACTGCAACTGCTTCATGGGTGGGGTGGACTTATCCCATCAAGTCATTAAGCCCTACGGTGCCATGCGTCAGACTGAAACATGGTACAAGACGCTAAGTCCGCCTCACCCAAACTGCATGGTATGATGCGTTTGTGTTGGCCAGGTATACAGGAAAATGTGACCTATTCATCCGATTCTGGAAGAAGGTTCTCAAGGCCCTTATCTTTGGGAATCCAGAAGGGGAGGGCACTGCATAGGGCAGTAACATCTGCCGCATAATTCCTGAACAACATTTTCCTTCTGAAATACACCATACTGAGAAAAAAAGGAGACTCCAAAATAGGTGTCGTGTGTGTTTAAAGATAGAGATAACAAAAATGTCAGGGTGCATTTACTTCGTTTCTTGTACTGTAGATGAAACGTTTGTCCTATACAAAACTCATTTGTGAAAAAAACCATAAAAATTTAATTTTTCATACCTACATTGTATTAATTCCTGCAAAAAAATAAGAGATGAGCTCAAACTACACGTTAAAAAAATGTCAAAATCACACGCACTCTACAGTCAATTCAATAGGCACCAATCAACCTATGAGTTTATATTTAGGAGACATGCAGTAACTGGCACAAGCAAGCAGAACAAGCTTCTCATGGTGCAGATGTTGACAAAGCAGGATTTTAACCCACAGCACTTCAAGGTGATTCTCTAACAAGTAAACAACCACACCAACCAATCAGAGGCCTTGCTCATCGATATATGCTAATGAGCTGGTGTCTGTCAAAAGGGGCACAAGCAACTTCTTTCCAATAAAATACTCCTAAATATTCTATTCTAGTTTGGACTTTCTATAGGGGTAGGGTTTTCAGCGAGGGTGGGTCATTTAGCAGCCAGGTCCCTTTCCATTGTCTTGCCATAGGCCTCCCACTCTCCCTAAGGTCAAAGTTTCTCTGACTACGGACACATAAATAGAGCTGAGGTTTACTAGTCAATGTGGGAAGGGAGATTGCTCATGGGCATTGTACATTGTGCATAGCTACCACAAACATGGCAGTTTCCACTTCTCGGTTTTGTCTTTTTCTCCTACAGCTTGACTGGCCTCTATCCTTTTTCCAGCCAGTAGCAGCACTCCCATTTCATAAAGTGTGCTTTTGCAGGGGAGAGGAGAACGGATCCTCATTCCATCATATGGTAGGCTTGACAGCACCTAGCACAACGGAAACAGGAAGAATGTATAGGGATATGAATTGTGTGTGCAGTATATGGCAGCAAGATTTGTGTATACAGCATAAGGGTAGATTGTTTGTTTGTATAGTATAGAAATGCAAGCACCCCTGCTGAAAAGAGTTGTCCTACAGAAAGGCAGAAGTAAAATGGAGCATTGAATAGAATGGAAGTGAAATACAGTTGAGGTGCTTCTTTTGCCACCTGCTCATTAAAATATATCAAAAAGCCAGCTGCGTGATTGGCTGAAACTATAGCTTAGTGGTTAGAGCATCGCCTTTCAGTGCTGGGGTTTAAAGTTCAAATCCCACCTTGACAACGTCTCTTCAATTTATGAGGCTTTCCTGCTTGTGCTCTTTTTTTACCCCCTTCTAAATGAAAAAAAAAATCAAGTAAAGCCTCATTCACTCAGTTGTGTTTTGGTCAGTATTATACTTCAGTGTTTGCAAGCCAAACTTCAGGAGTGGATCCAAAACAAGGAAGACGTGCAAATCCTTCCACTATGATAGCTTTACGCTGACACTGATGTCATCGCTGTGTATTTGGATCGATCACCCCAATCACCAAGCCTGGCTGCATAGTGGACTGCAACTGCTTCATGGGTGGGGTGGACTTATCCCATCAAGTCATTAAGCCCTACGGTGCCATGCGTCAGACTGAAACATGGTACAAGACGCTAAGTCCGCCTCACCCAAACTGCATGGTATGATGCGTTTGTGTTGGCCAGGTATACAGGAAAATGTGACCGATTCATCCGATTCTGGAAGAAGGTTCTCAAGGCCCTTATCTTTGGGAATCCAGAAGGGGAGGGCACTGCATAGGGCAGTAACATCTGCCGCATAATTCCTGAACAACATTTTCCTTCTGAAATACACCATACTGAGAAAAAAAGGAGACTCCAAAATAGGTGTCGTGTGTGTTTAAAGATAGAGATAACAAAAATGTCAGGGTGCATTTACTTCGTTTCTTGTACTGTAGATGAAACGTTTGTCCTATACAAAACTCATTTGTGAAAAAAACCATAAAAATTTAATTTTTCATACCTACATTGTATTAATTCCTGCAAAAAAATAAGAGATGAGCTCAAACTACACGTTAAAAAAATGTCAAAATCACACGCACTCTACAGTCAATTCAATAGGCACCAATCAACCTATGAGTTTATATTTAGGAGACATGCAGTAACTGGCACAAGCAAGCAGAACAAGCTTTACATGGTGCAGATGTTGACAAAGCAGGATTTTAACCCACAGCACTTCAAGGTGATTCTCTAACAAGTAAACAACCACACCAACCAATCAGAGGCCTTGCTCATCGATATATGCTAATGAGCTGGTGTCTGTCAAAAGGGGCACAAGCAACTTCTTTCCAATAAAATACTCCTAAATATTCTATTCTAGTTTGGACTTTCTATAGGGGTAGGGTTTTCAGCGAGGGTGGGTCATTTAGCAGCCAGGTCCCTTTCCATTGTCTTGCCATAGGCCTCCCACTCTCCCTAAGGTCAAAGTTTCTCTGACTACGGACACATAAATAGAGCTGAGGTTTACTAGTCAATGTGGGAAGGGAGATTGCTCATGGGCATTGTACATTGTGCATAGCTACCACAAACATGGCAGTTTCCACTTCTCGGTTTTGTCTTTTTCTCCTACAGCTTGACTGGCCTCTATCCTTTTTCCAGCCAGTAGCAGCACTCCCATTTCATACACATCATCAATCAAAGTGTGCTTTTGCAGGGGAGAGGAGAACGGATCCTCATTCCATCATATGGTAGGCTTGACAGCACCTAGCACAACGGAAACAGGAAGAATGTATAGGGATATGAATTGTGTGTGCAGTATATGGCAGCAAGATTTGTGTATACAGCATAAGGGTAGATTGTTTGTTTGTATAGTATAGAAATGCAAGCACCCCTGCTGAAAAGAGTTGTCCTACAGAAAGGCAGAAGTAAAATGGAGCATTGAATAGAATGGAAGTGAAATACAGTTGAGGTGCTTCTTTTGCCACCTGCTCATTAAAATATATCAAAAAGCCAGCTGCGTGATTGGCTGAAACTATAGCTTAGTGGTTAGAGCATCGCCTTTCAGTGCTGGGGTTTAAAGTTCAAATCCCACCTTGACAACGTCTCTGCAATTTATGAGGCTTTCCTGCTTGTGCTCTTTTTTTACCCCCTTCTAAATGAAAAAAAAAATCAAGTAAAGCCTCATTCACTCAGTTGTGTTTTGGTCAGTATTATACTTCAGTGTTTGCAAGCCAAACTTCAGGAGTGGATCCAAAACAAGGAAGACGTGCAAATCCTTCCACTATGATAGCTTTACGCTGACACTGATGTCATCGCTGTGTATTTGGATCGATCACCCCAATCACCAAGCCTGGCTGCATAGTGGACTGCAACTGCTTCATGGGTGGGGTGGACTTATCCCATCAAGTCATTAAGCCCTACGGTGCCATGCGTCAGACTGAAACATGGTACAAGACGCTAAGTCCGCCTCACCCAAACTGCATGGTATGATGCGTTTGTGTTGGCCAGGTATACAGGAAAATGTGACCTATTCATCCGATTCTGGAAGAAGGTTCTCAAGGCCCTTATCTTTGGGAATCCAGAAGGGGAGGGCACTGCATAGGGCAGTAACATCTGCCGCATAATTCCTGAACAACATTTTCCTTCTGAAATACCCCATACTGAGAAAAAAAGGAGACTCCAAAATAGGTGTCGTGTGTGTTTAAAGATAGAGATAACAAAAATGTCAGGGTGCATTTACTTCGTTTCTTGTACTGTAGATGAAACGTTTGTCCTATACAAAACTCATTTTTGAAAAAAACCATAAAAATTTAATTTTTCATACCTACATTGTATTAATTCCTGCAAAAAAATAAGAGATGAGCTCAAACTACACGTTAAAAAAATGTCAAAATCACACGCACTCTACAGTCAATTCAATAGGCACCAATCAACCTATGAGTTTATATTTAGGAGACATGCAGTAACTGGCACAAGCAAGCAGAACAAGCTTCTCATGGTGCAGATGTTGACAAAGCAGGATTTTAACCCACAGCACTTCAAGGTGATTCTCTAACAAGTAAACAACCACACCAACCAATCAGAGGCCTTGCTCATCGATATATGCTAATGAGCTGGTGTCTGTCAAAAGGGGCACAAGCAACTTCTTTCCAATAAAATACTCCTAAATATTCTATTCTAGTTTGGACTTTCTATAGGGGTAGGGTTTTCAGCGAGGGTGGGTCATTTAGCAGCCAGGTCCCTTTCCATTGTCTTGCCATAGGCCTCCCACTCTCCCTAAGGTCAAAGTTTCTCTGACTACGGACACATAAATAGAGCTGAGGTTTACTAGTCAATGTGGGAAGGGAGATTGCTCATGGGCATTGTACATTGTGCATAGCTACCACAAACATGGCAGTTTCCACTTCTCGGTTTTGTCTTTTTCTCCTACAGCTTGACTGGCCTCTATCCTTTTTCCAGCCAGTAGCAGCACTCCCATTTCATACACTCTACACATCATCAATCAAAGTGTGCTTTTGCAGGGGAGAGGAGAACGGATCCTCATTCCATCATATGGTAGGCTTGACAGCACCTAGCACAACGGAAACAGGAAGAATGTATAGGGATATGAATTGTGTGTGCAGTATATGGCAGCAAGATTTGTGTATACAGCATAAGGGTAGATTGTTTGTTTGTATAGTATAGAAATGCAAGCACCCCTGCTGAAAAGAGTTGTCCTACAGAAAGGCAGAAGTAAAATGGAGCATTGAATAGAATGGAAGTGAAATACATTTGAGGTGCTTCTTTTGCCACCTGCTCATTAAAATATATCAAAAAGCCAGCTGCATGATTGGCTGAAACTATAGCTTAGTGGTTAGAGCATCGCCTTTCAGTGCTGGGGTTTAAAGTTCAAATCCCACCTTGACAACGTCTCTGCAATTTATGAGGCTTTCCTGCTTGTGATTTCACTGTCTAGTTTGATAGAAATCTAATTGTGCTCCCACAATATGAGTAAATTATATAGTTCACTGAAGTAACAATAAAGTAAAAAATACCTTTTAATTAGTAACTAGTTAAAAACAGGGGTAACACACCACTGTGACATAAGCCCCACCGTGATTGTTAAAAAACGTATTAAACAAAAAACACTGAGTCATTGTGATACATCTAACTCGGTGTTTATAACAATATTATGTCTGGAAACAGCATATATCCAGGGCACACCAGTAGTACAATCCCAAAATAAAGCACAGGCGTCCGAATAGATCGGGTCTCCTAGTGCTGGGTGTAACACGATATGACTATCCCCAATGCAAACATTCCATAAACAGTACAACGACCCTACGCGTTTCAGGTACTCATCCTCAGGGGTCCGTATAATGGTAACTCTGGCCTTCACACCAGCGATAGAATCCTTTAACAGCAGATATTCTGCTGTGCGTCACGGCAAAGATGCACGTATTGATGTCAACGGCATACTTCATTGCAGGCGCTACGTTACTATAAACGCTAAACTCCACCCCTCGTATTCTAGCGGCAAACATGAACTGACCAATCCCCACACCCTCACGATTAGTGACACCTGCCCATGTGACCCCCCGCCGTCAGCTGACAACCAGGGGTCATCATCGGCCGCATCAAACCGCACGCGCAGGCGCAGTAGAAGTCAGGGACAATTCGCCCAGACTGCCAAAATAGGAGAAGGTAAGCGCTACACGATAATGGATTGTAAGTAAATCTCGCGGGACAGTTAAACACCGCAAGTAGGCTACCTCACAAAGCAACTAAAAATGTAATTAATCACATGTAGGGTGGAAGGAAATACGATCCCTCATGACATGGGGGACCGAGAGACGATCGCCGTTAAAAAACGGCAGACCAATAGGGCCATCTCAAACCTACATGTGTTAGGCAAAAATGAACTCACCCACCCCCTGGGCAACCCAAGGGAGATAGGTCGTCCATACGGAGTGTTAAATAAAACATGTATAATTAGTCTGCTCATTTAAACCTGCTGGATGTATGCATTCCAGTCTGTGGATCCATTGTGCTTCTTTGCGTAAAATCAGGTTATCCCAATCACCTCCTCTTTTGGGGGGTCTAACAAGTTCAATAGCTTGAAACCTTAAACATGCTGCCTGGCCTTGGTGTTTGGCATGCACATGCTTAGATATTGGGGTGTCCCTATCATGGACAATATCTCCAACATGCTCCCTAATACGGCGACGAAATTGTCGTGCTGTTTTTCCCACATAGTTAAGGGGGCATGGACATGTGATTAGGTAGACCACTCCCGCAGTCTTGCAATTGACATAATCCCGAATAGTGTATTGTTTCTGTGTGGTGACGCTAGTGAAGCTGTTACCTTTAAAAATGAAATCACAGGCTTTACAACTACCACACCTAAAGGTGCCTGGTATTTGTCTGTCCAGCCACGTGCCCCTAGGTGAAATGGGGTCAAAACAGCTGTGCATGACTCTGTCCCTTATATTTTTCCCTCTCCGATAGGTGACAGACGGCCTCTGTGTGATTTGATCTACCAGATCTGTATCAGAACTGAGAATACGCCAATACCTATTCAGTATCTGCATAATATCATTTTGTTTGGAATCATAGGTACCTATGAGTCTTGTGACCTGTTCTTCTTTCCGTTTTTTAGGGACCAGAAGACATTGCCTATCAGCATCCCTTGCTCCCTCATAGGCCTTCCTGATAACCCTCTCGGGGAAACCTCTGTCCTTCAATCTTGTTTTGAGCTCCTTGGCCTGGAACTCAAAATCACCCATAGAACTACAATTCCTACGTACTCTCATAAATTGGCCTTTTGGTATGCCACTTTTGAGGGAATGGGGATGACAGCTATTCCATTGCAGGAAACTATTTGTTGCTGTTTCTTTCCTATGTACCTTAGTGTGGATTGTGCCATCTGATGTTTTTGTGATTTTCAAATCTAAAAAAGACAATTCTTTCTCACTGATCTCACATGTGAATTTAAGTCCTACATCATTCTTGTTGAGGGCTGCTACAAAATTATGGAACTCATCCGCTGTAGAGTTCCAGAGGATCAACACGTCATCAATATATCTAATCCATAATCCAACAGATGAAGTCCAATTGACAAATTTGTCCCCAAAGACAATTGTCTCCTCCCACCAGCCAAGAAATAAATTTGCATAGGTGGGAGCAGCAGGACTCCCCATTGCAGTACCACATTTCTGATGGAAAATTTTGTCTTCAAAAATAAATATATTTCTTTCAAGAACAAACTGTAATAACTGCATGACAAACTGGTTATGAGCTACAAACTGGGTACCTCTAGATCCCAAATAGTACTCGACCGCTTTATAGCCACATTTGTGCGGTATGGATGAATACAACGCCTCGACATCCAGACTCGCCAAAATTGTATCTTTCTCCAGGGAAATGCCATCAATCTGTTTCAGGACATCCATTGTGTCACGCACATATGATGTGAGACTCAAAACAAAGGGACGCAACACTTGGTCAACATACGTGCTCACATTTTGAGTTAAATTATTTATGCCTGAAACAATAGGTCTGCCACGTAAAGGAGGATAACCTTTGTGGATTTTGGGCAGGCTATAGAAACACGCCATAACAGGAAATTGTGGGTATAAAAACCCAAATTCCCCTGCACTAATCAAAGATCTGCTCTTTGCATCACTCAAAATGCTCAGCAACTCTTTCTTGAATAATGCCGTGGGGTTATCCTTTAAAATGGTATAGCAGTCATGGTTAAATAAAATGTCCTCACACATCTTCTTATAGCCATCCCTGCTCATGACCACAATGTTCCCACCTTTATCGGATGATTTGAGAACAATATTCTCTTTTTTCTCTAAAGTGGTCAGAGCTAATCGTTCAGACCAAGACAAATTATTATCCATTCCCCTGCTATCCTGACTGAGACTTTTGATCTCATCTCCCACCATATCCACAAATAAATCCACATTGGTAAAGTCTCCTATAGGTGGCAATTTCCTACTCTTCATTTTAAGGTTGGTGAAGGGACCTATACCTGGAGTGCGTCCAGATTCCTCTAATAGCCCCTCAAGGGCCGAAAGACCTTCCATATCAGACTCCTCTAGGCCTAATTCCATGCATTTTTTTCTATTATGGTGTTTAAAAAATTTTATCCATTTAAGTTTGCGAGCAAATAAATTGAGATCTTTTATCCACGAAAATGAGTCAAATTTAACTGTAGGGACAAAGGAAAGTCCCTTTTCTAATAGTGTAATCTCTGATGCACTCAAATTATATTCAGAAAGGTTAATGATTTGAAGCCTATCCATGTTATTCCCCTTCACTAATCCTTTTGACCCCTCAGCATATAGCGGGAAATGGGAGGATTGTTGGCTAAAAAATTATTGCCACTATTAGAAGAGGCTCTCCCACGGCCTCTATTTCTACTTCTTGCTCCTCCCCTAAATTTGTGTTTCCCACCACTACCGCCAAAGAATGGGCCCACTCTTTCAGAGTCTGTAGTTTCACTCTCTGATGTGGAAGGGTCAGATTCCCTCGGCCCCCTATTGGTCTGTTGATATTGCTGTTGTTGTGTAGTGACAAAATCATACGCTTTTTTCTCCCTAAATTCCTGTAGGTCTCTCTGGAATTGGAAGTGTTTTCGTTCCTTAAGATGATTAGTAAACCTTTCCAAAGTTTGTTGGAGGATTTTGTCCTTTTTTTCAAAACCTGGGGTATCTACCAAGGACTTGGCTGCCTCAATCTCTTTTTTAAGCTCAACACTAATAAAGTCAAACTGGACTTTTTCTTCCTCTACCAAGATCTGCATCAGCCTAAGTGAGCTCCCTGTAATCTCCTGTTCCCACCTTTCTTTAATATTAGCGGTTTTTAATCTTAATGCTGGGACAATGGGGACCCTGAGACCTCTGGGAACTATCTTATTCTTTAAATAGTTTTCCAGACTCTGGATCTCCCACCAACTTCTAGTATAATCTTTGTGCAGTCTATTAAGATTTTTAAAGGTGGATTTGAGAGATGCACCCTGAACTGTATACGTCAGTTCACACTCTGAAAAGACGCTTTTGGCCTCACTCATCCACCCATCTGTGTTTAATTCAGAAAGTGCAAAGGCTGCCATACCTAGATAAACTGAAATTATTAACTGTATGGATTAAATGTAATTTCACTGTCTAGTTTGATAGAAATCTAATTGTGCTCCCACAATATGAGTAAATTATATAGTTCACTGAAGTAACAATAAAGTAAAAAATACCTTTTAATTAGTAACTAGTTAAAAACAGGGGTAACACACCACTGTGACATAAGCCCCACCGTGATTGTTAAAAAACGTATTAAACAAAAAACACTGAGTCATTGTGATACATCTAACTCGGTGTTTATAACAATATTATGTCTGGAAACAGCATATATCCAGGGCACACCAGTAGTACAATCCCAAAATAAAGCACAGGCGTCCGAATAGATCGGGTCTCCTAGTGCTGGGTGTAACACGATATGACTATCCCCAATGCAAACATTCCATAAACAGTACAACGACCCTACGCGTTTCAGGTACTCATCCTCAGGGGTCCGTATAATGGTAACTCTGGCCTTCACACCAGCGATAGAATCCTTTAACAGCAGATATTCTGCTGTGCGTCACGGCAAAGATGCACGTATTGATGTCAACGGCATACTTCATTGCAGGCGCTACGTTACTATAAACGCTAAACTCCACCCCTCGTATTCTAGCGGCAAACATGAACTGACCAATCCCCACACCCTCACGATTAGTGACACCTGCCCATGTGACCCCCCGCCGTCAGCTGACAACCAGGGGTCATCATCGGCCGCATCAAACCGCACGCGCAGGCGCAGTAGAAGTCAGGGACAATTCGCCCAGACTGCCAAAATAGGAGAAGGTAAGCGCTACACGATAATGGATTGTAAGTAAATCTCGCGGGACAGTTAAACACCGCAAGTAGGCTACCTCACAAAGCAACTAAAAATGTAATTAATCACATGTAGGGTGGAAGGAAATACGATCCCTCATGACATGGGGGACCGAGAGACGATCGCCGTTAAAAAACGGCAGACCAATAGGGCCATCTCAAACCTACATGTGTTAGGCAAAAATGAACTCACCCACCCCCTGGGCAACCCAAGGGAGATAGGTCGTCCATACGGAGTGTTAAATAAAACATGTATAATTAGTCTGCTCATTTAAACCTGCTGGATGTATGCATTCCAGTCTGTGGATCCATTGTGCTTCTTTGCGTAAAATCAGGTTATCCCAATCACCTCCTCTTTTGGGGGGTCTAACAAGTTCAATAGCTTGAAACCTTAAACATGCTGCCTGGCCTTGGTGTTTGGCATGCACATGCTTAGATATTGGGGTGTCCCTATCATGGACAATATCTCCAACATGCTCCCTAATACGGCGACGAAATTGTCGTGCTGTTTTTCCCACATAGTTAAGGGGGCATGGACATGTGATTAGGTAGACCACTCCCGCAGTCTTGCAATTGACATAATCCCGAATAGTGTATTGTTTCTGTGTGGTGACGCTAGTGAAGCTGTTACCTTTAAAAATGAAATCACAGGCTTTACAACTACCACACCTAAAGGTGCCTGGTATTTGTCTGTCCAGCCACGTGCCCCTAGGTGAAATGGGGTCAAAACAGCTGTGCATGACTCTGTCCCTTATATTTTTCCCTCTCCGATAGGTGACAGACGGCCTCTGTGTGATTTGATCTACCAGATCTGTATCAGAACTGAGAATGCGCCAATACCTATTCAGTATCTGCATAATATCATTTTGTTTGGAATCATAGGTACCTATGAGTCTTGTGACCTGTTCTTCTTTCCGTTTTTTAGGGACCAGAAGACATTGCCTATCAGCATCCCTTGCTCCCTCATAGGCCTTCCTGATAACCCTCTCGGGGAAACCTCTGTCCTTCAATCTTGTTTTGAGCTCCTTGGCCTGGAACTCAAAATCACCCATAGAACTACAATTCCTACGTACTCTCATAAATTGGCCTTTTGGTATGCCACTTTTGAGGGAATGGGGATGACAGCTATTCCATTGCAGGAAACTATTTGTTGCTGTTTCTTTCCTATGTACCTTAGTGTGGATTGTGCCATCTGATGTTTTTGTGATTTTCAAATCTAAAAAAGACAATTCTTTCTCACTGATCTCACATGTGAATTTAAGTCCTACATCATTCTTGTTGAGGGCTGCTACAAAATTATGGAACTCATCCGCTGTAGAGTTCCAGAGGATCAACACGTCATCAATATATCTAATCCATAATCCAACAGATGAAGTCCAATTGACAAATTTGTCCCCAAAGACAATTGTCTCCTCCCACCAGCCAAGAAATAAATTTGCATAGGTGGGAGCAGCAGGACTCCCCATTGCAGTACCACATTTCTGATGGAAAATTTTGTCTTCAAAAATAAATATATTTCTTTCAAGAACAAACTGTAATAACTGCATGACAAACTGGTTATGAGCTACAAACTGGGTACCTCTAGATCCCAAATAGTACTCGACCGCTTTATAGCCACATTTGTGCGGTATGGATGAATACAACGCCTCGACATCCAGACTCGCCAAAATTGTATCTTTCTCCAGGGAAATGCCATCAATCTGTTTCAGGACATCCATTGTGTCACGCACATATGATGTGAGACTCAAAACAAAGGGACGCAACACTTGGTCAACATACGTGCTCACATTTTGAGTTAAATTATTTATGCCTGAAACAATAGGTCTGCCACGTAAAGGAGGATAACCTTTGTGGATTTTGGGCAGGCTATAGAAACACGCCATAACAGGAAATTGTGGGTATAAAAACCCAAATTCCCCTGCACTAATCAAAGATCTGCTCTTTGCATCACTCAAAATGCTCAGCAACTCTTTCTTGAATAATGCCGTGGGGTTATCCTTTAAAATGGTATAGCAGTCATGGTTAAATAAAATGTCCTCACACATCTTCTTATAGCCATCCCTGCTCATGACCACAATGTTCCCACCTTTATCGGATGATTTGAGAACAATATTCTCTTTTTTCTCTAAAGTGGTCAGAGCTAATCGTTCAGACCAAGACAAATTATTATCCATTCCCCTGCTATCCTGACTGAGACTTTTGATCTCATCTCCCACCATATCCACAAATAAATCCACATTGGTAAAGTCTCCTATAGGTGGCAATTTCCTACTCTTCATTTTAAGGTTGGTGAAGGGACCTATACCTGGAGTGCGTCCAGATTCCTCTAATAGCCCCTCAAGGGCCGAAAGACCTTCCATATCAGACTCCTCTAGGCCTAATTCCATGCATTTTTTTCTATTATGGTGTTTAAAAAATTTTATCCATTTAAGTTTGCGAGCAAATAAATTGAGATCTTTTATCCACGAAAATAAGTCAAATTTAACTGTAGGGACAAAGGAAAGTCCCTTTTCTAATAGTGTAATCTCTGATGCACTCAAATTATATTCAGAAAGGTTAATGATTTGAAGCCTATCCATGTTATTCCCCTTCACTAATCCTTTTGACCCCTCAGCATATAGCGGGAAATGGGAGGATTGTTGGCTAAAAAATTATTGCCACTATTAGAAGAGGCTCTCCCACGGCCTCTATTTCTACTTCTTGCTCCTCCCCTAAATTTGTGTTTCCCACCACTACCGCCAAAGAATGGGCCCACTCTTTCAGAGTCTGTAGTTTCACTCTCTGATGTGGAAGGGTCAGATTCCCTCGGCCCCCTATTGGTCTGTTGATATTGCTGTTGTTGTGTAGTGACAAAATCATACGCTTTTTTCTCCCTAAATTCCTGTAGGTCTCTCTGGAATTGGAAGTGTTTTCGTTCCTTAAGATGATTAGTAAACCTTTCCAAAGTTTGTTGGAGGATTTTGTCCTTTTTTTCAAAACCTGGGGTATCTACCAAGGACTTGGCTGCCTCAATCTCTTTTTTAAGCTCAACACTAATAAAGTCAAACTGGACTTTTTCTTCCTCTACCAAGATCTGCATCAGCCTAAGTGAGCTCCCTGTAATCTCCTGTTCCCACCTTTCTTTAATATTAGCGGTTTTTAATCTTAATGCTGGGACAATGGGGACCCTGAGACCTCTGGGAACTATCTTATTCTTTAAATAGTTTTCCAGACTCTGGATCTCCCACCAACTTCTAGTATAATCTTTGTGCAGTCTATTAAGATTTTTAAAGGTGGATTTGAGAGATGCACCCTGAACTGTATACGTCAGTTCACACTCTGAAAAGACGCTTTTGGCCTCACTCATCCACCCATCTGTGTTTAATTCAGAAAGTGCAAAGGCTGCCATACCTAGATAAACTGAAATTATTAACTGTATGGATTAAATGTAATTTCACTGTCTAGTTTGATAGAAATCTAATTGTGCTCCCACAATATGAGTAAATTATATAGTTCACTGAAGTAACAATAAAGTAAAAAATACCTTTTAATTAGTAACTAGTTAAAAACAGGGGTAACACACCACTGTGACATAAGCCCCACCGTGATTGTTAAAAAACGTATTAAACAAAAAACACTGAGTCATTGTGATACATCTAACTCGGTGTTTATAACAATATTATGTCTGGAAACAGCATATATCCAGGGCACACCAGTAGTACAATCCCAAAATAAAGCACAGGCGTCCGAATAGATCGGGTCTCCTAGTGCTGGGTGTAACACGATATGACTATCCCCAATGCAAACATTCCATAAACAGTACAACGACCCTACGCGTTTCAGGTACTCATCCTCAGGGGTCCGTATAATGGTAACTCTGGCCTTCACACCAGCGATAGAATCCTTTAACAGCAGATATTCTGCTGTGCGTCACGGCAAAGATGCACGTATTGATGTCAACGGCATACTTCATTGCAGGCGCTACGTTACTATAAACGCTAAACTCCACCCCTCGTATTCTAGCGGCAAACATGAACTGACCAATCCCCACACCCTCACGATTAGTGACACCTGCCCATGTGACCCCCCGCCGTCAGCTGACAACCAGGGGTCATCATCGGCCGCATCAAACCGCACGCGCAGGCGCAGTAGAAGTCAGGGACAATTCGCCCAGACTGCCAAAATAGGAGAAGGTAAGCGCTACACGATAATGGATTGTAAGTAAATCTCGCGGGACAGTTAAACACCGCAAGTAGGCTACCTCACAAAGCAACTAAAAATGTAATTAATCACATGTAGGGTGGAAGGAAATACGATCCCTCATGACATGGGGGACCGAGAGACGATCGCCGTTAAAAAACGGCAGACCAATAGGGCCATCTCAAACCTACATGTGTTAGGCAAAAATGAACTCACCCACCCCCTGGGCAACCCAAGGGAGATAGGTCGTCCATACGGAGTGTTAAATAAAACATGTATAATTAGTCTGCTCATTTAAACCTGCTGGATGTATGCATTCCAGTCTGTGGATCCATTGTGCTTCTTTGCGTAAAATCAGGTTATCCCAATCACCTCCTCTTTTGGGGGGTCTAACAAGTTCAATAGCTTGAAACCTTAAACATGCTGCCTGGCCTTGGTGTTTGGCATGCACATGCTTAGATATTGGGGTGTCCCTATCATGGACAATATCTCCAACATGCTCCCTAATACGGCGACGAAATTGTCGTGCTGTTTTTCCCACATAGTTAAGGGGGCATGGACATGTGATTAGGTAGACCACTCCCGCAGTCTTGCAATTGACATAATCCCGAATAGTGTATTGTTTCTGTGTGGTGACGCTAGTGAAGCTGTTACCTTTAAAAATGAAATCACAGGCTTTACAACTACCACACCTAAAGGTGCCTGGTATTTGTCTGTCCAGCCACGTGCCCCTAGGTGAAATGGGGTCAAAACAGCTGTGCATGACTCTGTCCCTTATATTTTTCCCTCTCCGATAGGTGACAGACGGCCTCTGTGTGATTTGATCTACCAGATCTGTATCAGAACTGAGAATACGCCAATACCTATTCAGTATCTGCATAATATCATTTTGTTTGGAATCATAGGTACCTATGAGTCTTGTGACCTGTTCTTCTTTCCGTTTTTTAGGGACCAGAAGACATTGCCTATCAGCATCCCTTGCTCCCTCATAGGCCTTCCTGATAACCCTCTCGGGGAAACCTCTGTCCTTCAATCTTGTTTTGAGCTCCTTGGCCTGGAACTCAAAATCACCCATAGAACTACAATTCCTACGTACTCTCATAAATTGGCCTTTTGGTATGCCACTTTTGAGGGAATGGGGATGACAGCTATTCCATTGCAGGAAACTATTTGTTGCTGTTTCTTTCCTATGTACCTTAGTGTGGATTGTGCCATCTGATGTTTTTGTGATTTTCAAATCTAAAAAAGACAATTCTTTCTCACTGATCTCACATGTGAATTTAAGTCCTACATCATTCTTGTTGAGGGCTGCTACAAAATTATGGAACTCATCCGCTGTAGAGTTCCAGAGGATCAACACGTCATCAATATATCTAATCCATAATCCAACAGATGAAGTCCAATTGACAAATTTGTCCCCAAAGACAATTGTCTCCTCCCACCAGCCAAGAAATAAATTTGCATAGGTGGGAGCAGCAGGACTCCCCATTGCAGTACCACATTTCTGATGGAAAATTTTGTCTTCAAAAATAAATATATTTCTTTCAAGAACAAACTGTAATAACTGCATGACAAACTGGTTATGAGCTACAAACTGGGTACCTCTAGATCCCAAATAGTACTCGACCGCTTTATAGCCACATTTGTGCGGTATGGATGAATACAACGCCTCGACATCCAGACTCGCCAAAATTGTATCTTTCTCCAGGGAAATGCCATCAATCTGTTTCAGGACATCCATTGTGTCACGCACATATGATGTGAGACTCAAAACAAAGGGACGCAACACTTGGTCAACATACGTGCTCACATTTTGAGTTAAATTATTTATGCCTGAAACAATAGGTCTGCCACGTAAAGGAGGATAACCTTTGTGGATTTTGGGCAGGCTATAGAAACACGCCATAACAGGAAATTGTGGGTATAAAAACCCAAATTCCCCTGCACTAATCAAAGATCTGCTCTTTGCATCACTCAAAATGCTCAGCAACTCTTTCTTGAATAATGCCGTGGGGTTATCCTTTAAAATGGTATAGCAGTCATGGTTAAATAAAATGTCCTCACACATCTTCTTATAGCCATCCCTGCTCATGACCACAATGTTCCCACCTTTATCGGATGATTTGAGAACAATATTCTCTTTTTTCTCTAAAGTGGTCAGAGCTAATCATTCAGACCAAGACAAATTATTATCCATTCCCCTGCTATCCTGACTGAGACTTTTGATCTCATCTCCCACCATATCCACAAATAAATCCACATTGGTAAAGTCTCCTATAGGTGGCAATTTCCTACTCTTCATTTTAAGGTTGGTGAAGGGACCTATACCTGGAGTGCGTCCAGATTCCTCTAATAGCCCCTCAAGGGCCGAAAGACCTTCCATATCAGACTCCTCTAGGCCTAATTCCATGCATTTTTTTCTATTATGGTGTTTAAAATTTTTTATCCATTTAAGTTTGCGAGCAAATAAATTGAGATCTTTTATCCACGAAAATGAGTCAAATTTAACTGTAGGGACAAAGGAAAGTCCCTTTTCTAATAGTGTAATCTCTGATGCACTCAAATTATGTTCAGAAAGGTTAATGATTTGAAGCCTATCCATGTTATTCCCCTTCACTAATCCTTTTGACCCCTCAGCATATAGCGGGAAATGGGAGGATTGTTGGCTAAAAAATTATTGCCACTATTAGAAGAGGCTCTCCCACGGCCTCTATTTCTACTTCTTGCTCCTCCCCTAAATTTGTGTTTCCCACCACTACCGCCAAAGAATGGGCCCACTCTTTCAGAGTCTGTAGTTTCACTCTCTGATGTGGAAGGGTCAGATTCCCTCGGCCCCCTATTGGTCTGTTGATATTGCTGTTGTTGTGTAGTGACAAAATCATACGCTTTTTTCTCCCTAAATTCCTGTAGGTCTCTCTGGAATTGGAAGTGTTTTCGTTCCTTAAGATGATTAGTAAACCTTTCCAAAGTTTGTTGGAGGATTTTGTCCTTTTTTTCAAAACCTGGGGTATCTACCAAGGACTTGGCTGCCTCAATCTCTTTTTTAAGCTCAACACTAATAAAGTCAAACTGGACTTTTTCTTCCTCTACCAAGATCTGCATCAGCCTAAGTGAGCTCCCTGTAATCTCCTGTTCCCACCTTTCTTTAATATTAGCGGTTTTTAATCTTAATGCTGGGACAATGGGGACCCTGAGACCTCTGGGAACTATCTTATTCTTTAAATAGTTTTCCAGACTCTGGATCTCCCACCAACTTCTAGTATAATCTTTGTGCAGTCTCTGAAAGAGTGGGCCCATTCTTTGGCGGTAGTGGTGGGAAACACAAATTTAGGGGAGGAGCAAGAAGTAGAAATAGAGGCCGTGGGAGAGCCTCTTCTAATAGTGGCAATAATTTTTTAGCCAACAATCCTCCCATTTCCCGCTATATGCTGAGGGGTCAAAAGGATTAGTGAAGGGGAATAACATGGATAGGCTTCAAATCATTAACCTTTCTGAATATAATTTGAGTGCATCAGAGATTACACTATTAGAAAAGGGACTTTCCTTTGTCCCTACAGTTAAATTTGACTCATTTTCGTGGATAAAAGATCTCAATTTATTTGCTCGCAAACTTAAATGGATAACATTTTTTAAACACCATAATAGAAAAAAATGCATGGAATTAGGCCTAGAGGAGTCTGATATGGAAGGTCTTTCGGCCCTTGAGGGGCTATTAGAGGAATCTGGACGCACTCCAGGTATAGGTCCCTTCACCAACCTTAAAATGAAGAGTAGGAAATTGCCACCTATAGGAGACTTTACCAATGTGGATTTATTTGTGGATATGGTGGGAGATGAGATCAAAAGTCTCAGTCAGGATAGCAGGGGAATGGATAATAATTTGTCTTGGTCTGAACGATTAGCTCTGACCACTTTAGAGAAAAAAGAGAATATTGTTCTCAAATCATCCGATAAAGGTGGGAACATTGTGGTCATGAGCAGGGATGGCTATAAGAAGATGTGTGAGGACATTTTATTTAACCATGACTGCTATACCATTTTAAAGGATAACCCCACGGCATTATTCAAGAAAGAGTTGCTGAGCATTTTGAGTGATGCAAAGAGCAGATCTTTGATTAGTGCAGGGGAATTTGGGTTTTTATACCCACAATTTCCTGTTATGGCGTGTTTCTATAGCCTGCCCAAAATCCACAAAGGTTATCCTCCTTTACGTGGCAGACCTATTGTTTCAGGCATAAATAATTTAACTCAAAATGTGAGCACGTATGTTGACCAAGTGTTGCGTCCCTTTGTTTTGAGTCTCACATCATATGTGCGTGACACAATGGATGTCCTGAAACAGATTGATGGCATTTCCCTGGAGAAAGATACAATTTTGGCGAGTCTGGATGTCGAGGCGTTGTATTCATCCATACCGCACAAATGTGGCTATAAAGCGGTCGAGTACTATTTGGGATCTAGAGGTACCCAGTTTGTAGCTCATAACCAGTTTGTCATGCAGTTATTACAGTTTGTTCTTGAAAGAAATATATTTATTTTTGAAGACAAAATTTTCCATCAGAAATGTGGTACTGCAATGGGGAGTCCTGCTGCTCCCACCTATGCAAATTTATTTCTTGGCTGGTGGGAGGAGACAATTGTCTTTGGGGACAAATTTGTCAATTGGACTTCATCTGTTGGATTATGGATTAGATATATTGATGACGTGTTGATCCTCTGGAACTCTACAGCGGATGAGTTCCATAATTTTGTAGCAGCCCTCAACAAGAATGATGTAGGACTTAAATTCACATGTGAGATCAGTGAGAAAGAATTGTCTTTTTTAGATTTGAAAATCACAAAAACATCAGATGGCACAATCCACACTAAGGTACATAGGAAAGAAACAGCAACAAATAGTTTCCTGCAATGGAATAGCTGTCATCCCCATTCCCTCAAAAGTGGCATACCAAAAGGCCAATTTATGAGAGTACGTAGGAATTGTAGTTCTATGGGTGATTTTGAGTTCCAGGCCAAGGAGCTCAAAACAAGATTGAAGGACAGAGGTTTCCCCGAGAGGGTTATCAGGAAGGCCTATGAGGGAGCAAGGGATGCTGATAGGCAATGTCTTCTGGTCCCTAAAAAACGGAAAGAAGAACAGGTCACAAGACTCATAGGTACCTATGATTCCAAACAAAATGATATTATGCAGATACTGAATAGGTATTGGCGTATTCTCAGTTCTGATACAGATCTGGTAGATCAAATCACACAGAGGCCGTCTGTCACCTATCAGAGAGGGAAAAATATAAGGGACAGAGTCATGCACAGCTGTTTTGACCCCATTTCACCTAGGGGCACGTGGCTGGACAGACAAATACCAGGCACCTTTAGGTGTGGTAGTTGTAAAGCCTGTGATTTCATTTTTAAAGGTAACAGCTTCACTAGCGTCACCACACAGAAACAATACACTATTCGGGATTATGTCAATTGCAAGACTGCGGGAGTGGTCTACCTAATCACATGTCCATGCCCCCTTAACTATGTGGGAAAAACAGCACGACAATTTCGTCGCCGTATTAGGGAGCATGTTGGAGATATTGTCCATGATAGGGACACCCCAATATCTAAGCATGTGCATGCCAAACACCAAGGCCAGGCAGCATGTTTAAGGTTTCAAGCTATTGAACTTGTTAGACCCCCCAAAAGAGGAGGTGATTGGGATAACCTGATTTTACGCAAAGAAGCACAATGGATCCACAGACTGGAATGCATACATCCAGCAGGTTTAAATGAGCAGACTAATTATACATGTTTTATTTAACACTCCGTATGGACGACCTATCTCCCTTGGGTTGCCCAGGGGGTGGGTGAGTTCATTTTTGCCTAACACATGTAGGTTTGAGATGGCCCTATTGGTCTGCCGTTTTTTAACGGCGATCGTCTCTCGGTCCCCCATGTCATGAGGGATCGTATTTCCTTCCACCCTACATGTGATTAATTACATTTTTAGTTGCTTTGTGAGGTAGCCTACTTGCGGTGTTTAACTGTCCCGCGAGATTTACTTACAATCCATTATCGTGTAGCGCTTACCTTCTCCTATTTTGGCAGTCTGGGCGAATTGTCCCTGACTTCTACTGCGCCTGCGCGTGCGGTTTGATGCGGCCGATGATGACCCCTGGTTGTCAGCTGACGGCGGGGGGTCACATGGGCAGGTGTCACTAATCGTGAGGGTGTGGGGATTGGTCAGTTCATGTTTGCCGCTAGAATACGAGGGGTGGAGTTTAGCGTTTATAGTAACGTAGCGCCTGCAATGAAGTATGCCGTTGACATCAATACGTGCATCTTTGCCGTGACGCACAGCAGAATATCTGCTGTTAAAGGATTCTATCGCTGGTGTGAAGGCCAGAGTTACCATTATACGGACCCCTGAGGATGAGTACCTGAAACGCGTAGGGTCGTTGTACTGTTTATGGAATGTTTGCATTGGGGATAGTCATATCGTGTTACACCCAGCACTAGGAGACCCGATCTATTCGGACGCCTGTGCTTTATTTTGGGATTGTACTACTGGTGTGCCCTGGATATATGCTGTTTCCAGACATAATATTGTTATAAACACCGAGTTAGATGTATCACAATGACTCAGTGTTTTTTGTTTAATACGTTTTTTAACAATCACGGTGGGGCTTATGTCACAGTGGTGTGTTACCCCTGTTTTTAACTAGTTACTAATTAAAAGGTATTTTTTACTTTATTGTTACTTCAGTGAACTATATAATTTACTCATATTGTGGGAGCACAATTAGATTTCTATCAAACTAGACAGTGAAATTACATTTAATCCATACAGTTAATAATTTCAGTTTATCTAGGTATGGCAGCCTTTGCACTTTCTGAATTAAACACAGATGGGTGGATGAGTGAGGCCAAAAGCGTCTTTTCAGAGTGTGAACTGACGTATACAGTTCAGGGTGCATCTCTCAAATCCACCTTTAAAAATCTTAATAGACTGCACAAAGATTATACTAGAAGTTGGTGGGAGATCCAGAGTCTGGAAAACTATTTAAAGAATAAGATAGTTCCCAGAGGTCTCAGGGTCCCCATTGTCCCAGCATTAAGATTAAAAACCGCTAATATTAAAGAAAGGTGGGAACAGGAGATTACAGGGAGCTCACTTAGGCTGATGCAGATCTTGGTAGAGGAAGAAAAAGTCCAGTTTGACTTTATTAGTGTTGAGCTTAAAAAAGAGATTGAGGCAGCCAAGTCCTTGGTAGATACCCCAGGTTTTGAAAAAAAGGACAAAATCCTCCAACAAACTTTGGAAAGGTTTACTAATCATCTTAAGGAACGAAAACACTTCCAATTCCAGAGAGACCTACAGGAATTTAGGGAGAAAAAAGCGTATGATTTTGTCACTACACAACAACAGCAATATCAACAGACCAATAGGGGGCCGAGGGAATCTGACCCTTCCACATCAGAGAGTGAAACTACAGACTCTGAAAGAGTGGGCCCATTCTTTGGCGGTAGTGGTGGGAAACACAAATTTAGGGGAGGAGCAAGAAGTAGAAATAGAGGCCGTGGGAGAGCCTCTTCTAATAGTGGCAATAATTTTTTAGCCAACAATCCTCCCATTTCCCGCTATATGCTGAGGGGTCAAAAGGATTAGTGAAGGGGAATAACATGGATAGGCTTCAAATCATTAACCTTTCTGAATATAATTTGAGTGCATCAGAGATTACACTATTAGAAAAGGGACTTTCCTTTGTCCCTACAGTTAAATTTGACTCATTTTCGTGGATAAAAGATCTCAATTTATTTGCTCGCAAACTTAAATGGATAAAATTTTTTAAACACCATAATAGAAAAAAATGCATGGAATTAGGCCTAGAGGAGTCTGATATGGAAGGTCTTTCGGCCCTTGAGGGGCTATTAGAGGAATCTGGACGCACTCCAGGTATAGGTCCCTTCACCAACCTTAAAATGAAGAGTAGGAAATTGCCACCTATAGGAGACTTTACCAATGTGGATTTATTTGTGGATATGGTGGGAGATGAGATCAAAAGTCTCAGTCAGGATAGCAGGGGAATGGATAATAATTTGTCTTGGTCTGAACGATTAGCTCTGACCACTTTAGAGAAAAAAGAGAATATTGTTCTCAAATCATCCGATAAAGGTGGGAACATTGTGGTCATGAGCAGGGATGGCTATAAGAAGATGTGTGAGGACATTTTATTTAACCATGACTGCTATACCATTTTAAAGGATAACCCCACGGCATTATTCAAGAAAGAGTTGCTGAGCATTTTGAGTGATGCAAAGAGCAGATCTTTGATTAGTGCAGGGGAATTTGGGTTTTTATACCCACAATTTCCTGTTATGGCGTGTTTCTATAGCCTGCCCAAAATCCACAAAGGTTATCCTCCTTTACGTGGCAGACCTATTGTTTCAGGCATAAATAATTTAACTCAAAATGTGAGCACGTATGTTGACCAAGTGTTGCGTCCCTTTGTTTTGAGTCTCACATCATATGTGCGTGACACAATGGATGTCCTGAAACAGATTGATGGCATTTCCCTGGAGAAAGATACAATTTTGGCGAGTCTGGATGTCGAGGCGTTGTATTCATCCATACCGCACAAATGTGGCTATAAAGCGGTCGAGTACTATTTGGGATCTAGAGGTACCCAGTTTGTAGCTCATAACCAGTTTGTCATGCAGTTATTACAGTTTGTTCTTGAAAGAAATATATTTATTTTTGAAGACAAAATTTTCCATCAGAAATGTGGTACTGCAATGGGGAGTCCTGCTGCTCCCACCTATGCAAATTTATTTCTTGGCTGGTGGGAGGAGACAATTGTCTTTGGGGACAAATTTGTCAATTGGACTTCATCTGTTGGATTATGGATTAGATATATTGATGACGTGTTGATCCTCTGGAACTCTACAGCGGATGAGTTCCATAATTTTGTAGCAGCCCTCAACAAGAATGATGTAGGACTTAAATTCACATGTGAGATCAGTGAGAAAGAATTGTCTTTTTTAGATTTGAAAATCACAAAAACATCAGATGGCACAATCCACACTAAGGTACATAGGAAAGAAACAGCAACAAATAGTTTCCTGCAATGGAATAGCTGTCATCCCCATTCCCTCAAAAGTGGCATACCAAAAGGCCAATTTATGAGAGTACGTAGGAATTGTAGTTCTATGGGTGATTTTGAGTTCCAGGCCAAGGAGCTCAAAACAAGATTGAAGGACAGAGGTTTCCCCGAGAGGGTTATCAGGAAGGCCTATGAGGGAGCAAGGGATGCTGATAGGCAATGTCTTCTGGTCCCTAAAAAACGGAAAGAAGAACAGGTCACAAGACTCATAGGTACCTATGATTCCAAACAAAATGATATTATGCAGATACTGAATAGGTATTGGCGTATTCTCAGTTCTGATACAGATCTGGTAGATCAAATCACACAGAGGCCGTCTGTCACCTATCGGAGAGGGAAAAATATAAGGGACAGAGTCATGCACAGCTGTTTTGACCCCATTTCAACCCCATTTCACCTAGGGGCACGTGGCTGGACAGACAAATACCAGGCACCTTTAGGTGTGGTAGTTGTAAAGCCTGTGATTTCATTTTTAAAGGTAACAGCTTCACTAGCGTCACCACACAGAAACAATACACTATTCGGGATTATGTCAATTGCAAGACTGCGGGAGTGGTCTACCTAATCACATGTCCATGCCCCCTTAACTATGTGGGAAAAACAGCACGACAATTTCGTCGCCGTATTAGGGAGCATGTTGGAGATATTGTCCATGATAGGGACACCCCAATATCTAAGCATGTGCATGCCAAACACCAAGGCCAGGCAGCATGTTTAAGGTTTCAAGCTATTGAACTTGTTAGACCCCCCAAAAGAGGAGGTGATTGGGATAACCTGATTTTACGCAAAGAAGCACAATGGATCCACAGACTGGAATGCATACATCCAGCAGGTTTAAATGAGCAGACTAATTATACATGTTTTATTTAACACTCCGTATGGACGACCTATCTCCCTTGGGTTGCCCAGGGGGTGGGTGAGTTCATTTTTGCCTAACACATGTAGGTTTGAGATGGCCCTATTGGTCTGCCGTTTTTTAACGGCGATCGTCTCTCGGTCCCCCATGTCATGAGGGATCGTATTTCCTTCCACCCTACATGTGATTAATTACATTTTTAGTTGCTTTGTGAGGTAGCCTACTTGCGGTGTTTAACTGTCCCGCGAGATTTACTTACAATCCATTATCGTGTAGCGCTTACCTTCTCCTATTTTGGCAGTCTGGGCGAATTGTCCCTGACTTCTACTGCGCCTGCGCGTGCGGTTTGATGCGGCCGATGATGACCCCTGGTTGTCAGCTGACGGCGGGGGGTCACATGGGCAGGTGTCACTAATCGTGAGGGTGTGGGGATTGGTCAGTTCATGTTTGCCGCTAGAATACGAGGGGTGGAGTTTAGCGTTTATAGTAACGTAGCGCCTGCAATGAAGTATGCCGTTGACATCAATACGTGCATCTTTGCCGTGACGCACAGCAGAATATCTGCTGTTAAAGGATTCTATCGCTGGTGTGAAGGCCAGAGTTACCATTATACGGACCCCTGAGGATGAGTACCTGAAACGCGTAGGGTCGTTGTACTGTTTATGGAATGTTTGCATTGGGGATAGTCATATCGTGTTACACCCAGCACTAGGAGACCCGATCTATTCGGACGCCTGTGCTTTATTTTGGGATTGTACTACTGGTGTGCCCTGGATATATGCTGTTTCCAGACATAATATTGTTATAAACACCGAGTTAGATGTATCACAATGACTCAGTGTTTTTTGTTTAATACGTTTTTTAACAATCACGGTGGGGCTTATGTCACAGTGGTGTGTTACCCCTGTTTTTAACTAGTTACTAATTAAAAGGTATTTTTTACTTTATTGTTACTTCAGTGAACTATATAATTTACTCATATTGTGGGAGCACAATTAGATTTCTACCAAACTAGACAGTGAAATTACATTTAATCCATACAGTTAATAATTTCAGTTTATCTAGGTATGGCAGCCTTTGCACTTTCTGAATTAAACACAGATGGGTGGATGAGTGAGGCCAAAAGCGTCTTTTCAGAGTGTGAACTGACGTATACAGTTCAGGGTGCATCTCTCAAATCCACCTTTAAAAATCTTAATAGACTGCACAAAGATTATACTAGAAGTTGGTGGGAGATCCAGAGTCTGGAAAACTATTTAAAGAATAAGATAGTTCCCAGAGGTCTCAGGGTCCCCATTGTCCCAGCATTAAGATTAAAAACCGCTAATATTAAAGAAAGGTGGGAACAGGAGATTACAGGGAGCTCACTTAGGCTGATGCAGATCTTGGTAGAGGAAGAAAAAGTCCAGTTTGACTTTATTAGTGTTGAGCTTAAAAAAGAGATTGAGGCAGCCAAGTCCTTGGTAGATACCCCAGGTTTTGAAAAAAAGGACAAAATCCTCCAACAAACTTTGGAAAGGTTTACTAATCATCTTAAGGAACGAAAACACTTCCAATTCCAGAGAGACCTACAGGAATTTAGGGAGAAAAAAGCGTATGATTTTGTCACTACACAACAACAGCAATATCAACAGACCAATAGGGGGCCGAGGGAATCTGACCCTTCCACATCAGAGAGTGAAACTACAGACTCTGAAAGAGTGGGCCCATTCTTTGGCGGTAGTGGTGGGAAACACAAATTTAGGGGAGGAGCAAGAAGTAGAAATAGAGGCCGTGGGAGAGCCTCTTCTAATAGTGGCAATAATTTTTTAGCCAACAATCCTCCCATTTCCCGCTATATGCTGAGGGGTCAAAAGGATTAGTGAAGGGGAATAACATGGATAGGCTTCAAATCATTAACCTTTCTGAATATAATTTGAGTGCATCAGAGATTACACTATTAGAAAAGGGACTTTCCTTTGTCCCTACAGTTAAATTTGACTCATTTTCGTGGATAAAAGATCTCAATTTATTTGCTCGCAAACTTAAATGGATAAAATTTTTTAAACACCATAATAGAAAAAAATGCATGGAATTAGGCCTAGAGGAGTCTGATATGGAAGGTCTTTCGGCCCTTGAGGGGCTATTAGAGGAATCTGGACGCACTCCAGGTATAGGTCCCTTCACCAACCTTAAAATGAAGAGTAGGAAATTGCCACCTATAGGAGACTTTACCAATGTGGATTTATTTGTGGATATGGTGGGAGATGAGATCAAAAGTCTCAGTCAGGATAGCAGGGGAATGGATAATAATTTGTCTTGGTCTGAACGATTAGCTCTGACCACTTTAGAGAAAAAAGAGAATATTGTTCTCAAATCATCCGATAAAGGTGGGAACATTGTGGTCATGAGCAGGGATGGCTATAAGAAGATGTGTGAGGACATTTTATTTAACCATGACTGCTATACCATTTTAAAGGATAACCCCACGGCATTATTCAAGAAAGAGTTGCTGAGCATTTTGAGTGATGCAAAGAGCAGATCTTTGATTAGTGCAGGGGAATTTGGGTTTTTATACCCACAATTTCCTGTTATGGCGTGTTTCTATAGCCTGCCCAAAATCCACAAAGGTTATCCTCCTTTACGTGGCAGACCTATTGTTTCAGGCATAAATAATTTAACTCAAAATGTGAGCACGTATGTTGACCAAGTGTTGCGTCCCTTTGTTTTGAGTCTCACATCATATGTGCGTGACACAATGGATGTCCTGAAACAGATTGATGGCATTTCCCTGGAGAAAGATACAATTTTGGCGAGTCTGGATGTCGAGGCGTTGTATTCATCCATACCGCACAAATGTGGCTATAAAGCGGTCGAGTACTATTTGGGATCTAGAGGTACCCAGTTTGTAGCTCATAACCAGTTTGTCATGCAGTTATTACAGTTTGTTCTTGAAAGAAATATATTTATTTTTGAAGACAAAATTTTCCATCAGAAATGTGGTACTGCAATGGGGAGTCCTGCTGCTCCCACCTATGCAAATTTATTTCTTGGCTGGTGGGAGGAGACAATTGTCTTTGGGGACAAATTTGTCAATTGGACTTCATCTGTTGGATTATGGATTAGATATATTGATGACGTGTTGATCCTCTGGAACTCTACAGCGGATGAGTTCCATAATTTTGTAGCAGCCCTCAACAAGAATGATGTAGGACTTAAATTCACATGTGAGATCAGTGAGAAAGAATTGTCTTTTTTAGATTTGAAAATCACAAAAACATCAGATGGCACAATCCACACTAAGGTACATAGGAAAGAAACAGCAACAAATAGTTTCCTGCAATGGAATAGCTGTCATCCCCATTCCCTCAAAAGTGGCATACCAAAAGGCCAATTTATGAGAGTACGTAGGAATTGTAGTTCTATGGGTGATTTTGAGTTCCAGGCCAAGGAGCTCAAAACAAGATTGAAGGACAGAGGTTTCCCCGAGAGGGTTATCAGGAAGGCCTATGAGGGAGCAAGGGATGCTGATAGGCAATGTCTTCTGGTCCCTAAAAAACGGAAAGAAGAACAGGTCACAAGACTCATAGGTACCTATGATTCCAAACAAAATGATATTATGCAGATACTGAATAGGTATTGGCGTATTCTCAGTTCTGATACAGATCTGGTAGATCAAATCACACAGAGGCCGTCTGTCACCTATCGGAGAGGGAAAAATATAAGGGACAGAGTCATGCACAGCTGTTTTGACCCCATTTCACCTAGGGGCACGTGGCTGGACAGACAAATACCAGGCACCTTTAGGTGTGGTAGTTGTAAAGCCTGTGATTTCATTTTTAAAGGTAACAGCTTCACTAGCGTCACCACACAGAAACAATACACTATTCGGGATTATGTCAATTGCAAGACTGCGGGAGTGGTCTACCTAATCACATGTCCATGCCCCCTTAACTATGTGGGAAAAACAGCACGACAATTTCGTCGCCGTATTAGGGAGCATGTTGGAGATATTGTCCATGATAGGGACACCCCAATATCTAAGCATGTGCATGCCAAACACCAAGGCCAGGCAGCATGTTTAAGGTTTCAAGCTATTGAACTTGTTAGACCCCCCAAAAGAGGAGGTGATTGGGATAACCTGATTTTACGCAAAGAAGCACAATGGATCCACAGACTGGAATGCATACATCCAGCAGGTTTAAATGAGCAGACTAATTATACATGTTTTATTTAACACTCCGTATGGACGACCTATCTCCCTTGGGTTGCCCAGGGGGTGGGTGAGTTCATTTTTGCCTAACACATGTAGGTTTGAGATGGCCCTATTGGTCTGCCGTTTTTTAACGGCGATCGTCTCTCGGTCCCCCATGTCATGAGGGATCGTATTTCCTTCCACCCTACATGTGATTAATTACATTTTTAGTTGCTTTGTGAGGTAGCCTACTTGCGGTGTTTAACTGTCCCGCGAGATTTACTTACAATCCATTATCGTGTAGCGCTTACCTTCTCCTATTTTGGCAGTCTGGGCGAATTGTCCCTGACTTCTACTGCGCCTGCGCGTGCGGTTTGATGCGGCCGATGATGACCCCTGGTTGTCAGCTGACGGCGGGGGGTCACATGGGCAGGTGTCACTAATCGTGAGGGTGTGGGGATTGGTCAGTTCATGTTTGCCGCTAGAATACGAGGGGTGGAGTTTAGCGTTTATAGTAACGTAGCGCCTGCAATGAAGTATGCCGTTGACATCAATACGTGCATCTTTGCCGTGACGCACAGCAGAATATCTGCTGTTAAAGGATTCTATCGCTGGTGTGAAGGCCAGAGTTACCATTATACGGACCCCTGAGGATGAGTACCTGAAACGCGTAGGGTCGTTGTACTGTTTATGGAATGTTTGCATTGGGGATAGTCATATCGTGTTACACCCAGCACTAGGAGACCCGATCTATTCGGACGCCTGTGCTTTATTTTGGGATTGTACTACTGGTGTGCCCTGGATATATGCTGTTTCCAGACATAATATTGTTATAAACACCGAGTTAGATGTATCACAATGACTCAGTGTTTTTTGTTTAATACGTTTTTTAACAATCACGGTGGGGCTTATGTCACAGTGGTGTGTTACCCCTGTTTTTAACTAGTTACTAATTAAAAGGTATTTTTTACTTTATTGTTACTTCAGTGAACTATATAATTTACTCATATTGTGGGAGCACAATTAGATTTCTATCAAACTAGACAGTGAAATTACATTTAATCCATACAGTTAATAATTTCAGTTTATCTAGGTATGGCAGCCTTTGCACTTTCTGAATTAAACACAGATGGGTGGATGAGTGAGGCCAAAAGCGTCTTTTCAGAGTGTGAACTGACGTATACAGTTCAGGGTGCATCTCTCAAATCCACCTTTAAAAATCTTAATAGACTGCACAAAGATTATACTAGAAGTTGGTGGGAGATCCAGAGTCTGGAAAACTATTTAAAGAATAAGATAGTTCCCAGAGGTCTCAGGGTCCCCATTGTCCCAGCATTAAGATTAAAAACCGCTAATATTAAAGAAAGGTGGGAACAGGAGATTACAGGGAGCTCACTTAGGCTGATGCAGATCTTGGTAGAGGAAGAAAAAGTCCAGTTTGACTTTATTAGTGTTGAGCTTAAAAAAGAGATTGAGGCAGCCAAGTCCTTGGTAGATACCCCAGGTTTTGAAAAAAAGGACAAAATCCTCCAACAAACTTTGGAAAGGTTTACTAATCATCTTAAGGAACGAAAACACTTCCAATTCCAGAGAGACCTACAGGAATTTAGGGAGAAAAAAGCGTATGATTTTGTCACTACACAACAACAGCAATATCAACAGACCAATAGGGGGCCGAGGGAATCTGACCCTTCCACATCAGAGAGTGAAACTACAGACTCTGAAAGAGTGGGCCCATTCTTTGGCGGTAGTGGTGGGAAACACAAATTTAGGGGAGGAGCAAGAAGTAGAAATAGAGGCCGTGGGAGAGCCTCTTCTAATAGTGGCAATAATTTTTTAGCCAACAATCCTCCCATTTCCCGCTATATGCTGAGGGGTCAAAAGGATTAGTGAAGGGGAATAACATGGATAGGCTTCAAATCATTAACCTTTCTGAATATAATTTGAGTGCATCAGAGATTACACTATTAGAAAAGGGACTTTCCTTTGTCCCTACAGTTAAATTTGACTCATTTTCGTGGATAAAAGATCTCAATTTATTTGCTCGCAAACTTAAATGGATAAAATTTTTTAAACACCATAATAGAAAAAAATGCATGGAATTAGGCCTAGAGGAGTCTGATATGGAAGGTCTTTCGGCCCTTGAGGGGCTATTAGAGGAATCTGGACGCACTCCAGGTATAGGTCCCTTCACCAACCTTAAAATGAAGAGTAGGAAATTGCCACCTATAGGAGACTTTACCAATGTGGATTTATTTGTGGATATGGTGGGAGATGAGATCAAAAGTCTCAGTCAGGATAGCAGGGGAATGGATAATAATTTGTCTTGGTCTGAACGATTAGCTCTGACCACTTTAGAGAAAAAAGAGAATATTGTTCTCAAATCATCCGATAAAGGTGGGAACATTGTGGTCATGAGCAGGGATGGCTATAAGAAGATGTGTGAGGACATTTTATTTAACCATGACTGCTATACCATTTTAAAGGATAACCCCACGGCATTATTCAAGAAAGAGTTGCTGAGCATTTTGAGTGATGCAAAGAGCAGATCTTTGATTAGTGCAGGGGAATTTGGGTTTTTATACCCACAATTTCCTGTTATGGCGTGTTTCTATAGCCTGCCCAAAATCCACAAAGGTTATCCTCCTTTACGTGGCAGACCTATTGTTTCAGGCATAAATAATTTAACTCAAAATGTGAGCACGTATGTTGACCAAGTGTTGCGTCCCTTTGTTTTGAGTCTCACATCATATGTGCGTGACACAATGGATGTCCTGAAACAGATTGATGGCATTTCCCTGGAGAAAGATACAATTTTGGCGAGTCTGGATGTCGAGGCGTTGTATTCATCCATACCGCACAAATGTGGCTATAAAGCGGTCGAGTACTATTTGGGATCTAGAGGTACCCAGTTTGTAGCTCATAACCAGTTTGTCATGCAGTTATTACAGTTTGTTCTTGAAAGAAATATATTTATTTTTGAAGACAAAATTTTCCATCAGAAATGTGGTACTGCAATGGGGAGTCCTGCTGCTCCCACCTATGCAAATTTATTTCTTGGCTGGTGGGAGGAGACAATTGTCTTTGGGGACAAATTTGTCAATTGGACTTCATCTGTTGGATTATGGATTAGATATATTGATGACGTGTTGATCCTCTGGAACTCTACAGCGGATGAGTTCCATAATTTTGTAGCAGCCCTCAACAAGAATGATGTAGGACTTAAATTCACATGTGAGATCAGTGAGAAAGAATTGTCTTTTTTAGATTTGAAAATCACAAAAACATCAGATGGCACAATCCACACTAAGGTACATAGGAAAGAAACAGCAACAAATAGTTTCCTGCAATGGAATAGCTGTCATCCCCATTCCCTCAAAAGTGGCATACCAAAAGGCCAATTTATGAGAGTACGTAGGAATTGTAGTTCTATGGGTGATTTTGAGTTCCAGGCCAAGGAGCTCAAAACAAGATTGAAGGACAGAGGTTTCCCCGAGAGGGTTATCAGGAAGGCCTATGAGGGAGCAAGGGATGCTGATAGGCAATGTCTTCTGGTCCCTAAAAAACGGAAAGAAGAACAGGTCACAAGACTCATAGGTACCTATGATTCCAAACAAAATGATATTATGCAGATACTGAATAGGTATTGGCGTATTCTCAGTTCTGATACAGATCTGGTAGATCAAATCACACAGAGGCCGTCTGTCACCTATCGGAGAGGGAAAAATATAAGGGACAGAGTCATGCACAGCTGTTTTGACCCCATTTCACCTAGGGGCACGTGGCTGGACAGACAAATACCAGGCACCTTTAGGTGTGGTAGTTGTAAAGCCTGTGATTTCATTTTTAAAGGTAACAGCTTCACTAGCGTCACCACACAGAAACAATACACTATTCGGGATTATGTCAATTGCAAGACTGCGGGAGTGGTCTACCTAATCACATGTCCATGCCCCCTTAACTATGTGGGAAAAACAGCACGACAATTTCGTCGCCGTATTAGGGAGCATGTTGGAGATATTGTCCATGATAGGGACACCCCAATATCTAAGCATGTGCATGCCAAACACCAAGGCCAGGCAGCATGTTTAAGGTTTCAAGCTATTGAACTTGTTAGACCCCCCAAAAGAGGAGGTGATTGGGATAACCTGATTTTACGCAAAGAAGCACAATGGATCCACAGACTGGAATGCATACATCCAGCAGGTTTAAATGAGCAGACTAATTATACATGTTTTATTTAACACTCCGTATGGACGACCTATCTCCCTTGGGTTGCCCAGGGGGTGGGTGAGTTCATTTTTGCCTAACACATGTAGGTTTGAGATGGCCCTATTGGTCTGCCGTTTTTTAACGGCGATCGTCTCTCGGTCCCCCATGTCATGAGGGATCGTATTTCCTTCCACCCTACATGTGATTAATTACATTTTTAGTTGCTTTGTGAGGTAGCCTACTTGCGGTGTTTAACTGTCCCGCGAGATTTACTTACAATCCATTATCGTGTAGCGCTTACCTTCTCCTATTTTGGCAGTCTGGGCGAATTGTCCCTGACTTCTACTGCGCCTGCGCGTGCGGTTTGATGCGGCCGATGATGACCCCTGGTTGTCAGCTGACGGCGGGGGGTCACATGGGCAGGTGTCACTAATCGTGAGGGTGTGGGGATTGGTCAGTTCATGTTTGCCGCTAGAATACGAGGGGTGGAGTTTAGCGTTTATAGTAACGTAGCGCCTGCAATGAAGTATGCCGTTGACATCAATACGTGCATCTTTGCCGTGACGCACAGCAGAATATCTGCTGTTAAAGGATTCTATCGCTGGTGTGAAGGCCAGAGTTACCATTATACGGACCCCTGAGGATGAGTACCTGAAACGCGTAGGGTCGTTGTACTGTTTATGGAATGTTTGCATTGGGGATAGTCATATCGTGTTACACCCAGCACTAGGAGACCCGATCTATTCGGACGCCTGTGCTTTATTTTGGGATTGTACTACTGGTGTGCCCTGGATATATGCTGTTTCCAGACATAATATTGTTATAAACACCGAGTTAGATGTATCACAATGACTCAGTGTTTTTTGTTTAATACGTTTTTTAACAATCACGGTGGGGCTTATGTCACAGTGGTGTGTTACCCCTGTTTTTAACTAGTTACTAATTAAAAGGTATTTTTTACTTTATTGTTACTTCAGTGAACTATATAATTTACTCATATTGTGGGAGCACAATTAGATTTCTATCAAACTAGACAGTGAAATTACATTTAATCCATACAGTTAATAATTTCAGTTTATCTAGGTATGGCAGCCTTTGCACTTTCTGAATTAAACACAGATGGGTGGATGAGTGAGGCCAAAAGCGTCTTTTCAGAGTGTGAACTGACGTATACAGTTCAGGGTGCATCTCTCAAATCCACCTTTAAAAATCTTAATAGACTGCACAAAGATTATACTAGAAGTTGGTGGGAGATCCAGAGTCTGGAAAACTATTTAAAGAATAAGATAGTTCCCAGAGGTCTCAGGGTCCCCATTGTCCCAGCATTAAGATTAAAAACCGCTAATATTAAAGAAAGGTGGGAACAGGAGATTACAGGGAGCTCACTTAGGCTGATGCAGATCTTGGTAGAGGAAGAAAAAGTCCAGTTTGACTTTATTAGTGTTGAGCTTAAAAAAGAGATTGAGGCAGCCAAGTCCTTGGTAGATACCCCAGGTTTTGAAAAAAAGGACAAAATCCTCCAACAAACTTTGGAAAGGTTTACTAATCATCTTAAGGAACGAAAACACTTCCAATTCCAGAGAGACCTACAGGAATTTAGGGAGAAAAAAGCGTATGATTTTGTCACTACACAACAACAGCAATATCAACAGACCAATAGGGGGCCGAGGGAATCTGACCCTTCCACATCAGAGAGTGAAACTACAGACTCTGAAAGAGTGGGCCCATTCTTTGGCGGTAGTGGTGGGAAACACAAATTTAGGGGAGGAGCAAGAAGTAGAAATAGAGGCCGTGGGAGAGCCTCTTCTAATAGTGGCAATAATTTTTTAGCCAACAATCCTCCCATTTCCCGCTATATGCTGAGGGGTCAAAAGGATTAGTGAAGGGGAATAACATGGATAGGCTTCAAATCATTAACCTTTCTGAATATAATTTGAGTGCATCAGAGATTACACTATTAGAAAAGGGACTTTCCTTTGTCCCTACAGTTAAATTTGACTCATTTTCGTGGATAAAAGATCTCAATTTATTTGCTCGCAAACTTAAATGGATAAAATTTTTTAAACACCATAATAGAAAAAAATGCATGGAATTAGGCCTAGAGGAGTCTGATATGGAAGGTCTTTCGGCCCTTGAGGGGCTATTAGAGGAATCTGGACGCACTCCAGGTATAGGTCCCTTCACCAACCTTAAAATGAAGAGTAGGAAATTGCCACCTATAGGAGACTTTACCAATGTGGATTTATTTGTGGATATGGTGGGAGATGAGATCAAAAGTCTCAGTCAGGATAGCAGGGGAATGGATAATAATTTGTCTTGGTCTGAACGATTAGCTCTGACCACTTTAGAGAAAAAAGAGAATATTGTTCTCAAATCATCCGATAAAGGTGGGAACATTGTGGTCATGAGCAGGGATGGCTATAAGAAGATGTGTGAGGACATTTTATTTAACCATGACTGCTATACCATTTTAAAGGATAACCCCACGGCATTATTCAAGAAAGAGTTGCTGAGCATTTTGAGTGATGCAAAGAGCAGATCTTTGATTAGTGCAGGGGAATTTGGGTTTTTATACCCACAATTTCCTGTTATGGCGTGTTTCTATAGCCTGCCCAAAATCCACAAAGGTTATCCTCCTTTACGTGGCAGACCTATTGTTTCAGGCATAAATAATTTAACTCAAAATGTGAGCACGTATGTTGACCAAGTGTTGCGTCCCTTTGTTTTGAGTCTCACATCATATGTGCGTGACACAATGGATGTCCTGAAACAGATTGATGGCATTTCCCTGGAGAAAGATACAATTTTGGCGAGTCTGGATGTCGAGGCGTTGTATTCATCCATACCGCACAAATGTGGCTATAAAGCGGTCGAGTACTATTTGGGATCTAGAGGTACCCAGTTTGTAGCTCATAACCAGTTTGTCATGCAGTTATTACAGTTTGTTCTTGAAAGAAATATATTTATTTTTGAAGACAAAATTTTCCATCAGAAATGTGGTACTGCAATGGGGAGTCCTGCTGCTCCCACCTATGCAAATTTATTTCTTGGCTGGTGGGAGGAGACAATTGTCTTTGGGGACAAATTTGTCAATTGGACTTCATCTGTTGGATTATGGATTAGATATATTGATGACGTGTTGATCCTCTGGAACTCTACAGCGGATGAGTTCCATAATTTTGTAGCAGCCCTCAACAAGAATGATGTAGGACTTAAATTCACATGTGAGATCAGTGAGAAAGAATTGTCTTTTTTAGATTTGAAAATCACAAAAACATCAGATGGCACAATCCACACTAAGGTACATAGGAAAGAAACAGCAACAAATAGTTTCCTGCAATGGAATAGCTGTCATCCCCATTCCCTCAAAAGTGGCATACCAAAAGGCCAATTTATGAGAGTACGTAGGAATTGTAGTTCTATGGGTGATTTTGAGTTCCAGGCCAAGGAGCTCAAAACAAGATTGAAGGACAGAGGTTTCCCCGAGAGGGTTATCAGGAAGGCCTATGAGGGAGCAAGGGATGCTGATAGGCAATGTCTTCTGGTCCCTAAAAAACGGAAAGAAGAACAGGTCACAAGACTCATAGGTACCTATGATTCCAAACAAAATGATATTATGCAGATACTGAATAGGTATTGGCGTATTCTCAGTTCTGATACAGATCTGGTAGATCAAATCACACAGAGGCCGTCTGTCACCTATCGGAGAGGGAAAAATATAAGGGACAGAGTCATGCACAGCTGTTTTGACCCCATTTCACCTAGGGGCACGTGGCTGGACAGACAAATACCAGGCACCTTTAGGTGTGGTAGTTGTAAAGCCTGTGATTTCATTTTTAAAGGTAACAGCTTCACTAGCGTCACCACACAGAAACAATACACTATTCGGGATTATGTCAATTGCAAGACTGCGGGAGTGGTCTACCTAATCACATGTCCATGCCCCCTTAACTATGTGGGAAAAACAGCACGACAATTTCGTCGCCGTATTAGGGAGCATGTTGGAGATATTGTCCATGATAGGGACACCCCAATATCTAAGCATGTGCATGCCAAACACCAAGGCCAGGCAGCATGTTTAAGGTTTCAAGCTATTGAACTTGTTAGACCCCCCAAAAGAGGAGGTGATTGGGATAACCTGATTTTACGCAAAGAAGCACAATGGATCCACAGACTGGAATGCATACATCCAGCAGGTTTAAATGAGCAGACTAATTATACATGTTTTATTTAACACTCCGTATGGACGACCTATCTCCCTTGGGTTGCCCAGGGGGTGGGTGAGTTCATTTTTGCCTAACACATGTAGGTTTGAGATGGCCCTATTGGTCTGCCGTTTTTTAACGGCGATCGTCTCTCGGTCCCCCATGTCATGAGGGATCGTATTTCCTTCCACCCTACATGTGATTAATTACATTTTTAGTTGCTTTGTGAGGTAGCCTACTTGCGGTGTTTAACTGTCCCGCGAGATTTACTTACAATCCATTATCGTGTAGCGCTTACCTTCTCCTATTTTGGCAGTCTGGGCGAATTGTCCCTGACTTCTACTGCGCCTGCGCGTGCGGTTTGATGCGGCCGATGATGACCCCTGGTTGTCAGCTGACGGCGGGGGGTCACATGGGCAGGTGTCACTAATCGTGAGGGTGTGGGGATTGGTCAGTTCATGTTTGCCGCTAGAATACGAGGGGTGGAGTTTAGCGTTTATAGTAACGTAGCGCCTGCAATGAAGTATGCCGTTGACATCAATACGTGCATCTTTGCCGTGACGCACAGCAGAATATCTGCTGTTAAAGGATTCTATCGCTGGTGTGAAGGCCAGAGTTACCATTATACGGACCCCTGAGGATGAGTACCTGAAACGCGTAGGGTCGTTGTACTGTTTATGGAATGTTTGCATTGGGGATAGTCATATCGTGTTACACCCAGCACTAGGAGACCCGATCTATTCGGACGCCTGTGCTTTATTTTGGGATTGTACTACTGGTGTGCCCTGGATATATGCTGTTTCCAGACATAATATTGTTATAAACACCGAGTTAGATGTATCACAATGACTCAGTGTTTTTTGTTTAATACGTTTTTTAACAATCACGGTGGGGCTTATGTCACAGTGGTGTGTTACCCCTGTTTTTAACTAGTTACTAATTAAAAGGTATTTTTTACTTTATTGTTACTTCAGTGAACTATATAATTTCCTGCTTGTGCTCTTTTTTTACCCCCTTCTAAATGAAAAAAAAAATCAAGTAAAGCCTCATTCACTCAGTTGTGTTTTGGTCAGTATTATACTTCAGTGTTTGCAAGCCAAACTTCAGGAGTGGATCCAAAACAAGGAAGACGTGCAAATCCTTCCACTATGATAGCTTTACGCTGACACTGATGTCATCGCTGTGTATTTGGATCGATCACCCCAATCACCAAGCCTGGCTGCATAGTGGACTGCAACTGCTTCATGGGTGGGGTGGACTTATCCCATCAAGTCATTAAGCCCTACGGTGCCATGCGTCAGACTGAAACATGGTACAAGACGCTAAGTCCGCCTCACCCAAACTGCATGGTATGATGCGTTTGTGTTGGCCTGGTATACAGGAAAATGTGACCTATTCATCCGATTCTGGAAGAAGGTTCTCAAGGCCCTTATCTTTGGGAATCCAGAAGGGGAGGGCACTGCATAGGGCAGTAACATCTGCCGCATAATTCCTGAACAACATTTTCCTTCTGAAATACCCCATACTGAGAAAAAAAGGAGACTCCAAAATAGGTGTCATGTGTGTTTAAAGATAGAGATAACAAAAATGTCAGGGTGCATTTACTTCGTTTCTTGTACTGTAGATGAAACGTTTGTCCTATACAAAACTCATTTGTGAAAAAAAACATAAAAATTTAATTTTTCATACCTACATTGTATTAATTCCTGCAAAAAAATAAGAGATGAGCTCAAACTACACGTTAAAAAAATGTCAAAATCACACGCACTCTACAGTCAATTCAATAGGCACCAATCAACCTATGAGTTTATATTTAGGAGACATGCAGTAACTGGCACAAGCAAGCAGAACAAGCTTCTCATAGTGCAGATGTTGACAAAGCAGGATTTTAACCCACAGCACTTCAAGGTGATTCTCTAACAAGTAAACAACCACACCAACCAATCAGAGGCCTTGCTCATCGATATATGCTAATGAGCTGGTGTCTGTCAAAAGGGGCACAAGCAACTTCTTTCCAATAAAATACTCCTAAATATTCTATTCTAGTTTGGACTTTCTATAGGGCTAGGGTTTTCAGCGAGGGTGGGTCATTTAGCAGCCAGGTCCCTTTCAATTGTCTTGCCATAGGCCTCCCACTCTCCCTAAGGTCAAAGTTTCTCTGACTACGGACACATAAATAGAGCTGAGGTTTACTAGTCAATGTGGGAAGGGAGATTGCTCATGGGCATTGTACATTGTGCATAGCTACCACAAACATGGCAGTTTCCACTTCTCGGTTTTGTCTTTTTCTCCTACAGCTTGACTGGCCTCTATCCTTTTTCCAGCCAGTAGCAGCACTCCCATTTCATAAAGTGTGCTTTTGCAGGGGAGAGGAGAACGGATCCTCATTCCATCATATGGTAGGCTTGACAGCACCTAGCACAACGGAAACAGGAAGAATGTATAGGGATATGAATTGTGTGTGCAGTATATGGCAGCAAGATTTGTGTATACAGCATAAGGGTAGATTGTTTGTTTGTATAGTATAGAAATGCAAGCACCCCTGCTGAAAAGAGTTGTCCTACAGAAAGGCAGAAGTAAAATGGAGCATTGAATAGAATGGAAGTGAAATACAGTTGAGGTGCTTCTTTTGCCACCTGCTCATTAAAATATATCAAAAAGCCAGCTGCGTGATTGGCTGAAACTATAGCTTAGTGGTTAGAGCATCGCCTTTCAGTGCTGGGGTTTAAAGTTCAAATCCCACCTTGACAACGTCTCTGCAATTTATGAGGCTTTCCTGCTTGTGCTCTTTTTTTACCCCCTTCTAAATGAAAAAAAAAATCAAGTAAAGCCTCATTCACTCAGTTGTGTTTTGGTCAGTATTATACTTCAGTGTTTGCAAGCCAAACTTCAGGAGTGGATCCAAAACAAGGAAGACGTGCAAATCCTTCCACTATGATAGCTTTACGCTGACACTGATGTCATCGCTGTGTATTTGGATCGATCACCCCAATCACCAAGCCTGGCTGCATAGTGGACTGCAACTGCTTCATGGGTGGGGTGGACTTATCCCATCAAGTCATTAAGCCCTACGATGCCATGCGTCAGACTGAAACATGGTACAAGACGCTAAGTCCGCCTCACCCAAACTGCATGGTATGATGCGTTTGTGTTGGCCAGGTATACAGGAAAATGTGACCGATTCATCCGATTCTGGAAGAAGGTTCTCAAGGCCCTTATCTTTGGGAATCCAGAAGGGGAGGGCACTGCATAGGGCAGTAACATCTGCCGCATAATTCCTGAACAACATTTTCCTTCTGAAATACACCATACTGAGAAAAAAAGGAGACTCCAAAATAGGTGTCGTGTGTGTTTAAAGATAGAGATAACAAAAATGTCAGGGTGCATTTACTTCGTTTCTTGTACTGTAGATGAAACGTTTGTCCTATACAAAACTCATTTGTGAAAAAAACCATAAAAATTTAATTTTTCATACCTACATTGTATTAATTCCTGCAAAAAAATAAGAGATGAGCTCAAACTACACGTTAAAAAAATGTCAAAATCACACGCACTCTACAGTCAATTCAATAGGCACCAATCAACCTATGAGTTTATATTTAGGAGACATGCAGTAACTGGCACAAGCAAGCAGAACAAGCTTCTCATGGTGCAGATGTTGACAAAGCAGGATTTTAACCCACAGCACTTCAAGGTGATTCTCTAACAAGTAAACAACCACACCAACCAATCAGAGGCCTTGCTCATCGATATATGCTAATGAGCTGGTGTCTGTCAAAAGGGGCACAAGCAACTTCTTTCCAATAAAATACTCCTAAATATTCTATTCTAGTTTGGACTTTCTATAGGGGTAGGGTTTTCAGCGAGGGTGGGTCATTTAGCAGCCAGGTCCCTTTCCATTGTCTTGCCATAGGCCTCCCACTCTCCCTAAGGTCAAAGTTTCTCTGACTACGGACACATAAATAGAGCTGAGGTTTACTAGTCAATGTGGGAAGGGAGATTGCTCATGGGCATTGTACATTGTGCATAGCTACCACAAACATGGCAGTTTCCACTTCTCGGTTTTGTCTTTTTCTCCTACAGCTTGACTGGCCTCTATCCTTTTTCCAGCCAGTAGCAGCACTCCCATTTCATACACTCTACACATCATCAATCAAAGTGTGCTTTTGCAGGGGAGAGGAGAACGGATCCTCATTCCATCATATGGTAGGCTTGACAGCACCTAGCACAACGGAAACAGGAAGAATGTATAGGGATATGAATTGTGTGTGCAGTATATGGCAGCAAGATTTGTGTATACAGCATAAGGGTAGATTGTTTGTTTGTATAGTATAGAAATGCAAGCACCCCTGCTGAAAAGAGTTGTCCTACAGAAAGGCAGAAGTAAAATGGAGCATTGAATAGAATGGAAGTGAAATACAGTTGAGGTGCTTCTTTTGCCACCTGCTCATTAAAATATATCAAAAAGCCAGCTGCGTGATTGGCTGAAACTATAGCTTAGTGGTTAGAGCATCGCCTTTCAGTGCTGGGGTTTAAAGTTCAAATCCCACCTTGACAACGTCTCTGCAATTTATGAGGCTTTCCTGCTTGTGCTCTTTTTTTACCCCCTTCTAAATGAAAAAAAAAATCAAGTAAAGCCTCATTCACTCAGTTGTGTTTTGGTCAGTATTATACTTCAGTGTTTGCAAGCCAAACTTCAGGAGTGGATCCAAAACAAGGAAGACGTGCAAATCCTTCCACTATGATAGCTTTACGCTGACACTGATGTCATCGCTGTGTATTTGGATCGATCACCCCAATCACCAAGCCTGGCTGCATAGTGGACTGCAACTGCTTCATGGGTGGGGTGGACTTATCCCATCAAGTCATTAAGCCCTACGGTGCCATGCGTCAGACTGAAACATGGTACAAGACGCTAAGTCCGCCTCACCCAAACTGCATGGTATGATGCGTTTGTGTTGGCCAGGTATACAGGAAAATGTGACCTATTCATCCGATTCTGGAAGAAGGTTCTCAAGGCCCTTATCTTTGGGAATCCAGAAGGGGAGGGCACTGCATAGGGCAGTAACATCTGCCGCATAATTCCTGAACAACATTTTCCTTCTGAAATACACCATACTGAGAAAAAAAGGAGACTCCAAAATAGGTGTCGTGTGTGTTTAAAGATAGAGATAACAAAAATGTCAGGGTGCATTTACTTTGTTTCTTGTACTGTAGATGAAACGTTTGTCCTATACAAAACTCATTTGTGAAAAAAACCATAAAAATTTAATTTTTCATACCTACATTGTATTAATTCCTGCAAAAAAATAAGAGATGAGCTCAAACTACACGTTAAAAAAATGTCAAAATCACACGCACTCTACAGTCAATTCAATAGGCACCAATCAACCTATGAGTTTATATTTAGGAGACATGCAGTAACTGGCACAAGCAAGCAGAACAAGCTTCTCATGGTGCAGATGTTGACAAAGCAGGATTTTAACCCACAGCACTTCAAGGTGATTCTCTAACAAGTAAACAACCACACCAACCAATCAGAGGCCTTGCTCATCGATATATGCTAATGAGCTGGTGTCTGTCAAAAGGGGCACAAGCAACTTCTTTCCAATAAAATACTCCTAAATATTCTATTCTAGTTTGGACTTTCTATAGGGGTAGGGTTTTCAGCGAGGGTGGGTCATTTAGCAGCCAGGTCCCTTTCCATTGTCTTGCCATAGGCCTCCCACTCTCCCTAAGGTCAAAGTTTCTCTGACTACGGACACATAAATAGAGCTGAGGTTTACTAGTCAATGTGGGAAGGGAGATTGCTCATGGGCATTGTACATTGTGCATAGCTACCACAAACATGGCAGTTTCCACTTCTCGGTTTTGTCTTTTTCTCCTACAGCTTGACTGGCCTCTATCCTTTTTCCAGCCAGTAGCAGCACTCCCATTTCATACACTCTACACATCATCAATCAAAGTGTGCTTTTGCAGGGGAGAGGAGAACGGATCCTCATTCCATCATATGGTAGGCTTGACAGCACCTAGCACAACGGAAACAGGAAGAATGTATAGGGATATGAATTGTGTGTGCAGTATATGGCAGCAAGATTTGTGTATACAGCATAAGGGTAGATTGTTTGTTTGTATAGTATAGAAATGCAAGCACCCCTGCTGAAAAGAGTTGTCCTACAGAAAGGCAGAAGTAAAATGGAGCATTGAATAGAATGGAAGTGAAATACAGTTGAGGTGCTTCTTTTGCCACCTGCTCATTAAAATATATCAAAAAGCCAGCTGCGTGATTGGCTGAAACTATAGCTTAGTGGTTAGAGCATCGCCTTTCAGTGCTGGGGTTTAAAGTTCAAATCCCACCTTGACAACGTCTCTGCAATTTATGAGGCTTTCCTGCTTGTGCTCTTTTTTTACCCCCTTCTAAATGAAAAAAAAAATCAAGTAAAGCCTCATTCACTCAGTTGTGTTTTGGTCAGTATTATACTTCAGTGTTTGCAAGCCAAACTTCAGGAGTGGATCCAAAACAAGGAAGACGTGCAAATCCTTCCACTATGATAGCTTTACGCTGACACTGATGTCATCGCTGTGTATTTGGATCGATCACCCCAATCACCAAGCCTGGCTGCATAGTGGACTGCAACTGCTTCATGGGTGGGGTGGACTTATCCCATCAAGTCATTAAGCCCTACGGTGCCATGCGTCAGACTGAAACATGGTACAAGACGCTAAGTCCGCCTCACCCAAACTGCATGGTATGATGCGTTTGTGTTGGCCAGGTATACAGGAAAATGTGACCTATTCATCCGATTCTGGAAGAAGGTTCTCAAGGCCCTTATCTTTGGGAATCCAGAAGGGGAGGGCACTGCATAGGGCAGTAACATCTGCCGCATAATTCCTGAACAACATTTTCCTTCTGAAATACCCCATACTGAGAAAAAAAGGAGACTCCAAAATAGGTGTCGTGTGTGTTTAAAGATAGAGATAACAAAAATGTCAGGGTGCATTTACTTCGTTTCTTGTACTGTAGATGAAACGTTTGTCCTATACAAAACTCATTTGTGAAAAAAACCATAAAAATTTAATTTTTCATACCTACATTGTATTAATTCCTGCAAAAAAATAAGAGATGAGCTCAAACTACACGTTAAAAAAATGTCAAAATCACACGCACTCTACAGTCAATTCAATAGGCACCAATCAACCTATGAGTTTATATTTAGGAGACATGCAGTAACTGGCACAAGCAAGCAGAACAAGCTTCTCATGGTGCAGATGTTGACAAAGCAGGATTTTAACCCACAGCACTTCAAGGTGATTCTCTAACAAGTAAACAACCACACCAACCAATCAGAGGCCTTGCTCATCGATATATGCTAATGAGCTGGTGTCTGTCAAAAGGGGCACAAGCAACTTCTTTCCAATAAAATACTCCTAAATATTCTATTCTAGTTTGGACTTTCTATAGGGGTAGGGTTTTCAGCGAGGGTGGGTCATTTAGCAGCCAGGTCCCTTTCCATTGTCTTGCCATAGGCCTCCCACTCTCCCTAAGGTCAAAGTTTCTCTGACTACGGACACATAAATAGAGCTGAGGTTTACTAGTCAATGTGGGAAGGGAGATTGCTCATGGGCATTGTACATTGTGCATAGCTACCACAAACATGGCAGTTTCCACTTCTCGGTTTTGTCTTTTTCTCCTACAGCTTGACTGGCCTCTATCCTTTTTCCAGCCAGTAGCAGCACTCCCATTTCATACACTCTACACATCATCAATCAAAGTGTGCTTTTGCAGGGGAGAGGAGAACGGATCCTCATTCCATCATATGGTAGGCTTGACAGCACCTAGCACAACGGAAACAGGAAGAATGTATAGGGATATGAATTGTGTGTGCAGTATATGGCAGCAAGATTTGTGTATACAGCATAAGGGTAGATTGTTTGTTTGTATAGTATAGAAATGCAAGCACCCCTGCTGAAAAGAGTTGTCCTACAGAAAGGCAGAAGTAAAATGGAGCATTGAATAGAATGGAAGTGAAATACAGTTGAGGTGCTTCTTTTGCCACCTGCTCATTAAAATATATCAAAAAGCCAGCTGCGTGATTGGCTGAAACTATAGCTTAGTGGTTAGAGCATCGCCTTTCAGTGCTGGGGTTTAAAGTTCAAATCCCACCTTGACAACGTCTCTGCAATTTATGAGGCTTTCCTGCTTGTGCTCTTTTTTTACCCCCTTCTAAATGAAACAAAAAATCAAGTAAAGCCTCATTCACTCAGTTGTGTTTTGGTCAGTATTATACTTCAGTGTTTGCAAGCCAAACTTCAGGAGTGGATCCAAAACAAGGAAGACGTGCAAATCCTTCCACTATGATAGCTTTACGCTGACACTGATGTCATCGCTGTGTATTTGGATCGATCACCCCAATCACCAAGCCTGGCTGCATAGTGGACTGCAACTGCTTCATGGGTGGGGTGGACTTATCCCATCAAGTCATTAAGCCCTACGGTGCCATGCGTCAGACTGAAACATGGTACAAGACGCTAAGTCCGCCTCACCCAAACTGCATGGTATGATGCGTTTGTGTTGGCCAGGTATACAGGAAAATGTGACCTATTCATCCGATTCTGGAAGAAGGTTCTCAAGGCCCTTATCTTTGGGAATCCAGAAGGGGAGGGCACTGCATAGGGCAGTAACATCTGCCGCATAATTCCTGAACAACATTTTCCTTCTGAAATACCCCATACTGAGAAAAAAAGGAGACTCCAAAATAGGTGTCATGTGTGTTTAAAGATAGAGATAACAAAAATGTCAGGGTGCATTTACTTCGTTTCTTGTACTGTAGATGAAACGTTTGTCCTATACAAAACTCATTTGTGAAAAAAAACATAAAAATTTAATTTTTCATACCTACATTGTATTAATTCCTGCAAAAAAATAAGAGATGAGCTCAAACTACACGTTAAAAAAATGTCAAAATCACACGCACTCTACAGTCAATTCAATAGGCACCAATCAACCTATGAGTTTATATTTAGGAGACATGCAGTAACTGGCACAAGCAAGCAGAACAAGCTTCTCATGGTGCAGATGTTGACAAAGCAGGATTTTAACCCACAGCACTTCAAGGTGATTCTCTAACAAGTAAACAACCACACCAACCAATCAGAGGCCTTGCTCATCGATATATGCTAATGAGCTGGTGTCTGTCAAAAGGGGCACAAGCAACTTCTTTCCAATAAAATACTCCTAAATATTCTATTCTAGTTTGGACTTTCTATAGGGGTAGGGTTTTCAGCGAGGGTGGGTCATTTAGCAGCCAGGTCCCTTTCCATTGTCTTGCCATAGGCCTCCCACTCTCCCTAAGGTCAAAGTTTCTCTGACTACGGACACATAAATAGAGCTGAGGTTTACTAGTCAATGTGGGAAGGGAGGTTGCTCATGGGCATTGTACATTGTGCATAGCTACCACAAACATGGCAGTTTCCACTTCTCGGTTTTGTCTTTTTCTCCTACAGCTTGACTGGCCTCTATCCTTTTTCCAGCCAGTAGCAGCACTCCCATTTCATACACTCTACACATCATCAATCAAAGTGTGCTTTTGCAGGGGAGAGGAGAACGGATCCTCATTCCATCATATGGTAGGCTTGACAGCACCTAGCACAACGGAAACAGGAAGAATGTATAGGGATATGAATTGTGTGTGCAGTATATGGCAGCAAGATTTTCCTTCTGAAATACACCATACTGAGAAAAAAAGGAGACTCCAAAATAGGTGTCGTGTGTGTTTAAAGATAGAGATAACAAAAATGTCAGGGTGCATTTACTTCGTTTCTTGTACTGTAGATGAAACGTTTGTCCTATACAAAACTCATTTGTGAAAAAAACCATAAAAATTAAATTTTTCATACCTACATTGTATTAATTCCTGCAAAAAAATAAGAGATGAGCTCAAACTACACGTTAAAAAAATGTCAAAATCACACGCACTCTACAGTCAATTCAATAGGCACCAATCAACCTATGAGTTTATATTTAGGAGACATGCAGTAACTGGCACAAGCAAGCAGAACAAGCTTCTCATGGTGCAGATGTTGACAAAGCAGGATTTTAACCCACAGCACTTCAAGGTGATTCTCTAACAAGTAAACAACCACACCAACCAATCAGAGGCCTTGCTCATCGATATATGCTAATGAGCTGGTGTCTGTCAAAAGGGGCACAAGCAACTTCTTTCCAATAAAATACTCCTAAATATTCTATTCTAGTTTGGACTTTCTATAGGGCTAGGGTTTTCAGCGAGGGTGGGTCATTTAGCAGCCAGGTCCCTTTCCATTGTCTTGCCATAGGCCTCCCACTCTCCCTAAGGTCAAAGTTTCTCTGACTACGGACACATAAATAGAGCTGAGGTTTACTAGTCAATGTGGGAAGGGAGATTGCTCATGGGCATTGTACATTGTGCATAGCTACCACAAACATGGCAGTTTCCACTTCTCGGTTTTGTCTTTTTCTCCTACAGCTTGACTGGCCTCTATCCTTTTTCCAGCCAGTAGCAGCACTCCCATTTCATAAAGTGTGCTTTTGCAGGGGAGAGGAGAACGGATCCTCATTCCATCATATGGTAGGCTTGACAGCACCTAGCACAACGGAAACAGGAAGAATGTATAGGGATATGAATTGTGTGTGCAGTATATGGCAGCAAGATTTGTGTATACAGCATAAGGGTAGATTGTTTGTTTGTATAGTATAGAAATGCAAGCACCCCTGCTGAAAAGAGTTGTCCTACAGAAAGGCAGAAGTAAAATGGAGCATTGAATAGAATGGAAGTGAAATACAGTTGAGGTGCTTCTTTTGCCAGCTGCTCATTAAAATATATCAAAAAGCCAGCTGCGTGATTGGCTGAAACTATAGCTTAGTGGTTAGAGCATCGCCTTTCAGTGCTGGGGTTTAAAGTTCAAATCCCACCTTGACAACGTCTCTGCAATTTATGAGGCTTTCCTGCTTGTGCTCTTTTTTTACCCCCTTCTAAATGAAAAAAAAAATCAAGTAAAGCCTCATTCACTCAGTTGTGTTTTGGTCAGTATTATACTTCAGTGTTTGCAAGCCAAACTTCAGGAGTGGATCCAAAACAAGGAAGACGTGCAAATCCTTCCACTATGATAGCTTTACGCTGACACTGATGTCATCGCTGTGTATTTGGATCGATCACCCCAATCACCAAGCCTGGCTGCATAGTGGACTGCAACTGCTTCATGGGTGGGGTGGACTTATCCCATCAAGTCATTAAGCCCTACGGTGCCATGCGTCAGACTGAAACATGGTACAAGACGCTAAGTCCGCCTCACCCAAACTGCATGGTATGATGCGTTTGTGTTGGCCAGGTATACAGGAAAATGTGACCTATTCATCCGATTCTGGAAGAAGGTTCTCAAGGCCCTTATCTTTGGGAATCCAGAAGGGGAGGGCACTGCATAGGGCAGTAACATCTGCCGCATAATTCCTGAACAACATTTTCCTTCTGAAATACACCATACTGAGAAAAAAAGGAGACTCCAAAATAGGTGTCGTGTGTGTTTAAAGATAGAGATAACAAAAATGTCAGGGTGCATTTACTTCGTTTCTTGTACTGTAGATGAAACGTTTGTCCTATACAAAACTCATTTGTGAAAAAAACCATAAAAATTTAATTTTTCATACCTACATTGTATTAATTCCTGCAAAAAAATAAGAGATGAGCTCAAACTACACGTTAAAAAAATGTCAAAATCACACGCACTCTACAGTCAATTCAATAGGCACCAATCAACCTATGAGTTTATATTTAGGAGACATGCAGTAACTGGCACAAGCAAGCAGAACAAGCTTCTCATGGTGCAGATGTTGACAAAGCAGGATTTTAACCCACAGCACTTCAAGGTGATTCTCTAACAAGTAAACAACCACACCAACCAATCAGAGGCCTTGCTCATCGATATATGCTAATGAGCTGGTGTCTGTCAAAAGGGGCACAAGCAACTTCTTTCCAATAAAATACTCCTAAATATTCTATTCTAGTTTGGACTTTCTATAGGGGTAGGGTTTTCAGCGAGGGTGGGTCATTTAGCAGCCAGGTCCCTTTCCATTGTCTTGCCATAGGCCTCCCACTCTCCCTAAGGTCAAAGTTTCTCATGGGCATTGTACATTGTGCATAGCTACCACAAACATGGCAGTTTCCACTTCTCGGTTTTGTCTTTTTCTCCTACAGCTTGACTGGCCTCTATCCTTTTTCCAGCCAGTAGCAGCACTCCCATTTCATACACTCTACACATCATCAATCAAAGTGTGCTTTTGCAGGGGAGAGGAGAACGGATCCTCATTCCATCATATGGTAGGCTTGACAGCACCTAGCACAACGGAAACAGGAAGAATGTATAGGGATATGAATTGTGTGTGCAGTATATGGCAGCAAGATTTGTGTATACAGCATAAGGGTAGATTGTTTGTTTGTATAGTATAGAAATGCAAGCACCCCTGCTGAAAAGAGTTGTCCTACAGAAAGGCAGAAGTAAAATGGAGCATTGAATAGAATGGAAGTGAAATACAGTTGAGGTGCTTCTTTTGCCACCTGCTCATTAAAATATATCAAAAAGCCAGCTGCGTGATTGGCTGAAACTATAGCTTAGTGGTTAGAGCATCGCCTTTCAGTGCTGGGGTTTAAAGTTCAAATCCCACCTTGACAACGTCTCTGCAATTTATGAGGCTTTCCTGCTTGTGCTCTTTTTTTACCCCCTTCTAAATGAAAAAAAAAATCAAGTAAAGCCTCATTCACTCAGTTGTGTTTTGGTCAGTATTATACTTCAGTGTTTGCAAGCCAAACTTCAGGAGTGGATCCAAAACAAGGAAGACGTGCAAATCCTTCCACTATGATAGCTTTACGCTGACACTGATGTCATCGCTGTGTATTTGGATCGATCACCCCAATCACCAAGCCTGGCTGCATAGTGGACTGCAACTGCTTCATGGGTGGGGTGGACTTATCCCATCAAGTCATTAAGCCCTACGGTGCCATGCGTCAGACTGAAACATGGTACAAGACGCTAAGTCCGCCTCACCCAAACTGCATGGTATGATGCGTTTGTGTTGGCCAGGTATACAGGAAAATGTGACCTATTCATCCGATTCTGGAAGAAGGTTCTCAAGGCCCTTATCTTTGGGAATCCAGAAGGGGAGGGCACTGCATAGGGCAGTAACATCTGCCGCATAATTCCTGAACAACATTTTCCTTCTGAAATACACCATACTGAGAAAAAAAGGAGACTCCAAAATAGGTGTCGTGTGTGTTTAAAGATAGAGATAACAAAAATGTCAGGGTGCATTTACTTCGTTTCTTGTACTGTAGATGAAACGTTTGTCCTATACAAAACTCATTTGTGAAAAAAACCATAAAAATTTAATTTTTCATACCTACATTGTATTAATTCCTGCAAAAAAATAAGAGATGAGCTCAAACTACACGTTAAAAAAATGTCAAAATCACACGCACTCTACAGTCAATTCAATAGGCACCAATCAACCTATGAGTTTATATTTAGGAGACATGCAGTAACTGGCACAAGCAAGCAGAACAAGCTTCTCATGGTGCAGATGTTGACAAAGCAGGATTTTAACCCACAGCACTTCAAGGTGATTCTCTAACAAGTAAACAACCACACCAACCAATCAGAGGCCTTGCTCATCGATATATGCTAATGAGCTGGTGTCTGTCAAAAGGGGCACAAGCAACTTCTTTCCAATAAAATACTCCTAAATATTCTATTCTAGTTTGGACTTTCTATAGGGGTAGGGTTTTCAGCGAGGGTGGGTCATTTAGCAGCCAGGTCCCTTTCCATTGTCTTGCCATAGGCCTCCCACTCTCCCTAAGGTCAAAGTTTCTCATGGGCATTGTACATTGTGCATAGCTACCACAAACATGGCAGTTTCCACTTCTCGGTTTTGTCTTTTTCTCCTACAGCTTGACTGGCCTCTATCCTTTTTCCAGCCAGTAGCAGCACTCCCATTTCATACACTCTACACATCATCAATCAAAGTGTGCTTTTGCAGGGGAGAGGAGAACGGATCCTCATTCCATCATATGGTAGGCTTGACAGCACCTAGCACAACGGAAACAGGAAGAATGTATAGGGATATGAATTGTGTGTGCAGTATATGGCAGCAAGATTTGTGTATACAGCATAAGGGTAGATTGTTTGTTTGTATAGTATAGAAATGCAAGCACCCCTGCTGAAAAGAGTTGTCCTACAGAAAGGCAGAAGTAAAATGGAGCATTGAATAGAATGGAAGTGAAATACAGTTGAGGTGCTTCTTTTGCCACCTGCTCATTAAAATATATCAAAAAGCCAGCTGCGTGATTGGCTGAAACTATAGCTTAGTGGTTAGAGCATCGCCTTTCAGTGCTGGGGTTTAAAGTTCAAATCCCACCTTGACAACGTCTCTGCAATTTATGAGGCTTTCCTGCTTGTGCTCTTTTTTTACCCCCTTCTAAATGAAAAAAAAAATCAAGTAAAGCCTCATTCACTCAGTTGTGTTTTGGTCAGTATTATACTTCAGTGTTTGCAAGCCAAACTTCAGGAGTGGATCCAAAACAAGGAAGACGTGCAAATCCTTCCACTATGATAGCTTTACGCTGACACTGATGTCATCGCTGTGTATTTGGATCGATCACCCCAATCACCAAGCCTGGCTGCATAGTGGACTGCAACTGCTTCATGGGTGGGGTGGACTTATCCCATCAAGTCATTAAGCCCTACGGTGCCATGCGTCAGACTGAAACATGGTACAAGACGCTAAGTCCGCCTCACCCAAACTGCATGGTATGATGCGTTTGTGTTGGCCAGGTATACAGGAAAATGTGACCTATTCATCCGATTCTGGAAGAAGGTTCTCAAGGCCCTTATCTTTGGGAATCCAGAAGGGGAGGGCACTGCATAGGGCAGTAACATCTGCCGCATAATTCCTGAACAACATTTTCCTTCTGAAATACCCCATACTGAGAAAAAAAGGAGACTCCAAAATAGGTGTCGTGTGTGTTTAAAGATAGAGATAACAAAAATGTCAGGGTGCATTTACTTCGTTTCTTGTACTGTAGATGAAACGTTTGTCCTATACAAAACTCATTTGTGAAAAAAACCATAAAAATTAAATTTTTCATACCTACATTGTATTAATTCCTGCAAAAAAATAAGAGATGAGCTCAAACTACACGTTAAAAAAATGTCAAAATCACACGCACTCTACAGTCAATTCAATAGGCACCAATCAACCTATGAGTTTATATTTAGGAGACATGCAGTAACTGGCACAAGCAAGCAGAACAAGCTTCTCATGGTGCAGATGTTGACAAAGCAGGATTTTAACCCACAGCACTTCAAGGTGATTCTCTAACAAGTAAACAACCACACCAACCAATCAGAGGCCTTGCTCATCGATATATGCTAATGAGCTGGTGTCTGTCAAAAGGGGCACAAGCAACTTCTTTCCAATAAAATACTCCTAAATATTCTATTCTAGTTTGGACTTTCTATAGGGCTAGGGTTTTCAGCGAGGGTGGGTCATTTAGCAGCCAGGTCCCTTTCCATTGTCTTGCCATAGGCCTCCCACTCTCCCTAAGGTCAAAGTTTCTCTGACTACGGACACATAAATAGAGCTGAGGTTTACTAGTCAATGTGGGAAGGGAGATTGCTCATGGGCATTGTACATTGTGCATAGCTACCACAAACATGGCAGTTTCCACTTCTCGGTTTTGTCTTTTTCTCCTACAGCTTGACTGGCCTCTATCCTTTTTCCAGCCAGTAGCAGCACTCCCATTTCATAAAGTGTGCTTTTGCAGGGGAGAGGAGAACGGATCCTCATTCCATCATATGGTAGGCTTGACAGCACCTAGCACAACGGAAACAGGAAGAATGTATAGGGATATGAATTGTGTGTGCAGTATATGGCAGCAAGATTTGTGTATACAGCATAAGGGTAGATTGTTTGTTTGTATAGTATAGAAATGCAAGCACCCCTGCTGAAAAGAGTTGTCCTACAGAAAGGCAGAAGTAAAATGGAGCATTGAATAGAATGGAAGTGAAATACAGTTGAGGTGCTTCTTTTGCCACCTGCTCATTAAAATATATCAAAAAGCCAGCTGCGTGACTGGCTGAAACTATAGCTTAGTGGTTAGAGCATCGCCTTTCAGTGCTGGGGTTTAAAGTTCAAATCCCACCTTGACAACGTCTCTTCAATTTATGAGGCTTTCCTGCTTGTGCTCTTTTTTTACCCCCTTCTAAATGAAAAAAAAAATCAAGTAAAGCCTCATTCACTCAGTTGTGTTTTGGTCAGTATTATACTTCAGTGTTTGCAAGCCAAACTTCAGGAGTGGATCCAAAACAAGGAAGACGTGCAAATCCTTCCACTATGATAGCTTTACGCTGACACTGATGTCATCGCTGTGTATTTGGATCGATCACCCCAATCACCAAGGCTGGCTGCATAGTGGACTGCAACTGCTTCATGGGTGGGGTGGACTTATCCCATCAAGTCATTAAGCCCTACGGTGCCATGCGTCAGACTGAAACATGGTACAAGACGCTAAGTCCGCCTCACCCAAACTGCATGGTATGATGCGTTTGTGTTGGCCAGGTATACAGGAAAATGTGACCTATTCATCCGATTCTGGAAGAAGGTTCTCAAGGCCCTTATCTTTGGGAATCCAGAAGGGGAGGGCACTGCATAGGGCAGTAACATCTGCCGCATAATTCCTGAACAACATTTTCCTTCTGAAATACACCATACTGAGAAAAAAAGGAGACTCCAAAATAGGTGTCGTGTGTGTTTAAAGATAGAGATAACAAAAATGTCAGGGTGCATTTACTTCGTTTCTTGTACTGTAGATGAAACGTTTGTCCTATACAAAACTCATTTGTGAAAAAAACCATAAAAATTTAATTTTTCATACCTACATTGTATTAATTCCTGCAAAAAAATAAGAGATGAGCTCAAACTACACGTTAAAAAAATGTCAAAATCACACGCACTCTACAGTCAATTCAATAGGCACCAATCAACCTATGAGTTTATATTTAGGAGACATGCAGTAACTGGCACAAGCAAGCAGAACAAGCTTCTCATGGTGCAGATGTTGACAAAGCAGGATTTTAACCCACAGCACTTCAAGGTGATTCTCTAACAAGTAAACAACCACACCAACCAATCAGAGGCCTTGCTCATCGATATATGCTAATGAGCTGGTGTCTGTCAAAAGGGGCACAAGCAACTTCTTTCCAATAAAATACTCCTAAATATTCTATTTTAGTTTGGACTTTCTATAGGGGTAGGGTTTTCAGCGAGGGTGGGTCATTTAGCAGCCAGGTCCCTTTCCATTGTCTAGCCATAGGCCTCCCACTCTCCCTAAGGTCAAAGTTTCTCTAACTACGGACACATAAATAGAGCTGAGGTTTACTAGTCAATGTGGGAAGGGAGATTGCTCATGGGCATTGTACATTGTGCATAGCTACCACAAACATGGCAGTTTCCACTTCTCGGTTTTGTCTTTTTCTCCTACAGCTTGACTGGCCTCTATCCTTTTTCCAGCCAGTAGCAGCACTCCCATTTCATACACTCTACACATCATCAATCAAAGTGTGCTTTTGCAGGGGAGAGGAGAACGGATCCTCATTCCATCATATGGTAGGCTTGACAGCACCTAGCACAACGGAAACAGGAAGAATGTATAGGGATATGAATTGTGTGTGCAGTATATGGCAGCAAGATTTGTGTATACAGCATAAGGGTAGATTGTTTGTTTGTATAGTATAGAAATGCAAGCACCCCTGCTGAAAAGAGTTGTCCTACAGAAAGGCAGAAGTAAAATGGAGCATTGAATAGAATGGAAGTGAAATACAGTTGAGGTGCTTCTTTTGCCACCTGCTCATTAAAATATATCAAAAAGCCAGCTGCGTGATTGGCTGAAACTATAGCTTAGTGGTTAGAGCATCGCCTTTCAGTGCTGGGGTTTAAAGTTCAAATCCCACCTTGACAACGTCTCTTCAATTTATGAGGCTTTCCTGCTTGTGCTCTTTTTTTACCCCCTTCTAAATGAAAAAAAAAATCAAGTAAAGCCTCATTCACTCAGTTGTGTTTTGGTCAGTATTATACTTCAGTGTTTGCAAGCCAAACTTCAGGAGTGGATCCAAAACAAGGAAGACGTGCAAATCCTTCCACTATGATAGCTTTACGCTGACACTGATGTCATCGCTGTGTATTTGGATCGATCACCCCAATCACCAAGGCTGGCTGCATAGTGGACTGCAACTGCTTCATGGGTGGGGTGGACTTATCCCATCAAGTCATTAAGCCCTACGGTGCCATGCGTCAGACTGAAACATGGTACAAGACGCTAAGTCCGCCTCACCCAAACTGCATGGTATGATGCGTTTGTGTTGGCCAGGTATACAGGAAAATGTGACCGATTCATCCGATTCTGGAAGAAGGTTCTCAAGGCCCTTATCTTTGGGAATCCAGAAGGGGAGGGCACTGCATAGGGCGGTAACATCTGCCGCATAATTCCTGAACAACATTTTCCCTCTGAAATACCCCATACTGAGAAAAAAAGGAGACTCCAAAATAGGTGTCGTGTGTGTTTAAAGATAGAGATAACAAAAATGTCAGGGTGCATTTACTTCGTTTCTTGTACTGTAGATGAAACGTTTGTCCTATACAAAACTCATTTGTGAAAAAAACCATAAAAATTTAATTTTTCATACCTACATTGTATTAATTCCTGCAAAAAAATAAGAGATGAGCTCAAACTACACGTTAAAAAAATGTCAAAATCACACGCACTCTACAGTCAATTCAATAGGCACCAATCAACCTATGAGTTTATATTTAGGAGACATGCAGTAACTGGCACAAGCAAGCAGAACAAGCTTCTCATGGTGCAGATGTTGACAAAGCAGGATTTTAACCCACAGCACTTCAAGGTGATTCTCTAACAAGTAAACAACCACACCAACCAATCAGAGGCCTTGCTCATCGATATATGCTAATGAGCTGGTGTCTGTCAAAAGGGGCACAAGCAACTTCTTTCCAATAAAATACTCCTAAATATTCTATTCTAGTTTGGACTTTCTATAGGGGTAGGGTTTTCAGCGAGGGTGGGTCATTTAGCAGCCAGGTCCCTTTCCATTGTCTTGCCATAGGCCTCCCACTCTCCCTAAGGTCAAAGTTTCTCTGACTACGGACACATAAATAGAGCTGAGGTTTACTAGTCAATGTGGGAAGGGAGATTGCTCATGGGCATTGTACATTGTGCATAGCTACCACAAACATGGCAGTTTCCACTTCTCGGTTTTGTCTTTTTCTCCTACAGCTTGACTGGCCTCTATCCTTTTTCCAGCCAGTAGCAGCACTCCCATTTCATACACTCTACACATCATCAATCAAAGTGTGCTTTTGCAGGGGAGAGGAGAACGGATCCTCATTCCATCATATGGTAGGCTTGACAGCACCTAGCACAACGGAAACAGGAAGAATGTATAGGGATATGAATTGTGTGTGCAGTATATGGCAGCAAGATTTGTGTATACAGCATAAGGGTAGATTGTTTGTTTGTATAGTATAGAAATGCAAGCACCCCTGCTGAAAAGAGTTGTCCTACAGAAAGGCAGAAGTAAAATGGAGCATTGAATAGAATGGAAGTGAAATACAGTTGAGGTGCTTCTTTTGCCACCTGCTCATTAAAATATATCAAAAAGCCAGCTGCGTGATTGCCTGAAACTATAGCTTAGTGGTTAGAGCATCGCCTTTCAGTGCTGGGGTTTAAAGTTCAAATCCCACCTTGACAACGTCTCTGCAATTTATGAGGCTTTCCTGCTTGTGCTCTTTTTTTACCCCCTTCTAAATGAAAAAAAAAATCAAGTAAAGCCTCATTCACTCAGTTGTGTTTTGGTCAGTATTATACTTCAGTGTTTGCAAGCCAAACTTCAGGAGTGGATCCAAAACAAGGAAGACGTGCAAATCCTTCCACTATGATAGCTTTACGCTGACACTGATGTCATCGCTGTGTATTTGGATCGATCACCCCAATCACCAAGCCTGGCTGCATAGTGGACTGCAACTGCTTCATGGGTGGGGTGGACTTATCCCATCAAGTCATTAAGCCCTACGGTGCCATGCGTCAGACTGAAACATGGTACAAGACGCTAAGTCCGCCTCACCCAAACTGCATGGTATGATGCGTTTGTGTTGGCCAGGTATACAGGAAAATGTGACCGATTCATCCGATTCTGGAAGAAGGTTCTCAAGGCCCTTATCTTTGGGAATCCAGAAGGGGAGGGCACTGCATAGGGCGGTAACATCTGCCGCATAATTCCTGAACAACATTTTCCCTCTGAAATACCCCATACTGAGAAAAAAAGGAGACTCCAAAATAGGTGTCGTGTGTGTTTAAAGATAGAGATAACAAAAATGTCAGGGTGCATTTACTTCGTTTCTTGTACTGTAGATGAAACGTTTGTCCTATACAAAACTCATTTGTGAAAAAAAACATAAAAATTTAATTTTTCATACCTACATTGTATTAATTCCTGCAAAAAAATAAGAGATGAGCTCAAACTACACGTTAAAAAAATGTCAAAATCACACGCACTCTACAGTCAATTCAATAGGCACCAATCAACCTATGAGTTTATATTTAGGAGACATGCAGTAACTGGCACAAGCAAGCAGAACAAGCTTCTCATGGTGCAGATGTTGACAAAGCAGGATTTTAACAGGTTGCCGACACAGGACGAGTATGCTCGTCCTGAGCAGCGAGCACTTCGCGCATTAGGACGAGCATACTCGTCCTGTGTGACAGCCGTCTGTGCCGTCTCTGTGTGTGCGATCGAGAGCGGGGCAACGGCTGTAATACACAGCCACGGCCCCGCTCTGACAGCGGAGAGAAGAGAAACATCTTCTCTCCGCTGTTAACCCTTTGAACGCCGCGATGACAGCTGATCGCGGCGTTCAAAGAGGGGGGACTGCACATTGATCGCGTCACAGAAGATAACTGTGACGCGATCAAAGCCCACAACTCGTATGGCCAGACAGCCCAGGGTCCAGTGAAGGACCCCAGGGCTGTCGGAACATATTTCCTGTTGTTAGGGCATACTGAGGTATGCCCTAACAACTGCCTGTGTACGATCAGTAACAGGCTAATGTACTGGCATATAGATCTATGCCAGTACATTACAGTTACAAAATAAAAATAAAAATGATAAATCCCTTTATGGGATTAAAAAAAAAAGTTAAATGAATGTAAAAAAAAAATAATGGTAAATAAATAAATAAAAAGTAAATAAAATACACAGAAACACACATTTTTTATAATAAATAAACTTTTTAAAATATAAGTCCCAAAACATGAAATAATATAGACATATTTGGTATCGCCATGACCGTAACAACCTGTACAACAAATGTATAACATTATTTATGATGATCGGTGTATGGTGTAAAAAAAAAAATATTAAAACTGCTGCACAACTGCTTTTTTTCTGCATTTTTATCTAATTAAAAAGTTATAGAAATTAAACGATAATGTATTTGTACCAAAAAATGGTACGTACATAAAGTACAACTCGTCCCGCAAAAAACAAAGTCTCATACAACTACGTCGTACAAAAAATAAAAGCGTTATGAGCGTCGGGATGCAAAGAGGGAAATTTAAAAAAAATTGCTCTGTCCTCAAGGCTAAAATTTGCCATGTCCTTAAGGGGTTAACCCACAGCACTTCAAGGTGATTCTCTAACAAGTAAACAACCACACCAACCAATCAGAGGCCTTGCTCATCGATATATGCTAATGAGCTGGTGTCTGTCAAAAGGGGCACAAGCAACTTCTTTCCAATAAAATACTCCTAAATATTCTATTCTAGTTTGGACTTTCTATAGGGGTAGGGTTTTCAGCGAGGGTGGGTCATTTAGCAGCCAGGTCCCTTTCCATTGTCTTGCCATAGGCCTCCCACTCTCCCTAAGGTCAAAGTTTCTCTGACTACGGACACATAAATAGAGCTGAGGTTTACTAGTCAATGTGGGAAGGGAGATTGCTCATGGGCATTGTACATTGTGCATAGCTACCACAAACATGGCAGTTTCCACTTCTTGGTTTTGTCTTTTTCTCCTACAGCTTGACTGGCCTCTATCCTTTTTCCAGCCAGTAGCAGCACTCCCATTTCATACACTCTACACATCATCAATCAAAGTGTGCTTTTGCAGGGGAGAGGAGAACGGATCCTCATTCCATCATATGGTAGGCTTGACAGCACCTAGCACAACGGAAACAGGAAGAATGTATAGGGATATGAATTGTGTGTGCAGTATATGGCAGCAAGATTTGTGTATACAGCATAAGGGTAGATTGTTTGTTTGTATAGTATAGAAATGCAAGCACCCCTGCTGAAAAGAGTTGTCCTACAGAAAGGCAGAAGTAAAATGGAGCATTGAATAGAATGGAAGTGAAATACAGTTGAGGTGCTTCTTTTGCCACCTGCTCATTAAAATATATCAAAAAGCCAGCTGCGTGATTGGCTGAAACTATAGCTTAGTGGTTAGAGCATCGCCTTTCAGTGCTGGGGTTTAAAGTTCAAATCCCACCTTGACAACGTCTCTTCAATTTATGAGGCTTTCCTGCTTGTGCTCTTTTTTTACCCCCTTCTAAATGAAAAAAAAAATCAAGTAAAGCCTCATTCACTCAGTTGTGTTTTGGTCAGTATTATACTTCAGTGTTTGCAAGCCAAACTTCAGGAGTGGATCCAAAACAAGGAAGACGTGCAAATCCTTCCACTATGAGAGCTTTACGCTGACACTGATGTCATCGCTGTGTATTTGGATCGATCACCCCAATCACCAAGGCTGGCTGCATAGTGGACTGCAACTGCTTCATGGGTGGGGTGGACTTATCCCATCAAGTCATTAAGCCCTACGGTGCCATGCGTCAGACTGAAACATGGTACAAGACGCTAAGTCCGCCTCACCCAAACTGCATGGTATGATGCGTTTGTGTTGGCCAGGTATACAGGAAAATGTGACCTATTCATCCGATTCTGGAAGAAGGTTCTCAAGGCCCTTATCTTTGGGAATCCAGAAGGGGAGGGCACTGCATAGGGCGGTAACATCTGCCGCATAATTCCTGAACAACATTTTCCTTCTGAAATACACCATACTGAGAAAAAAAGGAGACTCCAAAATAGGTGTCGTGTGTGTTTAAAGATAGAGATAACAAAAATGTCAGGGTGCATTTACTTCGTTTCTTGTACTGTAGATGAAACGTTTGTCCTATACAAAACTCATTTGTGAAAAAAACCATAAAAATTTAATTTTTCATACCTACATTGTATTAATTCCTGCAAAAAAATAAGAGATGAGCTCAAACTACACGTTAAAAAAATGTCAAAATCACACGCACTCTACAGTCAATTCAATAGGCACCAATCAACCTATGAGTTTATATTTAGGAGACATGCAGTAACTGGCACAAGCAAGCAGAACAAGCTTCTCATGGTGCAGATGTTGACAAAGCAGGATTTTAACCCACAGCACTTCAAGGTGATTCTCTAACAAGTAAACAACCACACCAACCAATCAGAGGCCTTGCTCATCGATATATGCTAATGAGCTGGTGTCTGTCAAAAGGGGCACAAGCAACTTCTTTCCAATAAAATACTCCTAAATATTCTATTCTAGTTTGGACTTTCTATAGGGGTAGGGTTTTCAGCGAGGGTGGGTCATTTAGCAGCCAGGTCCCTTTCCATTGTCTTGCCATAGGCCTCCCACTCTCCCTAAGGTCAAAGTTTCTCTGACTACGGACACATAAATAGAGCTGAGGTTTACTAGTCAATGTGGGAAGGGAGATTGCTCATGGGCATTGTACATTGTGCATAGCTACCACAAACATGGCAGTTTCCACTTCTCGGTTTTGTCTTTTTCTCCTACAGCTTGACTGGCCTCTATCCTTTTTCCAGCCAGTAGCAGCACTCCCATTTCATACACTCTACACATCATCAATCAAAGTGTGCTTTTGCAGGGGAGAGGAGAACGGATCCTCATTCCATCATATGGTAGGCTTGACAGCACCTAGCACAACGGAAACAGGAAGAATGTATAGGGATATGAATTGTGTGTGCAGTATATGGCAGCAAGATTTGTGTATACAGCATAAGGGTAGATTGTTTGTTTGTATAGTATAGAAATGCAAGCACCCCTGCTGAAAAGAGTTGTCCTACAGAAAGGCAGAAGTAAAATGGAGCATTGAATAGAATGGAAGTGAAATACAGTTGAGGTGCTTCTTTTGCCACCTGCTCATTAAAATATATCAAAAAGCCAGCTGCGTGATTGGCTGAAACTATAGCTTAGTGGTTAGAGCATCGCCTTTCAGTGCTGGGGTTTAAAGTTCAAATCCCACCTTGACAACGTCTCTTCAATTTATGAGGCTTTCCTGCTTGTGCTCTTTTTTTACCCCCTTCTAAATGAAAAAAAAAATCAAGTAAAGCCTCATTCACTCAGTTGTGTTTTGGTCAGTATTATACTTCAGTGTTTGCAAGCCAAACTTCAGGAGTGGATCCAAAACAAGGAAGACGTGCAAATCCTTCCACTATGATAGCTTTACGCTGACACTGATGTCATCGCTGTGTATTTGGATCGATCACCCCAATCACCAAGGCTGGCTGCATAGTGGACTGCAACTGCTTCATGGGTGGGGTGGACTTATCCCATCAAGTCATTAAGCCCTACGGTGCCATGCGTCAGACTGAAACATGGTACAAGACGCTAAGTCCGCCTCACCCAAACTGCATGGTATGATGCGTTTGTGTTGGCCAGGTATACAGGAAAATGTGACCGATTCATCCGATTCTGGAAGAAGGTTCTCAAGGCCCTTATCTTTGGGAATCCAGAAGGGGAGGGCACTGCATAGGGCGGTAACATCTGCCGCATAATTCCTGAACAACATTTTCCCTCTGAAATACCCCATACTGAGAAAAAAAGGAGACTCCAAAATAGGTGTCGTGTGTGTTTAAAGATAGAGATAACAAAAATGTCAGGGTGCATTTACTTCGTTTCTTGTACTGTAGATGAAACGTTTGTCCTATACAAAACTCATTTGTGAAAAAAAACATAAAAATTTAATTTTTCATACCTACATTGTATTAATTCCTGCAAAAAAATAAGAGATGAGCTCAAACTACACGTTAAAAAAATGTCAAAATCACACGCACTCTACAGTCAATTCAATAGGCACCAATCAACCTATGAGTTTATATTTAGGAGACATGCAGTAACTGGCACAAGCAAGCAGAACAAGCTTCTCATGGTGCAGATGTTGACAAAGCAGGATTTTAACAGGTTGCCGACACAGGACGAGTATGCTCGTCCTGAGCAGCGAGCACTTCGCGCATTAGGACGAGCATACTCGTCCTGTGTGACAGCCGTCTGTGCCGTCTCTGTGTGTGCGATCGAGAGCGGGGCAACGGCTGTAATACACAGCCACGGCCCCGCTCTGACAGCGGAGAGAAGAGAAACATCTTCTCTCCGCTGTTAACCCTTTGAACGCCGCGATGACAGCTGATCGCGGCGTTCAAAGAGGGGGGACTGCACATTGATCGCGTCACAGAAGATAACTGTGACGCGATCAAAGCCCACAACTCGTATGGCCAGACAGCCCAGGGTCCAGTGAAGGACCCCAGGGCTGTCGGAACATATTTCCTGTTGTTAGGGCATACTGAGGTATGCCCTAACAACTGCCTGTGTACGATCAGTAACAGGCTAATGTACTGGCATATAGATCTATGCCAGTACATTACAGTTACAAAATAAAAATAAAAATGATAAATCCCTTTATGGGATTAAAAAAAAAAGTTAAATGAATGTAAAAAAAAAATAATGGTAAATAAATAAATAAAAAGTAAATAAAATACACAGAAACACACATTTTTTATAATAAATAAACTTTTTAAAATATAAGTCCCAAAACATGAAATAATATAGACATATTTGGTATCGCCATGACCGTAACAACCTGTACAACAAATGTATAACATTATTTATGATGATCGGTGTATGGTGTAAAAAAAAAAATATTAAAACTGCTGCACAACTGCTTTTTTTCTGCATTTTTATCTAATTAAAAAGTTATAGAAATTAAACGATAATGTATTTGTACCAAAAAATGGTACGTACATAAAGTACAACTCGTCCCGCAAAAAACAAAGTCTCATACAACTACGTCGTACAAAAAATAAAAGCGTTATGAGCGTCGGGATGCAAAGAGGGAAATTTAAAAAAAATTGCTCTGTCCTCAAGGCTAAAATTTGCCATGTCCTTAAGGGGTTAACCCACAGCACTTCAAGGTGATTCTCTAACAAGTAAACAACCACACCAACCAATCAGAGGCCTTGCTCATCGATATATGCTAATGAGCTGGTGTCTGTCAAAAGGGGCACAAGCAACTTCTTTCCAATAAAATACTCCTAAATATTCTATTCTAGTTTGGACTTTCTATAGGGGTAGGGTTTTCAGCGAGGGTGGGTCATTTAGCAGCCAGGTCCCTTTCCATTGTCTTGCCATAGGCCTCCCACTCTCCCTAAGGTCAAAGTTTCTCTGACTACGGACACATAAATAGAGCTGAGGTTTACTAGTCAATGTGGGAAGGGAGATTGCTCATGGGCATTGTACATTGTGCATAGCTACCACAAACATGGCAGTTTCCACTTCTTGGTTTTGTCTTTTTCTCCTACAGCTTGACTGGCCTCTATCCTTTTTCCAGCCAGTAGCAGCACTCCCATTTCATACACTCTACACATCATCAATCAAAGTGTGCTTTTGCAGGGGAGAGGAGAACGGATCCTCATTCCATCATATGGTAGGCTTGACAGCACCTAGCACAACGGAAACAGGAAGAATGTATAGGGATATGAATTGTGTGTGCAGTATATGGCAGCAAGATTTGTGTATACAGCATAAGGGTAGATTGTTTGTTTGTATAGTATAGAAATGCAAGCACCCCTGCTGAAAAGAGTTGTCCTACAGAAAGGCAGAAGTAAAATGGAGCATTGAATAGAATGGAAGTGAAATACAGTTGAGGTGCTTCTTTTGCCACCTGCTCATTAAAATATATCAAAAAGCCAGCTGCGTGATTGGCTGAAACTATAGCTTAGTGGTTAGAGCATCGCCTTTCAGTGCTGGGGTTTAAAGTTCAAATCCCACCTTGACAACGTCTCTTCAATTTATGAGGCTTTCCTGCTTGTGCTCTTTTTTTACCCCCTTCTAAATGAAAAAAAAAATCAAGTAAAGCCTCATTCACTCAGTTGTGTTTTGGTCAGTATTATACTTCAGTGTTTGCAAGCCAAACTTCAGGAGTGGATCCAAAACAAGGAAGACGTGCAAATCCTTCCACTATGAGAGCTTTACGCTGACACTGATGTCATCGCTGTGTATTTGGATCGATCACCCCAATCACCAAGGCTGGCTGCATAGTGGACTGCAACTGCTTCATGGGTGGGGTGGACTTATCCCATCAAGTCATTAAGCCCTACGGTGCCATGCGTCAGACTGAAACATGGTACAAGACGCTAAGTCCGCCTCACCCAAACTGCATGGTATGATGCGTTTGTGTTGGCCAGGTATACAGGAAAATGTGACCTATTCATCCGATTCTGGAAGAAGGTTCTCAAGGCCCTTATCTTTGGGAATCCAGAAGGGGAGGGCACTGCATAGGGCGGTAACATCTGCCGCATAATTCCTGAACAACATTTTCCTTCTGAAATACACCATACTGAGAAAAAAAGGAGACTCCAAAATAGGTGTCGTGTGTGTTTAAAGATAGAGATAACAAAAATGTCAGGGTGCATTTACTTCGTTTCTTGTACTGTAGATGAAACGTTTGTCCTATACAAAACTCATTTGTGAAAAAAACCATAAAAATTTAATTTTTCATACCTACATTGTATTAATTCCTGCAAAAAAATAAGAGATGAGCTCAAACTACACGTTAAAAAAATGTCAAAATCACACGCACTCTACAGTCAATTCAATAGGCACCAATCAACCTATGAGTTTATATTTAGGAGACATGCAGTAACTGGCACAAGCAAGCAGAACAAGCTTCTCATGGTGCAGATGTTGACAAAGCAGGATTTTAACCCACAGCACTTCAAGGTGATTCTCTAACAAGTAAACAACCACACCAACCAATCAGAGGCCTTGCTCATCGATATATGCTAATGAGCTGGTGTCTGTCAAAAGGGGCACAAGCAACTTCTTTCCAATAAAATACTCCTAAATATTCTATTCTAGTTTGGACTTTCTATAGGGGTAGGGTTTTCAGCGAGGGTGGGTCATTTAGCAGCCAGGTCCCTTTCCATTGTCTTGCCATAGGCCTCCCACTCTCCCTAAGGTCAAAGTTTCTCTGACTACGGACACATAAATAGAGCTGAGGTTTACTAGTCAATGTGGGAAGGGAGATTGCTCATGGGCATTGTACATTGTGCATAGCTACCACAAACATGGCAGTTTCCACTTCTCGGTTTTGTCTTTTTCTCCTACAGCTTGACTGGCCTCTATCCTTTTTCCAGCCAGTAGCAGCACTCCCATTTCATACACTCTACACATCATCAATCAAAGTGTGCTTTTGCAGGGGAGAGGAGAACGGATCCTCATTCCATCATATGGTAGGCTTGACAGCACCTAGCACAACGGAAACAGGAAGAATGTATAGGGATATGAATTGTGTGTGCAGTATATGGCAGCAAGATTTGTGTATACAGCATAAGGGTAGATTGTTTGTTTGTATAGTATAGAAATGCAAGCACCCCTGCTGAAAAGAGTTGTCCTACAGAAAGGCAGAAGTAAAATGGAGCATTGAATAGAATGGAAGTGAAATACAGTTGAGGTGCTTCTTTTGCCACCTGCTCATTAAAATATATCAAAAAGCCAGCTGCGTGATTGGCTGAAACTATAGCTTAGTGGTTAGAGCATCGCCTTTCAGTGCTGGGGTTTAAAGTTCAAATCCCACCTTGACAACGTCTCTTCAATTTATGAGGCTTTCCTGCTTGTGCTCTTTTTTTACCCCCTTCTAAATGAAAAAAAAAATCAAGTAAAGCCTCATTCACTCAGTTGTGTTTTGGTCAGTATTATACTTCAGTGTTTGCAAGCCAAACTTCAGGAGTGGATCCAAAACAAGGAAGACGTGCAAATCCTTCCACTATGATAGCTTTACGCTGACACTGATGTCATCGCTGTGTATTTGGATCGATCACCCCAATCACCAAGGCTGGCTGCATAGTGGACTGCAACTGCTTCATGGGTGGGGTGGACTTATCCCATCAAGTCATTAAGCCCTACGGTGCCATGCGTCAGACTGAAACATGGTACAAGACGCTAAGTCCGCCTCACCCAAACTGCATGGTATGATGCGTTTGTGTTGGCCAGGTATACAGGAAAATGTGACCGATTCATCCGATTCTGGAAGAAGGTTCTCAAGGCCCTTATCTTTGGGAATCCAGAAGGGGAGGGCACTGCATAGGGCGGTAACATCTGCCGCATAATTCCTGAACAACATTTTCCCTCTGAAATACCCCATACTGAGAAAAAAAGGAGACTCCAAAATAGGTGTCGTGTGTGTTTAAAGATAGAGATAACAAAAATGTCAGGGTGCATTTACTTCGTTTCTTGTACTGTAGATGAAACGTTTGTCCTATACAAAACTCATTTGTGAAAAAAAACATAAAAATTTAATTTTTCATACCTACATTGTATTAATTCCTGCAAAAAAATAAGAGATGAGCTCAAACTACACGTTAAAAAAATGTCAAAATCACACGCACTCTACAGTCAATTCAATAGGCACCAATCAACCTATGAGTTTATATTTAGGAGACATGCAGTAACTGGCACAAGCAAGCAGAACAAGCTTCTCATGGTGCAGATGTTGACAAAGCAGGATTTTAACCCACAGCACTTCAAGGTGATTCTCTAACAAGTAAACAACCACACCAACCAATCAGAGGCCTTGCTCATCGATATATGCTAATGAGCTGGTGTCTGTCAAAAGGGGCACAAGCAACTTCTTTCCAATAAAATACTCCTAAATATTCTATTCTAGTTTGGACTTTCTATAGGGGTAGGGTTTTCAGCGAGGGTGGGTCATTTAGCAGCCAGGTCCCTTTCCATTGTCTTGCCATAGGCCTCCCACTCTCCCTAAGGTCAAAGTTTCTCTGACTACGGACACATAAATAGAGCTGAGGTTTACTAGTCAATGTGGGAAGGGAGATTGCTCATGGGCATTGTACATTGTGCATAGCTACCACAAACATGGCAGTTTCCACTTCTCGGTTTTGTCTTTTTCTCCTACAGCTTGACTGGCCTCTATCCTTTTTCCAGCCAGTAGCAGCACTCCCATTTCATACACTCTACACATCATCAATCAAAGTGTGCTTTTGCAGGGGAGAGGAGAACGGATCCTCATTCCATCATATGGTAGGCTTGACAGCACCTAGCACAACGGAAACAGGAAGAATGTATAGGGATATGAATTGTGTGTGCAGTATATGGCAGCAAGATTTGTGTATACAGCATAAGGGTAGATTGTTTGTTTGTATAGTATAGAAATGCAAGCACCCCTGCTGAAAAGAGTTGTCCTACAGAAAGGCAGAAGTAAAATGGAGCATTGAATAGAATGGAAGTGAAATACAGTTGAGGTGCTTCTTTTGCCACCTGCTCATTAAAATATATCAAAAAGCCAGCTGCGTGATTGGCTGAAACTATAGCTTAGTGGTTAGAGCATCGCCTTTCAGTGCTGGGGTTTAAAGTTCAAATCCCACCTTGACAACGTCTCTTCAATTTATGAGGCTTTCCTGCTTGTGCTCTTTTTTTACCCCCTTCTAAATGAAAAAAAAAATCAAGTAAAGCCTCATTCACTCAGTTGTGTTTTGGTCAGTATTATACTTCAGTGTTTGCAAGCCAAACTTCAGGAGTGGATCCAAAACAAGGAAGACGTGCAAATCCTTCCACTATGAGAGCTTTACGCTGACACTGATGTCATCGCTGTGTATTTGGATCGATCACCCCAATCACCAAGGCTGGCTGCATAGTGGACTGCAACTGCTTCATGGGTGGGGTGGACTTATCCCATCAAGTCATTAAGCCCTACGGTGCCATGCGTCAGACTGAAACATGGTACAAGACGCTAAGTCCGCCTCACCCAAACTGCATGGTATGATGCGTTTGTGTTGGCCAGGTATACAGGAAAATGTGACCTATTCATCCGATTCTGGAAGAAGGTTCTCAAGGCCCTTATCTTTGGGAATCCAGAAGGGGAGGGCACTGCATAGGGCGGTAACATCTGCCGCATAATTCCTGAACAACATTTTCCTTCTGAAATACACCATACTGAGAAAAAAAGGAGACTCCAAAATAGGTGTCGTGTGTGTTTAAAGATAGAGATAACAAAAATGTCAGGGTGCATTTACTTCGTTTCTTGTACTGTAGATGAAACGTTTGTCCTATACAAAACTCATTTGTGAAAAAAACCATAAAAATTTAATTTTTCATACCTACATTGTATTAATTCCTGCAAAAAAATAAGAGATGAGCTCAAACTACACGTTAAAAAAATGTCAAAATCACACGCACTCTACAGTCAATTCAATAGGCACCAATCAACCTATGAGTTTATATTTAGGAGACATGCAGTAACTGGCACAAGCAAGCAGAACAAGCTTCTCATGGTGCAGATGTTGACAAAGCAGGATTTTAACCCACAGCACTTCAAGGTGATTCTCTAACAAGTAAACAACCACACCAACCAATCAGAGGCCTTGCTCATCGATATATGCTAATGAGCTGGTGTCTGTCAAAAGGGGCACAAGCAACTTCTTTCCAATAAAATACTCCTAAATATTCTATTCTAGTTTGGACTTTCTATAGGGGTAGGGTTTTCAGCGAGGGTGGGTCATTTAGCAGCCAGGTCCCTTTCCATTGTCTTGCCATAGGCCTCCCACTCTCCCTAAGGTCAAAGTTTCTCTGACTACGGACACATAAATAGAGCTGAGGTTTACTAGTCAATGTGGGAAGGGAGATTGCTCATGGGCATTGTACATTGTGCATAGCTACCACAAACATGGCAGTTTCCACTTCTCGGTTTTGTCTTTTTCTCCTACAGCTTGACTGGCCTCTATCCTTTTTCCAGCCAGTAGCAGCACTCCCATTTCATACACTCTACACATCATCAATCAAAGTGTGCTTTTGCAGGGGAGAGGAGAACGGATCCTCATTCCATCATATGGTAGGCTTGACAGCACCTAGCACAACGGAAACAGGAAGAATGTATAGGGATATGAATTGTGTGTGCAGTATATGGCAGCAAGATTTGTGTATACAGCATAAGGGTAGATTGTTTGTTTGTATAGTATAGAAATGCAAGCACCCCTGCTGAAAAGAGTTGTCCTACAGAAAGGCAGAAGTAAAATGGAGCATTGAATAGAATGGAAGTGAAATACAGTTGAGGTGCTTCTTTTGCCACCTGCTCATTAAAATATATCAAAAAGCCAGCTGCGTGATTGGCTGAAACTATAGCTTAGTGGTTAGAGCATCGCCTTTCAGTGCTGGGGTTTAAAGTTCAAATCCCACCTTGACAACGTCTCTTCAATTTATGAGGCTTTCCTGCTTGTGCTCTTTTTTTACCCCCTTCTAAATGAAAAAAAAAATCAAGTAAAGCCTCATTCACTCAGTTGTGTTTTGGTCAGTATTATACTTCAGTGTTTGCAAGCCAAACTTCAGGAGTGGATCCAAAACAAGGAAGACGTGCAAATCCTTCCACTATGATAGCTTTACGCTGACACTGATGTCATCGCTGTGTATTTGGATCGATCACCCCAATCACCAAGGCTGGCTGCATAGTGGACTGCAACTGCTTCATGGGTGGGGTGGACTTATCCCATCAAGTCATTAAGCCCTACGGTGCCATGCGTCAGACTGAAACATGGTACAAGACGCTAAGTCCGCCTCACCCAAACTGCATGGTATGATGCGTTTGTGTTGGCCAGGTATACAGGAAAATGTGACCGATTCATCCGATTCTGGAAGAAGGTTCTCAAGGCCCTTATCTTTGGGAATCCAGAAGGGGAGGGCACTGCATAGGGCGGTAACATCTGCCGCATAATTCCTGAACAACATTTTCCCTCTGAAATACCCCATACTGAGAAAAAAAGGAGACTCCAAAATAGGTGTCGTGTGTGTTTAAAGATAGAGATAACAAAAATGTCAGGGTGCATTTACTTCGTTTCTTGTACTGTAGATGAAACGTTTGTCCTATACAAAACTCATTTGTGAAAAAAAACATAAAAATTTAATTTTTCATACCTACATTGTATTAATTCCTGCAAAAAAATAAGAGATGAGCTCAAACTACACGTTAAAAAAATGTCAAAATCACACGCACTCTACAGTCAATTCAATAGGCACCAATCAACCTATGAGTTTATATTTAGGAGACATGCAGTAACTGGCACAAGCAAGCAGAACAAGCTTCTCATGGTGCAGATGTTGACAAAGCAGGATTTTAACCCACAGCACTTCAAGGTGATTCTCTAACAAGTAAACAACCACACCAACCAATCAGAGGCCTTGCTCATCGATATATGCTAATGAGCTGGTGTCTGTCAAAAGGGGCACAAGCAACTTCTTTCCAATAAAATACTCCTAAATATTCTATTCTAGTTTGGACTTTCTATAGGGGTAGGGTTTTCAGCGAGGGTGGGTCATTTAGCAGCCAGGTCCCTTTCCATTGTCTTGCCATAGGCCTCCCACTCTCCCTAAGGTCAAAGTTTCTCTGACTACGGACACATAAATAGAGCTGAGGTTTACTAGTCAATGTGGGAAGGGAGATTGCTCATGGGCATTGTACATTGTGCATAGCTACCACAAACATGGCAGTTTCCACTTCTCAGTTTTGTCTTTTTCTCCTACAGCTTGACTGGCCTCTATCCTTTTTCCAGCCAGTAGCAGCACTCCCATTTCATACACTCTACACATCATCAATCAAAGTGTGCTTTTGCAGGGGAGAGGAGAACGGATCCTCATTCCATCATATGGTAGGCTTGACAGCACCTAGCACAACGGAAACAGGAAGAATGTATAGGGATATGAATTGTGTGTGCAGTATATGGCAGCAAGATTTGTGTATACAGCATAAGGGTAGATTGTTTGTTTGTATAGTATAGAAATGCAAGCACCCCTGCTGAAAAGAGTTGTCCTACAGAAAGGCAGAAGTAAAATGGAGCATTGAATAGAATGGAAGTGAAATACAGTTGAGGTGCTTCTTTTGCCACCTGCTCATTAAAATATATCAAAAAGCCAGCTGCGTGATTGGCTGAAACTATAGCTTAGTGGTTAGAGCATCGCCTTTCAGTGCTGGGGTTTAAAGTTCATATCCCACCTTGACAACGTCTCTTCAATTTATGAGGCTTTCCTGCTTGTGCTCTTTTTTTACCCCCTTCTAAATGAAAAAAAAAAATCAAGTAAAGCCTCATTCACTCAGTTGTGTTTTGGTCAGTATTATACTTCAGTGTTTGCAAGCCAAACTTCAGGAGTGGATCCAAAACAAGGAAGACGTGCAAATCCTTCCACTATGATAGCTTTACGCTGACACTGATGTCATCGCTGTGTATTTGGATCGATCACCCCAATCACCAAGCCTGGCTGCATAGTGGACTGCAACTGCTTCATGGGTGGGGTGGACTTATCCCATCAAGTCATTAAGCCCTACGGTGCCATGCGTCAGACTGAAACATGGTACAAGACGCTAAGTCCGCCTCACCCAAACTGCATGGTATGATGCGTTTGTGTTGGCCAGGTATACAGGAAAATGTGACCGATTCATCCGATTCTGGAAGAAGGTTCTCAAGGCCCTTATCTTTGGGAATCCAGAAGGGGAGGGCACTGCATAGGGCGGTAACATCTGCCGCATAATTCCTGAACAACATTTTCCCTCTGAAATACCCCATACTGAGAAAAAAAGGAGACTCCAAAATAGGTGTCGTGTGTGTTTAAAGATAGAGATAACAAAAATGTCAGGGTGCATTTACTTCGTTTCTTGTACTGTAGATGAAACGTTTGTCCTATACAAAACTCATTTGTGAAAAAAACCATAAAAATTTAATTTTTCATACCTACATTGTATTAATTCCTGCAAAAAAATAAGAGATGAGCTCAAACTACACGTTAAAAAAATGTCAAAATCACACGCACTCTACAGTCAATTCAATAGGCACCAATCAACCTATGAGTTTATATTTAGGAGACATGCAGTAACTGGCACAAGCAAGCAGAACATGCTTCTCATGGTGCAGATGTTGACAAAGCAGGATTTTAACTGGTTGCCGACACAGGACGAGTATGCTCGTCCTGAGCAGCGAGCACTTCGCGCATTAGGACGAGCATACTCGTCCTGTGTGACAGCCGTCTGTGCCGTCTCTGTGTGTGCGATCGAGAGCGGGGCAACGGCTGTAATACACAGCCACGGCCCCGCTCTGACAGCGGAGAGAAGAGAAACATCTTCTCTCCGCTGTTAACCCTTTGAACGCCGCGATGACAGCTGATCGCGGCGTTCAAAGAGGGGGGACTGCACATTGATCGCGTCACAGAAGATAACTGTGACGCGATCAAAGCCCACAACTCGTATGGCCAGACAGCCCAGGGTCCAGTGAAGGACCCCAGGGCTGTCGGAACATATTTCCTGTTGTTAGGGCATACTGAGGTATGCCCTAACAACTGCCTGTGTACGATCAGTAACAGGCTAATGTACTGGCATATAGATCTATGCCAGTACATTACAGTTACAAAATAAAAATAAAAATGATAAATCCCTTTATGGGATTAAAAAAAAAAGTTAAATGAATGTAAAAAAAAAATAATGGTAAATAAATAAATAAAAAGTAAATAAAATACACAGAAACACACATTTTTTATAATAAATAAACTTTTTAAAATATAAGTCCCAAAACATGAAATAATATAGACATATTTGGTATCGCCATGACCGTAACAACCTGTACAACAAATGTATAACATTATTTATGATGATCGGTGTATGGTGTAAAAAAAAAAATATTAAAACTGCTGCACAACTGCTTTTTTTCTGCATTTTTATCTAATTAAAAAGTTATAGAAATTAAACGATAATGTATTTGTACCAAAAAATGGTACGTACATAAAGTACAACTCGTCCCGCAAAAAACAAAGTCTCATACAACTACGTCGTACAAAAAATAAAAGCGTTATGAGCGTCGGGATGCAAAGAGGGAAATTTAAAAAAAATTGCTCTGTCCTCAAGGCTAAAATTTGCCATGTCCTTAAGGGGTTAACCCACAGCACTTCAAGGTGATTCTCTAACAAGTAAACAACCACACCAACCAATCAGAGGCCTTGCTCATCGATATATGCTAATGAGCTGGTGTCTGTCAAAAGGGGCACAAGCAACTTCTTTCCAATAAAATACTCCTAAATATTCTATTCTAGTTTGGACTTTCTATAGGGGTAGGGTTTTCAGCGAGGGTGGGTCATTTAGCAGCCAGGTCCCTTTCCATTGTCTTGCCATAGGCCTCCCACTCTCCCTAAGGTCAAAGTTTCTCTGACTACGGACACATAAATAGAGCTGAGGTTTACTAGTCAATGTGGGAAGGGAGATTGCTCATGGGCATTGTACATTGTGCATAGCTACCACAATCATGGCAGTTTCCACTTCTCGGTTTTGTCTTTTTCTCCTACAGGTTGACTGGCCTCTATCCTTTTTCCAGCCAGTAGCAGCACTCCCATTTCATACACTCTACACATCATCAATCAAAGTGTGCTTTTGCAGGGGAGAGGAGAACGGATCCTCATTCCATCAAATGGTAGGCTTGACAGCACCTAGCACAACGGAAACAGGAAGAATGTATAGGGATATGAATTGTGTGTGCAGTATATGGCAGCAAGATTTGTGTATACAGCATAAGGGTAGATTGTTTGTTTGTATAGTATAGAAATGCAAGCACCCCTGCTGAAAAGAGTTGTCCTACAGAAAGGCAGAAGTAAAATGGAGCATTGAATAGAATGGAAGTGAAATACAGTTGAGGTGCTTCTTTTGCCACCTGCTCATTAAAATATATCAAAAAGCCAGCTGCGTGATTGGCTGAAACTATAGCTTAGTGGTTAGAGCATCGCCTTTCAGTGCTGGGGTTTAAAGTTCAAATCCCACCTTGACAACGTCTCTTCAATTTATGAGGCTTTCCTGCTTGTGCTCTTTTTTTACCCCCTTCTAAATGAAAAAAAAAATCAAGTAAAGCCTCATTCACTCAGTTGTGTTTTGGTCAGTATTATACTTCAGTGTTTGCAAGCCAAACTTCAGGAGTGGATCCAAAACAAGGAAGACGTGCAAATCCTTCCACTATGATAGCTTTACGCTGACACTGATGTCATCGCTGTGTATTTGGATCGATCACCCCAATCACCAAGGCTGGCTGCATAGTGGACTGCAACTGCTTCATGGGTGGGGTGGACTTATCCCATCAAGTCATTAAGCCCTACGGTGCCATGGGTCAGACTGAAACATGGTACAAGACGCTAAGTCCGCCTCACCCAAACAACGTCTCTTCAATTTATGAGGCTTTCCTGCTTGTGCTCTTTTTTTACCCCCTTCTAAATGAAAAAAAAAATCAAGTAAAGCCTCATTCACTCAGTTGTGTTTTGGTCAGTATTATACTTCAGTGTTTGCAAGCCAAACTTCAGGAGTGGATCCAAAACAAGGAAGACGTGCAAATCCTTCCACTATGATAGCTTTACGCTGACACTGATGTCATCGCTGTGTATTTGGATCGATCACCCCAATCACCAAGGCTGGCTGCATAGTGGACTGCAACTGCTTCATGGGTGGGGTGGACTTATCCCATCAAGTCATTAAGCCCTACGGTGCCATGCGTCAGACTGAAACATGGTACAAGACGCTAAGTCCGCCTCACCCAAACTGCATGGTATGATGCGTTTGTGTTGGCCAGGTATACAGGAAAATGTGACCGATTCATCCGATTCTGGAAGAAGGTTCTCAAGGCCCTTATCTTTGGGAATCCAGAAGGGGAGGGCACTGCATAGGGCGGTAACATCTGCCGCATAATTCCTGAACAACATTTTCCCTCTGAAATACCCCATACTGAGAAAAAAAGGAGACTCCAAAATAGGTGTCGTGTGTGTTTAAAGATAGAGATAACAAAAATGTCAGGGTGCATTTACTTCGTTTCTTGTACTGTAGATGAAACGTTTGTCCTATACAAAACTCATTTGTGAAAAAAACCATAAAAATTTAATTTTTCATACCTACATTGTATTAATTCCTGCAAAAAAATAAGAGATGAGCTCAAACTACACGTTAAAAAAATGTCAAAATCACACGCACTCTACAGTCAATTCAATAGGCACCAATCAACCTATGAGTTTATATTTAGGAGACATGCAGTAACTGGCACAAGCAAGCAGAACAAGCTTCTCATGGTGCAGATGTTGACAAAGCAGGATTTTAACCCACAGCACTTCAAGGTGATTCTCTAACAAGTAAACAACCACACCAACCAATCAGAGGCCTTGCTCATCGATATATGCTAATGAGCTGGTGTCTGTCAAAAGGGGCACAAGCAACTTCTTTCCAATAAAATACTCCTAAATATTCTATTCTAGTTTGGACTTTCTATAGGGGTAGGGTTTTCAGCGAGGGTGGGTCATTTAGCAGCCAGGTCCCTTTCCATTGTCTTGCCACTCTCCCTAAGGTCAAAGTTTCTCTGACTACGGACACATAAATAGAGCTGAGGTTTACTAGTCAATGTGGGAAGGGAGATTGCTCATGGGCATTGTACATTGTGCATAGCTACCACAAACATGGCAGTTTCCACTTCTCGGTTTTGTCTTTTTCTCCTACAGCTTGACTGGCCTCTATCCTTTTTCCAGCCAGTAGCAGCACTCCCATTTCATACACTCTACACATCATCAATCAAAGTGTGCTTTTGCAGGGGAGAGGAGAACGGATCCTCATTCCATCATATGGTAGGCTTGACAGCACCTAGCACAACGGAAACAGGAAGAATGTATAGGGATATGAATTGTGTGTGCAGTATATGGCAGCAAGATTTGTGTATACAGCATAAGGGTAGATTGTTTGTTTGTATAGTATAGAAATGCAAGCACCCCTGCTGAAAAGAGTTGTCCTACAGAAAGGCAGAAGTAAAATGGAGCATTGAATAGAATGGAAGTGAAATACAGTTGAGGTGCTTCTTTTGCCACCTGCTCATTAAAATATATCAAAAAGCCAGCTGCGTGATTGGCTGAAACTATAGCTTAGTGGTTAGAGCATCGCCTTTCAGTGCTGGGGTTTAAAGTTCAAATCCCACCTTGACAACGTCTCTTCAATTTATGAGGCTTTCCTGCTTGTGCTCTTTTTTTACCCCCTTCTAAATGAAAAAAAAAATCAAGTAAAGCCTCATTCACTCAGTTGTGTTTTGGTCAGTATTATACTTCAGTGTTTGCAAGCCAAACTTCAGGAGTGGATCCAAAACAAGGAAGACGTGCAAATCCTTCCACTATGATAGCTTTACGCTGACACTGATGTCATCGCTGTGTATTTGGATCGATCACCCCAATCACCAAGCCTGGCTGCATAGTGGACTGCAACTGCTTCATGGGTGGGGTGGACTTATCCCATCAAGTCATTAAGCCCTACGGTGCCATGCGTCAGACTGAAACATGGTACAAGACGCTAAGTCCGCCTCACCCAAACTGCATGGTATGATGCGTTTGTGTTGGCCAGGTATACAGGAAAATGTGACCGATTCATCCGATTCTGGAAGAAGGTTCTCAAGGCCCTTATCTTTGGGAATCCAGAAGGGGAGGGCACTGCATAGGGCGGTAACATCTGCCGCATAATTCCTGAACAACATTTTCCCTCTGAAATACCCCATACTGAGAAAAAAAGGAGACTCCAAAATAGGTGTCGTGTGTGTTTAAAGATAGAGATAACAAAAATGTCAGGGTGCATTTACTTCGTTTCTTGTACTGTAGATGAAACGTTTGTCCTATACAAAACTCATTTGTGAAAAAAAACATAAAAATTTAATTTTTCATACCTACATTGTATTAATTCCTGCAAAAAAATAAGAGATGAGCTCAAACTACACGTTAAAAAAATGTCAAAATCACACGCACTCTACAGTCAATTCAATAGGCACCAATCAACCTATGAGTTTATATTTAGGAGACATGCAGTAACTGGCACAAGCAAGCAGAACAAGCTTCTCATGGTGCAGATGTTGACAAAGCAGGATTTTAACTGGTTGCCGACACAGGACGAGTATGCTCGTCCTGAGCAGCGAGCACTTCGCGCATTAGGACGAGCATACTCGTCCTGTGTGACAGCCGTCTGTGCCGTCTCTGTGTGTGCGATCGAGAGCGGGGCAACGGCTGTAATACACAGCCACGGCCCCGCTCTGACAGCGGAGAGAAGAGAAACATCTTCTCTCCGCTGTTAACCCTTTGAACGCCGCGATGACAGCTGATCGCGGCGTTCAAAGAGGGGGGACTGCACATTGATCGCGTCACAGAAGATAACTGTGACGCGATCAAAGCCCACAACTCGTATGGCCAGACAGCCCAGGGTCCAGTGAAGGACCCCAGGGCTGTCGGAACATATTTCCTGTTGTTAGGGCATACTGAGGTATGCCCTAACAACTGCCTGTGTACGATCAGTAACAGGCTAATGTACTGGCATATAGATCTATGCCAGTACATTACAGTTACAAAATAAAAATAAAAATGATAAATCCCTTTATGGGATTAAAAAAAAAAGTTAAATGAATGTAAAAAAAAAATAATGGTAAATAAATAAATAAAAAGTAAATAAAATACACAGAAACACACATTTTTTATAATAAATAAACTTTTTAAAATATAAGTCCCAAAACATGAAATAATATAGACATATTTGGTATCGCCATGACCGTAACAACCTGTACAACAAATGTATAACATTATTTATGATGATCGGTGTATGGTGTAAAAAAAAAAATATTAAAACTGCTGCACAACTGCTTTTTTTCTGCATTTTTATCTAATTAAAAAGTTATAGAAATTAAACGATAATGTATTTGTACCAAAAAATGGTACGTACATAAAGTACAACTCGTCCCGCAAAAAACAAAGTCTCATACAACTACGTCGTACAAAAAATAAAAGCGTTATGAGCGTCGGGATGCAAAGAGGGAAATTTAAAAAAAATTGCTCTGTCCTCAAGGCTAAAATTTGCCATGTCCTTAAGGGGTTAACCCACAGCACTTCAAGGTGATTCTCTAACAAGTAAACAACCACACCAACCAATCAGAGGCCTTGCTCATCAATATATGCTAATGAGCTGGTGTCTGTCAAAAGGGGCACAAGCAACTTCTTTCCAATAAAATACTCCTAAATATTCTATTCTAGTTTGGACTTTCTATAGGGGTAGGGTTTTCAGCGAGGGTGGGTCATTTAGCAGCCAGGTCCCTTTCCATTGTCTTGCCATAGGCCTCCCACTCTCCCTAAGGTCAAAGTTTCTCTGACTACGGACACATAAATAGAGCTGAGGTTTACTAGTCAATGTGGGAAGGGAGATTGCTCATGGGCATTGTACATTGTGCATAGCTACCACAAACATGGCAGTTTCCACTTCTCGGTTTTGTCTTTTTCTCCTACAGGTTGACTGGCCTCTATCCTTTTTCCAGCCAGTAGCAGCACTCCCATTTCATACACTCTACACATCATCAATCAAAGTGTGCTTTTGCAGGGGAGAGGAGAACGGATCCTCATTCCATCAAATGGTAGGCTTGACAGCACCTAGCACAACGGAAACAGGAAGAATGTATAGGGATATGAATTGTGTGTGCAGTATATGGCAGCAAGATTTGTGTATACAGCATAAGGGTAGATTGTTTGTTTGTATAGTATAGAAATGCAAGCACCCCTGCTGAAAAGAGTTGTCCTACAGAAAGGCAGAAGTAAAATGGAGCATTGAATAGAATGGAAGTGAAATACAGTTGAGGTGCTTCTTTTGCCACCTGCTCATTAAAATATATCAAAAAGCCAGCTGCGTGATTGGCTGAAACTATAGCTTAGTGGTTAGAGCATCGCCTTTCAGTGCTGGGGTTTAAAGTTCAAATCCCACCTTGACAACATCTCTTCAATTTATGAGGCTTTCCTGCTTGTGCTCTTTTTTTACCCCCTTCTAAATGAAAAAAAAAAATCAAGTAAAGCCTCATTCACTCAGTTGTGTTTTGGTCAGTATTATACTTCAGTGTTTGCAAGCCAAACTTCAGGAGTGGATCCAAAACAAGGAAGACGTGCAAATCCTTCCACTATGATAGCTTTACGCTGACACTGATGTCATCGCTGTGTATTTGGATCGATCACCCCAATCACCAAGGCTGGCTGCATAGTGGACTGCAACTGCTTCATGGGTGGGGTGGACTTATCCAATCAAGTCATTAAGCCCTACGGTGCCATGGGTCAGACTGAAACATGGTACAAGACGCTAAGTCCGCCTCACCCAAACAACGTCTCTTCAATTTATGAGGCTTTCCTGCTTGTGCTCTTTTTTTACCCCCTTCTAAATGAAAAAAAAAATCAAGTAAAGCCTCATTCACTCAGTTGTGTTTTGGTCAGTATTATACTTCAGTGTTTGCAAGCCAAACTTCAGGAGTGGATCCAAAACAAGGAAGACGTGCAAATCCTTCCACTATGATAGCTTTACGCTGACACTGATGTCATCGCTGTGTATTTGGATCGATCACCCCAATCACCAAGGCTGGCTGCATAGTGGACTGCAACTGCTTCATGGGTGGGGTGGACTTATCCCATCAAGTCATTAAGCCCTACGGTGCCATGCGTCAGACTGAAACATGGTACAAGACGCTAAGTCCGCCTCACCCAAACTGCATGGTATGATGCGTTTGTGTTGGCCAGGTATACAGGAAAATGTGACCGATTCATCCGATTCTGGAAGAAGGTTCTCAAGGCCCTTATCTTTGGGAATCCAGAAGGGGAGGGCACTGCATAGGGCGGTAACATCTGCCGCATAATTCCTGAACAACATTTTCCCTCTGAAATACCCCATACTGAGAAAAAAAGGAGACTCCAAAATAGGTGTCGTGTGTGTTTAAAGATAGAGATAACAAAAATGTCAGGGTGCATTTACTTCGTTTCTTGTACTGTAGATGAAACGTTTGTCCTATACAAAACTCATTTGTGAAAAAAACCATAAAAATTTAATTTTTCATACCTACATTGTATTAATTCCTGCAAAAAAATAAGAGATGAGCTCAAACTACACGTTAAAAAAATGTCAAAATCACACGCACTCTACAGTCAATTCAATAGGCACCAATCAACCTATGAGTTTATATTTAGGAGACATGCAGTAACTGGCACAAGCAAGCAGAACAAGCTTCTCATGGTGCAGATGTTGACAAAGCAGGATTTTAACTGGTTGCCGACACAGGACGAGTATGCTCGTCCTGAGCAGCGAGCACTTCGCGCATTAGGACGAGCATACTCGTCCTGTGTGACAGCCGTCTGTGCCGTCTCTGTGTGTGCGATCGAGAGCGGGGCAACGGCTGTAATACACAGCCACGGCCCAGCTCTGACAGCGGAGAGAAGAGAAACATCTTCTCTCCGCTGTTAACCCTTTGAACGCCGCGATGACAGCTGATCGCGGCGTTCAAAGAGGGGGGACTGCACATTGATCGCGTCACAGAAGATAACTGTGACGCGATCAAAGCCCACAACTCGTATGGCCAGACAGCCCAGGGTCCAGTGAAGGACCCCAGGGCTGTCGGAACATATTTCCTGTTGTTAGGGCATACTGAGGTATGCCCTAACAACTGCCTGTGTACGATCAGTAACAGGCTAATGTACTGGCATATAGATCTATGCCAGTACATTACAGTTACAAAATAAAAATAAAAATGATAAATCCCTTTATGGGATTAAAAAAAAAAGTTAAATGAATGTAAAAAAAAAATAATGGTAAATAAATAAATAAAAAGTAAATAAAATACACAGAAACACACATTTTTTATAATAAATAAACTTTTTAAAATATAAGTCCCAAAACATGAAATAATATAGACATATTTGGTATCGCCATGACCGTAACAACCTGTACAACAAATGTATAACATTATTTATGATGATCGGTGTATGGTGTAAAAAAAAAAATATTAAAACTGCTGCACAACTGCTTTTTTTCTGCATTTTTATCTAATTAAAAAGTTATAGAAATTAAACGATAATGTATTTGTACCAAAAAATGGTACGTACATAAAGTACAACTCGTCCCGCAAAAAACAAAGTCTCATACAACTACGTCGTACAAAAAATAAAAGCGTTATGAGCGTCGGGATGCAAAGAGGGAAATTTAAAAAAAATTGCTCTGTCCTCAAGGCTAAAATTTGCCATGTCCTTAAGGGGTTAACCCACAGCACTTCAAGGTGATTCTCTAACAAGTAAACAACCACACCAACCAATCAGAGGCCTTGCTCATCGATATATGCTAATGAGCTGGTGTCTGTCAAAAGGGGCACAAGCAACTTCTTTCCAATAAAATACTCCTAAATATTCTATTCTAGTTTGGACTTTCTATAGGGGTAGGGTTTTCAGCGAGGGTGGGTCATTTAGCAGCCAGGTCCCTTTCCATTGTCTTGCCATAGGCCTCCCACTCTCCCTAAGGTCAAAGTTTCTCTGACTACGGACACATAAATAGAGCTGAGGTTTACTAGTCAATGTGGGAAGGGAGATTGCTCATGGGCATTGTACATTGTGCATAGCTACCACAATCATGACAGTTTCCACTTCTCGGTTTTGTCTTTTTCTCCTACAGGTTGACTGGCCTCTATCCTTTTTCCAGCCAGTAGCAGCACTCCCATTTCATACACTCTACACATCATCAATCAAAGTGTGCTTTTGCAGGGGAGAGGAGAACGGATCCTCATTCCATCATATGGTAGGCTTGACAGCACCTAGCACAACGGAAACAGGAAGAATGTATAGGGATATGAATTGTGTGTGCAGTATATAGCAGCAAGATTTGTGTATACAGCATAAGGGTAGATTGTTTGTTTGTATAGTATAGAAATGCAAGCACCCCTGCTGAAAAGAGTTGTCCTACAGAAAGGCAGAAGTAAAATGGAGCATTGAATAGAATGGAAGTGAAATACAGTTGAGGTGCTTCTTTTGCCACCTGCTCATTAAAATATATCAAAAAGCCAGCTGCGTGATTGCCTGAAACTATAGCTTAGTGGTTAGAGCATCGCCTTTCAGTGCTGGGGTTTAAAGTTCAAATCCCACCTTGACAACGTCTCTTCAATTTATGAGGCTTTCCTGCTTGTGCTCTTTTTTTACCCCCTTCTAAATGAAAAAAAAAAATCAAGTAAAGCCTCATTCACTCAGTTGTGTTTTGGTCAGTATTATACTTCAGTGTTTGCAAGCCAAACTTCAGGAGTGGATCCAAAACAAGGAAGACGTGCAAATCCTTCCACTATGATAGCTTTACGCTGACACTGATGTCATCGCTGTGTATTTGGATCGATCACCCCAATCACCAAGGCTGGCTGCATAGTGGACTGCAACTGCTTCATGGGTGGGGTGGACTTATCCCATCAAGTCATTAAGCCCTACGGTGCCATGGGTCAGACTGAAACATGGTACAAGACGCTAAGTCCGCCTCACCCAAACAACGTCTCTTCAATTTATGAGGCTTTCCTGCTTGTGCTCTTTTTTTACCCCCTTCTAAATGAAAAAAAAAATCAAGTAAAGCCTCATTCACTCAGTTGTGTTTTGGTCAGTATTATACTTCAGTGTTTGCAAGCCAAACTTCAGGAGTGGATCCAAAACAAGGAAGACGTGCAAATCCTTCCACTATGATAGCTTTACGCTGACACTGATGTCATCGCTGTGTATTTGGATCGATCACCCCAATCACCAAGGCTGGCTGCATAGTGGACTGCAACTGCTTCATGGGTGGGGTGGACTTATCCCATCAAGTCATTAAGCCCTACGGTGCCATGCGTCAGACTGAAACATGGTACAAGACGCTAAGTCCGCCTCACCCAAACTGCATGGTATGATGCGTTTGTGTTGGCCAGGTATACAGGAAAATGTGACCGATTCATCCGATTCTGGAAGAAGGTTCTCAAGGCCCTTATCTTTGGGAATCCAGAAGGGGAGGGCACTGCATAGGGCGGTAACATCTGCCGCATAATTCCTGAACAACATTTTCCCTCTGAAATACCCCATACTTAGAAAAAAAGGAGACTCCAAAATAGGTGTCGTGTGTGTTTAAAGATAGAGATAACAAAAATGTCAGGGTGCATTTACTTCGTTTCTTGTACTGTAGATGAAACGTTTGTCCTATACAAAACTCATTTGTGAAAAAAAACATAAAAATTTAATTTTTCATACCTACATTGTATTAATTCCTGCAAAAAAATAAGAGATGAGCTCAAACTACACGTTAAAAAAATGTCAAAATCACACGCACTCTACAGTCAATTCAATAGGCACCAATCAACCTATGAGTTTATATTTAGGAGACATGCAGTAACTGGCACAAGCAAGCAGAACAAGCTTCTCATGGTGCAGATGTTGACAAAGCAGGATTTTAACCCACAGCACTTCAAGGTGATTCTCTAACAAGTAAACAACCACACCAACCAATCAGAGGCCTTGCTCATCGATATATGCTAATGAGCTGGTGTCTGTCAAAAGGGGCACAAGCAACTTCTTTCCAATAAAATACTCCTAAATATTCTATTCTAGTTTGGACTTTCTATAGGGGTAGGGTTTTCAGCGAGGGTGGGTCATTTAGCAGCCAGGTCCCTTTCCATTGTCTTGCCATAGGCCTCCCACTCTCCCTAAGGTCAAAGTTTCTCTGACTACGGACACATAAATAGAGCTGAGGTTTACTAGTCAATGTGGGAAGGGAGATTGCTCATGGGCATTGTACATTGTGCATAGCTACCACAAACATGGCAGTTTCCACTTCTCGGTTTTGTCTTTTTCTCCTACAGCTTGACTGGCCTCTATCCTTTTTCCAGCCAGTAGCAGCACTCCCATTTCATACACTCTACACATCATCAATCAAAGTGTGCTTTTGCAGGGGAGAGGAGAACGGATCCTCATTCCATCATATGGTAGGCTTGACAGCACCTAGCACAACGGAAACAGGAAGAATTTATAGGGATATGAATTGTGTGTGCAGTATATGGCAGCAAGATTTGTGTATACAGCATAAGGGTAGATTGTTTGTTTGTATAGTATAGAAATGCAAGCACCCCTGCTGAAAAGAGTTGTCCTACAGAAAGGCAGAAGTAAAATGGAGCATTGAATAGAATGGAAGTGAAATACAGTTGAGGTGCTTCTTTTGCCACCTGCTCATTAAAATATATCAAAAAGCCAGCTGCGTGATTGGCTGAAACTATAGCTTAGTGGTTAGAGCATCGCCTTTCAGTGCTGGGGTTTAAAGTTCAAATCCCACCTTGACAACGTCTCTTCAATTTATGAGGCTTTCCTGCTTGTGCTCTTTTTTTACCCCCTTCTAAATGAAAAAAAAAATCAAGTAAAGCCTCATTCACTCAGTTGTGTTTTGGTCAGTATTATACTTCAGTGTTTGCAAGCCAAACTTCAGGAGTGGATCCAAAACAAGGAAGACGTGCAAATCCTTCCACTATGATAGCTTTACGCTGACACTGATGTCATCGCTGTGTATTTGGATCGATCACCCCAATCACCAAGGCTGGCTGCATAGTGGACTGCAACTGCTTCATGGGTGGGGTGGACTTATCCCATCAAGTCATTAAGCCCTACGGTGCCATGGGTCAGACTGAAACATGGTACAAGACGCTAAGTCCGCCTCACCCAAACAACGTCTCTTCAATTTATGAGGCTTTCCTGCTTGTGCTCTTTTTTTACCCCCTTCTAAATGAAAAAAAAAAATCAAGTAAAGCCTCATTCACTCAGTTGTGTTTTGGTCAGTATTATACTTCAGTGTTTGCAAGCCAAACTTCAGGAGTGGATCCAAAACAAGGAAGACGTGCAAATCCTTCCACTATGATAGCTTTACGCTGACACTGATGTCATCGCTGTGTATTTGGATCGATCACCCCAATCACCAAGCCTGGCTGCATAGTGGACTGCAACTGCTTCATGGGTGGGGTGGACTTATCCCATCAAGTCATTAAGCCCTACGGTGCCATGCGTCAGACTGAAACATGGTACAAGACGCTAAGTCCGCCTCACCCAAACTGCATGGTATGATGCGTTTGTGTTGGCCAGGTATACAGGAAAATGTGACCGATTCATCCGATTCTGGAAGAAGGTTCTCAAGGCCCTTATCTTTGGGAATCCAGAAGGGGAGGGCACTGCATAGGGCGGTAACATCTGCCGCATAATTCCTGAACAACATTTTCCCTCTGAAATACCCCATACTGAGAAAAAAAGGAGACTCCAAAATAGGTGTCGTGTGTGTTTAAAGATAGAGATAACAAAAATGTCAGGGTGCATTTACTTCGTTTCTTGTACTGTAGATGAAACGTTTGTCCTATACAAAACTCATTTGTGAAAAAAAACATAAAAATTTAATTTTTCATACCTACATTGTATTAATTCCTGCAAAAAAATAAGAGATGAGCTCAAACTACACGTTAAAAAAATGTCAAAATCACACGCACTCTACAGTCAATTCAATAGGCACCAATCAACCTATGAGTTTATATTTAGGAGACATGCAGTAACTGGCACAAGCAAGCAGAACAAGCTTCTCATGGTGCAGATGTTGACAAAGCAGGATTTTAACCCACAGCACTTCAAGGTGATTCTCTAACAAGTAAACAACCACACCAACCAATCAGAGGCCTTGCTCATCGATATATGCTAATGAGCTGGTGTCTGTCAAAAGGGGCACAAGCAACTTCTTTCCAATAAAATACTCCTAAATATTCTATTCTAGTTTGGACTTTCTATAGGGGTAGGGTTTTCAGCGAGGGTGGGTCATTTAGCAGCCAGGTCCCTTTCCATTGTCTTGCCATAGGCCTCCCACTCTCCCTAAGGTCAAAGTTTCTCTGACTACGGACACATAAATAGAGCTGAGGTTTACTAGTCAATGTGGGAAGGGAGATTGCTCATGGGCATTGTACATTGTGCAAAGCTACCACAAACATGGCAGTTTCCACTTCTCAGTTTTGTCTTTTTCTCCTACAGCTTGACTGGCCTCTATCCTTTTTCCAGCCAGTAGCAGCACTCCCATTTCATACACTCTACACATCATCAATCAAAGTGTGCTTTTGCAGGGGAGAGGAGAACGGATCCTCATTCCATCATATGGTAGGCTTGACAGCACCTAGCACAACGGAAACAGGAAGAATGTATAGGGATATGAATTGTGTGTGCAGTATATGGCAGCAAGATTTGTGTATACAGCATAAGGGTAGATTGTTTGTTTGTATAGTATAGAAATGCAAGCACCCCTGCTGAAAAGAGTTGTCCTACAGAAAGGCAGAAGTAAAATGGAGCATTGAATAGAATGGAAGTGAAATACAGTTGAGGTGCTTCTTTTGCCACCTGCTCATTAAAATATATCAAAAAGCCAGCTGCGTGATTGGCTGAAACTATAGCTTAGTGGTTAGAGCATCGCCTTTCAGTGCTGGGGTTTAAAGTTCAAATCCCACCTTGACAACGTCTCTGCAATTTATGAGGCTTTCCTGCTTGTGCTCTTTTTTTACCCCCTTCTAAATGAAAAAAAAAATCAAGTAAAGCCTCATTCACTCAGTTGTGTTTTGGTCAGTATTATACTTCAGTGTTTGCAAGCCAAACTTCAGGAGTGGATCCAAAACAAGGAAGACGTGCAAATCCTTCCACTATGATAGCTTTACGCTGACACTGATGTCATCGCTGTGTATTTGGATCGATCACCCCAATCACCAAGCCTGGCTGCATAGTGGACTGCAACTGCTTCATGGGTGGGGTGGACTTATCCCATCAAGTCATTAAGCCCTACGGTGCCATGCGTCAGACTGAAACATGGTACAAGACGCTAAGTCCGCCTCACCCAAACTGCATGGTATGATGCGTTTGTGTTGGCCAGGTATACAGGAAAATGTGACCGATTCATCCGATTCTGGAAGAAGGCTCTCAAGGCCCTTATCTTTGGGAATCCAGAAGGGGAGGGCACTGCATAGGGCAGTAACATCTGCCGCATAATTCCTGAACAACATTTTCCTTCTGAAATACACCATACTGAGAAAAAAAGGAGACTCCAAAATAGGTGTCGTGTGTGTTTAAAGATAGAGATAACAAAAATGTCAGGGTGCATTTACTTCGTTTCTTGTACTGTAGATGAAACGTTTGTCCTATACAAAACTCATTTGTGAAAAAAAACATAAAAATTTAATTTTTCATACCTACATTGTATTAATTCCTGCAAAAAAATAAGAGATGAGCTCAAACTACACGTTAAAAAAATGTCAAAATCACACGCACTCTACAGTCAATTCAATAGGCACCAATCAACCTATGAGTTTATATTTAGGAGACATGCAGTAACTGGCACAAGCAAGCAGAACAAGCTTCTCATGGTGCAGATGTTGACAAAGCAGGATTTTAACCCACAGCACTTCAAGGTGATTCTCTAACAAGTAAACAACCACACCAACCAATCAGAGGCCTTGCTCATCGATATATGCTAATGAGCTGGTGTCTGTCAAAAGGGGCACAAGCAACTTCTTTCCAATAAAATACTCCTAAATATTCTATTCTAGTTTGGACTTTCTATAGGGGTAGGGTTTTCAGCGAGGGTGGGTCATTTAGCAGCCAGGTCCCTTTCCATTGTCTTGCCATAGGCCTCCCACTCTCCCTAAGGTCAAAGTTTCTCTGACTACGGACACATAAATAGAGCTGAGGTTTACTAGTCAATGTGGGAAGGGAGATTGCTCATGGGCATTGTACATTGTGCATAGCTACCACAAACATGGCAGTTTCCACTTCTCGGTTTTGTCTTTTTCTCCTACAGCTTGACTGGCCTCTATCCTTTTTCCAGCCAGTAGCAGCACTCCCATTTCATACACTCTACACATCATCAATCAAAGTGTGCTTTTGCAGGGGAGAGGAGAACGGATCCTCATTCCATCATATGGTAGGCTTGACAGCACCTAGCACAACGGAAACAGGAAGAATGTATAGGGATATGAATTGTGTGTGCAGTATATGGCAGCAAGATTTGTGTATACAGCATAAGGGTAGATTGTTTGTTTGTATAGTATAGAAATGCAAGCACCCCTGCTGAAAAGAGTTGTCCTACAGAAAGGCAGAAGTAAAATGGAGCATTGAATAGAATGGAAGTGAAATACAGTTGAGGTGCTTCTTTTGCCACCTGCTCATTAAAATATATCAAAAAGCCAGCTGCGTGATTGGCTGAAACTATAGCTTAGTGGTTAGAGCATCGCCTTTCAGTGCTGGGGTTTAAAGTTCAAATCCCACCTTGACAACGTCTCTGCAATTTATGAGGCTTTCCTGCTTGTGCTCTTTTTTTACCCCCTTCTAAATGAAAAAAAAAATCAAGTAAAGCCTCATTCACTCAGTTGTGTTTTGGTCAGTATTATACTTCAGTGTTTGCAAGCCAAACTTCAGGAGTGGATCCAAAACAAGGAAGACGTGCAAATCCTTCCACTATGATAGCTTTACGCTGACACTGATGTCATCGCTGTGTATTTGGATCGATCACCCCAATCACCAAGCCTGGCTGCATAGTGGACTGCAACTGCTTCATGGGTGGGGTGGACTTATCCCATCAAGTCATTAAGCCCTACGGTGCCATGCGTCAGACTGAAACATGGTACAAGACGCTAAGTCCGCCTCACCCAAACTGCATGGTATGATGCGTTTGTGTTGGCCAGGTATACAGGAAAATGTGACCTATTCATCCGATTCTGGAAGAAGGTTCTCAAGGCCCTTATCTTTGGGAATCCAGAAGGGGAGGGCACTGCATAGGGCAGTAACATCTGCCGCATAATTCCTGAACAACATTTTCCTTCTGAAATACCCCATACTGAGAAAAAAAGGAGACTCCAAAATAGGTGTCATGTGTGTTTAAAGATAGAGATAACAAAAATGTCAGGGTGCATTTACTTCGTTTCTTGTACTGTAGATGAAACGTTTGTCCTATACAAAACTCATTTGTGAAAAAAACCATAAAAATTTAATTTTTCATACCTACATTGTATTAATTCCTGCAAAAAAATAAGAGATGAGCTCAAACTACACGTTAAAAAAATGTCAAAATCACACGCACTCTACAGTCAATTCAATAGGCACCAATCAACCTATGAGTTTATATTTAGGAGACATGCAGTAACTGGCACAAGCAAGCAGAACAAGCTTCTCATGGTGCAGATGTTGACAAAGCAGGATTTTAACCCACAGCACTTCAAGGTGATTCTCTAACAAGTAAACAACCACACCAACCAATCAGAGGCCTTGCTCATCGATATATGCTAATGAGCTGGTGTCTGTCAAAAGGGGCACAAGCAACTTCTTTCCAATAAAATACTCCTAAATATTCTATTCTAGTTTGGACTTTCTATAGGGGTAGGGTTTTCAGCGAGGGTGGGTCATTTAGCAGCCAGGTCCCTTTCCATTGTCTTGCCATAGGCCTCCCACTCTCCCTAAGGTCAAAGTTTCTCTGACTACGGACACATAAATAGAGCTGAGGTTTACTAGTCAATGTGGGAAGGGAGATTGCTCATGGGCATTGTACATTGTGCATAGCTACCACAAACATGGCAGTTTCCACTTCTCGGTTTTGTCTTTTTCTCCTACAGCTTGACTGGCCTCTATCCTTTTTCCAGCCAGTAGCAGCACTCCCATTTCATACACTCTACACATCATCAATCAAAGTGTGCTTTTGCAGGGGAGAGGAGAACGGATCCTCATTCCATCATATGGTAGGCTTGACAGCACCTAGCACAACGGAAACAGGAAGAATGTATAGGGATATGAATTGTGTGTGCAGTATATGGCAGCAAGATTTGTGTATACAGCATAAGGGTAGATTGTTTGTTTGTTTGTATAGTATAGAAATGCAAGCACCCCTGCTGAAAAGAGTTGTCCTACAGAAAGGCAGAAGTAAAATGGAGCATTGAATAGAATGGAAGTGAAATACAGTTGAGGTGCTTCTTTTGCCACCTGCTCATTAAAATATATCAAAAAGCCAGCTGCGTGATTGGCTGAAACTATAGCTTAGTGGTTAGAGCATCGCCTTTCAGTGCTGGGGTTTAAAGTTCAAATCCCACCTTGACAACGTCTCTGCAATTTATGAGGCTTTCCTGCTTGTGCTCTTTTTTTACCCCCTTCTAAATGAAAAAAAAAATCAAGTAAAGCCTCATTCACTCAGTTGTGTTTTGGTCAGTATTATACTTCAGTGTTTGCAAGCCAAACTTCAGGAGTGGATCCAAAACAAGGAAGACGTGCAAATCCTTCCACTATGATAGCTTTACGCTGACACTGATGTCATCGCTGTGTATTTGGATCGATCACCCCAATCACCAAGCCTGGCTGCATAGTGGACTGCAACTGCTTCATGGGTGGGGTGGACTTATCCCATCAAGTCATTAAGCCCTACGGTGCCATGCGTCAGACTGAAACATGGTACAAGACGCTAAGTCCGCCTCACCCAAACTGCATGGTATGATGCGTTTGTGTTGGCCAGGTATACAGGAAAATGTGACCTATTCATCCGATTCTGGAAGAAGGTTCTCAAGGCCCTTATCTTTGGGAATCCAGAAGGGGAGGGCACTGCATAGGGCAGTAACATCTGCCGCATAATTCCTGAACAACATTTTCCTTCTGAAATACACCATACTGAGAAAAAAAGGAGACTCCAAAATAGGTGTCGTGTGTGTTTAAAGATAGAGATAACAAAAATGTCAGGGTGCATTTACTTCGTTTCTTGTACTGTAGATGAAACGTTTGTCCTATACAAAACTCATTTGTGAAAAAAACCATAAAAATTTAATTTTTCATACCTACATTGTATTAATTCCTGCAAAAAAATAAGAGATGAGCTCAAACTACACGTTAAAAAAATGTCAAAATCACACGCACTCTACAGTCAATTCAATAGGCACCAATCAACCTATGAGTTTATATTTAGGAGACATGCAGTAACTGGCACAAGCAAGCAGAACAAGCTTCTCATGGTGCAGATGTTGACAAAGCAGGATTTTAACCCACAGCACTTCAAGGTGATTCTCTAACAAGTAAACAACCACACCAACCAATCAGAGGCCTTGCTCATCGATATATGCTAATGAGCTGGTGTCTGTCAAAAGGGGCACAAGCAACTTCTTTCCAATAAAATACTCCTAAATATTCTATTCTAGTTTGGACTTTCTAAAGGGGTAGGGTTTTCAGCGAGGGTGGGTCATTTAGCAGCCAGGTCCCTTTCCATTGTCTTGCCATAGGCCTCCCACTCTCCCTAAGGTCAAAGTTTCTCTGACTACGGACACATAAATAGAGCTGAGGTTTACTAGTCAATGTGGGAAGGGAGATTGCTCATGGGCATTGTACATTGTGCATTGCTACCACAAACATGGCAGTTTCCACTTCTCGGTTTTGTCTTTTTCTCCTACAGCTTGACTGGCCTCTATCCTTTTTCCAGCCAGTAGCAGCACTCCCATTTCATACACATCATCAATCAAAGTGTGCTTTTGCAGGGGAGAGGAGAACGGATCCTCATTCCATCATATGGTAGGCTTGACAGCACCTAGCACAACGGAAACAGGAAGAATGTATAGGGATATGAATTGTGTGTGCAGTATATGGCAGCAAGATTTGTGTATACAGCATAAGGGTAGATTGTTTGTTTGTATAGTATAGAAATGCAAGCACCCCTGCTGAAAAGAGTTGTCCTACAGAAAGGCAGAAGTAAAATGGAGCATTGAATAGAATGGAAGTGAAATACAGTTGAGGTGCTTCTTTTGCCACCTGCTCATTAAAATATATCAAAAAGCCAGCTGCGTGATTGGCTGAAACTATAGCTTAGTGGTTAGAGCATCGCCTTTCAGTGCTGGGGTTTAAAGTTCAAATCCCACCTTGACAACGTCTCTTCAATTTATGAGGCTTTCCTGCTTGTGCTCTTTTTTTACCCCCTTCTAAATGAAAAAAAAAATCAAGTAAAGCCTCATTCACTCAGTTGTGTTTTGGTCAGTATTATACTTCAGTGTTTGCAAGCCAAACTTCAGGAGTGGATCCAAAACAAGGAAGACGTGCAAATCCTTCCACTATGATAGCTTTACGCTGACACTGATGTCATCGCTGTGTATTTGGATCGATCACCCCAATCACCAAGCCTGGCTGCATAGTGGACTGCAACTGCTTCATGGGTGGGGTGGACTTATCCCATCAAGTCATTAAGCCCTACGGTGCCATGCGTCAGACTGAAACATGGTACAAGACGCTAAGTCCGCCTCACCCAAACTGCATGGTATGATGCGTTTGTGTTGGCCAGGTATACAGGAAAATGTGACCGATTCATCCGATTCTGGAAGAAGGTTCTCAAGGCCCTTATCTTTGGGAATCCAGAAGGGGAGGGCACTGCATAGGGCAGTAACATCTGCCGCATAATTCCTGAACAACATTTTCCTTCTGAAATACACCATACTGAGAAAAAAAGGAGACTCCAAAATAGGTGTCGTGTGTGTTTAAAGATAGAGATAACAAAAATGTCAGGGTGCATTTACTTCGTTTCTTGTACTGTAGATGAAACGTTTGTCCTATACAAAACTCATTTGTGAAAAAAACCATAAAAATTTAATTTTTCATACCTACATTGTATTAATTCCTGCAAAAAAATAAGAGATGAGCTCAAACTACACGTTAAAAAAATGTCAAAATCACACGCACTCTACAGTCAATTCAATAGGCACCAATCAACCTATGAGTTTATATTTAGGAGACATGCAGTAACTGGCACAAGCAAGCAGAACAAGCTTCTCATGGTGCAGATGTTGACAAAGCAGGATTTTAACCCACAGCACTTCAAGGTGATTCTCTAACAAGTAAACAACCACACCAACCAATCAGAGGCCTTGCTCATCGATATATGCTAATGAGCTGGTGTCTGTCAAAAGGGGCACAAGCAACTTCTTTCCAATAAAATACTCCTAAATATTCTATTCTAGTTTGGACTTTCTATAGGGGTAGGGTTTTCAGCGAGGGTGGGTCATTTAGCAGCCAGGTCCCTTTCCATTGTCTTGCCATAGGCCTCCCACTCTCCCTAAGGTCAAAGTTTCTCTGACTACGGACACATAAATAGAGCTGAGGTTTACTAGTCAATGTGGGAAGGGAGATTGCTCATGGGCATTGTACATTGTGCATAGCTACCACAAACATGGCAGTTTCCACTTCTCGGTTTTGTCTTTTTCTCCTACAGCTTGACTGGCCTCTATCCTTTTTCCAGCCAGTAGCAGCACTCCCATTTCATACACTCTACACATCATCAATCAAAGTGTGCTTTTGCAGGGGAGAGGAGAACGGATCCTCATTCCATCATATGGTAGGCTTGACAGCACCTAGCACAACGGAAACAGGAAGAATGTATAGGGATATGAATTGTGTGTGCAGTATATGGCAGCAAGATTTGTGTATACAGCATAAGGGTAGATTGTTTGTTTGTATAGTATAGAAATGCAAGCACCCCTGCTGAAAAGAGTTGTCCTACAGAAAGGCAGAAGTAAAATGGAGCATTGAATAGAATGGAAGTGAAATACAGTTGAGGTGCTTCTTTTGCCACCTGCTCATTAAAATATATCAAAAAGCCAGCTGCGTGATTGGCTGAAACTATAGCTTAGTGGTTAGAGCATCGCCTTTCAGTGCTGGGGTTTAAAGTTCAAATCCCACCTTGACAACGTCTCTTCAATTTATGAGGCTTTCCTGCTTGTGCTCTTTTTTTACCCCCTTCTAAATGAAAAAAAAAATCAAGTAAAGCCTCATTCACTCAGTTGTGTTTTGGTCAGTATTATACTTCAGTGTTTGCAAGCCAAACTTCAGGAGTGGATCCAAAACAAGGAAGACGTGCAAATCCTTCCACTATGATAGCTTTACGCTGACACTGATGTCATCGCTGTGTATTTGGATCGATCACCCCAATCACCAAGCCTGGCTGCATAGTGGACTGCAACTGCTTCATGGGTGGGGTGGACTTATCCCATCAAGTCATTAAGCCCTACGGTGCCATGCGTCAGACTGAAACATGGTACAAGACGCTAAGTCCGCCTCACCCAAACTGCATGGTATGATGCGTTTGTGTTGGCCAGGTATACAGGAAAATGTGACCGATTCATCCGATTCTGGAAGAAGGTTCTCAAGGCCCTTATCTTTGGGAATCCAGAAGGGGAGGGCACTGCATAGGGCAGTAACATCTGCCGCATAATTCCTGAACAACATTTTCCTTCTGAAATACACCATACTGAGAAAAAAAGGAGACTCCAAAATAGGTGTCGTGTGTGTTTAAAGATAGAGATAACAAAAATGTCAGGGTGCATTTACTTCGTTTCTTGTACTGTAGATGAAACGTTTGTCCTATACAAAACTCATTTGTGAAAAAAACCATAAAAATTTAATTTTTCATACCTACATTGTATTAATTCCTGCAAAAAAATAAGAGATGAGCTCAAACTACACGTTAAAAAAATGTCAAAATCACACGCACTCTACAGTCAATTCAATAGGCACCAATCAACCTATGAGTTTATATTTAGGAGACATGCAGTAACTGGCACAAGCAAGCAGAACAAGCTTCTCATGGTGCAGATGTTGACAAAGCAGGATTTTAACCCACAGCACTTCAAGGTGATTCTCTAACAAGTAAACAACCACACCAACCAATCAGAGGCCTTGCTCATCGATATATGCTAATGAGCTGGTGTCTGTCAAAAGGGGCACAAGCAACTTCTTTCCAATAAAATACTCCTAAATATTCTATTCTAGTTTGGACTTTCTATAGGGGTAGGGTTTTCAGCGAGGGTGGGTCATTTAGCAGCCAGGTCCCTTTCCATTGTCTTGCCATAGGCCTCCCACTCTCCCTAAGGTCAAAGTTTCTCTGACTACGGACACATAAATAGAGCTGAGGTTTACTAGTCAATGTGGGAAGGGAGATTGCTCATGGGCATTGTACATTGTGCATAGCTACCACAAACATGGCAGTTTCCACTTCTCGGTTTTGTCTTTTTCTCCTACAGCTTGACTGGCCTCTATCCTTTTTCCAGCCAGTAGCAGCACTCCCATTTCATACACTCTACACATCATCAATCAAAGTGTGCTTTTGCAGGGGAGAGGAGAACGGATCCTCATTCCATCATATGGTAGGCTTGACAGCACCTAGCACAACGGAAACAGGAAGAATGTATAGGGATATGAATTGTGTGTGCAGTATATGGCAGCAAGATTTGTGTATACAGCATAAGGGTAGATTGTTTGTTTGTATAGTATAGAAATGCAAGCACCCCTGCTGAAAAGAGTTGTCCTACAGAAAGGCAGAAGTAAAATGGAGCATTGAATAGAATGGAAGTGAAATACAGTTGAGGTGCTTCTTTTGCCACCTGCTCATTAAAATATATCAAAAAGCCAGCTGCGTGATTGGCTGAAACTATAGCTTAGTGGTTAGAGCATCGCCTTTCAGTGCTGGGGTTTAAAGTTCAAATCCCACCTTGACAACGTCTCTTCAATTTATGAGGCTTTCCTGCTTGTGCTCTTTTTTTACCCCCTTCTAAATGAAAAAAAAAATCAAGTAAAGCCTCATTCACTCAGTTGTGTTTTGGTCAGTATTATACTTCAGTGTTTGCAAGCCAAACTTCAGGAGTGGATCCAAAACAAGGAAGACGTGCAAATCCTTCCACTATGATAGCTTTACGCTGACACTGATGTCATCGCTGTGTATTTGGATCGATCACCCCAATCACCAAGCCTGGCTGCATAGTGGACTGCAACTGCTTCATGGGTGGGGTGGACTTATCCCATCAAGTCATTAAGCCCTACGGTGCCATGCGTCAGACTGAAACATGGTACAAGACGCTAAGTCCGCCTCACCCAAACTGCATGGTATGATGCGTTTGTGTTGGCCAGGTATACAGGAAAATGTGACCGATTCATCCGATTCTGGAAGAAGGTTCTCAAGGCCCTTATCTTTGGGAATCCAGAAGGGGAGGGCACTGCATAGGGCAGTAACATCTGCCGCATAATTCCTGAACAACATTTTCCTTCTGAAATACACCATACTGAGAAAAAAAGGAGACTCCAAAATAGGTGTCGTGTGTGTTTAAAGATAGAGATAACAAAAATGTCAGGGTGCATTTACTTCGTTTCTTGTACTGTAGATGAAACGTTTGTCCTATACAAAACTCATTTGTGAAAAAAACCATAAAAATTTAATTTTTCATACCTACATTGTATTAATTCCTGCAAAAAAATAAGAGATGAGCTCAAACTACACGTTAAAAAAATGTCAAAATCACACGCACTCTACAGTCAATTCAATAGGCACCAATCAACCTATGAGTTTATATTTAGGAGACATGCAGTAACTGGCACAAGCAAGCAGAACAAGCTTCTCATGGTGCAGATGTTGACAAAGCAGGATTTTAACCCACAGCACTTCAAGGTGATTCTCTAACAAGTAAACAACCACACCAACCAATCAGAGGCCTTGCTCATCGATATATGCTAATGAGCTGGTGTCTGTCAAAAGGGGCACAAGCAACTTCTTTCCAATAAAATACTCCTAAATATTCTATTCTAGTTTGGACTTTCTATAGGGGTAGGGTTTTCAGCGAGGGTGGGTCATTTAGCAGCCAGGTCCCTTTCCATTGTCTTGCCATAGGCCTCCCACTCTCCCTAAGGTCAAAGTTTCTCTGACTACGGACACATAAATAGAGCTGAGGTTTACTAGTCAATGTGGGAAGGGAGATTGCTCATGGGCATTGTACATTGTGCATAGCTACCACAAACATGGCAGTTTCCACTTCTCGGTTTTGTCTTTTTCTCCTACAGCTTGACTGGCCTCTATCCTTTTTCCAGCCAGTAGCAGCACTCCCATTTCATACACTCTACACATCATCAATCAAAGTGTGCTTTTGCAGGGGAGAGGAGAACGGATCCTCATTCCATCATATGGTAGGCTTGACAGCACCTAGCACAACGGAAACAGGAAGAATGTATAGGGATATGAATTGTGTGTGCAGTATATGGCAGCAAGATTTGTGTATACAGCATAAGGGTAGATTGTTTGTTTGTATAGTATAGAAATGCAAGCACCCCTGCTGAAAAGAGTTGTCCTACAGAAAGGCAGAAGTAAAATGGAGCATTGAATAGAATGGAAGTGAAATACAGTTGAGGTGCTTCTTTTGTCACCTGCTCATTAAAATATATCAAAAAGCCAGCTGCGTGATTGGCTGAAACTATAGCTTAGTGGTTAGAGCATCGCCTTTCAGTGCTGGGGTTTAAAGTTCAAATCCCACCTTGACAACGTCTCTGCAATTTATGAGGCTTTCCTGCTTGTGCTCTTTTTTTACCCCCTTCTAAATGAAAAAAAAAATCAAGTAAAGCCTCATTCACTCAGTTGTGTTTTGGTCAGTATTATACTTCAGTGTTTGCAAGCCAAACTTCAGGAGTGGATCCAAAACAAGGAAGACGTGCAAATCCTTCCACTATGATAGCTTTACGCTGACACTGATGTCATCGCTGTGTATTTGGATCGATCACCCCAATCACCAAGCCTGGCTGCATAGTGGACTGCAACTGCTTCATGGGTGGGGTGGACTTATCCCATCAAGTCATTAAGCCCTACGGTGCCATGCGTCAGACTGAAACATGGTACAAGACGCTAAGTCCGCCTCACCCAAACTGCATGGTATGATGCGTTTGTGTTGGCCAGGTATACAGGAAAATGTGACCGATTCATCCGATTCTGGAAGAAGGTTCTCAAGGCCCTTATCTTTGGGAATCCAGAAGGGGAGGGCACTGCATAGGGCAGTAACATCTGCCGCATAATTCCTGAACAACATTTTCCTTCTGAAATACACCATACTGAGAAAAAAAGGAGACTCCAAAATAGGTGTCGTGTGTGTTTAAAGATAGAGATAACAAAAATGTCAGGGTGCATTTACTTCGTTTCTTGTACTGTAGATGAAACGTTTGTCCTATACAAAACTCATTTGTGAAAAAAACCATAAAAATTTAATTTTTCATACCTACATTGTATTAATTCCTGCAAAAAAATAAGAGATGAGCTCAAACTACACGTTAAAAAAATGTCAAAATCACACGCACTCTACAGTCAATTCAATAGGCACCAATCAACCTATGAGTTTATATTTAGGAGACATGCAGTAACTGGCACAAGCAAGCAGAACAAGCTTCTCATGGTGCAGATGTTGACAAAGCAGGATTTTAACCCACAGCACTTCAAGGTGATTCTCTAACAAGTAAACAACCACACCAACCAATCAGAGGCCTTGCTCATCGATATATGCTAATGAGCTGGTGTCTGTCAAAAGGGGCACAAGCAACTTCTTTCCAATAAAATACTCCTAAATATTCTATTCTAGTTTGGACTTTCTATAGGGGTAGGGTTTTCAGCGAGGGTGGGTCATTTAGCAGCCAGGTCCCTTTCCATTGTCTTGCCATAGGCCTCCCACTCTCCCTAAGGTCAAAGTTTCTCTGACTACGGACACATAAATAGAGCTGAGGTTTACTAGTCAATGTGGGAAGGGAGATTGCTCATGGGCATTGTACATTGTGCATAGCTACCGCAAACATGGCAGTTTCCACTTCTCGGTTTTGTCTTTTTCTCCTACAGCTTGACTGGCCTCTATCCTTTTTCCAGCCAGTAGCAGCACTCCCATTTCATACACTCTACACATCATCAATCAAAGTGTGCTTTTGCAGGGGAGAGGAGAACGGATCCTCATTCCATCATATGGTAGGCTTGACAGCACCTAGCACAACGGAAACAGGAAGAATGTATAGGGATATGAATTGTGTGTGCAGTATATGGCAGCAAGATTTGTGTATACAGCATAAGGGTAGATTGTTTGTTTGTATAGTATAGAAATGCAAGCACCCCTGCTGAAAAGAGTTGTCCTACAGAAAGGCAGAAGTAAAATGGAGCATTGAATAGAATGGAAGTGAAATACAGTTGAGGTGCTTCTTTTGCCACCTGCTCATTAAAATATATCAAAAAGCCAGCTGCGTGATTGGCTGAAACTATAGCTTAGTGGTTAGAGCATCGCCTTTCAGTGCTGGGGTTTAAAGTTCAAATCCCACCTTGACAACGTCTCTTCAATTTATGAGGCTTTCCTGCTTGTGCTCTTTTTTTACCCCCTTCTAAATGAAAAAAAAAATCAAGTAAAGCCTCATTCACTCAGTTGTGTTTTGGTCAGTATTATACTTCAGTGTTTGCAAGCCAAACTTCAGGAGTGGATCCAAAACAAGGAAGACGTGCAAATCCTTCCACTATGATAGCTTTACGCTGACACTGATGTCATCGCTGTGTATTTGGATCGATCACCCCAATCACCAAGCCTGGCTGCATAGTGGACTGCAACTGCTTCATGGGTGGGGTGGACTTATCCCATCAAGTCATTAAGCCCTACGGTGCCATGCGTCAGACTGAAACATGGTACAAGACGCTAAGTCCGCCTCACCCAAACTGCATGGTATGATGCGTTTGTGTTGGCCAGGTATACAGGAAAATGTGACCGATTCATCCGATTCTGGAAGAAGGTTCTCAAGGCCCTTATCTTTGGGAATCCAGAAGGGGAGGGCACTGCATAGGGCAGTAACATCTGCCGCATAATTCCTGAACAACATTTTCCTTCTGAAATACACCATACTGAGAAAAAAAGGAGACTCCAAAATAGGTGTCGTGTGTGTTTAAAGATAGAGATAACAAAAATGTCAGGGTGCATTTACTTCGTTTCTTGTACTGTAGATGAAACGTTTGTCCTATACAAAACTCATTTGTGAAAAAAACCATAAAAATTTAATTTTTCATACCTACATTGTATTAATTCCTGCAAAAAAATAAGAGATGAGCTCAAACTACACGTTAAAAAAATGTCAAAATCACACGCACTCTACAGTCAATTCAATAGGCACCAATCAACCTATGAGTTTATATTTAGGAGACATGCAGTAACTGGCACAAGCAAGCAGAACAAGCTTCTCATGGTGCAGATGTTGACAAAGCAGGATTTTAACCCACAGCACTTCAAGGTGATTCTCTAACAAGTAAACAACCACACCAACCAATCAGAGGCCTTGCTCATCGATATATGCTAATGAGCTGGTGTCTGTCAAAAGGGGCACAAGCAACTTCTTTCCAATAAAATACTCCTAAATATTCTATTCTAGTTTGGACTTTCTATAGGGGTAGGGTTTTCAGCGAGGGTGGGTCATTTAGCAGCCAGGTCCCTTTCCATTGTCTTGCCATAGGCCTCCCACTCTCCCTAAGGTCAAAGTTTCTCTGACTACGGACACATAAATAGAGCTGAGGTTTACTAGTCAATGTGGGAAGGGAGATTGCTCATGGGCATTGTACATTGTGCATAGCTACCACAAACATGGCAGTTTCCACTTCTCGGTTTTGTCTTTTTCTCCTACAGCTTGACTGGCCTCTATCCTTTTTCCAGCCAGTAGCAGCACTCCCATTTCATACACTCTACACATCATCAATCAAAGTGTGCTTTTGCAGGGGAGAGGAGAACGGATCCTCATTCCATCATATGGTAGGCTTGACAGCACCTAGCACAACGGAAACAGGAAGAATGTATAGGGATATGAATTGTGTGTGCAGTATATGGCAGCAAGATTTGTGTATACAGCATAAGGGTAGATTGTTTGTTTGTATAGTATAGAAATGCAAGCACCCCTGCTGAAAAGAGTTGTCCTACAGAAAGGCAGAAGTAAAATGGAGCATTGAATAGAATGGAAGTGAAATACAGTTGAGGTGCTTCTTTTGCCACCTGCTCATTAAAATATATCAAAAAGCCAGCTGCGTGATTGGCTGAAACTATAGCTTAGTGGTTAGAGCATCGCCTTTCAGTGCTGGGGTTTAAAGTTCAAATCCCACCTTGACAACGTCTCTGCAATTTATGAGGCTTTCCTGCTTGTGCTCTTTTTTTACCCCCTTCTAAATGAAAAAAAAAATCAAGTAAAGCCTCATTCACTCAGTTGTGTTTTGGTCAGTATTATACTTCAGTGTTTGCAAGCCAAACTTCAGGAGTGGATCCAAAACAAGGAAGACGTGCAAATCCTTCCACTATGATAGCTTTACGCTGACACTGATGTCATCGCTGTGTATTTGGATCGATCACCCCAATCACCAAGCCTGGCTGCATAGTGGACTGCAACTGCTTCATGGGTGGGGTGGACTTATCCCATCAAGTCATTAAGCCCTACGGTGCCATGCGTCAGACTGAAACATGGTACAAGACGCTAAGTCCGCCTCACCCAAACTGCATGGTATGATGCGTTTGTGTTGGCCAGGTATACAGGAAAATGTGACCTATTCATCCGATTCTGGAAGAAGGTTCTCAAGGCCCTTATCTTTGGGAATCCAGAAGGGGAGGGCACTGCATAGGGCAGTAACATCTGCCGCATAATTCCTGAACAACATTTTCCTTCTGAAATACACCATACTGAGAAAAAAAGGAGACTCCAAAATAGGTGTCGTGTGTGTTTAAAGATAGAGATAACAAAAATGTCAGGGTGCATTTACTTCGTTTCTTGTACTGTAGATGAAACGTTTGTCCTATACAAAACTCATTTGTGAAAAAAACCATAAAAATTTAATTTTTCATACCTACATTGTATTAATTCCTGCAAAAAAATAAGAGATGAGCTCAAACTACACGTTAAAAAAATGTCAAAATCACACGCACTCTACAGTCAATTCAATAGGCACCAATCAACCTATGAGTTTATATTTAGGAGACATGCAGTAACTGGCACAAGCAAGCAGAACAAGCTTCTCATGGTGCAGATGTTGACAAAGCAGGATTTTAACCCACAGCACTTCAAGGTGATTCTCTAACAAGTAAACAACCACACCAACCAATCAGAGGCCTTGCTCATCGATATATGCTAATGAGCTGGTGTCTGTCAAAAGGGGCACAAGCAACTTCTTTCCAATAAAATACTCCTAAATATTCTATTCTAGTTTGGACTTTCTATAGGGGTAGGGTTTTCAGCGAGGGTGGGTCATTTAGCAGCCAGGTCCCTTTCCATAGGCCTCCCACTCTCCCTAAGGTCAAAGTTTCTCTGACTACGGACACATAAATAGAGCTGAGGTTTACTAGTCAATGTGGGAAGGGAGATTGCTCATGGGCATTGTACATTGTGCATAGCTACCACAAACATGGCAGTTTCCACTTCTCGGTTTTGTCTTTTTCTCCTACAGCTTGACTGGCCTCTATCCTTTTTCCAGCCAGTAGCAGCACTCCCATTTCATACACTCTACACATCATCAATCAAAGTGTGCTTTTGCAGGGGAGAGGAGAACGGATCCTCATTCCATCATATGGTAGGCTTGACAGCACCTAGCACAACGGAAACAGGAAGAATGTATAGGGATATGAATTGTGTGTGCAGTATATGGCAGCAAGATTTGTGTATACAGCATAAGGGTAGATTGTTTGTTTGTATAGTATAGAAATGCAAGCACCCCTGCTGAAAAGAGTTGTCCTACAGAAAGGCAGAAGTAAAATGGAGCATTGAATAGAATGGAAGTGAAATACAGTTGAGGTGCTTCTTTTGCCAGCTGCTCATTAAAATATATCAAAAAGCCAGCTGCGTGATTGGCTGAAACTATAGCTTAGTGGTTAGAGCATCGCCTTTCAGTGCTGGGGTTTAAAGTTCAAATCCCACCTTGACAACGTCTCTTCAATTTATGAGGCTTTCCTGCTTGTGCTCTTTTTTTACCCCCTTCTAAATGAAAAAAAAAATCAAGTAAAGCCTCATTCACTCAGTTGTGTTTTGGTCAGTATTATACTTCAGTGTTTGCAAGCCAAACTTCAGGAGTGGATCCAAAACAAGGAAGACGTGCAAATCCTTCCACTATGATAGCTTTACGCTGACACTGATGTCATCGCTGTGTATTTGGATCGATCACCCCAATCACCAAGCCTGGCTGCATAGTGGACTGCAACTGCTTCATGGGTGGGGTGGACTTATCCCATCAAGTCATTAAGCCCTACGGTGCCATGCGTCAGACTGAAACATGGTACAAGACGCTAAGTCCGCCTCACCCAAACTGCATGGTATGATGCGTTTGTGTTGGCCAGGTATACAGGAAAATGTGACCGATTCATCCGATTCTGGAAGAAGGTTCTCAAGGCCCTTATCTTTGGGAATCCAGAAGGGGAGGGCACTGCATAGGGCAGTAACATCTGCCGCATAATTCCTGAACAACATTTTCCTTCTGAAATACACCATACTGAGAAAAAAAGGAGACTCCAAAATAGGTGTCGTGTGTGTTTAAAGATAGAGATAACAAAAATGTCAGGGTGCATTTACTTCGTTTCTTGTACTGTAGATGAAACGTTTGTCCTATACAAAACTCATTTGTGAAAAAAAACATAAAAATTTAATTTTTCATACCTACATTGTATTAATTCCTGCAAAAAAATAAGAGATGAGCTCAAACTACACGTTAAAAAAATGTCAAAATCACACGCACTCTACAGTCAATTCAATAGGCACCAATCAACCTATGAGTTTATATTTAGGAGACATGCAGTAACTGGCACAAGCAAGCAGAACAAGCTTCTCATGGTGCAGATGTTGACAAAGCAGGATTTTAACCCACAGCACTTCAAGGTGATTCTCTAACAAGTAAACAACCACACCAACCAATCAGAGGCCTTGCTCATCGATATATGCTAATGAGCTGGTGTCTGTCAAAAGGGGCACAAGCAACTTCTTTCCAATAAAATACTCCTAAATATTCTATTCTAGTTTGGACTTTCTATAGGGGTAGGGTTTTCAGCGAGGGTGGGTCATTTAGCAGCCAGGTCCCTTTCCATTGTCTTGCCATAGGCCTCCCACTCTCCCTAAGGTCAAAGTTTCTCTGACTACGGACACATAAATAGAGCTGAGGTTTACTAGTCAATGTGGGAAGGGAGATTGCTCATGGGCATTGTACATTGTGCATAGCTACCACAAACATGGCAGTTTCCACTTCTCGGTTTTGTCTTTTTCTCCTACAGCTTGACTGGCCTCTATCCTTTTTCCAGCCAGTAGCAGCACTCCCATTTCATACACTCTACACATCATCAATCAAAGTGTGCTTTTGCAGGGGAGAGGAGAACGGATCCTCATTCCATCATATGGTAGGCTTGACAGCACCTAGCACAACGGAAACAGGAAGAATGTATAGGGATATGAATTGTGTGTGCAGTATATGGCAGCAAGATTTGTGTATACAGCATAAGGGTAGATTGTTTGTTTGTATAGTATAGAAATGCAAGCACCCCTGCTGAAAAGAGTTGTCCTACAGAAAGGCAGAAGTAAAATGGAGCATTGAATAGAATGGAAGTGAAATACAGTTGAGGTGCTTCTTTTGCCACCTGCTCATTAAAATATATCAAAAAGCCAGCTGCGTGATTGGCTGAAACTATAGCTTAGTGGTTAGTGCATCGCCTTTCAGTGCTGGGGTTTAAAGTTCAAATCCCACCTTGACAACGTCTCTGCAATTTATGAGGCTTTCCTGCTTGTGCTCTTTTTTTACCCCCTTCTAAATGAAAAAAAAAATCAAGTAAAGCCTCATTCACTCAGTTGTGTTTTGGTCAGTATTATACTTCAGTGTTTGCAAGCCAAACTTCAGGAGTGGATCCAAAACAAGGAAAACGTGCAAATCCTTCCACTATGATAGCTTTACGCTGACACTGATGTCATCGCTGTGTATTTGGATCGATCACCCCAATCACCAAGCCTGGCTGCATAGTGGACTGCAACTGCTTCATGGGTGGGGTGGACTTATCCCATCAAGTCATTAAGCCCTACGGTGCCATGCGTCAGACTGAAACATGGTACAAGACGCTAAGTCCGCCTCACCCAAACTGCATGGTATGATGCGTTTGTGTTGGCCAGGTATACAGGAAAATGTGACCTATTCATCCGATTCTGGAAGAAGGTTCTCAAGGCCCTTATCTTTGGGAATCCAGAAGGGGAGGGCACTGCATAGGGCAGTAACATCTGCCGCATAATTCCTGAACAACATTTTCCTTCTGAAATACACCATACTGAGAAAAAAAGGAGACTCCAAAATAGGTGTCGTGTGTGTTTAAAGATAGAGATAACAAAAATGTCAGGGTGCATTTACTTCGTTTCTTGTACTGTAGATGAAACGTTTGTCCTATACAAAACTCATTTGTGAAAAAAACCATAAAAATTTAATTTTTCATACCTACATTGTATTAATTCCTGCAAAAAAATAAGAGATGAGCTCAAACTACACGTTAAAAAAATGTCAAAATCACACGCACTCTACAGTCAATTCAATAGGCACCAATCAACCTATGAGTTTATATTTAGGAGACATGCAGTAACTGGCACAAGCAAGCAGAACAAGCTTCTCATGGTGCAGATGTTGACAAAGCAGGATTTTAACCCACAGCACTTCAAGGTGATTCTCTAACAAGTAAACAACCACACCAACCAATCAGAGGCCTTGCTCATCGATATATGCTAATGAGCTGGTGTCTGTCAAAAGGGGCACAAGCAACTTCTTTCCAATAAAATACTCCTAAATATTCTATTCTAGTTTGGACTTTCTATAGGGGTAGGGTTTTCAGCGAGGGTGGGTCATTTAGCAGCCAGGTCCCTTTCCATTGTCTTGCCATAGGCCTCCCACTCTCCCTAAGGCCAAAGTTTCTCTGACTACGGACACATAAATAGAGCTGAGGTTTACTAGTCAATGTGGGAAGGGAGATTGCTCATGGGCATTGTACATTGTGCATAGCTACCACAAACATGGCAGTTTCCACTTCTTGGTTTTGTCTTTTTCTCCTACAGCTTGACTGGCCTCTATCCTTTTTCCAGCCAGTAGCAGCACTCCCATTTCATACACTCTACACATCATCAATCAAAGTGTGCTTTTGCAGGGGAGAGGAGAACGGATCCTCATTCCATCATATGGTAGGCTTGACAGCACCTAGCACAACGGAAACAGGAAGAATGTATAGGGATATGAATTGTGTGTGCAGTATATGGCAGCAAGATTTGTGTATACAGCATAAGGGTAGATTGTTTGTTTGTATAGTATAGAAATGCAAGCACCCCTGCTGAAAAGAGTTGTCCTACAGAAAGGCAGAAGTAAAATGGAGCATTGAATAGAATGGAAGTGAAATACAGTTGAGGTGCTTCTTTTGCCAGCTGCTCATTAAAATATATCAAAAAGCCAGCTGCGTGATTGGCTGAAACTATAGCTTAGTGGTTAGAGCATCGCCTTTCAGTGCTGGGGTTTAAAGTTCAAATCCCACCTTGACAACGTCTCTGCAATTTATGAGGCTTTCCTGCTTGTGCTCTTTTTTTACCCCCTTCTAAATGAAAAAAAAAATCAAGTAAAGCCTCATTCACTCAGTTGTGTTTTGGTCAGTATTATACTTCAGTGTTTGCAAGCCAAACTTCAGGAGTGGATCCAAAACAAGGAAGACGTGCAAATCCTTCCACTATGATAGCTTTACGCTGACACTGATGTCATCGCTGTGTATTTGGATCGATCACCCCAATCACCAAGCCTGGCTGCATAGTGGACTGCAACTGCTTCATGGGTGGGGTGGACTTATCCCATCAAGTCATTAAGCCCTACGGTGCCATGCGTCAGACTGAAACATGGTACAAGACGCTAAGTCCGCCTCACCCAAACTGCATGGTATGATGCGTTTGTGTTGGCCAGGTATACAGGAAAATGTGACCTATTCATCCGATTCTGGAAGAAGGTTCTCAAGGCCCTTATCTTTGGGAATCCAGAAGGGGAGGGCACTGCATAGGGCAGTAACATCTGCCGCATAATTCCTGAACAACATTTTCCTTCTGAAATACACCATACTGAGAAAAAAAGGAGACTCCAAAATAGGTGTCGTGTGTGTTTAAAGATAGAGATAACAAAAATGTCAGGGTGCATTTACTTCGTTTCTTGTACTGTAGATGAAACGTTTGTCCTATACAAAACTCATTTGTGAAAAAAACCATAAAAATTTAATTTTTCATACCTACATTGTATTAATTCCTGCAAAAAAATAAGAGATGAGCTCAAACTACACGTTAAAAAAATGTCAAAATCACACGCACTCTACAGTCAATTCAATAGGCACCAATCAACCTATGAGTTTATATTTAGGAGACATGCAGTAACTGGCACAAGCAAGCAGAACAAGCTTCTCATGGTGCAGATGTTGACAAAGCAGGATTTTAACCCACAGCACTTCAAGGTGATTCTCTAACAAGTAAACAACCACACCAACCAATCAGAGGCCTTGCTCATCGATATATGCTAATGAGCTGGTGTCTGTCAAAAGGGGCACAAGCAACTTCTTTCCAATAAAATACTCCTAAATATTCTATTCTAGTTTGGACTTTCTATAGGGGTAGGGTTTTCAGCGAGGGTGGGTCATTTAGCAGCCAGGTCCCTTTCCATTGTCTTGCCATAGGCCTCCCACTCTCCCTAAGGTCAAAGTTTCTCTGACTACGGACACATAAATAGAGCTGAGGTTTACTAGTCAATGTGGGAAGGGAGATTGCTCATGGGCATTGTACATTGTGCATAGCTACCACAAACATGGCAGTTTCCACTTCTCGGTTTTGTCTTTTTCTCCTACAGCTTGACTGGCCTTTTTCCAGCCAGTAGCAGCACTCCCATTTCATACACTCTACACATCATCAATCAAAGTGTGCTTTTGCAGGGGAGAGGAGAACGGATCCTCATTCCATCATATGGTAGGCTTGACAGCACCTAGCACAACGGAAACAGGAAGAATGTATAGGGATATGAATTGTGTGTGCAGTATATGGCAGCAAGATTTGTGTATACAGCATAAGGGTAGATTGTTTGTTTGTATAGTATAGAAATGCAAGCACCCCTGCTGAAAAGAGTTGTCCTACAGAAAGGCAGAAGTAAAATGGAGCATTGAATAGAATGGAAGTGAAATACAGTTGAGGTGCTTCTTTTGCCACCTGCTCATTAAAATATATCAAAAAGCCAGCTGCGTGATTGGCTGAAACTATAGCTTAGTGGTTAGTGCATCGCCTTTCAGTGCTGGGGTTTAAAGTTCAAATCCCACCTTGACAACATCTCTGCAATTTATGAGGCTTTCCTGCTTGTGCTCTTTTTTTACCCCCTTCTAAATGAAAAAAAAAATCAAGTAAAGCCTCATTCACTCAGTTGTGTTTTGGTCAGTATTATACTTCAGTGTTTGCAAGCCAAACTTCAGGAGTGGATCCAAAACAAGGAAGACGTGCAAATCCTTCCACTATGATAGCTTTACGCTGACACTGATGTCATCGCTGTGTATTTGGATCGATCACCCCAATCACCAAGCCTGGCTGCATAGTGGACTGCAACTGCTTCATGGGTGGGGTGGACTTATCCCATCAAGTCATTAAGCCCTACGGTGCCATGCGTCAGACTGAAACATGGTACAAGACGCTAAGTCCGCCTCACCCAAACTGCATGGTATGATGCGTTTGTGTTGGCCAGGTATACAGGAAAATGTGACCGATTCATCCGATTCTGGAAGAAGGTTCTCAAGGCCCTTATCTTTGGGAATCCAGAAGGGGAGGGCACTGCATAGGGCAGTAACATCTGCCGCATAATTCCTGAACAACATTTTCCTTCTGAAATACACCATACTGAGAAAAAAAGGAGACTCCAAAATAGGTGTCGTGTGTGTTTAAAGATAGAGATAACAAAAATGTCAGGGTGCATTTACTTCGTTTCTTGTACTGTAGATGAAACGTTTGTCCTATACAAAACTCATTTGTGAAAAAAAACATAAAAATTTAATTTTTCATACCTACATTGTATTAATTCCTGCAAAAAAATAAGAGATGAGCTCAAACTACACGTTAAAAAAATGTCAAAATCACACGCACTCTACAGTCAATTCAATAGGCACCAATCAACCTATGAGTTTATATTTAGGAGACATGCAGTAACTGGCACAAGCAAGCAGAACAAGCTTCTCATGGTGCAGATGTTGACAAAGCAGGATTTTAACCCACAGCACTTCAAGGTGATTCTCTAACAAGTAAACAACCACACCAACCAATCAGAGGCCTTGCTCATCGATATATGCTAATGAGCTGGTGTCTGTCAAAAGGGGCACAAGCAACTTCTTTCCAATAAAATACTCCTAAATATTCTATTCTAGTTTGGACTTTCTATAGGGGTAGGGTTTTCAGCGAGGGTGGGTCATTTAGCAGCCAGGTCCCTTTCCATTGTCTTGCCATAGGCCTCCCACTCTCCCTAAGGTCAAAGTTTCTCTGACTACGGACACATAAATAGAGCTGAGGTTTACTAGTCAATGTGGGAAGGGAGATTGCTCATGGGCATTGTACATTGTGCATAGCTACCACAAACATGGCAGTTTCCACTTCTCGGTTTTGTCTTTTTCTCCTACAGCTTGACTGGCCTCTATCCTTTTTCCAGCCAGTAGCAGCACTCCCATTTCATACACTCTACACATCATCAATCAAAGTGTGCTTTTGCAGGGGAGAGGAGAACGGATCCTCATTCCATCATATGGTAGGCTTGACAGCACCTAGCACAACGGAAACAGGAAGAATGTATAGGGATATGAATTGTGTGTGCAGTATATGGCAGCAAGATTTGTGTATACAGCATAAGGGTAGATTGTTTGTTTGTATAGTATAGAAATGCAAGCACCCCTGCTGAAAAGAGTTGTCCTACAGAAAGGCAGAAGTAAAATGGAGCATTGAATAGAATGGAAGTGAAATACAGTTGAGGTGCTTCTTTTGCCACCTGCTCATTAAAATATATCAAAAAGCCAGCTGCGTGATTGGCTGAAACTATAGCTTAGTGGTTAGAGCATCGCCTTTCAGTGCTGGGGTTTAAAGTTCAAATCCCACCTTGACAACGTCTCTGCAATTTATGAGGCTTTCCTGCTTGTGCTCTTTTTTTACCCCCTTCTAAATGAAAAAAAAAATCAAGTAAAGCCTCATTCACTCAGTTGTGTTTTGGTCAGTATTATACTTCAGTGTTTGCAAGCCAAACTTCAGGAGTGGATCCAAAACAAGGAAGACGTGCAAATCCTTCCACTATGATAGCTTTACGCTGACACTGATGTCATCGCTGTGTATTTGGATCGATCACCCCAATCACCAAGCCTGGCTGCATAGTGGACTGCAACTGCTTCATGGGTGGGGTGGACTTATCCCATCAAGTCATTAAGCCCTACGGTGCCATGCGTCAGACTGAAACATGGTACAAGACGCTAAGTCCGCCTCACCCAAACTGCATGGTATGATGCGTTTGTGTTGGCCAGGTATACAGGAAAATGTGACCGATTCATCCGATTCATCCGATTCTGGAAGAAGGTTCTCAAGGCCCTTATCTTTGGGAATCCAGAAGGGGAGGGCACTGCATAGGGCGGTAACATCTGCCGCATAATTCCTGAACAACATTTTCCCTCTGAAATACCCCATACTGAGAAAAAAAGGAGACTCCAAAATAGGTGTCGTGTGTGTTTAAAGATAGAGATAACAAAAATGTCAGGGTGCATTTACTTCGTTTCTTGTACTGTAGATGAAACGTTTGTCCTATACAAAACTCATTTGTGAAAAAAAACATAAAAATTTAATTTTTCATACCTACATTGTATTAATTCCTGCAAAAAAATAAGAGATGAGCTCAAACTACACGTTAAAAAAATGTCAAAATCACACGCACTCTACAGTCAATTCAATAGGCACCAATCAACCTATGAGTTTATATTTAGGAGACATGCAGTAACTGGCACAAGCAAGCAGAACAAGCTTCTCATGGTGCAGATGTTGACAAAGCAGGATTTTAACTGGTTGCCGACACAGGACGAGTATGCTCGTCCTGAGCAGCGAGCACTTCGCGCATTAGGACGAGCATACTCGTCCTGTGTGACAGCCGTCTGTGCCGTCTCTGTGTGTGCGATCGAGAGCGGGGCAACGGCTGTAATACACAGCCACGGCCCCGCTCTGACAGCGGAGAGAAGAGAAACATCTTCTCTCCGCTGTTAACCCTTTGAACGCCGCGATGACAGCTGATCGCGGCGTTCAAAGAGGGGGGACTGCACATTGATCGCGTCACAGAAGATAACTGTGACGCGATCAAAGCCCACAACTCGTATGGCCAGACAGCCCAGGGTCCAGTGAAGGACCCCAGGGCTGTCGGAACATATTTCCTGTTGTTAGGGCATACTGAGGTATGCCCTAACAACTGCCTGTGTACGATCAGTAACAGGCTAATGTACTGGCATATAGATCTATGCCAGTACATTACAGTTACAAAATAAAAATAAAAATGATAAATCCCTTTATGGGATTAAAAAAAAAAGTTAAATGAATGTAAAAAAAAAATAATGGTAAATAAATAAATAAAAAGTAAATAAAATACACAGAAACACACATTTTTTATAATAAATAAACTTTTTAAAATATAAGTCCCAAAACATGAAATAATATAGACATATTTGGTATCGCCATGACCGTAACAACCTGTACAACAAATGTATAACATTATTTATGATGATCGGTGTATGGTGTAAAAAAAAAAATATTAAAACTGCTGCACAACTGCTTTTTTTCTGCATTTTTATCTAATTAAAAAGTTATAGAAATTAAACGATAATGTATTTGTACCAAAAAATGGTACGTACATAAAGTACAACTCGTCCCGCAAAAAACAAAGTCTCATACAACTACGTCGTACAAAAAATAAAAGCGTTATGAGCGTCGGGATGCAAAGAGGGAAATTTAAAAAAAATTGCTCTGTCCTCAAGGCTAAAATTTGCCATGTCCTTAAGGGGTTAACCCACAGCACTTCAAGGTGATTCTCTAACAAGTAAACAACCACACCAACCAATCAGAGGCCTTGCTCATCGATATATGCTAATGAGCTGGTGTCTGTCAAAAGGGGCACAAGCAACTTCTTTCCAATAAAATACTCCTAAATATTCTATTCTAGTTTGGACTTTCTATAGGGGTAGGGTTTTCAGCGAGGGTGGGTCATTTAGCAGCCAGGTCCCTTTCCATTGTCTTGCCATAGGCCTCCCACTCTCCCTAAGGTCAAAGTTTCTCTGACTACGGACACATAAATAGAGCTGAGGTTTACTAGTCAATGTGGGAAGGGAGATTGCTCATGGGCATTGTACATTGTGCATAGCTACCACAATCATGGCAGTTTCCACTTCTCGGTTTTGTCTTTTTCTCCTACAGCTTGACTGGCCTCTATCCTTTTTCCAGCCAGTAGCAGCACTCCCATTTCATACACTCTACACATCATCAATCAAAGTGTGCTTTTGCAGGGGAGAGGAGAACGGATCCTCATTCCATCAAATGGTAGGCTTGACAGCACCTAGCACAACGGAAACAGGAAGAATGTATAGGGATATGAATTGTGTGTGCAGTATATGGCAGCAAGATTTGTGTATACAGCATAAGGGTAGATTGTTTGTTTGTATAGTATAGAAATGCAAGCACCCCTGCTGAAAAGAGTTGTCCTACAGAAAGGCAGAAGTAAAATGGAGCATTGAATAGAATGGAAGTGAAATACAGTTGAGGTGCTTCTTTTGCCACCTGCTCATTAAAATATATCAAAAAGCCAGCTGCGTGATTGGCTGAAACTATAGCTTAGTGGTTAGAGCATCGCCTTTCAGTGCTGGGGTTTAAAGTTCAAATCCCACCTTGACAACGTCTCTTCAATTTATGAGGCTTTCCTGCTTGTGCTCTTTTTTTACCCCCTTCTAAATGAAAAAAAAAATCAAGTAAAGCCTCATTCACTCAGTTGTGTTTTGGTCAGTATTATACTTCAGTGTTTGCAAGCCAAACTTCAGGAGTGGATCCAAAACAAGGAAGACGTGCAAATCCTTCCACTATGATAGCTTTACGCTGACACTGATGTCATCGCTGTGTATTTGGATCGATCACCCCAATCACCAAGGCTGGCTGCATAGTGGACTGCAACTGCTTCATGGGTGGGGTGGACTTATCCCATCAAGTCATTAAGCCCTACGGTGCCATGGGTCAGACTGAAACATGGTACAAGACGCTAAGTCCGCCTCACCCAAACAACGTCTCTTCAATTTATGAGGCTTTCCTGCTTGTGCTCTTTTTTTACCCCCTTCTAAATGAAAAAAAAAATCAAGTAAAGCCTCATTCACTCAGTTGTGTTTTGGTCAGTATTATACTTCAGTGTTTGCAAGCCAAACTTCAGGAGTGGATCCAAAACAAGGAAGACGTGCAAATCCTTCCACTATGATAGCTTTACGCTGACACTGATGTCATCGCTGTGTATTTGGATCGATCACCCCAATCACCAAGGCTGGCTGCATAGTGGACTGCAACTGCTTCATGGGTGGGGTGGACTTATCCCATCAAGTCATTAAGCCCTACGGTGCCATGCGTCAGACTGAAACATGGTACAAGACGCTAAGTCCGCCTCACCCAAACTGCATGGTATGATGCGTTTGTGTTGGCCAGGTATACAGGAAAATGTGACCGATTCATCCGATTCTGGAAGAAGGTTCTCAAGGCCCTTATCTTTGGGAATCCAGAAGGGGAGGGCACTGCATAGGGCGGTAACATCTGCCGCATAATTCCTGAACAACATTTTCCCTCTGAAATACCCCATACTGAGAAAAAAAGGAGACTCCAAAATAGGTGTCGTGTGTGTTTAAAGATAGAGATAACAAAAATGTCAGGGTGCATTTACTTCGTTTCTTGTACTGTAGATGAAACGTTTGTCCTATACAAAACTCATTTGTGAAAAAAACCATAAAAATTTAATTTTTCATACCTACATTGTATTAATTCCTGCAAAAAAATAAGAGATGAGCTCAAACTACACGTTAAAAAAATGTCAAAATCACACGCACTCTACAGTCAATTCAATAGGCACCAATCAACCTATGAGTTTATATTTAGGAGACATGCAGTAACTGGCACAAGCAAGCAGAACAAGCTTCTCATGGTGCAGATGTTGACAAAGCAGGATTTTAACCCACAGCACTTCAAGGTGATTCTCTAACAAGTAAACAACCACACCAACCAATCAGAGGCCTTGCTCATCGATATATGCTAATGAGCTGGTGTCTGTCAAAAGGGGCACAAGCAACTTCTTTCCAATAAAATACTCCTAAATATTCTATTCTAGTTTGGACTTTCTATAGGGGTAGGGTTTTCAGCGAGGGTGGGTCATTTAGCAGCCAGGTCCCTTTCCATTGTCTTGCCATAGGCCTCCCACTCTCCCTAAGGTCAAAGTTTCTCTGACTACGGACACATAAATAGAGCTGAGGTTTACTAGTCAATGTGGGAAGGGAGATTGCTCATGGGCATTGTACATTGTGCATAGCTACCACAAACATGGCAGTTTCCACTTCTCGGTTTTGTCTTTTTCTCCTACAGCTTGACTGGCCTCTATCCTTTTTCCAGCCAGTAGCAGCACTCCCATTTCATACACTCTACACATCATCAATCAAAGTGTGCTTTTGCAGGGGAGAGGAGAACGGATCCTCATTCCATCATATGGTAGGCTTGACAGCACCTAGCACAACGGAAACAGGAAGAATGTATAGGGATATGAATTGTGTGTGCAGTATATGGCAGCAAGATTTGTGTATACAGCATAAGGGTAGATTGTTTGTTTGTATAGTATAGAAATGCAAGCACCCCTGCTGAAAAGAGTTGTCCTACAGAAAGGCAGAAGTAAAATGGAGCATTGAATAGAATGGAAGTGAAATACAGTTGAGGTGCTTCTTTTGCCACCTGCTCATTAAAATATATCAAAAAGCCAGCTGCGTGATTGGCTGAAACTATAGCTTAGTGGTTAGAGCATCGCCTTTCAGTGCTGGGGTTTAAAGTTCAAATCCCACCTTGACAACGTCTCTGCAATTTATGAGGCTTTCCTGCTTGTGCTCTTTTTTTACCCCCTTCTAAATGAAAAAAAAAATCAAGTAAAGCCTCATTCACTCAGTTGTGTTTTGGTCAGTATTATACTTCAGTGTTTGCAAGCCAAACTTCAGGAGTGGATCCAAAACAAGGAAGACGTGCAAATCCTTCCACTATGATAGCTTTACGCTGACACTGATGTCATCGCTGTGTATTTGGATCGATCACCCCAATCACCAAGGCTGGCTGCATAGTGGACTGCAACTGCTTCATGGGTGGGGTGGACTTATCCCATCAAGTCATTAAGCCCTACGGTGCCATGGGTCAGACTGAAACATGGTACAAGACGCTAAGTCCGCCTCACCCAAACAACGTCTCTTCAATTTATGAGGCTTTCCTGCTTGTGCTCTTTTTTTACCCCCTTCTAAATGAAAAAAAAAATCAAGTAAAGCCTCATTCACTCAGTTGTGTTTTGGTCAGTATTATACTTCAGTGTTTGCAAGCCAAACTTCAGGAGTGGATCCAAAACAAGGAAGACGTGCAAATCCTTCCACTATGATAGCTTTACGCTGACACTGATGTCATCGCTGTGTATTTGGATCGATCACCCCAATCACCAAGGCTGGCTGCATAGTGGACTGCAACTGCTTCATGGGTGGGGTGGACTTATCCCATCAAGTCATTAAGCCCTACGGTGCCATGCGTCAGACTGAAACATGGTACAAGACGCTAAGTCCGCCTCACCCAAACTGCATGGTATGATGCGTTTGTGTTGGCCAGGTATACAGGAAAATGTGACCGATTCATCCGATTCTGGAAGAAGGTTCTCAAGGCCCTTATCTTTGGGAATCCAGAAGGGGAGGGCACTGCATAGGGCGGTAACATCTGCCGCATAATTCCTGAACAACATTTTCCCTCTGAAATACCCCATACTGAGAAAAAAAGGAGACTCCAAAATAGGTGTCGTGTGTGTTTAAAGATAGAGATAACAAAAATGTCAGGGTGCATTTACTTCGTTTCTTGTACTGTAGATGAAACGTTTGTCCTATACAAAACTCATTTGTGAAAAAAACCATAAAAATTTAATTTTTCATACCTACATTGTATTAATTCCTGCAAAAAAATAAGAGATGAGCTCAAACTACACGTTAAAAAAATGTCAAAATCACACGCACTCTACAGTCAATTCAATAGGCACCAATCAACCTATGAGTTTATATTTAGGAGACATGCAGTAACTGGCACAAGCAAGCAGAACAAGCTTCTCATGGTGCAGATGTTGACAAAGCAGGATTTTAACCCACAGCACTTCAAGGTGATTCTCTAACAAGTAAACAACCACACCAACCAATCAGAGGCCTTGCTCATCGATATATGCTAATGAGCTGGTGTCTGTCAAAAGGGGCACAAGCAACTTCTTTCCAATAAAATACTCCTAAATATTCTATTCTAGTTTGGACTTTCTATAGGGGTAGGGTTTTCAGCGAGGGTGGGTCATTTAGCAGCCAGGTCCCTTTCCATTGTCTTGCCATAGGCCTCCCACTCTCCCTAAGGTCAAAGTTTCTCTGACTACGGACACATAAATAGAGCTGAGGTTTATTAGTCAATGTGGGAAGGGAGATTGCTCATGGGCATTGTACATTGTGCATAGCTACCACAAACATGGCAGTTTCCACTTCTCGGTTTTGTCTTTTTCTCCTACAGCTTGACTGGCCTCTATCCTTTTTCCAGCCAGTAGCAGCACTCCCATTTCATACACTCTACACATCATCAATCAAAGTGTGCTTTTGCAGGGGAGAGGAGAACGGATCCTCATTCCATCATATGGTAGGCTTGACAGCACCTAGCACAACGGAAACAGGAAGAATGTATAGGGATATGAATTGTGTGTGCAGTATATGGCAGCAAGATTTGTGTATACAGCATAAGGGTAGATTGTTTGTTTGTATAGTATAGAAATGCAAGCACCCCTGCTGAAAAGAGTTGTCCTACAGAAAGGCAGAAGTAAAATGGAGCATTGAATAGAATGGAAGTGAAATACAGTTGAGGTGCTTCTTTTGCCACCTGCTCATTAAAATATATCAAAAAGCCAGCTGCGTGATTGGCTGAAACTATAGCTTAGTGGTTAGAGCATCGCCTTTCAGTGCTGGGGTTTAAAGTTCAAATCCCACCTTGACAACGTCTCTGCAATTTATGAGGCTTTCCTGCTTGTGCTCTTTTTTTACCCCCTTCTAAATGAAAAAAAAAAATCAAGTAAAGCCTCATTCACTCAGTTGTGTTTTGGTCAGTATTATACTTCAGTGTTTGCAAGCCAAACTTCAGGAGTGGATCCAAAACAAGGAAGACGTGCAAATCCTTCCACTATGATAGCTTTACGCTGACACTGATGTCATCGCTGTGTATTTGGATCGATCACCCCAATCACCAAGCCTGGCTGCATAGTGGACTGCAACTGCTTCATGGGTGGGGTGGACTTATCCCATCAAGTCATTAAGCCCTACGGTGCCATGCGTCAGACTGAAACATGGTACAAGACGCTAAGTCCGCCTCACCCAAACTGCATGGTATGATGCGTTTGTGTTGGCCAGGTATACAGGAAAATGTGACCTATTCATCCGATTCTGGAAGAAGGTTCTCAAGGCCCTTATCTTTGGGAATCCAGAAGGGGAGGGCACTGCATAGGGCAGTAACATCTGCCGCATAATTCCTGAACAACATTTTCCTTCTGAAATACCCCATACTGAGAAAAAAAGGAGACTCCAAAATAGGTGTCATGTGTGTTTAAAGATAGAGATAACAAAAATGTCAGGGTGCATTTACTTCGTTTCTTGTACTGTAGATGAAACGTTTGTCCTATACAAAACTCATTTGTGAAAAAAAACATAAAAATTTAATTTTTCATACCTACATTGTATTAATTCCTGCAAAAAAATAAGAGATGAGCTCAAACTACACGTTAAAAAAATGTCAAAATCACACGCACTCTACAGTCAATTCAATAGGCACCAATCAACCTATGAGTTTATATTTAGGAGACATGCAGTAACTGGCACAAGCAAGCAGAACAAGCTTCTCATGGTGCAGATGTTGACAAAGCAGGATTTTAACCCACAGCACTTCAAGGTGATTCTCTAACAAGTAAACAACCACACCAACCAATCAGAGGCCTTGCTCATCGATATATGCTAATGAGCTGGTGTCTGTCAAAAGGGGCACAAGCAACTTCTTTCCAATAAAATACTCCTAAATATTCTATTCTAGTTTGGACTTTCTATAGGGGTAGGGTTTTCAGCGAGGGTGGGTCATTTAGCAGCCAGGTCCCTTTCCATTGTCTTGCCATAGGCCTCCCACTCTCCCTAAGGTCAAAGTTTCTCTGACTACGGACACATAAATAGAGCTGAGGTTTACTAGTCAATGTGGGAAGGGAGATTGCTCATGGGCATTGTACATTGTGCATAGCTACCACAAACATGGCAGTTTCCACTTCTCAGTTTTGTCTTTTTCTCCTACAGCTTGACTGGCCTCTATCCTTTTTCCAGCCAGTAGCAGCACTCCCATTTCATACACTCTACACATCATCAATCAAAGTGTGCTTTTGCAGGGGAGAGGAGAACGGATCCTCATTCCATCATATGGTAGGCTTGACAGCACCTAGCACAACGGAAACAGGAAGAATGTATAGGGATATGAATTGTGTGTGCAGTATATGGCAGCAAGATTTGTGTATACAGCATAAGGGTAGATTGTTTGTTTGTATAGTATAGAAATGCAAGCACCCCTGCTGAAAAGAGTTGTCCTACAGAAAGGCAGAAGTAAAATGGAGCATTGAATAGAATGGAAGTGAAATACAGTTGAGGTGCTTCTTTTGCCACCTGCTCATTAAAATATATCAAAAAGCCAGCTGCGTGATTGGCTGAAACTATAGCTTAGTGGTTAGAGCATCGCCTTTCAGTGCTGGGGTTTAAAGTTCAAATCCCACCTTGACAACGTCTCTGCAATTTATGAGGCTTTCCTGCTTGTGCTCTTTTTTTACCCCCTTCTAAATGAAAAAAAAAATCAAGTAAAGCCTCATTCACTCAGTTGTGTTTTGGTCAGTATTATACTTCAGTGTTTGCAAGCCAAACTTCAGGAGTGGATCCAAAACAAGGAAGACGTGCAAATCCTTCCACTATGATAGCTTTACGCTGACACTGATGTCATCGCTGTGTATTTGGATCGATCACCCCAATCACCAAGGCTGGCTGCATAGTGGACTGCAACTGCTTCATGGGTGGGGTGGACTTATCCCATCAAGTCATTAAGCCCTACGGTGCCATGGGTCAGACTGAAACATGGTACAAGACGCTAAGTCCGCCTCACCCAAACAACGTCTCTTCAATTTATGAGGCTTTCCTGCTTGTGCTCTTTTTTTACCCCCTTCTAAATGAAAAAAAAAATCAAGTAAAGCCTCATTCACTCAGTTGTGTTTTGGTCAGTATTATACTTCAGTGTTTGCAAGCCAAACTTCAGGAGTGGATCCAAAACAAGGAAGACGTGCAAATCCTTCCACTATGATAGCTTTACGCTGACACTGATGTCATCGCTGTGTATTTGGATCGATCACCCCAATCACCAAGGCTGGCTGCATAGTGGACTGCAACTGCTTCATGGGTGGGGTGGACTTATCCCATCAAGTCATTAAGCCCTACGGTGCCATGCGTCAGACTGAAACATGGTACAAGACGCTAAGTCCGCCTCACCCAAACTGCATGGTATGATGCGTTTGTGTTGGCCAGGTATACAGGAAAATGTGACCGATTCATCCGATTCTGGAAGAAGGTTCTCAAGGCCCTTATCTTTGGGAATCCAGAAGGGGAGGGCACTGCATAGGGCGGTAACATCTGCCGCATAATTCCTGAACAACATTTTCCCTCTGAAATACCCCATACTGAGAAAAAAAGGAGACTCCAAAATAGGTGTCGTGTGTGTTTAAAGATAGAGATAACAAAAATGTCAGGGTGCATTTACTTCGTTTCTTGTACTGTAGATGAAACGTTTGTCCTATACAAAACTCATTTGTGAAAAAAACCATAAAAATTTAATTTTTCATACCTACATTGTATTAATTCCTGCAAAAAAATAAGAGATGAGCTCAAACTACACGTTAAAAAAATGTCAAAATCACACGCACTCTACAGTCAATTCAATAGGCACCAATCAACCTATGAGTTTATATTTAGGAGACATGCAGTAACTGGCACAAGCAAGCAGAACAAGCTTCTCATGGTGCAGATGTTGACAAAGCAGGATTTTAACCCACAGCACTTCAAGGTGATTCTCTAACAAGTAAACAACCACACCAACCAATCAGAGGCCTTGCTCATCGATATATGCTAATGAGCTGGTGTCTGTCAAAAGGGGCACAAGCAACTTCTTTCCAATAAAATACTCCTAAATATTCTATTCTAGTTTGGACTTTCTATAGGGGTAGGGTTTTCAGCGAGGGTGGGTCATTTAGCAGCCAGGTCCCTTTCCATTGTCTTGCCATAGGCCTCCCACTCTCCCTAAGGTCAAAGTTTCTCTGACTACGGACACATAAATAGAGCTGAGGTTTATTAGTCAATGTGGGAAGGGAGATTGCTCATGGGCATTGTACATTGTGCATAGCTACCACAAACATGGCAGTTTCCACTTCTCGGTTTTGTCTTTTTCTCCTACAGCTTGACTGGCCTCTATCCTTTTTCCAGCCAGTAGCAGCACTCCCATTTCATACACTCTACACATCATCAATCAAAGTGTGCTTTTGCAGGGGAGAGGAGAACGGATCCTCATTCCATCATATGGTAGGCTTGACAGCACCTAGCACAACGGAAACAGGAAGAATGTATAGGGATATGAATTGTGTGTGCAGTATATGGCAGCAAGATTTGTGTATACAGCATAAGGGTAGATTGTTTGTTTGTATAGTATAGAAATGCAAGCACCCCTGCTGAAAAGAGTTGTCCTACAGAAAGGCAGAAGTAAAATGGAGCATTGAATAGAATGGAAGTGAAATACAGTTGAGGTGCTTCTTTTGCCACCTGCTCATTAAAATATATCAAAAAGCCAGCTGCGTGATTGGCTGAAACTATAGCTTAGTGGTTAGAGCATCGCCTTTCAGTGCTGGGGTTTAAAGTTCAAATCCCACCTTGACAACGTCTCTGCAATTTATGAGGCTTTCCTGCTTGTGCTCTTTTTTTACCCCCTTCTAAATGAAAAAAAAAAATCAAGTAAAGCCTCATTCACTCAGTTGTGTTTTGGTCAGTATTATACTTCAGTGTTTGCAAGCCAAACTTCAGGAGTGGATCCAAAACAAGGAAGACGTGCAAATCCTTCCACTATGATAGCTTTACGCTGACACTGATGTCATCGCTGTGTATTTGGATCGATCACCCCAATCACCAAGCCTGGCTGCATAGTGGACTGCAACTGCTTCATGGGTGGGGTGGACTTATCCCATCAAGTCATTAAGCCCTACGGTGCCATGCGTCAGACTGAAACATGGTACAAGACGCTAAGTCCGCCTCACCCAAACTGCATGGTATGATGCGTTTGTGTTGGCCAGGTATACAGGAAAATGTGACCTATTCATCCGATTCTGGAAGAAGGTTCTCAAGGCCCTTATCTTTGGGAATCCAGAAGGGGAGGGCACTGCATAGGGCAGTAACATCTGCCGCATAATTCCTGAACAACATTTTCCTTCTGAAATACCCCATACTGAGAAAAAAAGGAGACTCCAAAATAGGTGTCATGTGTGTTTAAAGATAGAGATAACAAAAATGTCAGGGTGCATTTACTTCGTTTCTTGTACTGTAGATGAAACGTTTGTCCTATACAAAACTCATTTGTGAAAAAAAACATAAAAATTTAATTTTTCATACCTACATTGTATTAATTCCTGCAAAAAAATAAGAGATGAGCTCAAACTACACGTTAAAAAAATGTCAAAATCACACGCACTCTACAGTCAATTCAATAGGCACCAATCAACCTATGAGTTTATATTTAGGAGACATGCAGTAACTGGCACAAGCAAGCAGAACAAGCTTCTCATGGTGCAGATGTTGACAAAGCAGGATTTTAACCCACAGCACTTCAAGGTGATTCTCTAACAAGTAAACAACCACACCAACCAATCAGAGGCCTTGCTCATCGATATATGCTAATGAGCTGGTGTCTGTCAAAAGGGGCACAAGCAACTTCTTTCCAATAAAATACTCCTAAATATTCTATTCTAGTTTGGACTTTCTATAGGGGTAGGGTTTTCAGCGAGGGTGGGTCATTTAGCAGCCAGGTCCCTTTCCATTGTCTTGCCATAGGCCTCCCACTCTCCCTAAGGTCAAAGTTTCTCTGACTACGGACACATAAATAGAGCTGAGGTTTACTAGTCAATGTGGGAAGGGAGATTGCTCATGGGCATTGTACATTGTGCATAGCTACCACAAACATGGCAGTTTCCACTTCTCAGTTTTGTCTTTTTCTCCTACAGCTTGACTGGCCTCTATCCTTTTTCCAGCCAGTAGCAGCACTCCCATTTCATACACTCTACACATCATCAATCAAAGTGTGCTTTTGCAGGGGAGAGGAGAACGGATCCTCATTCCATCATATGGTAGGCTTGACAGCACCTAGCACAACGGAAACAGGAAGAATGTATAGGGATATGAATTGTGTGTGCAGTATATGGCAGCAAGATTTGTGTATACAGCATAAGGGTAGATTGTTTGTTTGTATAGTATAGAAATGCAAGCACCCCTGCTGAAAAGAGTTGTCCTACAGAAAGGCAGAAGTAAAATGGAGCAATGAATAGAATGGAAGTGAAATACAGTTGAGGTGCTTCTTTTGCCACCTGCTCATTAAAATATATCAAAAAGCCAGCTGCGTGATTGGCTGAAACTATAGCTTAGTGGTTAGAGCATCGCCTTTCAGTGCTGGGGTTTAAAGTTCAAATCCCACCTTGACAACGTCTCTGCAATTTATGAGGCTTTCCTGCTTGTGCTCTTTTTTTACCCCCTTCTAAATGAAAAAAAAAATCAAGTAAAGCCTCATTCACTCAGTTGTGTTTTGGTCAGTATTATACTTCAGTGTTTGCAAGCCAAACTTCAGGAGTGGATCCAAAACAAGGAAGACGTGCAAATCCTTCCACTATGATAGCTTTACGCTGACACTGATGTCATCGCTGTGTATTTGGATCGATCACCCCAATCACCAAGCCTGGCTGCATAGTGGACTGCAACTGCTTCATGGGTGGGGTGGACTTATCCCATCAAGTCATTAAGCCCTACGGTGCCATGCGTCAGACTGAAACATGGTACAAGACGCTAAGTCCGCCTCACCCAAACTGCATGGTATGATGCGTTTGTGTTGGCCAGGTATACAGGAAAATGTGACCTATTCATCCGATTCTGGAAGAAGGTTCTCAAGGCCCTTATCTTTGGGAATCCAGAAGGGGAGGGCACTTCATAGGGCAGTAACATCTGCCGCATAATTCCTGAACAACATTTTCCTTCTGAAATACCCCATACTGAGAAAAAAAGGAGACTCCAAAATAGGTGTCGTGTGTGTTTAAAGATAGAGATAACAAAAATGTCAGGGTGCATTTACTTCGTTTCTTGTACTGTAGATGAAACGTTTGTCCTATACAAAACTCATTTGTGAAAAAAAACATAAAAATTTAATTTTTCATACCTACATTGTATTAATTCCTGCAAAAAAATAAGAGATGAGCTCAAACTACACGTTAAAAAAATTTCAAAATCACACGCACTCTACAGTCAATTCAATAGGCACCAATCAACCTATGAGTTTATATTTAGGAGACATGCAGTAACTGGCACAAGCAAGCAGAACAAGCTTCTCATGGTGCAGATGTTGACAAAGCAGGATTTTAACCCACAGCACTTCAAGGTGATTCTCTAACAAGTAAACAACCACACCAACCAATCAGAGGCCTTGCTCATCGATATATGCTAATGAGCTGGTGTCTGTCAAAAGGGGCACAAGCAACTTCTTTCCAATAAAATACTCCTAAATATTCTATTCTAGTTTGGACTTTCTATAGGGGTAGGGTTTTCAGCGAGGGTGGGTCATTTAGCAGCCAGGTCCCTTTCCATTGTCTTGCCATAGGCCTCCCACTCTCCCTAAGGTCAAAGTTTCTCTGACTACGGACACATAAATAGAGCTGAGGTTTACTAGTCAATGTGGGAAGGGAGATTGCTCATGGGCATTGTACATTGTGCATAGCTACCACAAACATGGCAGTTTCCACTTCTCGGTTTTGTCTTTTTCTCCTACAGCTTGACTGGCCTCTATCCTTTTTCCAGCCAGTAGCAGCACTCCCATTTCATACACTCTACACATCATCAATCAAAGTGTGCTTTTGCAGGGGAGAGGAGAACGGATCCTCATTCCATCATATGGTAGGCTTGACAGCACCTAGCACAACGGAAACAGGAAGAATGTATAGGGATATGAATTGTGTGTGCAGTATATGGCAGCAAGATTTGTGTATACAGCATAAGGGTAGATTGTTTGTTTGTATAGTATAGAAATGCAAGCACCCCTGCTGAAAAGAGTTGTCCTACAGAAAGGCAGAAGTAAAATGGAGCATTGAATAGAATGGAAGTGAAATACAGTTGAGGTGCTTCTTTTGCCACCTGCTCATTAAAATATATCAAAAAGCCAGCTGCGTGATTGGCTGAAACTATAGCTTAGTGGTTAGAGCATCGCCTTTCAGTGCTGGGGTTTAAAGTTCAAATCCCACCTTGACAACGTCTCTGCAATTTATGAGGCTTTCCTGCTTGTGCTCTTTTTTTACCCCCTTCTAAATGAAAAAAAAAATCAAGTAAAGCCTCATTCACTCAGTTGTGTTTTGGTCAGTATTATACTTCAGTGTTTGCAAGCCAAACTTCAGGAGTGGATCCAAAACAAGGAAGACGTGCAAATCCTTCCACTATGATAGCTTTACGCTGACACTGATGTCATCGCTGTGTATTTGGATCGATCACCCCAATCACCAAGCCTGGCTGCATAGTGGACTGCAACTGCTTCATGGGTGGGGTGGACTTATCCCATCAAGTCATTAAGCCCTACGGTGCCATGCGTCAGACTGAAACATGGTACAAGACGCTAAGTCCGCCTCACCCAAACTGCATGGTATGATGCGTTTGTGTTGGCCAGGTATACAGGAAAATGTGACCTATTCATCCGATTCTGGAAGAAGGTTCTCAAGGCCCTTATCTTTGGGAATCCAGAAGGGGAGGGCACTGCATAGGGCAGTAACATCTGCCGCATAATTCCTGAACAACATTTTCCTTCTGAAATACACCATACTGAGAAAAAAAGGAGACTCCAAAATAGGTGTCGTGTGTGTTTAAAGATAGAGATAACAAAAATGTCAGGGTGCATTTACTTCGTTTCTTGTACTGTAGATGAAACGTTTGTCCTATACAAAACTCATTTGTGAAAAAAACCATAAAAATTTAATTTTTCATACCTACATTGTATTAATTCCTGCAAAAAAATAAGAGATGAGCTCAAACTACACGTTAAAAAAATGTCAAAATCACACGCACTCTACAGTCAATTCAATAGGCACCAATCAACCTATGAGTTTATATTTAGGAGACATGCAGTAACTGGCACAAGCAAGCAGAACAAGCTTCTCATGGTGCAGATGTTGACAAAGCAGGATTTTAACCCACAGCACTTCAAGGTGATTCTCTAACAAGTAAACAACCACACCAACCAATCAGAGGCCTTGCTCATCGATATATGCTAATGAGCTGGTGTCTGTCAAAAGGGGCACAAGCAACTTCTTTCCAATAAAATACTCCTAAATATTCTATTCTAGTTTGGACTTTCTATAGGGGTAGGGTTTTCAGCGAGGGTGGGTCATTTAGCAGCCAGGTCCCTTTCCATTGTCTTGCCATAGGCCTCCCACTCTCCCTAAGGTCAAAGTTTCTCTGACTACGGACACATAAATAGAGCTGAGGTTTACTAGTCAATGTGGGAAGGGAGATTGCTCATGGGCATTGTACATTGTGCATAGCTACCACAAACATGGCAGTTTCCACTTCTCGGTTTTGTCTTTTTCTCCTACAGCTTGACTGGCCTCTATCCTTTTTCCAGCCAGTAGCAGCACTCCCATTTCATACACTCTACACATCATCAATCAAAGTGTGCTTTTGCAGGGGAGAGGAGAACGGATCCTCATTCCATCATATGGTAGGCTTGACAGCACCTAGCACAACGGAAACAGGAAGAATGTATAGGGATATGAATTGTGTGTGCAGTATATGGCAGCAAGATTTGTGTATACAGCATAAGGGTAGATTGTTTGTTTGTATAGTATAGAAATGCAAGCACCCCTGCTGAAAAGAGTTGTCCTACAGAAAGGCAGAAGTAAAATGGAGCATTGAATAGAATGGAAGTGAAATACAGTTGAGGTGCTTCTTTTGCCACCTGCTCATTAAAATATATCAAAAAGCCAGCTGCGTGATTGGCTGAAACTATAGCTTAGTGGTTAGAGCATCGCCTTTCAGTGCTGGGGTTTAAAGTTCAAATCCCACCTTGACAACGTCTCTTCAATTTATGAGGCTTTCCTGCTTGTGCTCTTTTTTTACCCCCTTCTAAATGAAAAAAAAAATCAAGTAAAGCCTCATTCACTCAGTTGTGTTTTGGTCAGTATTATACTTCAGTGTTTGCAAGCCAAACTTCAGGAGTGGATCCAAAACAAGGAAGACGTGCAAATCCTTCCACTATGATAGCTTTACGCTGACACTGATGTCATCGCTGTGTATTTGGATCGATCACCCCAATCACCAAGCCTGGCTGCATAGTGGACTGCAACTGCTTCATGGGTGGGGTGGACTTATCCCATCAAGTCATTAAGCCCTACGGTGCCATGCGTCAGACTGAAACATGGTACAAGACGCTAAGTCCGCCTCACCCAAACTGCATGGTATGATGCGTTTGTGTTGGCCAGGTATACAGGAAAATGTGACCGATTCATCCGATTCTGGAAGAAGGTTCTCAAGGCCCTTATCTTTGGGAATCCAGAAGGGGAGGGCACTGCATAGGGCAGTAACATCTGCCGCATAATTCCTGAACAACATTTTCCTTCTGAAATACACCATACTGAGAAAAAAAGGAGACTCCAAAATAGGTGTCGTGTGTGTTTAAAGATAGAGATAACAAAAATGTCAGGGTGCATTTACTTCGTTTCTTGTACTGTAGATGAAACGTTTGTCCTATACAAAACTCATTTGTGAAAAAAACCATAAAAATTTAATTTTTCATACCTACATTGTATTAATTCCTGCAAAAAAATAAGAGATGAGCTCAAACTACACGTTAAAAAAATGTCAAAATCACACGCACTCTACAGTCAATTCAATAGGCACCAATCAACCTATGAGTTTATATTTAGGAGACATGCAGTAACTGGCACAAGCAAGCAGAACAAGCTTCTCATGGTGCAGATGTTGACAAAGCAGGATTTTAACCCACAGCACTTCAAGGTGATTCTCTAACAAGTAAACAACCACACCAACCAATCAGAGGCCTTGCTCATCGATATATGCTAATGAGCTGGTGTCTGTCAAAAGGGGCACAAGCAACTTCTTTCCAATAAAATACTCCTAAATATTCTATTCTAGTTTGGACTTTCTATAGGGGTAGGGTTTTCAGCGAGGGTGGGTCATTTAGCAGCCAGGTCCCTTTCCATTGTCTTGCCATAGGCCTCCCACTCTCCCTAAGGTCAAAGTTTCTCTGACTACGGACACATAAATAGAGCTGAGGTTTACTAGTCAATGTGGGAAGGGAGATTGCTCATGGGCATTGTACATTGTGCATAGCTACCACAAACATGGCAGTTTCCACTTCTCGGTTTTGTCTTTTTCTCCTACAGCTTGACTGGCCTCTATCCTTTTTCCAGCCAGTAGCAGCACTCCCATTTCATACACTCTACACTTGCATCATCAATCAAAGTGTGCTTTTGCAGGGGAGAGGAGAACGGATCCTCATTCCATCATATGGTAGGCTTGACAGCACCTAGCACAACGGAAACAGGAAGAATGTATAGGGATATGAATTGTGTGTGCAGTATATGGCAGCAAGATTTGTGTATACAGCATAAGGGTAGATTGTTTGTTTGTATAGTATAGAAATGCAAGCACCCCTGCTGAAAAGAGTTGTCCTACAGAAAGGCAGAAGTAAAATGGAGCATTGAATAGAATGGAAGTGAAATACAGTTGAGGTGCTTCTTTTGCCACCTGCTCATTAAAATATATCAAAAAGCCAGCTGCGTGATTGGCTGAAACTATAGCTTAGTGGTTAGAGCATCGCCTTTCAGTGCTGGGGTTTAAAGTTCAAATCCCACCTTGACAACGTCTCTGCAATTTATGAGGCTTTCCTGCTTGTGCTCTTTTTTTACCCCCTTCTAAATGAAAAAAAAAATCAAGTAAAGCCTCATTCACTCAGTTGTGTTTTGGTCAGTATTATACTTCAGTGTTTGCAAGCCAAACTTCAGGAGTGGATCCAAAACAAGGAAGACGTGCAAATCCTTCCACTATGATAGCTTTACGCTGACACTGATGTCATCGCTGTGTATTTGGATCGATCACCCCAATCACCAAGCCTGGCTGCATAGTGGACTGCAACTGCTTCATGGGTGGGGTGGACTTATCCCATCAAGTCATTAAGCCCTACGGTGCCATGCGTCAGACTGAAACATGGTACAAGACGCTAAGTCCGCCTCACCCAAACTGCATGGTATGATGCGTTTGTGTTGGCCAGGTATACAGGAAAATGTGACCGATTCATCCGATTCTGGAAGAAGGTTCTCAAGGCCCTTATCTTTGGGAATCCAGAAGGGGAGGGCACTGCATAGGGCAGTAACATCTGCCGCATAATTCCTGAACAACATTTTCCTTCTGAAATACACCATACTGAGAAAAAAAGGAGACTCCAAAATAGGTGTCGTGTGTGTTTAAAGATAGAGATAACAAAAATGTCAGGGTGCATTTACTTCGTTTCTTGTACTGTAGATGAAACGTTTGTCCTATACAAAACTCATTTGTGAAAAAAACCATAAAAATTTAATTTTTCATACCTACATTGTATTAATTCCTGCAAAAAAATAAGAGATGAGCTCAAACTACACGTTAAAAAAATGTCAAAATCACACGCACTCTACAGTCAATTCAATAGGCACCAATCAACCTATGAGTTTATATTTAGGAGACATGCAGTAACTGGCACAAGCAAGCAGAACAAGCTTCTCATGGTGCAGATGTTGACAAAGCAGGATTTTAACCCACAGCACTTCAAGGTGATTCTCTAACAAGTAAACAACCACACCAACCAATCAGAGGCCTTGCTCATCGATATATGCTAATGAGCTGGTGTCTGTCAAAAGGGGCACAAGCAACTTCTTTCCAATAAAATACTCCTAAATATTCTATTCTAGTTTGGACTTTCTATAGGGGTAGGGTTTTCAGCGAGGGTGGGTCATTTAGCAGCCAGGTCCCTTTCCATTGTCTTGCCGTAGGCCTCCCACTCTCCCTAAGGTCAAAGTTTCTCTGACTACGGACACATAAATAGAGCTGAGGTTTACTAGTCAATGTGGGAAGGGAGATTGCTCATGGGCATTGTACATTGTGCATAGCTACCACAAACATGGCAGTTTCCACTTCTTGGTTTTGTCTTTTTCTCCTACAGCTTGACTGGCCTCTATCCTTTTTCCAGCCAGTAGCAGCACTCCCATTTCATACACTCTACACATCATCAATCAAAGTGTGCTTTTGCAGGGGAGAGGAGAACGGATCCTCATTCCATCATATGGTAGGCTTGACAGCACCTAGCACAACGGAAACAGGAAGAATGTATAGGGATATGAATTGTGTGTGCAGTATATGGCAGCAAGATTTGTGTATACAGCATAAGGGTAGATTGTTTGTTTGTATAGTATAGAAATGCAAGCACCCCTGCTGAAAAGAGTTGTCCTACAGAAAGGCAGAAGTAAAATGGAGCATTGAATAGAATGGAAGTGAAATACAGTTGAGGTGCTTCTTTTGCCACCTGCTCATTAAAATATATCAAAAAGCCAGCTGCGTGATTGGCTGAAACTATAGCTTAGTGGTTAGAGCATCGCCTTTCAGTGCTGGGGTTTAAAGTTCAAATCCCACCTTGACAACGTCTCTGCAATTTATGAGGCTTTCCTGCTTGTGCTCTTTTTTTACCCCCTTCTAAATGAAAAAAAAAATCAAGTAAAGCCTCATTCACTCAGTTGTGTTTTGGTCAGTATTATACTTCAGTGTTTGCAAGCCAAACTTCAGGAGTGGATCCAAAACAAGGAAGACGTGCAAATCCTTCCACTATGATAGCTTTACGCTGACACTGATGTCATCGCTGTGTATTTGGATCGATCACCCCAATCACCAAGCCTGGCTGCATAGTGGACTGCAACTGCTTCATGGGTGGGGTGGACTTATCCCATCAAGTCATTAAGCCCTACGGTGCCATGCGTCAGACTGAAACATGGTACAAGACGCTAAGTCCGCCTCACCCAAACTGCATGGTATGATGCGTTTGTGTTGGCCAGGTATACAGGAAAATGTGACCTATTCATCCGATTCTGGAAGAAGGTTCTCAAGGCCCTTATCTTTGGGAATCCAGAAGGGGAGGGCACTGCATAGGGCAGTAACATCTGCCGCATAATTCCTGAACAACATTTTCCTTCTGAAATACCCCATACTGAGAAAAAAAGGAGACTCCAAAATAGGTGTCGTGTGTGTTTAAAGATAGAGATAACAAAAATGTCAGGGTGCATTTACTTCGTTTCTTGTACTGTAGATGAAACGTTTGTCCTATACAAAACTCATTTGTGAAAAAAAACATAAAAATTTAATTTTTCATACCTACATTGTATTAATTCCTGCAAAAAAATAAGAGATGAGCTCAAACTACACGTTAAAAAAATGTCAAAATCACACGCACTCTACAGTCAATTCAATAGGCACCAATCAACCTATGAGTTTATATTTAGGAGACATGCAGTAACTGGCACAAGCAAGCAGAACAAGCTTCTCATGGTGCAGATGTTGACAAAGCAGGATTTTAACCCACAGCACTTCAAGGTGATTCTCTAACAAGTAAACAACCACACCAACCAATCAGAGGCCTTGCTCATCGATATATGCTAATGAGCTGGTGTCTGTCAAAAGGGGCACAAGCAACTTCTTTCCAATAAAATACTCCTAAATATTCTATTCTAGTTTGGACTTTCTATAGGGGTAGGGTTTTCAGCGAGGGTGGGTCATTTAGCAGCCAGGTCCCTTTCCATTGTCTTGCCATAGGCCTCCCACTCTCCCTAAGGTCAAAGTTTCTCTGACTACGGACACTTAAATAGAGCTGAGGTTTACTAGTCAATGTTGGAAGGGAGATTGCCCATGGGCATTGTACATTGTGCATAGCTACCACAAACATGGCAGTTTCCACTTCTCGGTTTTGTCTTTTTCTCCTACAGCTTGACTGGCCTCTATCCTTTTTCCAGCCAGTAGCAGCACTCCCATTTCATACACTCTACACATCATCAATCAAAGTGTGCTTTTGCAGGGGAGAGGAGAACGGATCCTCATTCCATCATATGGTAGGCTTGACAGCACCTAGCACAACGGAAACAGGAAGAATGTATAGGGATATGAATTGTGTGTGCAGTATATGGCAGCAAGATTTGTGTATACAGCATAAGGGTAGATTGTTTGTTTGTATAGTATAGAAATGCAAGCACCCCTGCTGAAAAGAGTTGTCCTACAGAAAGGCAGAAGTAAAATGGAGCATTGAATAGAATGGAAGTGAAATACAGTTGAGGTGCTTCTTTTGCCAGCTGCTCATTAAAATATATCAAAAAGCCAGCTGCGTGATTGGCTGAAACTATAGCTTAGTGGTTAGAGCATCGCCTTTCAGTGCTGGGGTTTAAAGTTCAAATCCCACCTTGACAACGTCTCTGCAATTTATGAGGCTTTCCTGCTTGTGCTCTTTTTTTACCCCCTTCTAAATGAAAAAAAAAATCAAGTAAAGCCTCATTCACTCAGTTGTGTTTTGGTCAGTATTATACTTCAGTGTTTGCAAGCCAAACTTCAGGAGTGGATCCAAAACAAGGAAGACGTGCAAATCCTTCCACTATGATAGCTTTACGCTGACACTGATGTCATCGCTGTGTATTTGGATCGATCACCCCAATCACCAAGCCTGGCTGCATAGTGGACTGCAACTGCTTCATGGGTGGGGTGGACTTATCCCATCAAGTCATTAAGCCCTACGGTGCCATGCGTCAGACTGAAACATGGTACAAGACGCTAAGTCCGCCTCACCCAAACTGCATGGTATGATGCGTTTGTGTTGGCCAGGTATACAGGAAAATGTGACCTATTCATCCGATTCTGGAAGAAGGTTCTCAAGGCCCTTATCTTTGGGAATCCAGAAGGGGAGGGCACTGCATAGGGCAGTAACATCTGCCGCATAATTCCTGAACAACATTTTCCTTCTGAAATACACCATACTGAGAAAAAAAGGAGACTCCAAAATAGGTGTCGTGTGTGTTTAAAGATAGAGATAACAAAAATGTCAGGGTGCATTTACTTCGTTTCTTGTACTGTAGATGAAACGTTTGTCCTATACAAAACTCATTTGTGAAAAAAACCATAAAAATTTAATTTTTCATACCTACATTGTATTAATTCCTGCAAAAAAATAAGAGATGAGCTCAAACTACACGTTAAAAAAATGTCAAAATCACACGCACTCTACAGTCAATTCAATAGGCACCAATCAACCTATGAGTTTATATTTAGGAGACATGCAGTAACTGGCACAAGCAAGCAGAACAAGCTTCTCATGGTGCAGATGTTGACAAAGCAGGATTTTAACCCACAGCACTTCAAGGTGATTCTCTAACAAGTAAACAACCACACCAACCAATCAGAGGCCTTGCTCATCGATATATGCTAATGAGCTGGTGTCTGTCAAAAGGGGCACAAGCAACTTCTTTCCAATAAAATACTCCTAAATATTCTATTCTAGTTTGGACTTTCTATAGGGGTAGGGTTTTCAGCGAGGGTGGGTCATTTAGCAGCCAGGTCCCTTTCCATTGTCTTGCCATAGGCCTCCCACTCTCCCTAAGGTCAAAGTTTCTCTGACTACGGACACATAAATAGAGCTGAGGTTTACTAGTCAATGTGGGAAGGGAGATTGCTCATGGGCATTGTACATTGTGCATAGCTACCACAAACATGGCAGTTTCCACTTCTCGGTTTTGTCTTTTTCTCCTACAGCTTGACTGGCCTCTATCCTTTTTCCAGCCAGTAGCAGCACTCCCATTTCATACACTCTACACATCATCAATCAAAGTGTGCTTTTGCAGGGGAGAGGAGAACGGATCCTCATTCCATCATATGGTAGGCTTGACAGCACCTAGCACAACGGAAACAGGAAGAATGTATAGGGATATGAATTGTGTGTGCAGTATATGGCAGCAAGATTTGTGTATACAGCATAAGGGTAGATTGTTTGTTTGTATAGTATAGAAATGCAAGCACCCCTGCTGAAAAGAGTTGTCCTACAGAAAGGCAGAAGTAAAATGGAGCATTGAATAGAATGGAAGTGAAATACAGTTGAGGTGCTTCTTTTGCCACCTGCTCATTAAAATATATCAAAAAGCCAGCTGCGTGATTGGCTGAAACTATAGCTTAGTGGTTAGAGCATCGCCTTTCAGTGCTGGGGTTTAAAGTTCAAATCCCACCTTGACAACGTCTCTGCAATTTATGAGGCTTTCCTGCTTGTGCTCTTTTTTTACCCCCTTCTAAATGAAAAAAAAAATCAAGTAAAGCCTCATTCACTCAGTTGTGTTTTGGTCAGTATTATACTTCAGTGTTTGCAAGCCAAACTTCAGGAGTGGATCCAAAACAAGGAAGACGTGCAAATCCTTCCACTATGATAGCTTTACGCTGACACTGATGTCATCGCTGTGTATTTGGATCGATCACCCCAATCACCAAGCCTGGCTGCATAGTGGACTGCAACTGCTTCATGGGTGGGGTGGACTTATCCCATCAAGTCATTAAGCCCTACGGTGCCATGCGTCAGACTGAAACATGGTACAAGACGCTAAGTCCGCCTCACCCAAACTGCATGGTATGATGCGTTTGTGTTGGCCAGGTATACAGGAAAATGTGACCGATTCATCCGATTCTGGAAGAAGGTTCTCAAGGCCCTTATCTTTGGGAATCCAGAAGGGGAGGGCACTGCATAGGGCAGTAACATCTGCCGCATAATTCCTGAACAACATTTTCCTTCTGAAATACACCATACTGAGAAAAAAAGGAGACTCCAAAATAGGTGTCGTGTGTGTTTAAAGATAGAGATAACAAAAATGTCAGGGTGCATTTACTTCGTTTCTTGTACTGTAGATGAAACGTTTGTCCTATACAAAACTCATTTGTGAAAAAAACCATAAAAATTTAATTTTTCATACCTACATTGTATTAATTCCTGCAAAAAAATAAGAGATGAGCTCAAACTACACGTTAAAAAAATGTCAAAATCACACGCACTCTACAGTCAATTCAATAGGCACCAATCAACCTATGAGTTTATATTTAGGAGACATGCAGTAACTGGCACAAGCAAGCAGAACAAGCTTCTCATGGTGCAGATGTTGACAAAGCAGGATTTTAACCCACAGCACTTCAAGGTGATTCTCTAACAAGTAAACAACCACACCAACCAATCAGAGGCCTTGCTCATCGATATATGCTAATGAGCTGGTGTCTGTCAAAAGGGGCACAAGCAACTTCTTTCCAATAAAATACTCCTAAATATTCTATTCTAGTTTGGACTTTCTATAGGGGTAGGGTTTTCAGCGAGGGTGGGTCATTTAGCAGCCAGGTCCCTTTCCATTGTCTTGCCATAGGCCTCCCACTCTCCCTAAGGTCAAAGTTTCTCTGACTACGGACACATAAATAGAGCTGAGGTTTACTAGTCAATGTGGGAAGGGAGATTGCTCATGGGCATTGTACATTGTGCATAGCTACCACAAACATGGCAGTTTCCACTTCTCGGTTTTGTCTTTTTCTCCTACAGCTTGACTGGCCTCTATCCTTTTTCCAGCCAGTAGCAGCACTCCCATTTCATACACTCTACACATCATCAATCAAAGTGTGCTTTTGCAGGGGAGAACAGAACGGATCCTCATTCCATCATATGGTAGGCTTGACAGCACCTAGCACAACGGAAACAGGAAGAATGTATAGGGATATGAATTGTGTGTGCAGTATATGGCAGCAAGATTTGTGTATACAGCATAAGGGTAGATTGTTTGTTTGTATAGTATAGAAATGCATGCACCCCTGCTGAAGAAAAGAGTTGTCCTACAGAAAGGCAGAAGTAAAATGGAGCATTGAATAGAATGGAAGTGAAATACAGTTGAGGTGCTTCTTTTGCCACCTGCTCATTAAAATATATCAAAAAGCCAGCTGTGTGATTGGCTGAAACTATAGCTTAGTGGTTAGAGCATCGCCTTTCAGTGCTGGGGTTTAAAGTTCAAATCCCACCTTGACAACGTCTCTGCAATTTATGAGGCTTTCCTGCTTGTGCTCTTTTTTTACCCCCTTCTAAATGAAAAAAAAAATCAAGTAAAGCCTCATTCACTCAGTTGTGTTTTGGTCAGTATTATACTTCAGTGTTTGCAAGCCAAACTTCAGGAGTGGATCCAAAACAAGGAAGACGTGCAAATCCTTCCACTATGATAGCTTTACGCTGACACTGATGTCATCGCTGTGTATTTGGATCGATCACCCCAATCACCAAGCCTGGCTGCATAGTGGACTGCAACTGCTTCATGGGTGGGGTGGACTTATCCCATCAAGTCATTAAGCCCTACGGTGCCATGCGTCAGACTGAAACATGGTACAAGACGCTAAGTCCGCCTCACCCAAACTGCATGGTATGATGCGTTTGTGTTGGCCAGGTATACAGGAAAATGTGACCGATTCATCCGATTCTGGAAGAAGGTTCTCAAGGCCCTTATCTTTGGGAATCCAGAAGGGGAGGGCACTGCATAGGGCAGTAACATCTGCCGCATAATTCCTGAACAACATTTTCCTTCTGAAATACACCATACTGAGAAAAAAAGGAGACTCCAAAATAGGTGTCGTGTGTGTTTAAAGATAGAGATAACAAAAATGTCAGGGTGCATTTACTTCGTTTCTTGTACTGTAGATGAAACGTTTGTCCTATACAAAACTCATTTGTGAAAAAAACCATAAAAATTTAATTTTTCATACCTACATTGTATTAATTCCTGCAAAAAAATAAGAGATGAGCTCAAACTACACGTTAAAAAAATGTCAAAATCACACGCACTCTACAGTCAATTCAATAGGCACCAATCAACCTATGAGTTTATATTTAGGAGACATGCAGTAACTGGCACAAGCAAGCAGAACAAGCTTCTCATGGTGCAGATGTTGACAAAGCAGGATTTTAACCCACAGCACTTCAAGGTGATTCTCTAACAAGTAAACAACCACACCAACCAATCAGAGGCCTTGCTCATCGATATATGCTAATGAGCTGGTGTCTGTCAAAAGGGGCACAAGCAACTTCTTTCCAATAAAATACTCCTAAATATTCTATTCTAGTTTGGACTTTCTATAGGGGTAGGGTTTTCAGCGAGGGTGGGTCATTTAGCAGCCAGGTCCCTTTCCATTGTCTTGCCATAGGCCTCCCACTCTCCCTAAGGTCAAAGTTTCTCTGACTACGGACACATAAATAGAGCTGAGGTTTACTAGTCAATGTGGGAAGGGAGATTGCTCATGGGCATTGTACATTGTGCATAGCTACCACAAACATGGCAGTTTCCACTTCTCGGTTTTGTCTTTTTCTCCTACAGCTTGACTGGCCTCTATCCTTTTTCCAGCCAGTAGCAGCACTCCCATTTCATACACTCTACACATCATCAATCAAAGTGTGCTTTTGCAGGGGAGAGGAGAACGGATCCTCATTCCATCATATGGTAGGCTTGACAGCACCTAGCACAACGGAAACAGGAAGAATGTATAGGGATATGAATTGTGTGTGCAGTATATGGCAGCAAGATTTGTGTATACAGCATAAGGGTAGATTGTTTGTTTGTATAGTATAGAAATGCAAGCACCCCTGCTGAAAAGAGTTGTCCTACAGAAAGGCAGAAGTAAAATGGAGCATTGAATAGAATGGAAGTGAAATACAGTTGAGGTGCTTCTTTTGCCACCTGCTCATTAAAATATATCAAAAAGCCAGCTGCGTGATTGGCTGAAACTATAGCTTAGTGGTTAGAGCATCGCCTTTCAGTGCTGGGGTTTAAAGTTCAAATCCCACCTTGACAACGTCTCTTCAATTTATGAGGCTTTCCTGCTTGTGCTCTTTTTTTACCCCCTTCTAAATGAAAAAAAAAATCAAGTAAAGCCTCATTCACTCAGTTGTGTTTTGGTCAGTATTATACTTCAGTGTTTGCAAGCCAAACTTCAGGAGTGGATCCAAAACAAGGAAGACGTGCAAATCCTTCCACTATGATAGCTTTACGCTGACACTGATGTCATCGCTGTGTATTTGGATCGATCACCCCAATCACCAAGCCTGGCTGCATAGTGGACTGCAACTGCTTCATGGGTGGGGTGGACTTATCCCATCAAGTCATTAAGCCCTACGGTGCCATGCGTCAGACTGAAACATGGTACAAGACGCTAAGTCCGCCTCACCCAAACTGCATGGTATGATGCGTTTGTGTTGGCCAGGTATACAGGAAAATGTGACCGATTCATCCGATTCTGGAAGAAGGTTCTCAAGGCCCTTATCTTTGGGAATCCAGAAGGGGAGGGCACTGCATAGGGCAGTAACATCTGCCGCATAATTCCTGAACAACATTTTCCTTCTGAAATACACCATACTGAGAAAAAAAGGAGACTCCAAAATAGGTGTCGTGTGTGTTTAAAGATAGAGATAACAAAAATGTCAGGGTGCATTTACTTCGTTTCTTGTACTGTAGATGAAACGTTTGTCCTATACAAAACTCATTTGTGAAAAAAAACATAAAAATTTAATTTTTCATACCTACATTGTATTAATTCCTGCAAAAAAATAAGAGATGAGCTCAAACTACACGTTAAAAAAATGTCAAAATCACACGCACTCTACAGTCAATTCAATAGGCACCAATCAACCTATGAGTTTATATTTAGGAGACATGCAGTAACTGGCACAAGCAAGCAGAACAAGCTTCTCATGGTGCAGATGTTGACAAAGCAGGATTTTAACCCACAGCACTTCAAGGTGATTCTCTAACAAGTAAACAACCACACCAACCAATCAGAGGCCTTGCTCATCGATATATGCTAATGAGCTGGTGTCTGTCAAAAGGGGCACAAGCAACTTCTTTCCAATAAAATACTCCTAAATATTCTATTCTAGTTTGGACTTTCTATAGGGGTAGGGTTTTCAGCGAGGGTGGGTCATTTAGCAGCCAGGTCCCTTTCCATTGTCTTGCCATAGGCCTCCCACTCTCCCTAAGGTCAAAGTTTCTCTGACTACGGACACATAAATAGAGCTGAGGTTTACTAGTCAATGTGGGAAGGGAGATTGCTCATGGGCATTGTACATTGTGCATAGCTACCACAAACATGGCAGTTTCCACTTCTCGGTTTTGTCTTTTTCTCCTACAGCTTGACTGGCCTCTATCCTTTTTCCAGCCAGTAGCAGCACTCCCATTTCATACACTCTACACATCATCAATCAAAGTGTGCTTTTGCAGGGGAGAGGAGAACGGATCCTCATTCCATCATATGGTAGGCTTGACAGCACCTAGCACAACGGAAACAGGAAGAATGTATAGGGATATGAATTGTGTGTGCAGTATATGGCAGCAAGATTTGTGTATACAGCATAAGGGTAGATTGTTTGTTTGTATAGTATAGAAATGCAAGCACCCCTGCTGAAAAGAGTTGTCCTACAGAAAGGCAGAAGTAAAATGGAGCATTGAATAGAATGGAAGTGAAATACAGTTGAGGTGCTTCTTTTGCCACCTGCTCATTAAAATATATCAAAAAGCCAGCTGCGTGATTGGCTGAAACTATAGCTTAGTGGTTAGAGCATCGCCTTTCAGTGCTGGGGTTTAAAGTTCAAATCCCACCTTGACAACGTCTCTGCAATTTATGAGGCTTTCCTGCTTGTGCTCTTTTTTTACCCCCTTCTAAATGAAAAAAAAAATCAAGTAAAGCCTCATTCACTCAGTTGTGTTTTGGTCAGTATTATACTTCAGTGTTTGCAAGCCAAACTTCAGGAGTGGATCCAAAACAAGGAAGACGTGCAAATCCTTCCACTATGATAGCTTTACGCTGACACTGATGTCATCGCTGTGTATTTGGATCGATCACCCCAATCACCAAGCCTGGCTGCATAGTGGACTGCAACTGCTTCATGGGTGGGGTGGACTTATCCCATCAAGTCATTAAGCCCTACGGTGCCATGCGTCAGACTGAAACATGGTACAAGACGCTAAGTCCGCCTCACCCAAACTGCATGGTATGATGCGTTTGTGTTGGCCAGGTATACAGGAAAATGTGACCTATTCATCCGATTCTGGAAGAAGGTTCTCAAGGCCCTTATCTTTGGGAATCCAGAAGGGGAGGGCACTGCATAGGGCAGTAACATCTGCCGCATAATTCCTGAACAACATTTTCCTTCTGAAATACACCATACTGAGAAAAAAAGGAGACTCCAAAATAGGTGTCGTGTGTGTTTAAAGATAGAGATAACAAAAATGTCAGGGTGCATTTACTTCGTTTCTTGTACTGTAGATGAAACGTTTGTCCTATACAAAACTCATTTGTGAAAAAAACCATAAAAATTTAATTTTTCATACCTACATTGTATTAATTCCTGCAAAAAAATAAGAGATGAGCTCAAACTACACGTTAAAAAAATGTCAAAATCACACGCACTCTACAGTCAATTCAATAGGCACCAATCAACCTATGAGTTTATATTTAGGAGACATGCAGTAACTGGCACAAGCAAGCAGAACAAGCTTCTCATGGTGCAGATGTTGACAAAGCAGGATTTTAACCCACAGCACTTCAAGGTGATTCTCTAACAAGTAAACAACCACACCAACCAATCAGAGGCCTTGCTCATCGATATATGCTAATGAGCTGGTGTCTGTCAAAAGGGGCACAAGCAACTTCTTTCCAATAAAATACTCCTAAATATTCTATTCTAGTTTGGACTTTCTATAGGGGTAGGGTTTTCAGCGAGGGTGGGTCATTTAGCAGCCAGGTCCCTTTCCATTGTCTTGCCATAGGCCTCCCACTCTCCCTAAGGTCAAAGTTTCTCTGACTACGGACACATAAATAGAGCTGAGGTTTACTAGTCAATGTGGGAAGGGAGATTGCTCATGGGCATTGTACATTGTGCATAGCTACCACAAACATGGCAGTTTCCACTTCTCAGTTTTGTCTTTTTCTCCTACAGCTTGACTGGCCTCTATCCTTTTTCCAGCCAGTAGCAGCACTCCCATTTCATACACTCTACACATCATCAATCAAAGTGTGCTTTTGCAGGGGAGAGGAGAACGGATCCTCATTCCATCATATGGTAGGCTTGACAGCACCTAGCACAACGGAAACAGGAAGAATGTATAGGGATATGAATTGTGTGTGCAGTATATGGCAGCAAGATTTGTGTATACAGCATAAGGGTAGATTGTTTGTTTGTATAGTATAGAAATGCAAGCACCCCTGCTGAAAAGAGTTGTCCTACAGAAAGGCAGAAGTAAAATGGAGCATTGAATAGAATGGAAGTGAAATACAGTTGAGGTGCTTCTTTTGCCACCTGCTCATTAAAATATATCAAAAAGCCAGCTGCGTGATTGGCTGAAACTATAGCTTAGTGGTTAGAGCATCGCCTTTCAGTGCTGGGGTTTAAAGTTCAAATCCCACCTTGACAACGTCTCTGCAATTTATGAGGCTTTCCTGCTTGTGCTCTTTTTTTACCCCCTTCTAAATGAAAAAAAAAATCAAGTAAAGCCTCATTCACTCAGTTGTGTTTTGGTCAGTATTATACTTCAGTGTTTGCAAGCCAAACTTCAGGAGTGGATCCAAAACAAGGAAGACGTGCAAATCCTTCCACTATGATAGCTTTACGCTGACACTGATGTCATCGCTGTGTATTTGGATCGATCACCCCAATCACCAAGCCTGGCTGCATAGTGGACTGCAACTGCTTCATGGGTGGGGTGGACTTATCCCATCAAGTCATTAAGCCCTACGGTGCCATGCGTCAGACTGAAACATGGTACAAGACGCTAAGTCCGCCTCACCCAAACTGCATGGTATGATGCGTTTGTGTTGGCCAGGTATACAGGAAAATGTGACCTATTCATCCGATTCTGGAAGAAGGTTCTCAAGGCCCTTATCTTTGGGAATCCAGAAGGGGAGGGCACTGCATAGGGCAGTAACATCTGCCGCATAATTCCTGAACAACATTTTCCTTCTGAAATACACCATACTGAGAAAAAAAGGAGACTCCAAAATAGGTGTCGTGTGTGTTTAAAGATAGAGATAACAAAAATGTCAGGGTGCATTTACTTCGTTTCTTGTACTGTAGATGAAACGTTTGTCCTATACAAAACTCATTTGTGAAAAAAAACATAAAAATTGAATTTTTCATACCTACATTGTATTAATTCCTGCAAAAAAATAAGAGATGAGCTCAAACTACACGTTAAAAAAATGTCAAAATCACACGCACTCTACAGTCAATTCAATAGGCACCAATCAACCTATGAGTTTATATTTAGGAGACATGCAGTAACTGGCACAAGCAAGCAGAACAAGCTTCTCATGGTGCAGATGTTGACAAAGCAGGATTTTAACCCACAGCACTTCAAGGTGATTCTCTAACAAGTAAACAACCACACCAACCAATCAGAGGCCTTGCTCATCGATATATGCTAATGAGCTGGTGTCTGTCAAAAGGGGCACAAGCAACTTCTTTCCAATAAAATACTCCTAAATATTCTATTCTAGTTTGGACTTTCTATAGGGGTAGGGTTTTCAGCGAGGGTGGGTCATTTAGCAGCCAGGTCCCTTTCCATTGTCTTGCCATAGGCCTCCCACTCTCCCTAAGGTCAAAGTTTCTCTGACTACGGACACATAAATAGAGCTGAGGTTTACTAGTCAATGTGGGAAGGGAGATTGCTCATGGGCATTGTACATTGTGCATAGCTACCACAAACATGGCAGTTTCCACTTCTCGGTTTTGTCTTTTTCTCCTACAGCTTGACTGGCCTTTTTCCAGCCAGTAGCAGCACTCCCATTTCATACACTCTACACATCATCAATCAAAGTGTGCTTTTGCAGGGGAGAGGAGAACGGATCCTCATTCCATCATATGGTAGGCTTGACAGCACCTAGCACAACGGAAACAGGAAGAATGTATAGGGATATGAATTGTGTATACAGCATAAGGGTAGATTGTTTGTTTGTATAGTATAGAAATGCAAGCACCCCTGCTGAAAAGAGTTGTCCTACAGAAAGGCAGAAGTAAAATGGAGCATTGAATAGAATGGAAGTGAAATACAGTTGAGGTGCTTCTTTTGCCACCTGCTCATTAAAATATATCAAAAAGCCAGCTGCGTGATTGGCTGAAACTATAGCTTAGTGGTTAGAGCATCGCCTTTCAGTGCTGGGGTTTAAAGTTCAAATCCCACCTTGACAACGTCTCTGCAATTTATGAGGCTTTCCTGCTTGTGCTCTTTTTTTACCCCCTTCTAAATGAAAAAAAAAATCAAGTAAAGCCTCATTCACTCAGTTGTGTTTTGGTCAGTATTATACTTCAGTGTTTGCAAGCCAAACTTCAGGAGTGGATCCAAAACAAGGAAGACGTGCAAATCCTTCCACTATGATAGCTTTACGCTGACACTGATGTCATCGCTGTGTATTTGGATCGATCACCCCAATCACCAAGCCTGGCTGCATAGTGGACTGCAACTGCTTCATGGGTGGGGTGGACTTATCCCATCAAGTCATTAAGCCCTACGGTGCCATGCGTCAGACTGAAACATGGTACAAGACGCTAAGTCCGCCTCACCCAAACTGCATGGTATGATGCGTTTGTGTTGGCCAGGTATACAGGAAAATGTGACCTATTCATCCGATTCTGGAAGAAGGTTCTCAAGGCCCTTATCTTTGGGAATCCAGAAGGGGAGGGCACTGCATAGGGCAGTAACATCTGCCGCATAATTCCTGAACAACATTTTCCTTCTGAAATACCCCATACTGAGAAAAAAAGGAGACTCCAAAATAGGTGTCGTGTGTGTTTAAAGATAGAGATAACAAAAATGTCAGGGTGCATTTACTTCGTTTCTTGTACTGTAGATGAAACGTTTGTCCTATACAAAACTCATTTGTGAAAAAAAACATAAAAATTTAATTTTTCATACCTACATTGTATTAATTCCTGCAAAAAAATAAGAGATGAGCTCAAACTACACGTTAAAAAAATGTCAAAATCACACGCACTCTACAGTCAATTCAATAGGCACCAATCAACCTATGAGTTTATATTTAGGAGACATGCAGTAACTGGCACAAGCAAGCAGAACAAGCTTCTCATGGTGCAGATGTTGACAAAGCAGGATTTTAACCCACAGCACTTCAAGGTGATTCTCTAACAAGTAAACAACCACACCAACCAATCAGAGGCCTTGCTCATCGATATATGCTAATGAGCTGGTGTCTGTCAAAAGGGGCACAAGCAACTTCTTTCCAATAAAATACTCCTAAATATTCTATTCTAGTTTGGACTTTCTATAGGGGTAGGGTTTTCAGCGAGGGTGGGTCATTTAGCAGCCAGGTCCCTTTCCATTGTCTTGCCATAGGCCTCCCACTCTCCCTAAGGTCAAAGTTTCTCTGACTACGGACACATAAATAGAGCTGAGGTTTACTAGTCAATGTGGGAAGGGAGATTGCTCATGGGCATTGTACATTGTGCATAGCTACCACAAACATGGCAGTTTCCACTTCTCAGTTTTGTCTTTTTCTCCTACAGCTTGACTGGCCTCTATCCTTTTTCCAGCCAGTAGCAGCACTCCCATTTCATACACTCTACACATCATCAATCAAAGTGTGCTTTTGCAGGGGAGAGGAGAACGGATCCTCATTCCATCATATGGTAGGCTTGACAGCACCTAGCACAACGGAAACGGAAACAGGAAGATATGAATTGTGTGTGCAGTATATGGCAGCAAGATTTGTGTATACAGCATAAGGGTAGATTGTTTGTTTGTATAGTATAGAAATGCAAGCACCCCTGCTGAAAAGAGTTGTCCTACAGAAAGGCAGAAGTAAAATGGAGCATTGAATAGAATGGAAGTGAAATACAGTTGAGGTGCTTCTTTTGCCACCTGCTCATTAAAATATATCAAAAAGCCAGCTGCGTGATTGGCTGAAACTATAGCTTAGTGGTTAGAGCATCGCCTTTCAGTGCTGGGGTTTAAAGTTCAAATCCCACCTTGACAACGTCTCTGCAATTTATGAGGCTTTCCTGCTTGTGCTCTTTTTTTACCCCCTTCTAAATGAAAAAAAAAATCAAGTAAAGCCTCATTCACTCAGTTGTGTTTTGGTCAGTATTATACTTCAGTGTTTGCAAGCCAAACTTCAGGAGTGGATCCAAAACAAGGAAGACGTGCAAATCCTTCCACTATGATAGCTTTACGCTGACACTGATGTCATCGCTGTGTATTTGGATCGATCACCCCAATCACCAAGCCTGGCTGCATAGTGGACTGCAACTGCTTCATGGGTGGGGTGGACTTATCCCATCAAGTCATTAAGCCCTACGGTGCCATGCGTCAGACTGAAACATGGTACAAGACGCTAAGTCCGCCTCACCCAAACTGCATGGTATGATGCGTTTGTGTTGGCCAGGTATACAGGAAAATGTGACCTATTCATCCGATTCTGGAAGAAGGTTCTCAAGGCCCTTATCTTTGGGAATCCAGAAGGGGAGGGCACTGCATAGGGCAGTAACATCTGCCGCATAATTCCTGAACAACATTTTCCTTCTGAAATACACCATACTGAGAAAAAAAGGAGACTCCAAAATAGGTGTCGTGTGTGTTTAAAGATAGAGATAACAAAAATGTCAGGGTGCATTTACTTCGTTTCTTGTACTGTAGATGAAACGTTTGTCCTATACAAAACTCATTTGTGAAAAAAACCATAAAAATTTAATTTTTCATACCTACATTGTATTAATTCCTGCAAAAAAATAAGAGATGAGCTCAAACTACACGTTAAAAAAATGTCAAAATCACACGCACTCTACAGTCAATTCAATAGGCACCAATCAACCTATGAGTTTATATTTAGGAGACATGCAGTAACTGGCACAAGCAAGCAGAACAAGCTTCTCATGGTGCAGATGTTGACAAAGCAGGATTTTAACCCACAGCACTTCAAGGTGATTCTCTAACAAGTAAACAACCACACCAACCAATCAGAGGCCTTGCTCATCGATATATGCTAATGAGCTGGTGTCTGTCAAAAGGGGCACAAGCAACTTCTTTCCAATAAAATACTCCTAAATATTCTATTCTAGTTTGGACTTTCTATAGGGGTAGGGTTTTCAGCGAGGGTGGGTCATTTAGCAGCCAGGTCCCTTTCCATTGTCTTGCCATAGGCCTCCCACTCTCCCTAAGGTCAAAGTTTCTCTGACTACGGACACATAAATAGAGCTGAGGTTTACTAGTCAATGTGGGAAGGGAGATTGCTCATGGGCATTGTACATTGTGCATAGCTACCACAAACATGGCAGTTTCCACTTCTCAGTTTTGTCTTTTTCTCCTACAGCTTGACTGGCCTCTATCCTTTTTCCAGCCAGTAGCAGCACTCCCATTTCATACACTCTACACATCATCAATCAAAGTGTGCTTTTGCAGGGGAGAGGAGAACGGATCCTCATTCCATCATATGGTAGGCTTGACAGCACCTAGCACAACGGAAACGGAAACAGGAAGATATGAATTGTGTGTGCAGTATATGGCAGCAAGATTTGTGTATACAGCATAAGGGTAGATTGTTTGTTTGTATAGTATAGAAATGCAAGCACCCCTGCTGAAAAGAGTTGTCCTACAGAAAGGCAGAAGTAAAATGGAGCATTGAATAGAATGGAAGTGAAATACAGTTGAGGTGCTTCTTTTGCCACCTGCTCATTAAAATATATCAAAAAGCCAGCTGCGTGATTGGCTGAAACTATAGCTTAGTGGTTAGAGCATCGCCTTTCAGTGCTGGGGTTTAAAGTTCAAATCCCACCTTGACAACGTCTCTGCAATTTATGAGGCTTTCCTGCTTGTGCTCTTTTTTTACCCCCTTCTAAATGAAAAAAAAAATCAAGTAAAGCCTCATTCACTCAGTTGTGTTTTGGTCAGTATTATACTTCAGTGTTTGCAAGCCAAACTTCAGGAGTGGATCCAAAACAAGGAAGACGTGCAAATCCTTCCACTATGATAGCTTTACGCTGACACTGATGTCATCGCTGTGTATTTGGATCGATCACCCCAATCACCAAGCCTGGCTGCATAGTGGACTGCAACTGCTTCATGGGTGGGGTGGACTTATCCCATCAAGTCATTAAGCCCTACGGTGCCATGCGTCAGACTGAAACATGGTACAAGACGCTAAGTCCGCCTCACCCAAACTGCATGGTATGATGCGTTTGTGTTGGCCAGGTATACAGGAAAATGTGACCTATTCATCCGATTCTGGAAGAAGGTTCTCAAGGCCCTTATCTTTGGGAATCCAGAAGGGGAGGGCACTGCATAGGGCAGTAACATCTGCCGCATAATTCCTGAACAACATTTTCCTTCTGAAATACCCCATACTGAGAAAAAAAGGAGACTCCAAAATAGGTGTCGTGTGTGTTTAAAGATAGAGATAACAAAAATGTCAGGGTGCATTTACTTCGTTTCTTGTACTGTAGATGAAACGTTTGTCCTATACAAAACTCATTTGTGAAAAAAAACATAAAAATTTAATTTTTCATACCTACATTGTATTAATTCCTGCAAAAAAATAAGAGATGAGCTCAAACTACACGTTAAAAAAATGTCAAAATCACACGCACTCTACAGTCAATTCAATAGGCACCAATCAACCTATGAGTTTATATTTAGGAGACATGCAGTAACTGGCACAAGCAAGCAGAACAAGCTTCTCATGGTGCAGATGTTGACAAAGCAGGATTTTAACCCACAGCACTTCAAGGTGATTCTCTAACAAGTAAACAACCACACCAACCAATCAGAGGCCTTGCTCATCGATATATGCTAATGAGCTGGTGTCTGTCAAAAGGGGCACAAGCAACTTCTTTCCAATAAAATACTCCTAAATATTCTATTCTAGTTTGGACTTTCTATAGGGGTAGGGTTTTCAGCGAGGGTGGGTCATTTAGCAGCCAGGTCCCTTTCCATTGTCTTGCCATAGGCCTCCCACTCTCCCTAAGGTCAAAGTTTCTCTGACTACGGACACATAAATAGAGCTGAGGTTTACTAGTCAATGTGGGAAGGGAGATTGCCCATGGGCATTGTACATTGTGCATAGCTACCACAAACATGGCAGTTTCCACTTCTCGGTTTTGTCTTTTTCTCCTACAGCTTGACTGGCCTCTATCCTTTTTCCAGCCAGTAGCAGCACTCCCATTTCATACACTCTACACATCATCAATCAAAGTGTGCTTTTGCAGGGGAGAGGAGAACGGATCCTCATTCCATCATATGGTAGGCTTGACAGCACCTAGCACAACGGAAACAGGAAGAATGTATAGGGATATGAATTGTGTGTGCAGTATATGGCAGCAAGATTTGTGTATACAGCATAAGGGTAGATTGTTTGTTTGTATAGTATAGAAATGCAAGCACCCCTGCTGAAAAGAGTTGTCCTACAGAAAGGCAGAAGTAAAATGGAGCATTGAATAGAATGGAAGTGAAATACAGTTGAGGTGCTTCTTTTGCCACCTGCTCATTAAAATATATCAAAAAGCCAGCTGCGTGATTGGCTGAAACTATAGCTTAGTGGTTAGAGCATCGCCTTTCAGTGCTGGGGTTTAAAGTTCAAATCCCACCTTGACAACGTCTCTGCAATTTATGAGGCTTTCCTGCTTGTGCTCTTTTTTTACCCCCTTCTAAATGAAAAAAAAAATCAAGTAAAGCCTCATTCACTCAGTTGTGTTTTGGTCAGTATTATACTTCAGTGTTTGCAAGCCAAACTTCAGAAGTGGATCCAAAACAAGGAAGACGTGCAAATCCTTCCACTATGATAGCTTTACGCTGACACTGATGTCATCGCTGTGTATTTGGATCGATCACCCCAATCACCAAGCCTGGCTGCATAGTGGACTGCAACTGCTTCATGGGTGGGGTGGACTTATCCCATCAAGTCATTAAGCCCTACGGTGCCATGCGTCAGACTGAAACATGGTACAAGACGCTAAGTCCGCCTCACCCAAACTGCATGGTATGATGCGTTTGTGTTGGCCAGGTATACAGGAAAATGTGACCTATTCATCCGATTCTGGAAGAAGGTTCTCAAGGCCCTTATCTTTGGGAATCCAGAAGGGGAGGGCACTGCATAGGGCAGTAACATCTGCCGCATAATTCCTGAACAACATTTTCCTTCTGAAATACACCATACTGAGAAAAAAAGGAGACTCCAAAATAGGTGTCGTGTGTGTTTAAAGATAGAGATAACAAAAATGTCAGGGTGCATTTACTTCGTTTCTTGTACTGTAGATGAAACGTTTGTCCTATACAAAACTCATTTGTGAAAAAAACCATAAAAATTTAATTTTTCATACCTACATTGTATTAATTCCTGCAAAAAAATAAGAGATGAGCTCAAACTACACGTTAAAAAAATGTCAAAATCACACGCACTCTACAGTCAATTCAATAGGCACCAATCAACCTATGAGTTTATATTTAGGAGACATGCAGTAACTGGCACAAGCAAGCAGAACAAGCTTCTCATGGTGCAGATGTTGACAAAGCAGGATTTTAACCCACAGCACTTCAAGGTGATTCTCTAACAAGTAAACAACCACACCAACCAATCAGAGGCCTTGCTCATCGATATATGCTAATGAGCTGGTGTCTGTCAAAAGGGGCACAAGCAACTTCTTTCCAATAAAATACTCCTAAATATTCTATTCTAGTTTGGACTTTCTATAGGGGTAGGGTTTTCAGCGAGGGTGGGTCATTTAGCAGCCAGGTCCCTTTCCATTGTCTTGCCATAGGCCTCCCACTCTCCCTAAGGTCAAAGTTTCTCTGACTACGGACACATAAATAGAGCTGAGGTTTACTAGTCAATGTGGGAAGGGAGATTGCTCATGGGCATTGTACATTGTGCATAGCTACCACAAACATGGCAGTTTCCACTTCTCGGTTTTGTCTTTTTCTCCTACAGCTTGACTGGCCTTTTTCCAGCCAGTAGCAGCACTCCCATTTCATACACTCTACACATCATCAATCAAAGTGTGCTTTTGCAGGGGAGAGGAGAACGGATCCTCATTCCATCATATGGTAGGCTTGACAGCACCTAGCACAACGGAAACAGGAAGAATGTATAGGGATATGAATTGTGTGTGCAGTATATGGCAGCAAGATTTGTGTATACAGCATAAGGGTAGATTGTTTGTTTGTATAGTATAGAAATGCAAGCACCCCTGCTGAAAAGAGTTGTCCTACAGAAAGGCAGAAGTAAAATGGAGCATTGAATAGAATGGAAGTGAAATACAGTTGAGGTGCTTCTTTTGCCACCTGCTCATTAAAATATATCAAAAAGCCAGCTGCGTGATTGGCTGAAACTATAGCTTAGTGGTTAGAGCATCGCCTTTCAGTGCTGGGGTTTAAAGTTCAAATCCCACCTTGACAACGTCTCTGCAATTTATGAGGCTTTCCTGCTTGTGCTCTTTTTTTACCCCCTTCTAAATGAAAAAAAAAATCAAGTAAAGCCTCATTCACTCAGTTGTGTTTTGGTCAGTATTATACTTCAGTGTTTGCAAGCCAAACTTCAGGAGTGGATCCAAAACAAGGAAGACGTGCAAATCCTTCCACTATGATAGCTTTACGCTGACACTGATGTCATCGCTGTGTATTTGGATCGATCACCCCAATCACCAAGCCTGGCTGCATAGTGGACTGCAACTGCTTCATGGGTGGGGTGGACTTATCCCATCAAGTCATTAAGCCCTACGGTGCCATGCGTCAGACTGAAACATGGTACAAGACGCTAAGTCCGCCTCACCCAAACTGCATGGTATGATGCGTTTGTGTTGGCCAGGTATACAGGAAAATGTGACCTATTCATCCGATTCTGGAAGAAGGTTCTCAAGGCCCTTATCTTTGGGAATCCAGAAGGGGAGGGCACTGCATAGGGCAGTAACATCTGCCGCATAATTCCTGAACAACATTTTCCTTCTGAAATACCCCATACTGAGAAAAAAAGGAGACTCCAAAATAGGTGTCGTGTGTGTTTAAAGATAGAGATAACAAAAATGTCAGGGTGCATTTACTTCGTTTCTTGTACTGTAGATGAAACGTTTGTCCTATACAAAACTCATTTGTGAAAAAAACCATAAAAATTTAATTTTTCATACCTACATTGTATTAATTCCTGCAAAAAAATAAGAGATGAGCTCAAACTACACGTTAAAAAAATGTCAAAATCACACGCACTCTACAGTCAATTCAATAGGCACCAATCAACCTATGAGTTTATATTTAGGAGACATGCAGTAACTGGCACAAGCAAGCAGAACAAGCTTCTCATGGTGCAGATGTTGACAAAGCAGGATTTTAACCCACAGCACTTCAAGGTGATTCTCTAACAAGTAAACAACCACACCAACCAATCAGAGGCCTTGCTCATCGATATATGCTAATGAGCTGGTGTCTGTCAAAAGGGGCACAAGCAACTTCTTTCCAATAAAATACTCCTAAATATTCTATTCTAGTTTGGACTTTCTATAGGGGTAGGGTTTTCAGCGAGGGTGGGTCATTTAGCAGCCAGGTCCCTTTCCATTGTCTTGCCATAGGCCTCCCACTCTCCCTAAGGTCAAAGTTTCTCTGACTACGGACACATAAATAGAGCTGAGGTTTACTAGTCAATGTGGGAAGGGAGATTGCTCATGGGCATTGTACATTGTGCATAGCTACCACAAACATGGCAGTTTCCACTTCTCGGTTTTGTCTTTTTCTCCTACAGCTTGACTGGCCTCTATCCTTTTTCCAGCCAGTAGCAGCACTCCCATTTCATACACTCTACACATCATCAATCAAAGTGTGCTTTTGCAGGGGAGAGGAGAACGGATCCTCATTCCATCATATGGTAGGCTTGACAGCACCTAGCACAACGGAAACAGGAAGAATGTATAGGGATATGAATTGTGTGTGCAGTATATGGCAGCAAGATTTGTGTATACAGCATAAGGGTAGATTGTTTGTTTGTATAGTATAGAAATGCAAGCACCCCTGCTGAAAAGAGTTGTCCTACAGAAAGGCAGAAGTAAAATGGAGCATTGAATAGAATGGAAGTGAAATACAGTTGAGGTGCTTCTTTTGCCACCTGCTCATTAAAATATATCAAAAAGCCAGCTGCGTGATTGCCTGAAACTATAGCTTAGTGGTTAGAGCATCGCCTTTCAGTGCTGGGGTTTAAAGTTCAAATCCCACCTTGACAACGTCTCTTCAATTTATGAGGCTTTCCTGCTTGTGCTCTTTTTTTACCCCCTTCTAAATGAAAAAAAAAATCAAGTAAAGCCTCATTCACTCAGTTGTGTTTTGGTCAGTATTATACTTCAGTGTTTGCAAGCCAAACTTCAGGAGTGGATCCAAAACAAGGAAGACGTGCAAATCCTTCCACTATGATAGCTTTACGCTGACACTGATGTCATCGCTGTGTATTTGGATCGATCACCCCAATCACCAAGCCTGGCTGCATAGTGGACTGCAACTGCTTCATGGGTGGGGTGGACTTATCCCATCAAGTCATTAAGCCCTACGGTGCCATGCGTCAGACTGAAACATGGTACAAGACGCTAAGTCCGCCTCACCCAAACTGCATGGTATGATGCGTTTGTGTTGGCCAGGTATACAGGAAAATGTGACCGATTCATCCGATTCTGGAAGAAGGTTCTCAAGGCCCTTATCTTTGGGAATCCAGAAGGGGAGGGCACTGCATAGGGCAGTAACATCTGCCGCATAATTCCTGAACAACATTTTCCTTCTGAAATACACCATACTGAGAAAAAAAGGAGACTCCAAAATAGGTGTCGTGTGTGTTTAAAGATAGAGATAACAAAAATGTCAGGGTGCATTTACTTCGTTTCTTGTACTGTAGATGAAACGTTTGTCCTATACAAAACTCATTTGTGAAAAAAACCATAAAAATTTAATTTTTCATACCTACATTGTATTAATTCCTGCAAAAAAATAAGAGATGAGCTCAAACTACACGTTAAAAAAATGTCAAAATCACACGCACTCTACAGTCAATTCAATAGGCACCAATCAACCTATGAGTTTATATTTAGGAGACATGCAGTAACTGGCACAAGCAAGCAGAACAAGCTTCTCATGGTGCAGATGTTGACAAAGCAGGATTTTAACCCACAGCACTTCAAGGTGATTCTCTAACAAGTAAACAACCACACCAACCAATCAGAGGCCTTGCTCATCGATATATGCTAATGAGCTGGTGTCTGTCAAAAGGGGCACAAGCAACTTCTTTCCAATAAAATACTCCTAAATATTCTATTCTAGTTTGGACTTTCTATAGGGGTAGGGTTTTCAGCGAGGGTGGGTCATTTAGCAGCCAGGTCCCTTTCCATTGTCTTGCCATAGGCCTCCCACTCTCCCTAAGGTCAAAGTTTCTCTGACTACGGACACATAAATAGAGCTGAGGTTTACTAGTCAATGTGGGAAGGGAGATTGCTCATGGGCATTGTACATTGTGCATAGCTACCACAAACATGGCAGTTTCCACTTCTCGGTTTTGTCTTTTTCTCCTACAGCTTGACTGGCCTCTATCCTTTTTCCAGCCAGTAGCAGCACTCCCATTTCATACACTCTACACATCATCAATCAAAGTGTGCTTTTGCAGGGGAGAGGAGAACGGATCCTCATTCCATCATATGGTAGGCTTGACAGCACCTAGCACAACGGAAACAGGAAGAATGTATAGGGATATGAATTGTGTGTGCAGTATATGGCAGCAAGATTTGTGTATACAGCATAAGGGTAGATTGTTTGTTTGTATAGTATAGAAATGCAAGCACCCCTGCTGAAAAGAGTTGTCCTACAGAAAGGCAGAAGTAAAATGGAGCATTGAATAGAATGGAAGTGAAATACAGTTGAGGTGCTTCTTTTGCCACCTGCTCATTAAAATATATCAAAAAGCCAGCTGCGTGATTGCCTGAAACTATAGCTTAGTGGTTAGAGCATCGCCTTTCAGTGCTGGGGTTTAAAGTTCAAATCCCACCTTGACAACGTCTCTTCAATTTATGAGGCTTTCCTGCTTGTGCTCTTTTTTTACCCCCTTCTAAATGAAAAAAAAAATCAAGTAAAGCCTCATTCACTCAGTTGTGTTTTGGTCAGTATTATACTTCAGTGTTTGCAAGCCAAACTTCAGGAGTGGATCCAAAACAAGGAAGACGTGCAAATCCTTCCACTATGATAGCTTTACGCTGACACTGATGTCATCGCTGTGTATTTGGATCGATCACCCCAATCACCAAGCCTGGCTGCATAGTGGACTGCAACTGCTTCATGGGTGGGGTGGACTTATCCCATCAAGTCATTAAGCCCTACGGTGCCATGCGTCAGACTGAAACATGGTACAAGACGCTAAGTCCGCCTCACCCAAACTGCATGGTATGATGCGTTTGTGTTGGCCAGGTATACAGGAAAATGTGACCGATTCATCCGATTCTGGAAGAAGGTTCTCAAGGCCCTTATCTTTGGGAATCCAGAAGGGGAGGGCACTGCATAGGGCAGTAACATCTGCCGCATAATTCCTGAACAACATTTTCCTTCTGAAATACACCATACTGAGAAAAAAAGGAGACTCCAAAATAGGTGTCGTGTGTGTTTAAAGATAGAGATAACAAAAATGTCAGGGTGCATTTACTTCGTTTCTTGTACTGTAGATGAAACGTTTGTCCTATACAAAACTCATTTGTGAAAAAAACCATAAAAATTTAATTTTTCATACCTACATTGTATTAATTCCTGCAAAAAAATAAGAGATGAGCTCAAACTACACGTTAAAAAAATGTCAAAATCACACGCACTCTACAGTCAATTCAATAGGCACCAATCAACCTATGAGTTTATATTTAGGAGACATGCAGTAACTGGCACAAGCAAGCAGAACAAGCTTCTCATGGTGCAGATGTTGACAAAGCAGGATTTTAACCCACAGCACTTCAAGGTGATTCTCTAACAAGTAAACAACCACACCAACCAATCAGAGGCCTTGCTCATCGATATATGCTAATGAGCTGGTGTCTGTCAAAAGGGGCACAAGCAACTTCTTTCCAATAAAATACTCCTAAATATTCTATTCTAGTTTGGACTTTCTATAGGGGTAGGGTTTTCAGCGAGGGTGGGTCATTTAGCAGCCAGGTCCCTTTCCATTGTCTTGCCATAGGCCTCCCACTCTCCCTAAGGTCAAAGTTTCTCTGACTACGGACACATAAATAGAGCTGAGGTTTACTAGTCAATGTGGGAAGGGAGATTGCTCATGGGCATTGTACATTGTGCATAGTTACCACAAACATGGCAGTTTCCACTTCTCGGTTTTGTCTTTTTCTCCTACAGCTTGACTGGCCTCTATCCTTTTTCCAGCCAGTAGCAGCACTCCCATTTCATACACTCTACACATCATCAATCAAAGTGTGCTTTTGCAGGGGAGAGGAGAACGGATCCTCATTCCATCATATGGTAGGCTTGACAGCACCTAGCACAACGGAAACAGGAAGAATGTATAGGGATATGAATTGTGTGTGCAGTATATGGCAGCAAGATTTGTGTATACAGCATAAGGGTAGATTGTTTGTTTGTATAGTATAGAAATGCAAGCACCCCTGCTGAAAAGAGTTGTCCTACAGAAAGGCAGAAGTAAAATGGAGCATTGAATAGAATGGAAGTGAAATACAGTTGAGGTGCTTCTTTTGCCACCTGCTCATTAAAATATATCAAAAAGCCAGCTGCGTGATTGGCTGAAACTATAGCTTAGTGGTTAGAGCATCGCCTTTCAGTGCTGGGGTTTAAAGTTCAAATCCCACCTTGACAACGTCTCTGCAATTTATGAGGCTTTCCTGCTTGTGCTCTTTTTTTACCCCCTTCTAAATGAAAAAAAAAATCAAGTAAAGCCTCATTCACTCAGTTGTGTTTTGGTCAGTATTATACTTCAGTGTTTGCAAGCCAAACTTCAGGAGTGGATCCAAAACAAGGAAGACGTGCAAATCCTTCCACTATGATAGCTTTACGCTGACACTGATGTCATCGCTGTGTATTTGGATCGATCACCCCAATCACCAAGCCTGGCTGCATAGTGGACTGCAACTGCTTCATGGGTGGGGTGGACTTATCCCATCAAGTCATTAAGCCCTACGGTGCCATGCGTCAGACTGAAACATGGTACAAGACGCTAAGTCCGCCTCACCCAAACTGCATGGTATGATGCGTTTGTGTTGGCCAGGTATACAGGAAAATGTGACCTATTCATCCGATTCTGGAAGAAGGTTCTCAAGGCCCTTATCTTTGGGAATCCAGAAGGGGAGGGCACTGCATAGGGCAGTAACATCTGCCGCATAATTCCTGAACAACATTTTCCTTCTGAAATACCCCATACTGAGAAAAAAAGGAGACTCCAAAATAGGTGTCGTGTGTGTTTAAAGATAGAGATAACAAAAATGTCAGGGTGCATTTACTTCGTTTCTTGTACTGTAGATGAAACGTTTGTCCTATACAAAACTCATTTGTGAAAAAAACCATAAAAATTTAATTTTTCATACCTACATTGTATTAATTCCTGCAAAAAAATAAGAGATGAGCTCAAACTACACGTTAAAAAAATGTCAAAATCACACGCACTCTACAGTCAATTCAATAGGCACCAATCAACCTATGAGTTTATATTTAGGAGACATGCAGTAACTGGCACAAGCAAGCAGAACAAGCTTCTCATGGTGCAGATGTTGACAAAGCAGGATTTTAACCCACAGCACTTCAAGGTGATTCTCTAACAAGTAAACAACCACACCAACCAATCAGAGGCCTTGCTCATCGATATATGCTAATGAGCTGGTGTCTGTCAAAAGGGGCACAAGCAACTTCTTTCCAATAAAATACTCCTAAATATTCTATTCTAGTTTGGACTTTCTATAGGGGTAGGGTTTTCAGCGAGGGTGGGTCATTTAGCAGCCAGGTCCCTTTCCATTGTCTTGCCATAGGCCTCCCACTCTCCCTAAGGTCAAAGTTTCTCTGACTACGGACACATAAATAGAGCTGAGGTTTACTAGTCAATGTGGGAAGGGAGATTGCTCATGGGCATTGTACATTGTGCATAGCTACCACAAACATGGCAGTTTCCACTTCTCGGTTTTGTCTTTTTCTCCTACAGCTTGACTGGCCTTTTTCCAGCCAGTAGCAGCACTCCCATTTCATACACTCTACACATCATCAATCAAAGTGTGCTTTTGCAGGGGAGAGGAGAACGGATCCTCATTCCATCATATGGTAGGCTTGACAGCACCTAGCACAACGGAAACAGGAAGAATGTATAGGGATATGAATTGTGTGTGCAGTATATGGCAGCAAGATTTGTGTATACAGCATAAGGGTAGATTGTTTGTTTGTATAGTATAGAAATGCAAGCACCCCTGCTGAAAAGAGTTGTCCTACAGAAAGGCAGAAGTAAAATGGAGCATTGAATAGAATGGAAGTGAAATACAGTTGAGGTGCTTCTTTTGCCACCTGCTCATTAAAATATATCAAAAAGCCAGCTGCGTGATTGGCTGAAACTATAGCTTAGTGGTTAGAGCATCGCCTTTCAGTGCTGGGGTTTAAAGTTCAAATCCCACCTTGACAACGTCTCTGCAATTTATGAGGCTTTCCTGCTTGTGCTCTTTTTTTACCCCCTTCTAAATGAAAAAAAAAATCAAGTAAAGCCTCATTCACTCAGTTGTGTTTTGGTCAGTATTATACTTCAGTGTTTGCAAGCCAAACTTCAGGAGTGGATCCAAAACAAGGAAGACGTGCAAATCCTTCCACTATGATAGCTTTACGCTGACACTGATGTCATCGCTGTGTATTTGGATCGATCACCCCAATCACCAAGCCTGGCTGCATAGTGGACTGCAACTGCTTCATGGGTGGGGTGGACTTATCCCATCAAGTCATTAAGCCCTACGGTGCCATGCGTCAGACTGAAACATGGTACAAGACGCTAAGTCCGCCTCACCCAAACTGCATGGTATGATGCGTTTGTGTTGGCCAGGTATACAGGAAAATGTGACCTATTCATCCGATTCTGGAAGAAGGTTCTCAAGGCCCTTATCTTTGGGAATCCAGAAGGGGAGGGCACTGCATAGGGCAGTAACATCTGCCGCATAATTCCTGAACAACATTTTCCTTCTGAAATACCCCATACTGAGAAAAAAAGGAGACTCCAAAATAGGTGTCGTGTGTGTTTAAAGATAGAGATAACAAAAATGTCAGGGTGCATTTACTTCGTTTCTTGTACTGTAGATGAAACGTTTGTCCTATACAAAACTCATTTGTGAAAAAAACCATAAAAATTTAATTTTTCATACCTACATTGTATTAATTCCTGCAAAAAAATAAGAGATGAGCTCAAACTACACGTTAAAAAAATGTCAAAATCACACGCACTCTACAGTCAATTCAATAGGCACCAATCAACCTATGAGTTTATATTTAGGAGACATGCAGTAACTGGCACAAGCAAGCAGAACAAGCTTCTCATGGTGCAGATGTTGACAAAGCAGGATTTTAACCCACAGCACTTCAAGGTGATTCTCTAACAAGTAAACAACCACACCAACCAATCAGAGGCCTTGCTCATCGATATATGCTAATGAGCTGGTGTCTGTCAAAAGGGGCACAAGCAACTTCTTTCCAATAAAATACTCCTAAATATTCTATTCTAGTTTGGACTTTCTATAGGGGTAGGGTTTTCAGCGAGGGTGGGTCATTTAGCAGCCAGGTCCCTTTCCATTGTCTTGCCATAGGCCTCCCACTCTCCCTAAGGTCAAAGTTTCTCTGACTACGGACACATAAATAGAGCTGAGGTTTACTAGTCAATGTGGGAAGGGAGATTGCTCATGGGCATTGTACATTGTGCATAGCTACCACAAACATGGCAGTTTCCACTTCTCGGTTTTGTCTTTTTCTCCTACAGCTTGACTGGCCTCTATCCTTTTTCCAGCCAGTAGCAGCACTCCCATTTCATACACTCTACACATCATCAATCAAAGTGTGCTTTTGCAGGGGAGAGGAGAACGGATCCTCATTCCATCATATGGTAGGCTTGACAGCACCTAGCACAACGGAAACAGGAAGAATGTATAGGGATATGAATTGTGTGTGCAGTATATGGCAGCAAGATTTGTGTATACAGCATAAGGGTAGATTGTTTGTTTGTATAGTATAGAAATGCAAGCACCCCTGCTGAAAAGAGTTGTCCTACAGAAAGGCAGAAGTAAAATGGAGCATTGAATAGAATGGAAGTGAAATACAGTTGAGGTGCTTCTTTTGCCACCTGCTCATTAAAATATATCAAAAAGCCAGCTGCGTGATTGGCTGAAACTATAGCTTAGTGGTTAGAGCATCGCCTTTCAGTGCTGGGGTTTAAAGTTCAAATCCCACCTTGACAACGTCTCTGCAATTTATGAGGCTTTCCTGCTTGTGCTCTTTTTTTTACCCCCTTCTAAATGAAAAAAAAAATCAAGTAAAGCCTCATTCACTCAGTTGTGTTTTGGTCAGTATTATACTTCAGTGTTTGCAAGCCAAACTTCAGGAGTGGATCCAAAACAAGGAAGACGTGCAAATCCTTCCACTATGATAGCTTTACGCTGACACTGATGTCATCGCTGTGTATTTGGATCGATCACCCCAATCACCAAGCCTGGCTGCATAGTGGACTGCAACTGCTTCATGGGTGGGGTGGACTTATCCCATCAAGTCATTAAGCCCTACGGTGCCATGCGTCAGACTGAAACATGGTACAAGACGCTAAGTCCGCCTCACCCAAACTGCATGGTATGATGCGTTTGTGTTGGCCAGGTATACAGGAAAATGTGACCTATTCATCCGATTCTGGAAGAAGGTTCTCAAGGCCCTTATCTTTGGGAATCCAGAAGGGGAGGGCACTGCATAGGGCAGTAACATCTGCCGCATAATTCCTGAACAACATTTTCCTTCTGAAATACACCATACTGAGAAAAAAAGGAGACTCCAAAATAGGTGTCGTGTGTGTTTAAAGATAGAGATAACAAAAATGTCAGGGTGCATTTACTTCGTTTCTTGTACTGTAGATGAAACGTTTGTCCTATACAAAACTCATTTGTGAAAAAAACCATAAAAATTTAATTTTTCATACCTACATTGTATTAATTCCTGCAAAAAAATAAGAGATGAGCTCAAACTACACGTTAAAAAAATGTCAAAATCACACGCACTCTACAGTCAATTCAATAGGCACCAATCAACCTATGAGTTTATATTTAGGAGACATGCAGTAACTGGCACAAGCAAGCAGAACAAGCTTCTCATGGTGCAGATGTTGACAAAGCAGGATTTTAACCCACAGCACTTCAAGGTGATTCTCTAACAAGTAAACAACCACACCAACCAATCAGAGGCCTTGCTCATCGATATATGCTAATGAGCTGGTGTCTGTCAAAAGGGGCACAAGCAACTTCTTTCCAATAAAATACTCCTAAATATTCTATTCTAGTTTGGACTTTCTATAGGGGTAGGGTTTTCAGCGAGGGTGGGTCATTTAGCAGCCAGGTCCCTTTCCATTGTCTTGCCATAGGCCTCCCACTCTCCCTAAGGTCAAAGTTTCTCTGACTACGGACACATAAATAGAGCTGAGGTTTACTAGTCAATGTGGGAAGGGAGATTGCTCATGGGCATTGTACATTGTGCATAGCTACCACAAACATGGCAGTTTCCACTTCTCGGTTTTGTCTTTTTCTCCTACAGCTTGACTGGCCTCTATCCTTTTTCCAGCCAGTAGCAGCACTCCCATTTCATACACTCTACACATCATCAATCAAAGTGTGCTTTTGCAGGGGAGAGGAGAACGGATCCTCATTCCATCATATGGTAGGCTTGACAGCACCTAGCACAACGGAAACAGGAAGAATGTATAGGGATATGAATTGTGTGTGCAGTATATGGCAGCAAGATTTGTGTATACAGCATAAGGGTAGATTGTTTGTTTGTATAGTATAGAAATGCAAGCACCCCTGCTGAAAAGAGTTGTCCTACAGAAAGGCAGAAGTAAAATGGAGCATTGAATAGAATGGAAGTGAAATACAGTTGAGGTGCTTCTTTTGCCACCTGCTCATTAAAATATATCAAAAAGCCAGCTGCGTGATTGGCTGAAACTATAGCTTAGTGGTTAGAGCATCGCCTTTCAGTGCTGGGGTTTAAAGTTCAAATCCCACCTTGACAACGTCTCTGCAATTTATGAGGCTTTCCTGCTTGTGCTCTTTTTTTTACCCCCTTCTAAATGAAAAAAAAAATCAAGTAAAGCCTCATTCACTCAGTTGTGTTTTGGTCAGTATTATACTTCAGTGTTTGCAAGCCAAACTTCAGGAGTGGATCCAAAACAAGGAAGACGTGCAAATCCTTCCACTATGATAGCTTTACGCTGACACTGATGTCATCGCTGTGTATTTGGATCGATCACCCCAATCACCAAGCCTGGCTGCATAGTGGACTGCAACTGCTTCATGGGTGGGGTGGACTTATCCCATCAAGTCATTAAGCCCTACGGTGCCATGCGTCAGACTGAAACATGGTACAAGACGCTAAGTCCGCCTCACCCAAACTGCATGGTATGATGCGTTTGTGTTGGCCAGGTATACAGGAAAATGTGACCTATTCATCCGATTCTGGAAGAAGGTTCTCAAGGCCCTTATCTTTGGGAATCCAGAAGGGGAGGGCACTGCATAGGGCAGTAACATCTGCCGCATAATTCCTGAACAACATTTTCCTTCTGAAATACACCATACTGAGAAAAAAAGGAGACTCCAAAATAGGTGTCGTGTGTGTTTAAAGATAGAGATAACAAAAATGTCAGGGTGCATTTACTTCGTTTCTTGTACTGTAGATGAAACGTTTGTCCTATACAAAACTCATTTGTGAAAAAAACCATAAAAATTTAATTTTTCATACCTACATTGTATTAATTCCTGCAAAAAAATAAGAGATGAGCTCAAACTACACGTTAAAAAAATGTCAAAATCACACGCACTCTACAGTCAATTCAATAGGCACCAATCAACCTATGAGTTTATATTTAGGAGACATGCAGTAACTGGCACAAGCAAGCAGAACAAGCTTCTCATGGTGCAGATGTTGACAAAGCAGGATTTTAACCCACAGCACTTCAAGGTGATTCTCTAACAAGTAAACAACCACACCAACCAATCAGAGGCCTTGCTCATCGATATATGCTAATGAGCTGGTGTCTGTCAAAAGGGGCACAAGCAACTTCTTTCCAATAAAATACTCCTAAATATTCTATTCTAGTTTGGACTTTCTATAGGGGTAGGGTTTTCAGCGAGGGTGGGTCATTTAGCAGCCAGGTCCCTTTCCATTGTCTTGCCATAGGCCTCCCACTCTCCCTAAGGTCAAAGTTTCTCTGACTACGGACACATAAATAGAGCTGAGGTTTACTAGTCAATGTGGGAAGGGAGATTGCTCATGGGCATTGTACATTGTGCATAGTTACCACAAACATGGCAGTTTCCACTTCTCGGTTTTGTCTTTTTCTCCTACAGCTTGACTGGCCTCTATCCTTTTTCCAGCCAGTAGCAGCACTCCCATTTCATACACTCTACACATCATCAATCAAAGTGTGCTTTTGCAGGGGAGAGGAGAACGGATCCTCATTCCATCATATGGTAGGCTTGACAGCACCTAGCACAACGGAAACAGGAAGAATGTATAGGGATATGAATTGTGTGTGCAGTATATGGCAGCAAGATTTGTGTATACAGCATAAGGGTAGATTGTTTGTTTGTATAGTATAGAAATGCAAGCACCCCTGCTGAAAAGAGTTGTCCTACAGAAAGGCAGAAGTAAAATGGAGCATTGAATAGAATGGAAGTGAAATACAGTTGAGGTGCTTCTTTTGCCAGCTGCTCATTAAAATATATCAAAAAGCCAGCTGCGTGATTGGCTGAAACTATAGCTTAGTGGTTAGAGCATCGCCTTTCAGTGCTGGGGTTTAAAGTTCAAATCCCACCTTGACAACGTCTCTGCAATTTATGAGGCTTTCCTGCTTGTGCTCTTTTTTTACCCCCTTCTAAATGAAAAAAAAAATCAAGTAAAGCCTCATTCACTCAGTTGTGTTTTGGTCAGTATTATACTTCAGTGTTTGCAAGCCAAACTTCAGGAGTGGATCCAAAACAAGGAAGACGTGCAAATCCTTCCACTATGATAGCTTTACGCTGACACTGATGTCATCGCTGTGTATTTGGATCGATCACCCCAATCACCAAGCCTGGCTGCATAGTGGACTGCAACTGCTTCATGGGTGGGGTGGACTTATCCCATCAAGTCATTAAGCCCTACGGTGCCATGCGTCAGACTGAAACATGGTACAAGACGCTAAGTCCGCCTCACCCAAACTGCATGGTATGATGCGTTTGTGTTGGCCAGGTATACAGGAAAATGTGACCTATTCATCCGATTCTGGAAGAAGGTTCTCAAGGCCCTTATCTTTGGGAATCCAGAAGGGGAGGGCACTGCATAGGGCAGTAACATCTGCCGCATAATTCCTGAACAACATTTTCCTTCTGAAATACACCATACTGAGAAAAAAAGGAGACTCCAAAATAGGTGTCGTGTGTGTTTAAAGATAGAGATAACAAAAATGTCAGGGTGCATTTACTTCGTTTCTTGTACTGTAGATGAAACGTTTGTCCTATACAAAACTCATTTGTGAAAAAAACCATAAAAATTTAATTTTTCATACCTACATTGTATTAATTCCTGCAAAAAAATAAGAGATGAGCTCAAACTACACGTTAAAAAAATGTCAAAATCACACGCACTCTACAGTCAATTCAATAGGCACCAATCAACCTATGAGTTTATATTTAGGAGACATGCAGTAACTGGCACAAGCAAGCAGAACAAGCTTCTCATGGTGCAGATGTTGACAAAGCAGGATTTTAACCCACAGCACTTCAAGGTGATTCTCTAACAAGTAAACAACCACACCAACCAATCAGAGGCCTTGCTCATCGATATATGCTAATGAGCTGGTGTCTGTCAAAAGGGGCACAAGCAACTTCTTTCCAATAAAATACTCCTAAATATTCTATTCTAGTTTGGACTTTCTATAGGGGTAGGGTTTTCAGCGAGGGTGGGTCATTTAGCAGCCAGGTCCCTTTCCATTGTCTTGCCATAGGCCTCCCACTCTCCCTAAGGTCAAAGTTTCTCTGACTACGGACACATAAATAGAGCTGAGGTTTACTAGTCAATGTGGGAAGGGAGATTGCTCATGGGCATTGTACATTGTGCATAGCTACCACAAACATGGCAGTTTCCACTTCTCGGTTTTGTCTTTTTCTCCTACAGCTTGACTGGCCTCTATCCTTTTTCCAGCCAGTAGCAGCACTCCCATTTCATACACTCTACACATCATCAATCAAAGTGTGCTTTTGCAGGGGAGAGGAGAACGGATCCTCATTCCATCATATGGTAGGCTTGACAGCACCTAGCACAACGGAAACAGGAAGAATGTATAGGGATATGAATTGTGTGTGCAGTATATGGCAGCAAGATTTGTGTATACAGCATAAGGGTAGATTGTTTGTTTGTATAGTATAGAAATGCAAGCACCCCTGCTGAAAAGAGTTGTCCTACAGAAAGGCAGAAGTAAAATGGAGCATTGAATAGAATGGAAGTGAAATACAGTTGAGGTGCTTCTTTTGCCACCTGCTCATTAAAATATATCAAAAAGCCAGCTGCGTGATTGCCTGAAACTATAGCTTAGTGGTTAGAGCATCGCCTTTCAGTGCTGGGGTTTAAAGTTCAAATCCCACCTTGACAACGTCTCTTCAATTTATGAGGCTTTCCTGCTTGTGCTCTTTTTTTACCCCCTTCTAAATGAAAAAAAAAATCAAGTAAAGCCTCATTCACTCAGTTGTGTTTTGGTCAGTATTATACTTCAGTGTTTGCAAGCCAAACTTCAGGAGTGGATCCAAAACAAGGAAGACGTGCAAATCCTTCCACTATGATAGCTTTACGCTGACACTGATGTCATCGCTGTGTATTTGGATCGATCACCCCAATCACCAAGCCTGGCTGCATAGTGGACTGCAACTGCTTCATGGGTGGGGTGGACTTATCCCATCAAGTCATTAAGCCCTACGGTGCCATGCGTCAGACTGAAACATGGTACAAGACGCTAAGTCCGCCTCACCCAAACTGCATGGTATGATGCGTTTGTGTTGGCCAGGTATACAGGAAAATGTGACCGATTCATCCGATTCTGGAAGAAGGTTCTCAAGGCCCTTATCTTTGGGAATCCAGAAGGGGAGGGCACTGCATAGGGCAGTAACATCTGCCGCATAATTCCTGAACAACATTTTCCTTCTGAAATACACCATACTGAGAAAAAAAGGAGACTCCAAAATAGGTGTCGTGTGTGTTTAAAGATAGAGATAACAAAAATGTCAGGGTGCATTTACTTCGTTTCTTGTACTGTAGATGAAACGTTTGTCCTATACAAAACTCATTTGTGAAAAAAACCATAAAAATTTAATTTTTCATACCTACATTGTATTAATTCCTGCAAAAAAATAAGAGATGAGCTCAAACTACACGTTAAAAAAATGTCAAAATCACACGCACTCTACAGTCAATTCAATAGGCACCAATCAACCTATGAGTTTATATTTAGGAGACATGCAGTAACTGGCACAAGCAAGCAGAACAAGCTTCTCATGGTGCAGATGTTGACAAAGCAGGATTTTAACCCACAGCACTTCAAGGTGATTCTCTAACAAGTAAACAACCACACCAACCAATCAGAGGCCTTGCTCATCGATATATGCTAATGAGCTGGTGTCTGTCAAAAGGGGCACAAGCAACTTCTTTCCAATAAAATACTCCTAAATATTCTATTCTAGTTTGGACTTTCTATAGGGGTAGGGTTTTCAGCGAGGGTGGGTCATTTAGCAGCCAGGTCCCTTTCCATTGTCTTGCCATAGGCCTCCCACTCTCCCTAAGGTCAAAGTTTCTCTGACTACGGACACATAAATAGAGCTGAGGTTTACTAGTCAATGTGGGAAGGGAGATTGCTCATGGGCATTGTACATTGTGCATAGCTACCACAAACATGGCAGTTTCCACTTCTCGGTTTTGTCTTTTTCTCCTACAGCTTGACTGGCCTCTATCCTTTTTCCAGCCAGTAGCAGCACTCCCATTTCATACACTCTACACATCATCAATCAAAGTGTGCTTTTGCAGGGGAGAGGAGAACGGATCCTCATTCCATCATATGGTAGGCTTGACAGCACCTAGCACAACGGAAACAGGAAGAATGTATAGGGATATGAATTGTGTGTGCAGTATATGGCAGCAAGATTTGTGTATACAGCATAAGGGTAGATTGTTTGTTTGTATAGTATAGAAATGCAAGCACCCCTGCTGAAAAGAGTTGTCCTACAGAAAGGCAGAAGTAAAATGGAGCATTGAATAGAATGGAAGTGAAATACAGTTGAGGTGCTTCTTTTGCCACCTGCTCATTAAAATATATCAAAAAGCCAGCTGCGTGATTGGCTGAAACTATAGCTTAGTGGTTAGAGCATCGCCTTTCAGTGCTGGGGTTTAAAGTTCAAATCCCACCTTGACAACGTCTCTTCAATTTATGAGGCTTTCCTGCTTGTGCTCTTTTTTTACCCCCTTCTAAATGAAAAAAAAAATCAAGTAAAGCCTCATTCACTCAGTTGTGTTTTGGTCAGTATTATACTTCAGTGTTTGCAAGCCAAACTTCAGGAGTGGATCCAAAACAAGGAAGACGTGCAAATCCTTCCACTATGATAGCTTTACGCTGACACTGATGTCATCGCTGTGTATTTGGATCGATCACCCCAATCACCAAGCCTGGCTGCATAGTGGACTGCAACTGCTTCATGGGTGGGGTGGACTTATCCCATCAAGTCATTAAGCCCTACGGTGCCATGCGTCAGACTGAAACATGGTACAAGACGCTAAGTCCGCCTCACCCAAACTGCATGGTATGATGCGTTTGTGTTGGCCAGGTATACAGGAAAATGTGACCGATTCATCCGATTCTGGAAGAAGGTTCTCAAGGCCCTTATCTTTGGGAATCCAGAAGGGGAGGGCACTGCATAGGGCAGTAACATCTGCCGCATAATTCCTGAACAACATTTTCCTTCTGAAATACACCATACTGAGAAAAAAAGGAGACTCCAAAATAGGTGTCGTGTGTGTTTAAAGATAGAGATAACAAAAATGTCAGGGTGCATTTACTTCGTTTCTTGTACTGTAGATGAAACGTTTGTCCTATACAAAACTCATTTGTGAAAAAAACCATAAAAATTTAATTTTTCATACCTACATTGTATTAATTCCTGCAAAAAAATAAGAGATGAGCTCAAACTACACGTTAAAAAAATGTCAAAATCACACGCACTCTACAGTCAATTCAATAGGCACCAATCAACCTATGAGTTTATATTTAGGAGACATGCAGTAACTGGCACAAGCAAGCAGAACAAGCTTCTCATGGTGCAGATGTTGACAAAGCAGGATTTTAACCCACAGCACTTCAAGGTGATTCTCTAACAAGTAAACAACCACACCAACCAATCAGAGGCCTTGCTCATCGATATATGCTAATGAGCTGGTGTCTGTCAAAAGGGGCACAAGCAACTTCTTTCCAATAAAATACTCCTAAATATTCTATTCTAGTTTGGACTTTCTATAGGGGTAGGGTTTTCAGCGAGGGTGGGTCATTTAGCAGCCAGGTCCCTTTCCATTGTCTTGCCATAGGCCTCCCACTCTCCCTAAGGTCAAAGTTTCTCTGACTACGGACACATAAATAGAGCTGAGGTTTACTAGTCAATGTGGGAAGGGAGATTGCTCATGGGCATTGTACATTGTGCATAGTTACCACAAACATGGCAGTTTCCACTTCTCGGTTTTGTCTTTTTCTCCTACAGCTTGACTGGCCTCTATCCTTTTTCCAGCCAGTAGCAGCACTCCCATTTCATACACTCTACACATCATCAATCAAAGTGTGCTTTTGCAGGGGAGAGGAGAACGGATCCTCATTCCATCATATGGTAGGCTTGACAGCACCTAGCACAACGGAAACAGGAAGAATGTATAGGGATATGAATTGTGTGTGCAGTATATGGCAGCAAGATTTGTGTATACAGCATAAGGGTAGATTGTTTGTTTGTATAGTATAGAAATGCAAGCACCCCTGCTGAAAAGAGTTGTCCTACAGAAAGGCAGAAGTAAAATGGAGCATTGAATAGAATGGAAGTGAAATACAGTTGAGGTGCTTCTTTTGCCACCTGCTCATTAAAATATATCAAAAAGCCAGCTGCGTGATTGGCTGAAACTATAGCTTAGTGGTTAGAGCATCGCCTTTCAGTGCTGGGGTTTAAAGTTCAAATCCCACCTTGACAACGTCTCTGCAATTTATGAGGCTTTCCTGCTTGTGCTCTTTTTTTACCCCCTTCTAAATGAAAAAAAAAATCAAGTAAAGCCTCATTCACTCAGTTGTGTTTTGGTCAGTATTATACTTCAGTGTTTGCAAGCCAAACTTCAGGAGTGGATCCAAAACAAGGAAGACGTGCAAATCCTTCCACTATGATAGCTTTACGCTGACACTGATGTCATCGCTGTGTATTTGGATCGATCACCCCAATCACCAAGCCTGGCTGCATAGTGGACTGCAACTGCTTCATGGGTGGGGTGGACTTATCCCATCAAGTCATTAAGCCCTACGGTGCCATGCGTCAGACTGAAACATGGTACAAGACGCTAAGTCCGCCTCACCCAAACTGCATGGTATGATGCGTTTGTGTTGGCCAGGTATACAGGAAAATGTGACCTATTCATCCGATTCTGGAAGAAGGTTCTCAAGGCCCTTATCTTTGGGAATCCAGAAGGGGAGGGCACTGCATAGGGCAGTAACATCTGCCGCATAATTCCTGAACAACATTTTCCTTCTGAAATACACCATACTGAGAAAAAAAGGAGACTCCAAAATAGGTGTCGTGTGTGTTTAAAGATAGAGATAACAAAAATGTCAGGGTGCATTTACTTCGTTTCTTGTACTGTAGATGAAACGTTTGTCCTATACAAAACTCATTTGTGAAAAAAACCATAAAAATTTAATTTTTCATACCTACATTGTATTAATTCCTGCAAAAAAATAAGAGATGAGCTCAAACTACACGTTAAAAAAATGTCAAAATCACACGCACTCTACAGTCAATTCAATAGGCACCAATCAACCTATGAGTTTATATTTAGGAGACATGCAGTAACTGGCACAAGCAAGCAGAACAAGCTTCTCATGGTGCAGATGTTGACAAAGCAGGATTTTAACCCACAGCACTTCAAGGTGATTCTCTAACAAGTAAACAACCACACCAACCAATCAGAGGCCTTGCTCATCGATATATGCTAATGAGCTGGTGTCTGTCAAAAGGGGCACAAGCAACTTCTTTCCAATAAAATACTCCTAAATATTCTATTCTAGTTTGGACTTTCTATAGGGGTAGGGTTTTCAGCGAGGGTGGGTCATTTAGCAGCCAGGTCCCTTTCCATTGTCTTGCCATAGGCCTCCCACTCTCCCTAAGGTCAAAGTTTCTCTGACTACGGACACATAAATAGAGCTGAGGTTTACTAGTCAATGTGGGAAGGGAGATTGCTCATGGGCATTGTACATTGTGCATAGCTACCACAAACATGGCAGTTTCCACTTCTCGGTTTTGTCTTTTTCTCCTACAGCTTGACTGGCCTCTATCCTTTTTCCAGCCAGTAGCAGCACTCCCATTTCATACACTCTACACATCATCAATCAAAGTGTGCTTTTGCAGGGGAGAGGAGAACGGATCCTCATTCCATCATATGGTAGGCTTGACAGCACCTAGCACAACGGAAACAGGAAGAATGTATAGGGATATGAATTGTGTGTGCAGTATATGGCAGCAAGATTTGTGTATACAGCATAAGGGTAGATTGTTTGTTTGTATAGTATAGAAATGCAAGCACCCCTGCTGAAAAGAGTTGTCCTACAGAAAGGCAGAAGTAAAATGGAGCATTGAATAGAATGGAAGTGAAATACAGTTGAGGTGCTTCTTTTGCCACCTGCTCATTAAAATATATCAAAAAGCCAGCTGCGTGATTGGCTGAAACTATAGCTTAGTGGTTAGAGCATCGCCTTTCAGTGCTGGGGTTTAAAGTTCAAATCCCACCTTGACAAAGTCTCTTCAATTTATGAGGCTTTCCTGCTTGTGCTCTTTTTTTACCCCCTTCTAAATGAAAAAAAAAATCAAGTAAAGCCTCATTCACTCAGTTGTGTTTTGGTCAGTATTATACTTCAGTGTTTGCAAGCCAAACTTCAGGAGTGGATCCAAAACAAGGAAGACGTGCAAATCCTTCCACTATGATAGCTTTACGCTGACACTGATGTCATCGCTGTGTATTTGGATCGATCACCCCAATCACCAAGCCTGGCTGCATAGTGGACTGCAACTGCTTCATGGGTGGGGTGGACTTATCCCATCAAGTCATTAAGCCCTACGGTGCCATGCGTCAGACTGAAACATGGTACAAGACGCTAAGTCCGCCTCACCCAAACTGCATGGTATGATGCGTTTGTGTTGGCCAGGTATACAGGAAAATGTGACCGATTCATCCGATTCTGGAAGAAGGTTCTCAAGGCCCTTATCTTTGGGAATCCAGAAGGGGAGGGCACTGCATAGGGCAGTAACATCTGCCGCATAATTCCTGAACAACATTTTCCTTCTGAAATACACCATACTGAGAAAAAAAGGAGACTCCAAAATAGGTGTCGTGTGTGTTTAAAGATAGAGATAACAAAAATGTCAGGGTGCATTTACTTCGTTTCTTGTACTGTAGATGAAACGTTTGTCCTATACAAAACTCATTTGTGAAAAAAACCATAAAAATTTAATTTTTCATACCTACATTGTATTAATTCCTGCAAAAAAATAAGAGATGAGCTCAAACTACACGTTAAAAAAATGTCAAAATCACACGCACTCTACAGTCAATTCAATAGGCACCAATCAACCTATGAGTTTATATTTAGGAGACATGCAGTAACTGGCACAAGCAAGCAGAACAAGCTTCTCATGGTGCAGATGTTGACAAAGCAGGATTTTAACCCACAGCACTTCAAGGTGATTCTCTAACAAGTAAACAACCACACCAACCAATCAGAGGCCTTGCTCATCGATATATGCTAATGAGCTGGTGTCTGTCAAAAGGGGCACAAGCAACTTCTTTCCAATAAAATACTCCTAAATATTCTATTCTAGTTTGGACTTTCTATAGGGGTAGGGTTTTCAGCGAGGGTGGGTCATTTAGCAGCCAGGTCCCTTTCCATTGTCTTGCCATAGGCCTCCCACTCTCCCTAAGGTCAAAGTTTCTCTGACTACGGACACATAAATAGAGCTGAGGTTTACTAGTCAATGTGGGAAGGGAGATTGCTCATGGGCATTGTACATTGTGCATAGTTACCACAAACATGGCAGTTTCCACTTCTCGGTTTTGTCTTTTTCTCCTACAGCTTGACTGGCCTCTATCCTTTTTCCAGCCAGTAGCAGCACTCCCATTTCATACACTCTACACATCATCAATCAAAGTGTGCTTTTGCAGGGGAGAGGAGAACGGATCCTCATTCCATCATATGGTAGGCTTGACAGCACCTAGCACAACGGAAACAGGAAGAATGTATAGGGATATGAATTGTGTGTGCAGTATATGGCAGCAAGATTTGTGTATACAGCATAAGGGTAGATTGTTTGTTTGTATAGTATAGAAATGCAAGCACCCCTGCTGAAAAGAGTTGTCCTACAGAAAGGCAGAAGTAAAATGGAGCATTGAATAGAATGGAAGTGAAATACAGTTGAGGTGCTTCTTTTGCCACCTGCTCATTAAAATATATCAAAAAGCCAGCTGCGTGATTGGCTGAAACTATAGCTTAGTGGTTAGAGCATCGCCTTTCAGTGCTGGGGTTTAAAGTTCAAATCCCACCTTGACAACGTCTCTGCAATTTATGAGGCTTTCCTGCTTGTGCTCTTTTTTTACCCCCTTCTAAATGAAAAAAAAAATCAAGTAAAGCCTCATTCACTCAGTTGTGTTTTGGTCAGTATTATACTTCAGTGTTTGCAAGCCAAACTTCAGGAGTGGATCCAAAACAAGGAAGACGTGCAAATCCTTCCACTATGATAGCTTTACGCTGACACTGATGTCATCGCTGTGTATTTGGATCGATCACCCCAATCACCAAGCCTGGCTGCATAGTGGACTGCAACTGCTTCATGGGTGGGGTGGACTTATCCCATCAAGTCATTAAGCCCTACGGTGCCATGCGTCAGACTGAAACATGGTACAAGACGCTAAGTCCGCCTCACCCAAACTGCATGGTATGATGCGTTTGTGTTGGCCAGGTATACAGGAAAATGTGACCGATTCATCCGATTCCTCCGATTCTGGAAGAAGGTTCTCAAGGCCCTTATCTTTGGGAATCCAGAAGGGGAGGGCACTGCATAGGGCGGTAACATCTGCCGCATAATTCCTGAACAACATTTTCCCTCTGAAATACCCCATACTGAGAAAAAAAGGAGACTCCAAAATAGGTGTCGTGTGTGTTTAAAGATAGAGATAACAAAAATGTCAGGGTGCATTTACTTCGTTTCTTGTACTGTAGATGAAACGTTTGTCCTATACAAAACTCATTTGTGAAAAAAAACATAAAAATTTAATTTTTCATACCTACATTGTATTAATTCCTGCAAAAAAATAAGAGATGAGCTCAAACTACACGTTAAAAAAATGTCAAAATCACACGCACTCTACAGTCAATTCAATAGGCACCAATCAACCTATGAGTTTATATTTAGGAGACATGCAGTAACTGGCACAAGCAAGCAGAACAAGCTTCTCATGGTGCAGATGTTGACAAAGCAGGATTTTAACTGGTTGCCGACACAGGACGAGTATGCTCGTCCTGAGCAGCGAGCACTTCGCGCATTAGGACGAGCATACTCGTCCTGTGTGACAGCCGTCTGTGCCGTCTCTGTGTGTGCGATCGAGAGCGGGGCAACGGCTGTAATACACAGCCACGGCCCCGCTCTGACAGCGGAGAGAAGAGAAACATCTTCTCTCCGCTGTTAACCCTTTGAACGCCGCGATGACAGCTGATCGCGGCGTTCAAAGAGGGGGGACTGCACATTGATCGCGTCACAGAAGATAACTGTGACGCGATCAAAGCCCACAACTCGTATGGCCAGACAGCCCAGGGTCCAGTGAAGGACCCCAGGGCTGTCGGAACATATTTCCTGTTGTTAGGGCATACTGAGGTATGCCCTAACAACTGCCTGTGTACGATCAGTAACAGGCTAATGTACTGGCATATAGATCTATGCCAGTACATTACAGTTACAAAATAAAAATAAAAATGATAAATCCCTTTATGGGATTAAAAAAAAAAGTTAAATGAATGTAAAAAAAAAATAATGGTAAATAAATAAATAAAAAGTAAATAAAATACACAGAAACACACATTTTTTATAATAAATAAACTTTTTAAAATATAAGTCCCAAAACATGAAATAATATAGACATATTTGGTATCGCCATGACCGTAACAACCTGTACAACAAATGTATAACATTATTTATGATGATCGGTGTATGGTGTAAAAAAATAAATATTAAAACTGCTGCACAACTGCTTTTTTTCTGCATTTTTATCTAATTAAAAAGTTATAGAAATTAAACGATAATGTATTTGTACCAAAAAATGGTACGTACATAAAGTACAACTCGTCCCGCAAAAAACAAAGTCTCATACAACTACGTCGTACAAAAAATAAAAGCGTTATGAGCGTCGGGATGCAAAGAGGGAAATTTAAAAAAAATTGCTCTGTCCTCAAGGCTAAAATTTGCCATGTCCTTAAGGGGTTAACCCACAGCACTTCAAGGTGATTCTCTAACAAGTAAACAACCACACCAACCAATCAGAGGCCTTGCTCATCGATATATGCTAATGAGCTGGTGTCTGTCAAAAGGGGCACAAGCAACTTCTTTCCAATAAAATACTCCTAAATATTCTATTCTAGTTTGGACTTTCTATAGGGGTAGGGTTTTCAGCGAGGGTGGGTCATTTAGCAGCCAGGTCCCTTTCCATTGTCTTGCCATAGGCCTCCCACTCTCCCTAAGGTCAAAGTTTCTCTGACTACGGACACATAAATAGAGCTGAGGTTTACTAGTCAATGTGGGAAGGGAGATTGCTCATGGGCATTGTACATTGTGCATAGCTACCACAATCATGGCAGTTTCCACTTCTCGGTTTTGTCTTTTTCTCCTACAGGTTGACTGGCCTCTATCCTTTTTCCAGCCAGTAGCAGCACTCCCATTTCATACACTCTACACATCATCAATCAAAGTGTGCTTTTGCAGGGGAGAGGAGAACGGATCCTCATTCCATCAAATGGTAGGCTTGACAGCACCTAGCACAACGGAAACAGGAAGAATGTATAGGGATATGAATTGTGTGTGCAGTATATGGCAGCAAGATTTGTGTATACAGCATAAGGGTAGATTGTTTGTTTGTATAGTATAGAAATGCAAGCACCCCTGCTGAAAAGAGTTGTCCTACAGAAAGGCAGAAGTAAAATGGAGCATTGAATAGAATGGAAGTGAAATACAGTTGAGGTGCTTCTTTTGCCACCTGCTCATTAAAATATATCAAAAAGCCAGCTGCGTGATTGGCTGAAACTATAGCTTAGTGGTTAGAGCATCGCCTTTCAGTGCTGGGGTTTAAAGTTCAAATCCCACCTTGACAACGTCTCTTCAATTTATGAGGCTTTCCTGCTTGTGCTCTTTTTTTACCCCCTTCTAAATGAAAAAAAAAATCAAGTAAAGCCTCATTCACTCAGTTGTGTTTTGGTCAGTATTATACTTCAGTGTTTGCAAGCCAAACTTCAGGAGTGGATCCAAAACAAGGAAGACGTGCAAATCCTTCCACTATGATAGCTTTACGCTGACACTGATGTCATCGCTGTGTATTTGGATCGATCACCCCAATCACCAAGGCTGGCTGCATAGTGGACTGCAACTGCTTCATGGGTGGGGTGGACTTATCCCATCAAGTCATTAAGCCCTACGGTGCCATGGGTCAGACTGAAACATGGTACAAGACGCTAAGTCCGCCTCACCCAAACAACGTCTCTTCAATTTATGAGGCTTTCCTGCTTGTGCTCTTTTTTTACCCCCTTCTAAATGAAAAAAAAAATCAAGTAAAGCCTCATTCACTCAGTTGTGTTTTGGTCAGTATTATACTTCAGTGTTTGCAAGCCAAACTTCAGGAGTGGATCCAAAACAAGGAAGACGTGCAAATCCTTCCACTATGATAGCTTTACGCTGACACTGATGTCATCGCTGTGTATTTGGATCGATCACCCCAATCACCAAGGCTGGCTGCATAGTGGACTGCAACTGCTTCATGGGTGGGGTGGACTTATCCCATCAAGTCATTAAGCCCTACGGTGCCATGCGTCAGACTGAAACATGGTACAAGACGCTAAGTCCGCCTCACCCAAACTGCATGGTATGATGCGTTTGTGTTGGCCAGGTATACAGGAAAATGTGACCGATTCATCCGATTCTGGAAGAAGGTTCTCAAGGCCCTTATCTTTGGGAATCCAGAAGGGGAGGGCACTGCATAGGGCGGTAACATCTGCCGCATAATTCCTGAACAACATTTTCCCTCTGAAATACCCCATACTGAGAAAAAAAGGAGACTCCAAAATAGGTGTCGTGTGTGTTTAAAGATAGAGATAACAAAAATGTCAGGGTGCATTTACTTCGTTTCTTGTACTGTAGATGAAACGTTTGTCCTATACAAAACTCATTTGTGAAAAAAAACATAAAAATTTAATTTTTCATACCTACATTGTATTAATTCCTGCAAAAAAATAAGAGATGAGCTCAAACTACACGTTAAAAAAATGTCAAAATCACACGCACTCTACAGTCAATTCAATAGGCACCAATCAACCTATGAGTTTATATTTAGGAGACATGCAGTAACTGGCACAAGCAAGCAGAACAAGCTTCTCATGGTGCAGATGTTGACAAAGCAGGATTTTAACCCACAGCACTTCAAGGTGATTCTCTAACAAGTAAACAACCACACCAACCAATCAGAGGCCTTGCTCATCGATATATGCTAATGAGCTGGTGTCTGTCAAAAGGGGCACAAGCAACTTCTTTCCAATAAAATACTCCTAAATATTCTATTCTAGTTTGGACTTTCTATAGGGGTAGGGTTTTCAGCGAGGGTGGGTCATTTAGCAGCCAGGTCCCTTTCCATTGTCTTGCCATAGGCCTCCCACTCTCCCTAAGGTCAAAGTTTCTCTGACTACGGACACATAAATAGAGCTGAGGTTTACTAGTCAATGTGGGAAGGGAGATTGCTCATGGGCATTGTACATTGTGCATAGCTACCACAAACATGGCAGTTTCCACTTCTCGGTTTTGTCTTTTTCTCCTACAGCTTGACTGGCCTCTATCCTTTTTCCAGCCAGTAGCAGCACTCCCATTTCATACACTCTACACATCATCAATCAAAGTGTGCTTTTGCAGGGGAGAGGAGAACGGATCCTCATTCCATCATATGGTAGGCTTGACAGCACCTAGCACAACGGAAACAGGAAGAATGTATAGGGATATGAATTGTGTGTGCAGTATATGGCAGCAAGATTTGTGTATACAGCATAAGGGTAGATTGTTTGTTTGTATAGTATAGAAATGCAAGCACCCCTGCTGAAAAGAGTTGTCCTACAGAAAGGCAGAAGTAAAATGGAGCATTGAATAGAATGGAAGTGAAATACAGTTGAGGTGCTTCTTTTGCCACCTGCTCATTAAAATATATCAAAAAGCCAGCTGCGTGATTGGCTGAAACTATAGCTTAGTGGTTAGAGCATCGCCTTTCAGTGCTGGGGTTTAAAGTTCAAATCCCACCTTGACAACGTCCCTGCAATTTATGAGGCTTTCCTGCTTGTGCTCTTTTTTTACCCCCTTCTAAATGAAAAAAAAAATCAAGTAAAGCCTCATTCACTCAGTTGTGTTTTGGTCAGTATTATACTTCAGTGTTTGCAAGCCAAACTTCAGGAGTGGATCCAAAACAAGGAAGACGTGCAAATCCTTCCACTATGATAGCTTTACGCTGACACTGATGTCATCGCTGTGTATTTGGATCGATCACCCCAATCACCAAGCCTGGCTGCATAGTGGACTGCAACTGCTTCATGGGTGGGGTGGACTTATCCCATCAAGTCATTAAGCCCTACGGTGCCATGCGTCAGACTGAAACATGGTACAAGACGCTAAGTCCGCCTCACCCAAACTGCATGGTATGATGCGTTTGTGTTGGCCAGGTATACAGGAAAATGTGACCTATTCATCCGATTCTGGAAGAAGGTTCTCAAGGCCCTTATCTTTGGGAATCCAGAAGGGGAGGGCACTGCATAGGGCAGTAACATCTGCCGCATAATTCCTGAACAACATTTTCCTTCTGAAATACCCCATACTGAGAAAAAAAGGAGACTCCAAAATAGGTGTCATGTGTGTTTAAAGATAGAGATAACAAAAATGTCAGGGTGCATTTACTTCGTTTCTTGTACTGTAGATGAAACGTTTGTCCTATACAAAACTCATTTGTGAAAAAAAACATAAAAATTTAATTTTTCATACCTACATTGTATTAATTCCTGCAAAAAAATAAGAGATGAGCTCAAACTACACGTTAAAAAAATGTCAAAATCACACGCACTCTACAGTCAATTCAATAGGCACCAATCAACCTATGAGTTTATATTTAGGAGACATGCAGTAACTGGCACAAGCAAGCAGAACAAGCTTCTCATGGTGCAGATGTTGACAAAGCAGGATTTTAACCCACAGCACTTCAAGGTGATTCTCTAACAAGTAAACAACCACACCAACCAATCAGAGGCCTTGCTCATCGATATATGCTAATGAGCTGGTGTCTGTCAAAAGGGGCACAAGCAACTTCTTTCCAATAAAATACTCCTAAATATTCTATTCTAGTTTGGACTTTCTATAGGGGTAGGGTTTTCAGCGAGGGTGGGTCATTTAGCAGCCAGGTCCCTTTCCATTGTCTTGCCATAGGCCTCCCACTCTCCCTAAGGTCAAAGTTTCTCTGACTACGGACACATAAATAGAGCTGAGGTTTACTAGTCAATGTGGGAAGGGAGATTGCTCATGGGCATTGTACATTGTGCATAGCTACCACAAACATGGCAGTTTCCACTTCTCGGTTTTGTCTTTTTCTCCTACAGCTTGACTGGCCTCTATCCTTTTTCCAGCCAGTAGCAGCACTCCCATTTCATACACTCTACACATCATCAATCAAAGTGTGCTTTTGCAGGGGAGAGGAGAACGGATCCTCATTCCATCATATGGTAGGCTTGACAGCACCTAGCACAACGGAAACAGGAAGAATGTATAGGGATATGAATTGTGTGTGCAGTATATGGCAGCAAGATTTGTGTATACAGCATAAGGGTAGATTGTTTGTTTGTATAGTATAGAAATGCAAGCACCCCTGCTGAAAAGAGTTGTCCTACAGAAAGGCAGAAGTAAAATGGAGCATTGAATAGAATGGAAGTGAAATACAGTTGAGGTGCTTCTTTTGCCACCTGCTCATTAAAATATATCAAAAAGCCAGCTGCGTGATTGGCTGAAACTATAGCTTAGTGGTTAGAGCATCGCCTTTCAGTGCTGGGGTTTAAAGTTCAAATCCCACCTTGACAACGTCTCTGCAATTTATGAGGCTTTCCTGCTTGTGCTCTTTTTTTACCCCCTTCTAAATGAAAAAAAAAATCAAGTAAAGCCTCATTCACTCAGTTGTGTTTTGGTCAGTATTATACTTCAGTGTTTGCAAGCCAAACTTCAGGAGTGGATCCAAAACAAGGAAGACGTGCAAATCCTTCCACTATGATAGCTTTACGCTGACACTGATGTCATCGCTGTGTATTTGGATCGATCACCCCAATCACCAAGCCTGGCTGCATAGTGGACTGCAACTGCTTCATGGGTGGGGTGGACTTATCCCATCAAGTCATTAAGCCCTACGGTGCCATGCGTCAGACTGAAACATGGTACAAGACGCTAAGTCCGCCTCACCCAAACTGCATGGTATGATGCGTTTGTGTTGGCCAGGTATACAGGAAAATGTGACCTATTCATCCGATTCTGGAAGAAGGTTCTCAAGGCCCTTATCTTTGGGAATCCAGAAGGGGAGGGCACTGCATAGGGCAGTAACATCTGCCGCATAATTCCTGAACAACATTTTCCTTCTGAAATACCCCATACTGAGAAAAAAAGGAGACTCCAAAATAGGTGTCGTGTGTGTTTAAAGATAGAGATAACAAAAATGTCAGGGTGCATTTACTTCGTTTCTTGTACTGTAGATGAAACGTTTGTCCTATACAAAACTCATTTGTGAAAAAAAAACATAAAAATTTAATTTTTCATACCTACATTGTATTAATTCCTGCAAAAAAATAAGAGATGAGCTCAAACTACACGTTAAAAAAATGTCAAAATCACACGCACTCTACAGTCAATTCAATAGGCACCAATCAACCTATGAGTTTATATTTAGGAGACATGCAGTAACTGGCACAAGCAAGCAGAACAAGCTTCTCATGGTGCAGATGTTGACAAAGCAGGATTTTAACCCACAGCACTTCAAGGTGATTCTCTAACAAGTAAACAACCACACCAACCAATCAGAGGCCTTGCTCATCGATATATGCTAATGAGCTGGTGTCTGTCAAAAGGGGCACAAGCAACTTCTTTCCAATAAAATACTCCTAAATATTCTATTCTAGTTTGGACTTTCTATAGGGGTAGGGTTTTCAGCGAGGGTGGGTCATTTAGCAGCCAGGTCCCTTTCCATTGTCTTGCCATAGGCCTCCCACTCTCCCTAAGGTCAAAGTTTCTCTGACTACGGACACATAAATAGAGCTGAGGTTTACTAGTCAATGTGGGAAGGGAGATTGCTCATGGGCATTGTACATTGTGCATAGCTACCACAAACATGGCAGTTTCCACTTCTCGGTTTTGTCTTTTTCTCCTACAGCTTGACTGGCCTCTATCCTTTTTCCAGCCAGTAGCAGCACTCCCATTTCATACACTCTACACATCATCAATCAAAGTGTGCTTTTGCAGGGGAGAGGAGAACGGATCCTCATTCCATCATATGGTAGGCTTGACAGCACCTAGCACAACGGAAACAGGAAGAATGTATAGGGATATGAATTGTGTGTGCAGTATATGGCAGCAAGATTTGTGTATACAGCATAAGGGTAGATTGTTTGTTTGTATAGTATAGAAATGCAAGCACCCCTGCTGAAAAGAGTTGTCCTACAGAAAGGCAGAAGTAAAATGGAGCATTGAATAGAATGGAAGTGAAATACAGTTGAGGTGCTTCTTTTGCCACCTGCTCATTAAAATATATCAAAAAGCCAGCTGCGTGATTGGCTGAAACTATAGCTTAGTGGTTAGAGCATCGCCTTTCAGTGCTGGGGTTTAAAGTTCAAATCCCACCTTGACAACGTCTCTGCAATTTATGAGGCTTTCCTGCTTGTGCTCTTTTTTTACCCCCTTCTAAATGAAAAAAAAAATCAAGTAAAGCCTCATTCACTCAGTTGTGTTTTGGTCAGTATTATACTTCAGTGTTTGCAAGCCAAACTTCAGGAGTGGATCCAAAACAAGGAAGACGTGCAAATCCTTCCACTATGATAGCTTTACGCTGACACTGATGTCATCGCTGTGTATTTGGATCGATCACCCCAATCACCAAGCCTGGCTGCATAGTGGACTGCAACTGCTTCATGGGTGGGGTGGACTTATCCCATCAAGTCATTAAGCCCTACGGTGCCATGCGTCAGACTGAAACATGGTACAAGACGCTAAGTCCGCCTCACCCAAACTGCATGGTATGATGCGTTTGTGTTGGCCAGGTATACAGGAAAATGTGACCTATTCATCCGATTCTGGAAGAAGGTTCTCAAGGCCCTTATCTTTGGGAATCCAGAAGGGGAGGGCACTGCATAGGGCAGTAACATCTGCCGCATAATTCCTGAACAACATTTTCCTTCTGAAATACACCATACTGAGAAAAAAAGGAGACTCCAAAATAGGTGTCGTGTGTGTTTAAAGATAGAGATAACAAAAATGTCAGGGTGCATTTACTTCGTTTCTTGTACTGTAGATGAAACGTTTGTCCTATACAAAACTCATTTGTGAAAAAAACCATAAAAATTTAATTTTTCATACCTACATTGTATTAATTCCTGCAAAAAAATAAGAGATGAGCTCAAACTACACGTTAAAAAAATGTCAAAATCACACGCACTCTACAGTCAATTCAATAGGCACCAATCAACCTATGAGTTTATATTTAGGAGACATGCAGTAACTGGCACAAGCAAGCAGAACAAGCTTCTCATGGTGCAGATGTTGACAAAGCAGGATTTTAACCCACAGCACTTCAAGGTGATTCTCTAACAAGTAAACAACCACACCAACCAATCAGAGGCCTTGCTCATCGATATATGCTAATGAGCTGGTGTCTGTCAAAAGGGGCACAAGCAACTTCTTTCCAATAAAATACTCCTAAATATTCTATTCTAGTTTGGACTTTCTATAGGGGTAGGGTTTTCAGCGAGGGTGGGTCATTTAGCAGCCAGGTCCCTTTCCATTGTCTTGCCATAGGCCTCCCACTCTCCCTAAGGTCAAAGTTTCTCTGACTACGGACACATAAATAGAGCTGAGGTTTACTAGTCAATGTGGGAAGGGAGATTGCTCATGGGCATTGTACATTGTGCATAGCTACCACAAACATGGCAGTTTCCACTTCTCGGTTTTGTCTTTTTCTCCTACAGCTTGACTGGCCTCTATCCTTTTTCCAGCCAGTAGCAGCACTCCCATTTCATACACTCTACACATCATCAATCAAAGTGTGCTTTTGCAGGGGAGAGGAGAACGGATCCTCATTCCATCATATGGTAGGCTTGACAGCACCTAGCACAACGGAAACAGGAAGAATGTATAGGGATATGAATTGTGTGTGCAGTATATGGCAGCAAGATTTGTGTATACAGCATAAGGGTAGATTGTTTGTTTGTATAGTATAGAAATGCAAGCACCCCTGCTGAAAAGAGTTGTCCTACAGAAAGGCAGAAGTAAAATGGAGCATTGAATAGAATGGAAGTGAAATACAGTTGAGGTGCTTCTTTTGCCACCTGCTCATTAAAATATATCAAAAAGCCAGCTGCGTGATTGGCTGAAACTATAGCTTAGTGGTTAGAGCATCGCCTTTCAGTGCTGGGGTTTAAAGTTCAAATCCCACCTTGACAACGTCTCTGCAATTTATGAGGCTTTCCTGCTTGTGCTCTTTTTTTACCCCCTTCTAAATGAAAAAAAAAATCAAGTAAAGCCTCATTCACTCAGTTGTGTTTTGGTCAGTATTATACTTCAGTGTTTGCAAGCCAAACTTCAGGAGTGGATCCAAAACAAGGAAGACGTGCAAATCCTTCCACTATGATAGCTTTACGCTGACACTGATGTCATCGCTGTGTATTTGGATCGATCACCCCAATCACCAAGCCTGGCTGCATAGTGGACTGCAACTGCTTCATGGGTGGGGTGGACTTATCCCATCAAGTCATTAAGCCCTACGGTGCCATGCGTCAGACTGAAACATGGTACAAGACGCTAAGTCCGCCTCACCCAAACTGCATGGTATGATGCGTTTGTGTTGGCCAGGTATACAGGAAAATGTGACCGATTCATCCGATTCTGGAAGAAGGCTCTCAAGGCCCTTATCTTTGGGAATCCAGAAGGGGAGGGCACTGCATAGGGCAGTAACATCTGCCGCATAATTCCTGAACAACATTTTCCTTCTGAAATACACCATACTGAGAAAAAAAGGAGACTCCAAAATAGGTGTCGTGTGTGTTTAAAGATAGAGATAACAAAAATGTCAGGGTGCATTTACTTCGTTTCTTGTACTGTAGATGAAACGTTTGTCCTATACAAAACTCATTTGTGAAAAAAAACATAAAAATTTAATTTTTCATACCTACATTGTATTAATTCCTGCAAAAAAATAAGAGATGAGCTCAAACTACACGTTAAAAAAATGTCAAAATCACACGCACTCTACAGTCAATTCAATAGGCACCAATCAACCTATGAGTTTATATTTAGGAGACATGCAGTAACTGGCACAAGCAAGCAGAACAAGCTTCTCATGGTGCAGATGTTGACAAAGCAGGATTTTAACCCACAGCACTTCAAGGTGATTCTCTAACAAGTAAACAACCACACCAACCAATCAGAGGCCTTGCTCATCGATATATGCTAATGAGCTGGTGTCTGTCAAAAGGGGCACAAGCAACTTCTTTCCAATAAAATACTCCTAAATATTCTATTCTAGTTTGGACTTTCTATAGGGGTAGGGTTTTCAGCGAGGGTGGGTCATTTAGCAGCCAGGTCCCTTTCCATTGTCTTGCCATAGGCCTCCCACTCTCCCTAAGGTCAAAGTTTCTCTGACTACGGACACATAAATAGAGCTGAGGTTTACTAGTCAATGTGGGAAGGGAGATTGCTCATGGGCATTGTATATTGTGCATAGCTACCACAAACATGGCAGTTTCCACTTCTCGGTTTTGTCTTTTTCTCCTACAGCTTGACTGGCCTCTATCCTTTTTCCAGCCAATAGCAGCACTCCCATTTCATACACTCTACACATCATCAATCAAAGTGTGCTTTTGCAGGGGAGAGGAGAACGGATCCTCATTCCATCATATGGTAGGCTTGACAGCACCTAGCACAACGGAAACAGGAAGAATGTATAGGGATATGAATTGTGTGTGCAGTATATGGCAGCAAGATTTGTGTATACAGCATAAGGGTAGATTGTTTGTTTGTATAGTATAGAAATGCAAGCACCCCTGCTGAAAAGAGTTGTCCTACAGAAAGGCAGAAGTAAAATGGAGCATTGAATAGAATGGAAGTGAAATACAGTTGAGGTGCTTCTTTTGCCACCTGCTCATTAAAATATATCAAAAAGCCAGCTGCGTGATTGGCTGAAACTATAGCTTAGTGGTTAGAGCATCGCCTTTCAGTGCTGGGGTTTAAAGTTCAAATCCCACCTTGACAACGTCTCTGCAATTTATGAGGCTTTCCTGCTTGTGCTCTTTTTTTACCCCCTTCTAAATGAAAAAAAAAATCAAGTAAAGCCTCATTCACTCAGTTGTGTTTTGGTCAGTATTATACTTCAGTGTTTGCAAGCCAAACTTCAGGAGTGGATCCAAAACAAGGAAGACGTGCAAATCCTTCCACTATGATAGCTTTACGCTGACACTGATGTCATCGCTGTGTATTTGGATCGATCACCCCAATCACCAAGCCTGGCTGCATAGTGGACTGCAACTGCTTCATGGGTGGGGTGGACTTATCCCATCAAGTCATTAAGCCCTACGGTGCCATGCGTCAGACTGAAACATGGTACAAGACGCTAAGTCCGCCTCACCCAAACTGCATGGTATGATGCGTTTGTGTTGGCCAGGTATACAGGAAAATGTGACCTATTCATCCGATTCTGGAAGAAGGTTCTCAAGGCCCTTATCTTTGGGAATCCAGAAGGGGAGGGCACTGCATAGGGCAGTAACATCTGCCGCATAATTCCTGAACAACATTTTCCTTCTGAAATACCCCATACTGAGAAAAAAAGGAGACTCCAAAATAGGTGTCGTGTGTGTTTAAAGATAGAGATAACAAAAATGTCAGGGTGCATTTACTTCGTTTCTTGTACTGTAGATGAAACGTTTGTCCTATACAAAACTCATTTGTGAAAAAAACCATAAAAATTTAATTTTTCATACCTACATTGTATTAATTCCTGCAAAAAAATAAGAGATGAGCTCAAACTACACGTTAAAAAAATGTCAAAATCACACGCACTCTACAGTCAATTCAATAGGCACCAATCAACCTATGAGTTTATATTTAGGAGACATGCAGTAACTGGCACAAGCAAGCAGAACAAGCTTCTCATGGTGCAGATGTTGACAAAGCAGGATTTTAACCCACAGCACTTCAAGGTGATTCTCTAACAAGTAAACAACCACACCAACCAATCAGAGGCATTGCTCATCGATATATGCTAATGAGCTGGTGTCTGTCAAAAGGGGCACAAGCAACTTCTTTCCAATAAAATACTCCTAAATATTCTATTCTAGTTTGGACTTTCTATAGGGGTAGGGTTTTCAGCGAGGGTGGGTCATTTAGCAGCCAGGTCCCTTTCCATTGTCTTGCCATAGGCCTCCCACTCTCCCTAAGGTCAAAGTTTCTCTGACTACGGACACATAAATAGAGCTGAGGTTTACTAGTCAATGTGGGAAGGGAGATTGCTCATGGGCATTGTACATTGTGCATAGCTACCACAAACATGGCAGTTTCCACTTCTCGGTTTTGTCTTTTTCTCCTACAGCTTGACTGGCCTCTATCCTTTTTCCAGCCAGTAGCAGCACTCCCATTTCATACACTCTACACATCATCAATCAAAGTGAGCTTTTGCAGGGGAGAGGAGAACGGATCCTCATTCCATCATATGGTAGGCTTGACAGCACCTAGCACAACGGAAACAGGAAGAATGTATAGGGATATGAATTGTGTGTGCAGTATATGGCAGCAAGATTTGTGTATACAGCATAAGGGTAGATTGTTTGTTTGTATAGTATAGAAATGCAAGCACCCCTGCTGAAAAGAGTTGTCCTACAGAAAGGCAGAAGTAAAATGGAGCATTGAATAGAATGGAAGTGAAATACAGTTGAGGTGCTTCTTTTGCCACCTGCTCATTAAAATATATCAAAAAGCCAGCTGCGTGATTGGCTGAAACTATAGCTTAGTGGTTAGAGCATCGCCTTTCAGTGCTGGGGTTTAAAGTTCAAATCCCACCTTGACAACGTCTCTGCAATTTATGAGGCTTTCCTGCTTGTGCTCTTTTTTTACCCCCTTCTAAATGAAAAAAAAAATCAAGTAAAGCCTCATTCACTCAGTTGTGTTTTGGTCAGTATTATACTTCAGTGTTTGCAAGCCAAACTTCAGGAGTGGATCCAAAACAAGGAAGACGTGCAAATCCTTCCACTATGATAGCTTTACGCTGACACTGATGTCATCGCTGTGTATTTGGATCGATCACCCCAATCACCAAGCCTGGCTGCATAGTGGACTGCAACTGCTTCATGGGTGGGGTGGACTTATCCCATCAAGTCATTAAGCCCTACGGTGCCATGCGTCAGACTGAAACATGGTACAAGACGCTAAGTCCGCCTCACCCAAACTGCATGGTATGATGCGTTTGTGTTGGCCAGGTATACAGGAAAATGTGACCTATTCATCCGATTCTGGAAGAAGGTTCTCAAGGCCCTTATCTTTGGGAATCCAGAAGGGGAGGGCACTGCATAGGGCAGTAACATCTGCCGCATAATTCCTGAACAACATTTTCCTTCTGAAATACCCCATACTGAGAAAAAAAGGAGACTCCAAAATAGGTGTCGTGTGTGTTTAAAGATAGAGATAACAAAAATGTCAGGGTGCATTTACTTCGTTTCTTGTACTGTAGATGAAACGTTTGTCCTATACAAAACTCATTTGTGAAAAAAACCATAAAAATTTAATTTTTCATACCTACATTGTATTAATTCCTGCAAAAAAATAAGAGATGAGCTCAAACTACACGTTAAAAAAATGTCAAAATCACACGCACTCTACAGTCAATTCAATAGGCACCAATCAACCTATGAGTTTATATTTAGGAGACATGCAGTAACTGGCACAAGCAAGCAGAACAAGCTTCTCATGGTGCAGATGTTGACAAAGCAGGATTTTAACCCACAGCACTTCAAGGTGATTCTCTAACAAGTAAACAACCACACCAACCAATCAGAGGCCTTGCTCATCGATATATGCTAATGAGCTGGTGTCTGTCAAAAGGGGCACAAGCAACTTCTTTCCAATAAAATACTCCTAAATATTCTATTCTAGTTTGGACTTTCTATAGGGGTAGGGTTTTCAGCGAGGGTGGGTCATTTAGCAGCCAGGTCCCTTTCCATTGTCTTGCCATAGGCCTCCCACTCTCCCTAAGGTCAAAGTTTCTCTGACTACGGACACATAAATAGAGCTGAGGTTTACTAGTCAATGTGGGAAGGGAGATTGCTCATGGGCATTGTACATTGTGCATAGCTACCACAAACATGGCAGTTTCCACTTCTCGGTTTTGTCTTTTTCTCCTACAGCTTGACTGGCCTCTATCCTTTTTCCAGCCAGTAGCAGCACTCCCATTTCATACACTCTACATATCATCAATCAAAGTGTGCTTTTGCAGGGGAGAGGAGAACGGATCCTCATTCCATCATATGGTAGGCTTGACAGCACCTAGCACAACGGAAACAGGAAGAATGTATAGGGATATGAATTGTGTGTGCAGTATATGGCAGCAAGATTTGTGTATACAGCATAAGGGTAGATTGTTTGTTTGTATAGTATAGAAATGCAAGCACCCCTGCTGAAAAGAGTTGTCCTACAGAAAGGCAGAAGTAAAATGGAGCATTGAATAGAATGGAAGTGAAATACAGTTGAGGTGCTTCTTTTGCCACCTGCTCATTAAAATATATCAAAAAGCCAGCTGCGTGATTGGCTGAAACTATAGCTTAGTGGTTAGAGCATCGCCTTTCAGTGCTGGGGTTTAAAGTTCAAATCCCACCTTGACAACGTCTCTTCAATTTATGAGGCTTTCCTGCTTGTGCTCTTTTTTTACCCCCTTCTAAATGAAAAAAAAAATCAAGTAAAGCCTCATTCACTCAGTTGTGTTTTGGTCAGTATTATACTTCAGTGTTTGCAAGCCAAACTTCAGGAGTGGATCCAAAACAAGGAAGACGTGCAAATCCTTCCACTATGATAGCTTTACGCTGACACTGATGTCATCGCTGTGTATTTGGATCGATCACCCCAATCACCAAGCCTGGCTGCATAGTGGACTGCAACTGCTTCATGGGTGGGGTGGACTTATCCCATCAAGTCATTAAGCCCTACGGTGCCATGCGTCAGACTGAAACATGGTACAAGACGCTAAGTCCGCCTCACCCAAACTGCATGGTATGATGCGTTTGTGTTGGCCAGGTATACAGGAAAATGTGACCTATTCATCCGATTCTGGAAGAAGGTTCTCAAGGCCCTTATCTTTGGGAATCCAGAAGGGGAGGGCACTGCATAGGGCAGTAACATCTGCCGCATAATTCCTGAACAACATTTTCCTTCTGAAATACACCATACTGAGAAAAAAAGGAGACTCCAAAATAGGTGTCGTGTGTGTTTAAAGATAGAGATAACAAAAATGTCAGGGTGCATTTACTTCGTTTCTTGTACTGTAGATGAAACGTTTGTCCTATACAAAACTCATTTGTGAAAAAAAACATAAAAATTTAATTTTTCATACCTACATTGTATTAATTCCTGCAAAAAAATAAGAGATGAGCTCAAACTACACGTTAAAAAAATGTCAAAATCACACGCACTCTACAGTCAATTCAATAGGCACCAATCAACCTATGAGTTTATATTTAGGAGACATGCAGTAACTGGCACAAGCAAGCAGAACAAGCTTCTCATGGTGCAGATGTTGACAAAGCAGGATTTTAACCCACAGCACTTCAAGGTGATTCTCTAACAAGTAAACAACCACACCAACCAATCAGAGGCCTTGCTCATCGATATATGCTAATGAGCTGGTGTCTGTCAAAAGGGGCACAAGCAACTTCTTTCCAATAAAATACTCCTAAATATTCTATTCTAGTTTGGACTTTCTATAGGGGTAGGGTTTTCAGCGAGGGTGGGTCATTTAGCAGCCAGGTCCCTTTCCATTGTCTTGCCATAGGCCTCCCACTCTCCCTAAGGTCAAAGTTTCTCTGACTACGGACACATAAATAGAGCTGAGGTTTACTAGTCAACGTGGGAAGGGAGATTGCTCATGGGCATTGTACATTGTGCATAGCTACCACAAACATGGCAGTTTCCACTTCTCGGTTTTGTCTTTTTCTCCTACAGCTTGACTGGCCTCTATCCTTTTTCCAGCCAGTAGCAGCACTCCCATTTCATACACTCTACACATCATCAATCAAAGTGAGCTTTTGCAGGGGAGAGGAGAACGGATCCTCATTCCATCATATGGTAGGCTTGACAGCACCTAGCACAACGGAAACAGGAAGAATGTATAGGGATATGAATTGTGTGTGCAGTATATGGCAGCAAGATTTGTGTATACAGCATAAGGGTAGATTGTTTGTTTGTATAGTATAGAAATGCAAGCACCCCTGCTGAAAAGAGTTGTCCTACAGAAAGGCAGAAGTAAAATGGAGCATTGAATAGAATGGAAGTGAAATACAGTTGAGGTGCTTCTTTTGCCACCTGCTCATTAAAATATATCAAAAAGCCAGCTGCGTGATTGGCTGAAACTATAGCTTAGTGGTTAGAGCATCGCCTTTCAGTGCTGGGGTTTAAAGTTCAAATCCCACCTTGACAACGTCTCTGCAATTTATGAGGCTTTCCTGCTTGTGCTCTTTTTTTACCCCCTTCTAAATGAAAAAAAAAATCAAGTAAAGCCTCATTCACTCAGTTGTGTTTTGGTCAGTATTATACTTCAGTGTTTGCAAGCCAAACTTCAGGAGTGGATCCAAAACAAGGAAGACGTGCAAATCCTTCCACTATGATAGCTTTACGCTGACACTGATGTCATCGCTGTGTATTTGGATCGATCACCCCAATCACCAAGCCTGGCTGCATAGTGGACTGCAACTGCTTCATGGGTGGGGTGGACTTATCCCATCAAGTCATTAAGCCCTACGGTGCCATGCGTCAGACTGAAACATGGTACAAGACGCTAAGTCCGCCTCACCCAAACTGCATGGTATGATGCGTTTGTGTTGGCCAGGTATACAGGAAAATGTGACCTATTCATCCGATTCTGGAAGAAGGTTCTCAAGGCCCTTATCTTTGGGAATCCAGAAGGGGAGGGCACTGCATAGGGCAGTAACATCTGCCGCATAATTCCTGAACAACATTTTCCTTCTGAAATACCCCATACTGAGAAAAAAAGGAGACTCCAAAATAGGTGTCGTGTGTGTTTAAAGATAGAGATAACAAAAATGTCAGGGTGCATTTACTTCGTTTCTTGTACTGTAGATGAAACGTTTGTCCTATACAAAACTCATTTGTGAAAAAAACCATAAAAATTTAATTTTTCATACCTACATTGTATTAATTCCTGCAAAAAAATAAGAGATGAGCTCAAACTACACGTTAAAAAAATGTCAAAATCACACGCACTCTACAGTCAATTCAATAGGCACCAATCAACCTATGAGTTTATATTTAGGAGACATGCAGTAACTGGCACAAGCAAGCAGAACAAGCTTCTCATGGTGCAGATGTTGACAAAGCAGGATTTTAACCCACAGCACTTCAAGGTGATTCTCTAACAAGTAAACAACCACACCAACCAATCAGAGGCCTTGCTCATCGATATATGCTAATGAGCTGGTGTCTGTCAAAAGGGGCACAAGCAACTTCTTTCCAATAAAATACTCCTAAATATTCTATTCTAGTTTGGACTTTCTATAGGGGTAGGGTTTTCAGCGAGGGTGGGTCATTTAGCAGCCAGGTCCCTTTCCATTGTCTTGCCATAGGCCTCCCACTCTCCCTAAGGTCAAAGTTTCTCTGACTACGGACACATAAATAGAGCTGAGGTTTACTAGTCAACGTGGGAAGGGAGATTGCTCATGGGCATTGTACATTGTGCATAGCTACCACAAACATGGCAGTTTCCACTTCTCGGTTTTGTCTTTTTCTCCTACAGCTTGACTGGCCTCTATCCTTTTTCCAGCCAGTAGCAGCACTCCCATTTCATACACTCTACACATCATCAATCAAAGTGAGCTTTTGCAGGGGAGAGGAGAACGGATCCTCATTCCATCATATGGTAGGCTTGACAGCACCTAGCACAACGGAAACAGGAAGAATGTATAGGGATATGAATTGTGTGTGCAGTATATGGCAGCAAGATTTGTGTATACAGCATAAGGGTAGATTGTTTGTTTGTATAGTATAGAAATGCAAGCACCCCTGCTGAAAAGAGTTGTCCTACAGAAAGGCAGAAGTAAAATGGAGCATTGAATAGAATGGAAGTGAAATACAGTTGAGGTGCTTCTTTTGCCACCTGCTCATTAAAATATATCAAAAAGCCAGCTGCGTGATTGGCTGAAACTATAGCTTAGTGGTTAGAGCATCGCCTTTCAGTGCTGGGGTTTAAAGTTCAAATCCCACCTTGACAACGTCTCTGCAATTTATGAGGCTTTCCTGCTTGTGCTCTTTTTTTACCCCCTTCTAAATGAAAAAAAAAATCAAGTAAAGCCTCATTCACTCAGTTGTGTTTTGGTCAGTATTATACTTCAGTGTTTGCAAGCCAAACTTCAGGAGTGGATCCAAAACAAGGAAGACGTGCAAATCCTTCCACTATGATAGCTTTACGCTGACACTGATGTCATCGCTGTGTATTTGGATCGATCACCCCAATCACCAAGCCTGGCTGCATAGTGGACTGCAACTGCTTCATGGGTGGGGTGGACTTATCCCATCAAGTCATTAAGCCCTACGGTGCCATGCGTCAGACTGAAACATGGTACAAGACGCTAAATCCGCCTCACCCAAACTGCATGGTATGATGCGTTTGTGTTGGCCAGGTATACAGGAAAATGTGACCTATTCATCCGATTCTGGAAGAAGGTTCTCAAGGCCCTTATCTTTGGGAATCCAGAAGGGGAGGGCACTGCATAGGGCAGTAACATCTGCCGCATAATTCCTGAACAACATTTTCCTTCTGAAATACACCATACTGAGAAAAAAAGGAGACTCCAAAATAGGTGTCGTGTGTGTTTAAAGATAGAGATAACAAAAATGTCAGGGTGCATTTACTTCGTTTCTTGTACTGTAGATGAAACGTTTGTCCTATACAAAACTCATTTGTGAAAAAAACCATAAAAATTTAATTTTTCATACCTACATTGTATTAATTCCTGCAAAAAAATAAGAGATGAGCTCAAACTACACGTTAAAAAAATGTCAAAATCACACGCACTCTACAGTCAATTCAATAGGCACCAATCAACCTATGAGTTTATATTTAGGAGACATGCAGTAACTGGCACAAGCAAGCAGAACAAGCTTCTCATGGTGCAGATGTTGACAAAGCAGGATTTTAACCCACAGCACTTCAAGGTGATTCTCTAACAAGTAAACAACCACACCAACCAATCAGAGGCCTTGCTCATCGATATATGCTAATGAGCTGGTGTCTGTCAAAAGGGGCACAAGCAACTTCTTTCCAATAAAATACTCCTAAATATTCTATTCTAGTTTGGACTTTCTATAGGGGTAGGGTTTTCAGCGAGGGTGGGTCATTTAGCAGCCAGGTCCCTTTCCATTGTCTTGCCATAGGCCTCCCACTCTCCCTAAGGTCAAAGTTTCTCTGACTACGGACACATAAATAGAGCTGAGGTTTACTAGTCAATGTGGGAAGGGAGATTGCTCATGGGCATTGTACATTGTGCATAGCTACCACAAACATGGCAGTTTCCACTTCTCGGTTTTGTCTTTTTCTCCTACAGCTTGACTGGCCTCTATCCTTTTTCCAGCCAGTAGCAGCACTCCCATTTCATACACTCTACACATCATCAATCAAAGTGTGCTTTTGCAGGGGAGAGGAGAACGGATCCTCATTCCATCATATGGTAGGCTTGACAGCACCTAGCACAACGGAAACAGGAAGAATGTATAGGGATATGAATTGTGTGTGCAGTATATGGCAGCAAGATTTGTGTATACAGCATAAGGGTAGATTGTTTGTTTGTATAGTATAGAAATGCAAGCACCCCTGCTGAAAAGAGTTGTCCTACAGAAAGGCAGAAGTAAAATGGAGCATTGAATAGAATGGAAGTGAAATACAGTTGAGGTGCTTCTTTTGCCACCTGCTCATTAAAATATATCAAAAAGCCAGCTGCGTGATTGGCTGAAACTATAGCTTAGTGGTTAGAGCATCGCCTTTCAGTGCTGGGGTTTAAAGTTCAAATCCCACCTTGACAACGTCTCTGCAATTTATGAGGCTTTCCTGCTTGTGCTCTTTTTTTACCCCCTTCTAAATGAAAAAAAAAATCAAGTAAAGCCTCATTCACTCAGTTGTGTTTTGGTCAGTATTATACTTCAGTGTTTGCAAGCCAAACTTCAGGAGTGGATCCAAAACAAGGAAGACGTGCAAATCCTTCCACTATGATAGCTTTACGCTGACACTGATGTCATCGCTGTGTATTTGGATCGATCACCCCAATCACCAAGCCTGGCTGCATAGTGGACTGCAACTGCTTCATGGGTGGGGTGGACTTATCCCATCAAGTCATTAAGCCCTACGGTGCCATGCGTCAGACTGAAACATGGTACAAGACGCTAAGTCCGCCTCACCCAAACTGCATGGTATGATGCGTTTGTGTTGGCCAGGTATACAGGAAAATGTGACCTATTCATCCGATTCTGGAAGAAGGTTCTCAAGGCCCTTATCTTTGGGAATCCAGAAGGGGAGGGCACTGCATAGGGCAGTAACATCTGCCGCATAATTCCTGAACAACATTTTCCTTCTGAAATACCCCATACTGAGAAAAAAAGGAGACTCCAAAATAGGTGTCGTGTGTGTTTAAAGATAGAGATAACAAAAATGTCAGGGTGCATTTACTTCGTTTCTTGTACTGTAGATGAAACGTTTGTCCTATACAAAACTCATTTGTGAAAAAAACCATAAAAATTTAATTTTTCATACCTACATTGTATTAATTCCTGCAAAAAAATAAGAGATGAGCTCAAACTACACGTTAAAAAAATGTCAAAATCACACGCACTCTACAGTCAATTCAATAGGCACCAATCAACCTATGAGTTTATATTTAGGAGACATGCAGTAACTGGCACAAGCAAGCAGAACAAGCTTCTCATGGTGCAGATGTTGACAAAGCAGGATTTTAACCCACAGCACTTCAAGGTGATTCTCTAACAAGTAAACAACCACACCAACCAATCAGAGGCCTTGCTCATCGATATATGCTAATGAGCTGGTGTCTGTCAAAAGGGGCACAAGCAACTTCTTTCCAATAAAATACTCCTAAATATTCTATTCTAGTTTGGACTTTCTATAGGGGTAGGGTTTTCAGCGAGGGTGGGTCATTTAGCAGCCAGGTCCCTTTCCATTGTCTTGCCATAGGCCTCCCACTCTCCCTAAGGTCAAAGTTTCTCTGACTACGGACACATAAATAGAGCTGAGGTTTACTAGTCAATGTGGGAAGGGAGATTGCTCATGGGCATTGTACATTGTGCATAGCTACCACAAACATGGCAGTTTCCACTTCTCGGTTTTGTCTTTTTCTCCTACAGCTTGACTGGCCTCTATCCTTTTTCCAGCCAGTAGCAGCACTCCCATTTCATACACTCTACACATCATCAATCAAAGTGTGCTTTTGCAGGGGAGAGGAGAACGGATCCTCATTCCATCATATGGTAGGCTTGACAGCACCTAGCACAACGGAAACAGGAAGAATGTATAGGGATATGAATTGTGTGTGCAGTATATGGCAGCAAGATTTGTGTATACAGCATAAGGGTAGATTGTTTGTTTGTATAGTATAGAAATGCAAGCACCCCTGCTGAAAAGAGTTGTCCTACAGAAAGGCAGAAGTAAAATGGAGCATTGAATAGAATGGAAGTGAAATACAGTTGAGGTGCTTCTTTTGCCACCTGCTCATTAAAATATATCAAAAAGCCAGCTGCGTGATTGGCTGAAACTATAGCTTAGTGGTTAGAGCATCGCCTTTCAGTGCTGGGGTTTAAAGTTCAAATCCCACCTTGACAACGTCTCTGCAATTTATGAGGCTTTCCTGCTTGTGCTCTTTTTTTACCCCCTTCTAAATGAAAAAAAAAATCAAGTAAAGCCTCATTCACTCAGTTGTGTTTTGGTCAGTATTATACTTCAGTGTTTGCAAGCCAAACTTCAGGAGTGGATCCAAAACAAGGAAGACGTGCAAATCCTTCCACTATGATAGCTTTACGCTGACACTGATGTCATCGCTGTGTATTTGGATCGATCACCCCAATCACCAAGCCTGGCTGCATAGTGGACTGCAACTGCTTCATGGGTGGGGTGGACTTATCCCATCAAGTCATTAAGCCCTACGGTGCCATGCGTCAGACTGAAACATGGTACAAGACGCTAAGTCCGCCTCACCCAAACTGCATGGTATGATGCGTTTGTGTTGGCCAGGTATACAGGAAAATGTGACCTATTCATCCGATTCTGGAAGAAGGTTCTCAAGGCCCTTATCTTTGGGAATCCAGAAGGGGAGGGCACTGCATAGGGCAGTAACATCTGCCGCATAATTCCTGAACAACATTTTCCTTCTGAAATACACCATACTGAGAAAAAAAGGAGACTCCAAAATAGGTGTCGTGTGTGTTTAAAGATAGAGATAACAAAAATGTCAGGGTGCATTTACTTCGTTTCTTGTACTGTAGATGAAACGTTTGTCCTATACAAAACTCATTTGTGAAAAAAACCATAAAAATTAAATTTTTCATACCTACATTGTATTAATTCCTGCAAAAAAATAAGAGATGAGCTCAAACTACACGTTAAAAAAATGTCAAAATCACACGCACTCTACAGTCAATTCAATAGGCACCAATCAACCTATGAGTTTATATTTAGGAGACATGCAGTAACTGGCACAAGCAAGCAGAACAAGCTTCTCATGGTGCAGATGTTGACAAAGCAGGATTTTAACCCACAGCACTTCAAGGTGATTCTCTAACAAGTAAACAACCACACCAACCAATCAGAGGCCTTGCTCATCGATATATGCTAATGAGCTGGTGTCTGTCAAAAGGGGCACAAGCAACTTCTTTCCAATAAAATACTCCTAAATATTCTATTCTAGTTTGGACTTTCTATAGGGGTAGGGTTTTCAGCGAGGGTGGGTCATTTAGCAGCCAGGTCCCTTTCCATTGTCTTGCCATAGGCCTCCCACTCTCCCTAAGGTCAAAGTTTCTCTGACTACGGACACATAAATAGAGCTGAGGTTTACTAGTCAATGTGGGAAGGGAGATTGCTCATGGGCATTGTACATTGTGCATAGCTACCACAAACATGGCAGTTTCCACTTCTCGGTTTTGTCTTTTTCTCCTACAGCTTGACTGGCCTCTATCCTTTTTCCAGCCAGTAGCAGCACTCCCATTTCATACACTCTACACATCATCAATCAAAGTGTGCTTTTGCAGGGGAGAGGAGAACGGATCCTCATTCCATCATATGGTAGGCTTGACAGCACCTAGCACAACGGAAACAGGAAGAATGTATAGGGATATGAATTGTGTGTGCAGTATATGGCAGCAAGATTTGTGTATACAGCATAAGGGTAGATTGTTTGTTTGTATAGTATAGAAATGCAAGCACCCCTGCTGAAAAGAGTTGTCCTACAGAAAGGCAGAAGTAAAATGGAGCATTGAATAGAATGGAAGTGAAATACAGTTGAGGTGCTTCTTTTGCCACCTGCTCATTAAAATATATCAAAAAGCCAGCTGCGTGATTGGCTGAAACTATAGCTTAGTGGTTAGAGCATCGCCTTTCAGTGCTGGGGTTTAAAGTTCAAATCCCACCTTGACAACGTCTCTGCAATTTATGAGGCTTTCCTGCTTGTGCTCTTTTTTTACCCCCTTCTAAATGAAAAAAAAAATCAAGTAAAGCCTCATTCACTCAGTTGTGTTTTGGTCAGTATTATACTTCAGTGTTTGCAAGCCAAACTTCAGGAGTGGATCCAAAACAAGGAAGACGTGCAAATCCTTCCACTATGATAGCTTTACGCTGACACTGATGTCATCGCTGTGTATTTGGATCGATCACCCCAATCACCAAGCCTGGCTGCATAGTGGACTGCAACTGCTTCATGGGTGGGGTGGACTTATCCCATCAAGTCATTAAGCCCTACGGTGCCATGCGTCAGACTGAAACATGGTACAAGACGCTAAGTCCGCCTCACCCAAACTGCATGGTATGATGCGTTTGTGTTGGCCAGGTATACAGGAAAATGTGACCTATTCATCCGATTCTGGAAGAAGGTTCTCAAGGCCCTTATCTTTGGGAATCCAGAAGGGGAGGGCACTGCATAGGGCAGTAACATCTGCCGCATAATTCCTGAACAACATTTTCCTTCTGAAATACCCCATACTGAGAAAAAAAGGAGACTCCAAAATAGGTGTCGTGTGTGTTTAAAGATAGAGATAACAAAAATGTCAGGGTGCATTTACTTCGTTTCTTGTACTGTAGATGAAACGTTTGTCCTATACAAAACTCATTTGTGAAAAAAAACATAAAAATTTAATTTTTCATACCTACATTGTATTAATTCCTGCAAAAAATATAAGAGATGAGCTCAAACTACACGTTAAAAAAATGTCAAAATCACACGCACTCTACAGTCAATTCAATAGGCACCAATCAACCTATGAGTTTATATTTAGGAGACATGCAGTAACTGGCACAAGCAAGCAGAACAAGCTTCTCATGGTGCAGATGTTGACAAAGCAGGATTTTAACCCACAGCACTTCAAGGTGATTCTCTAACAAGTAAACAACCACACCAACCAATCAGAGGCCTTGCTCATCGATATATGCTAATGAGCTGGTGTCTGTCAAAAGGGGCACAAGCAACTTCTTTCCAATAAAATACTCCTAAATATTCTATTCTAGTTTGGACTTTCTATAGGGGTAGGGTTTTCAGCGAGGGTGGGTCATTTAGCAGCCAGGTCCCTTTCCATTGTCTTGCCATAGGCCTCCCACTCTCCCTAAGGTCAAAGTTTCTCTGACTACGGACACATAAATAGAGCTGAGGTTTACTAGTCAATGTGGGAAGGGAGATTGCTCATGGGCATTGTACATTGTGCATAGCTACCACAAACATGGCAGTTTCCACTTCTCGGTTTTGTCTTTTTCTCCTACAGCTTGACTGGCCTCTATCCTTTTTCCAGCCAGTAGCAGCACTCCCATTTCATACACTCTACATATCATCAATCAAAGTGTGCTTTTGCAGGGGAGAGGAGAACGGATCCTCATTCCATCATATGGTAGGCTTGACAGCACCTAGCACAACGGAAACAGGAAGAATGTATAGGGATATGAATTGTGTGTGCAGTATATGGCAGCAAGATTTGTGTATACAGCATAAGGGTAGATTGTTTGTTTGTATAGTATAGAAATGCAAGCACCCCTGCTGAAAAGAGTTGTCCTACAGAAAGGCAGAAGTAAAATGGAGCATTGAATAGAATGGAAGTGAAATACAGTTGAGGTGCTTCTTTTGCCACCTGCTCATTAAAATATATCAAAAAGCCAGCTGCGTGATTGGCTGAAACTATAGCTTAGTGGTTAGAGCATCGCCTTTCAGTGCTGGGGTTTAAAGTTCAAATCCCACCTTGACAACGTCTCTTCAATTTATGAGGCTTTCCTGCTTGTGCTCTTTTTTTACCCCCTTCTAAATGAAAAAAAAAATCAAGTAAAGCCTCATTCACTCAGTTGTGTTTTGGTCAGTATTATACTTCAGTGTTTGCAAGCCAAACTTCAGGAGTGGATCCAAAACAAGGAAGACGTGCAAATCCTTCCACTATGATAGCTTTACGCTGACACTGATGTCATCGCTGTGTATTTGGATCGATCACCCCAATCACCAAGCCTGGCTGCATAGTGGACTGCAACTGCTTCATGGGTGGGGTGGACTTATCCCATCAAGTCATTAAGCCCTACGGTGCCATGCGTCAGACTGAAACATGGTACAAGACGCTAAGTCCGCCTCACCCAAACTGCATGGTATGATGCGTTTGTGTTGGCCAGGTATACAGGAAAATGTGACCTATTCATCCGATTCTGGAAGAAGGTTCTCAAGGCCCTTATCTTTGGGAATCCAGAAGGGGAGGGCACTGCATAGGGCAGTAACATCTGCCGCATAATTCCTGAACAACATTTTCCTTCTGAAATACACCATACTGAGAAAAAAAGGAGACTCCAAAATAGGTGTCGTGTGTGTTTAAAGATAGAGATAACAAAAATGTCAGGGTGCATTTACTTCGTTTCTTGTACTGTAGATGAAACGTTTGTCCTATACAAAACTCATTTGTGAAAAAAAACATAAAAATTTAATTTTTCATACCTACATTGTATTAATTCCTGCAAAAAAATAAGAGATGAGCTCAAACTACACGTTAAAAAAATGTCAAAATCACACGCACTCTACAGTCAATTCAATAGGCACCAATCAACCTATGAGTTTATATTTAGGAGACATGCAGTAACTGGCACAAGCAAGCAGAACAAGCTTCTCATGGTGCAGATGTTGACAAAGCAGGATTTTAACCCACAGCACTTCAAGGTGATTCTCTAACAAGTAAACAACCACACCAACCAATCAGAGGCCTTGCTCATCGATATATGCTAATGAGCTGGTGTCTGTCAAAAGGGGCACAAGCAACTTCTTTCCAATAAAATACTCCTAAATATTCTATTCTAGTTTGGACTTTCTATAGGGGTAGGGTTTTCAGCGAGGGTGGGTCATTTAGCAGCCAGGTCCCTTTCCATTGTCTTGCCATAGGCCTCCCACTCTCCCTAAGGTCAAAGTTTCTCTGACTACGGACACATAAATAGAGCTGAGGTTTACTAGTCAATGTGGGAAGGGAGATTGCTCATGGGCATTGTACATTGTGCATAGCTACCACAAACATGGCAGTTTCCACTTCTCGGTTTTGTCTTTTTCTCCTACAGCTTGACTGGCCTCTATCCTTTTTCCAGCCAGTAGCAGCACTCCCATTTCATACACTCTACATATCATCAATCAAAGTGTGCTTTTGCAGGGGAGAGGAGAACGGATCCTCATTCCATCATATGGTAGGCTTGACAGCACCTAGCACAACGGAAACAGGAAGAATGTATAGGGATATGAATTGTGTGTGCAGTATATGGCAGCAAGATTTGTGTATACAGCATAAGGGTAGATTGTTTGTTTGTATAGTATAGAAATGCAAGCACCCCTGCTGAAAAGAGTTGTCCTACAGAAAGGCAGAAGTAAAATGGAGCATTGAATAGAATGGAAGTGAAATACAGTTGAGGTGCTTCTTTTGCCACCTGCTCATTAAAATATATCAAAAAGCCAGCTGCGTGATTGGCTGAAACTATAGCTTAGTGGTTAGAGCATCGCCTTTCAGTGCTGGGGTTTAAAGTTCAAATCCCACCTTGACAACGTCTCTTCAATTTATGAGGCTTTCCTGCTTGTGCTCTTTTTTTACCCCCTTCTAAATGAAAAAAAAAATCAAGTAAAGCCTCATTCACTCAGTTGTGTTTTGGTCAGTATTATACTTCAGTGTTTGCAAGCCAAACTTCAGGAGTGGATCCAAAACAAGGAAGACGTGCAAATCCTTCCACTATGATAGCTTTACGCTGACACTGATGTCATCGCTGTGTATTTGGATCGATCACCCCAATCACCAAGCCTGGCTGCATAGTGGACTGCAACTGCTTCATGGGTGGGGTGGACTTATCCCATCAAGTCATTAAGCCCTACGGTGCCATGCGTCAGACTGAAACATGGTACAAGACGCTAAGTCCGCCTCACCCAAACTGCATGGTATGATGCGTTTGTGTTGGCCAGGTATACAGGAAAATGTGACCGATTCATCCGATTCTGGAAGAAGGTTCTCAAGGCCCTTATCTTTGGGAATCCAGAAGGGGAGGGCACTGCATAGGGCAGTAACATCTGCCGCATAATTCCTGAACAACATTTTCCTTCTGAAATACCCCATACTGAGAAAAAAAGGAGACTCCAAAATAGGTGTCGTGTGTGTTTAAAGATAGAGATAACAAAAATGTCAGGGTGCATTTACTTCGTTTCTTGTACTGTAGATGAAACGTTTGTCCTATACAAAACTCATTTGTGAAAAAAAACATAAAAATTTAATTTTTCATACCTACATTGTATTAATTCCTGCAAAAAATATAAGAGATGAGCTCAAACTACACGTTAAAAAAATGTCAAAATCACACGCACTCTACAGTCAATTCAATAGGCACCAATCAACCTATGAGTTTATATTTAGGAGACATGCAGTAACTGGCACAAGCAAGCAGAACAAGCTTCTCATGGTGCAGATGTTGACAAAGCAGGATTTTAACCCACAGCACTTCAAGGTGATTCTCTAACAAGTAAACAACCACACCAACCAATCAGAGGCCTTGCTCATCGATATATGCTAATGAGCTGGTGTCTGTCAAAAGGGGCACAAGCAACTTCTTTCCAATAAAATACTCCTAAATATTCTATTCTAGTTTGGACATTCTATAGGGGTAGGGTTTTCAGCGAGGGTGGGTCATTTAGCAGCCAGGTCCCTTTCCATTGTCTTGCCATAGGCCTCCCACTCTCCCTAAGGTCAAAGTTTCTCTGACTACGGACACATAAATAGAGCTGAGGTTTACTAGTCAATGTGGGAAGGGAGATTGCTCATGGGCATTGTACATTGTGCATAGCTACCACAAACATGGCAGTTTCCACTTCTCGGTTTTGTCTTTTTCTCCTACAGCTTGACTGGCCTCTATCCTTTTTCCAGCCAGTAGCAGCACTCCCATTTTCATACACATCATCAATCAAAGTGTGCTTTTGCAGGGGAGAGGAGAACGGATCCTCATTCCATCATATGGTAGGCTTGACAGCACCTAGCACAACGGAAACAGGAAGAATGTATAGGGATATGAATTGTGTGTGCAGTATATGGCAGCAAGATTTGTGTATACAGCATAAGGGTAGATTGTTTGTTTGTATAGTATAGAAATGCAAGCACCCCTGCTGAAAAGAGTTGTCCTACAGAAAGGCAGAAGTAAAATGGAGCATTGAATAGAATGGAAGTGAAATACAGTTGAGGTGCTTCTTTTGCCACCTGCTCATTAAAATATATCAAAAAGCCAGCTGCGTGATTGGCTGAAACTATAGCTTAGTGGTTAGAGCATCGCCTTTCAGTGCTGGGGTTTAAAGTTCAAATCCCACCTTGACAACGTCTCTGCAATTTATGAGGCTTTCCTGCTTGTGCTCTTTTTTTACCCCCTTCTAAATGAAAAAAAAAATCAAGTAAAGCCTCATTCACTCAGTTGTGTTTTGGTCAGTATTATACTTCAGTGTTTGCAAGCCAAACTTCAGGAGTGGATCCAAAACAAGGAAGACGTGCAAATCCTTCCACTATGATAGCTTTACGCTGACACTGATGTCATCGCTGTGTATTTGGATCGATCACCCCAATCACCAAGCCTGGCTGCATAGTGGACTGCAACTGCTTCATGGGTGGGGTGGACTTATCCCATCAAGTCATTAAGCCCTACGGTGCCATGCGTCAGACTGAAACATGGTACAAGACGCTAAGTCCGCCTCACCCAAACTGCATGGTATGATGCGTTTGTGTTGGCCAGGTATACAGGAAAATGTGACCTATTCATCCGATTCTGGAAGAAGGTTCTCAAGGCCCTTATCTTTGGGAATCCAGAAGGGGAGGGCACTGCATAGGGCAGTAACATCTGCCGCATAATTCCTGAACAACATTTTCCTTCTGAAATACACCATACTGAGAAAAAAAGGAGACTCCAAAATAGGTGTCGTGTGTGTTTAAAGATAGAGATAACAAAAATGTCAGGGTGCATTTACTTCGTTTCTTGTACTGTAGATGAAACGTTTGTCCTATACAAAACTCATTTGTGAAAAAAAACATAAAAATTTAATTTTTCATACCTACATTGTATTAATTCCTGCAAAAAAATAAGAGATGAGCTCAAACTACACGTTAAAAAAATGTCAAAATCACACGCACTCTACAGTCAATTCAATAGGCACCAATCAACCTATGAGTTTATATTTAGGAGACATGCAGTAACTGGCACAAGCAAGCAGAACAAGCTTCTCATGGTGCAGATGTTGACAAAGCAGGATTTTAACCCACAGCACTTCAAGGTGATTCTCTAACAAGTAAACAACCACACCAACCAATCAGAGGCCTTGCTCATCGATATATGCTAATGAGCTGGTGTCTGTCAAAAGGGGCACAAGCAACTTCTTTCCAATAAAATACTCCTAAATATTCTATTCTAGTTTGGACTTTCTATAGGGGTAGGGTTTTCAGCGAGGGTGGGTCATTTAGCAGCCAGGTCCCTTTCCATTGTCTTGCCATAGGCCTCCCACTCTCCCTAAGGTCAAAGTTTCTCTGACTACGGACACATAAATAGAGCTGAGGTTTACTAGTCAATGTGGGAAGGGAGATTGCTCATGGGCATTGTACATTGTGCATAGCTACCACAAACATGGCAGTTTCCACTTCTCGGTTTTGTCTTTTTCTCCTACAGCTTGACTGGCCTCTATCCTTTTTCCAGCCAGTAGCAGCACTCCCATTTCATACACTCTACATATCATCAATCAAAGTGTGCTTTTGCAGGGGAGAGGAGAACGGATCCTCATTCCATCATATGGTAGGCTTGACAGCACCTAGCACAACGGAAACAGGAAGAATGTATAGGGATATGAATTGTGTGTGCAGTATATGGCAGCAAGATTTGTGTATACAGCATAAGGGTAGATTGTTTGTTTGTATAGTATAGAAATACAAGCACCCCTGCTGAAAAGAGTTGTCCTACAGAAAGGCAGAAGTAAAATGGAGCATTGAATAGAATGGAAGTGAAATACAGTTGAGGTGCTTCTTTTGCCACCTGCTCATTAAAATATATCAAAAAGCCAGCTGCGTGATTGGCTGAAACTATAGCTTAGTGGTTAGAGCATCGCCTTTCAGTGCTGGGGTTTAAAGTTCAAATCCCACCTTGACAACGTCTCTTCAATTTATGAGGCTTTCCTGCTTGTGCTCTTTTTTTACCCCCTTCTAAATGAAAAAAAAAATCAAGTAAAGCCTCATTCACTCAGTTGTGTTTTGGTCAGTATTATACTTCAGTGTTTGCAAGCCAAACTTCAGGAGTGGATCCAAAACAAGGAAGACGTGCAAATCCTTCCACTATGATAGCTTTACGCTGACACTGATGTCATCGCTGTGTATTTGGATCGATCACCCCAATCACCAAGCCTGGCTGCATAGTGGACTGCAACTGCTTCATGGGTGGGGTGGACTTATCCCATCAAGTCATTAAGCCCTACGGTGCCATGCGTCAGACTGAAACATGGTACAAGACGCTAAGTCCGCCTCACCCAAACTGCATGGTATGATGCGTTTGTGTTGGCCAGGTATACAGGAAAATGTGACCGATTCATCCGATTCTGGAAGAAGGTTCTCAAGGCCCTTATCTTTGGGAATCCAGAAGGGGAGGGCACTGCATAGGGCAGTAACATCTGCCGCATAATTCCTGAACAACATTTTCCTTCTGAAATACACCATACTGAGAAAAAAAGGAGACTCCAAAATAGGTGTCGTGTGTGTTTAAAGATAGAGATAACAAAAATGTCAGGGTGCATTTACTTCGTTTCTTGTACTGTAGATGAAACGTTTGTCCTATACAAAACTCATTTGTGAAAAAAACCATAAAAATTTAATTTTTCATACCTACATTGTATTAATTCCTGCAAAAAAATAAGAGATGAGCTCAAACTACACGTTAAAAAAATGTCAAAATCACACGCACTCTACAGTCAATTCAATAGGCACCAATCAACCTATGAGTTTATATTTAGGAGACATGCAGTAACTGGCACAAGCAAGCAGAACAAGCTTCTCATGGTGCAGATGTTGACAAAGCAGGATTTTAACCCACAGCACTTCAAGGTGATTCTCTAACAAGTAAACAACCACACCAACCAATCAGAGGCCTTGCTCATCGATATATGCTAATGAGCTGGTGTCTGTCAAAAGGGGCACAAGCAACTTCTTTCCAATAAAATACTCCTAAATATTCTATTCTAGTTTGGACTTTCTATAGGGCTAGGGTTTTCAGCGAGGGTGGGTCATTTAGCAGCCAGGTCCCTTTCCATTGTCTTGCCATAGGCCTCCCACTCTCCCTAAGGTCAAAGTTTCTCTGACTACGGACACATAAATAGAGCTGAGGTTTACTAGTCAATGTGGGAAGGGAGATTGCTCATGGGCATTGTACATTGTGCATAGCTACCACAAACATGGCAGTTTCCACTTCTCGGTTTTGTCTTTTTCTCCTACAGCTTGACTGGCCTCTATCCTTTTTCCAGCCAGTAGCAGCACTCCCATTTCATACACTCTACACATCATCAATCAAAGTGAGCTTTTGCAGGGGAGAGGAGAACGGATCCTCATTCCATCATATGGTAGGCTTGACAGCACCTAGCACAACGGAAACAGGAAGAATGTATAGGGATATGAATTGTGTGTGCAGTATATGGCAGCAAGATTTGTGTATACAGCATAAGGGTAGATTGTTTGTTTGTATAGTATAGAAATGCAAGCACCCCTGCTGAAAAGAGTTGTCCTACAGAAAGGCAGAAGTAAAATGGAGCATTGAATAGAATGGAAGTGAAATACAGTTGAGGTGCTTCTTTTGCCACCTGCTCATTAAAATATATCAAAAAGCCAGCTGCGTGATTGGCTGAAACTATAGCTTAGTGGTTAGAGCATCGCCTTTCAGTGCTGGGGTTTAAAGTTCAAATCCCACCTTGACAACGTCTCTGCAATTTATGAGGCTTTCCTGCTTGTGCTCTTTTTTTACCCCCTTCTAAATGAAAAAAAAAATCAAGTAAAGCCTCATTCACTCAGTTGTGTTTTGGTCAGTATTATACTTCAGTGTTTGCAAGCCAAACTTCAGGAGTGGATCCAAAACAAGGAAGACGTGCAAATCCTTCCACTATGATAGCTTTACGCTGACACTGATGTCATCGCTGTGTATTTGGATCGATCACCCCAATCACCAAGCCTGGCTGCATAGTGGACTGCAACTGCTTCATGGGTGGGGTGGACTTATCCCATCAAGTCATTAAGCCCTACGGTGCCATGCGTCAGACTGAAACATGGTACAAGACGCTAAGTCCGCCTCACCCAAACTGCATGGTATGATGCGTTTGTGTTGGCCAGGTATACAGGAAAATGTGACCTATTCATCCGATTCTGGAAGAAGGTTCTCAAGGCCCTTATCTTTGGGAATCCAGAAGGGGAGGGCACTGCATAGGGCAGTAACATCTGCCGCATAATTCCTGAACAACATTTTCCTTCTGAAATACCCCATACTGAGAAAAAAAGGAGACTCCAAAATAGGTGTCGTGTGTGTTTAAAGATAGAGATAACAAAAATGTCAGGGTGCATTTACTTCGTTTCTTGTACTGTAGATGAAACGTTTGTCCTATACAAAACTCATTTGTGAAAAAAACCATAAAAATTTAATTTTTCATACCTACATTGTATTAATTCCTGCAAAAAAATAAGAGATGAGCTCAAACTACACGTTAAAAAAATGTCAAAATCACACGCACTCTACAGTCAATTCAATAGGCACCAATCAACCTATGAGTTTATATTTAGGAGACATGCAGTAACTGGCACAAGCAAGCAGAACAAGCTTCTCATGGTGCAGATGTTGACAAAGCAGGATTTTAACCCACAGCACTTCAAGGTGATTCTCTAACAAGTAAACAACCACACCAACCAATCAGAGGCCTTGCTCATCGATATATGCTAATGAGCTGGTGTCTGTCAAAAGGGGCACAAGCAACTTCTTTCCAATAAAATACTCCTAAATATTCTATTCTAGTTTGGACTTTCTATAGGGGTAGGGTTTTCAGCGAGGGTGGGTCATTTAGCAGCCAGGTCCCTTTCCATTGTCTTGCCATAGGCCTCCCACTCTCCCTAAGGTCAAAGTTTCTCTGACTACGGACACATAAATAGAGCTGAGGTTTACTAGTCAATGTGGGAAGGGAGATTGCTCATGGGCATTGTACATTGTGCATAGCTACCACAAACATGGCAGTTTCCACTTCTCGGTTTTGTCTTTTTCTCCTACAGCTTGACTGGCCTCTATCCTTTTTCCAGCCAGTAGCAGCACTCCCATTTCATACACTCTACATATCATCAATCAAAGTGTGCTTTTGCAGGGGAGAGGAGAACGGATCCTCATTCCATCATATGGTAGGCTTGACAGCACCTAGCACAACGGAAACAGGAAGAATGTATAGGGATATGAATTGTGTGTGCAGTATATGGCAGCAAGATTTGTGTATACAGCATAAGGGTAGATTGTTTGTTTGTATAGTATAGAAATGCAAGCACCCCTGCTGAAAAGAGTTGTCCTACAGAAAGGCAGAAGTAAAATGGAGCATTGAATAGAATGGAAGTGAAATACAGTTGAGGTGCTTCTTTTGCCACCTGCTCATTAAAATATATCAAAAAGCCAGCTGCGTGATTGGCTGAAACTATAGCTTAGTGGTTAGAGCATCGCCTTTCAGTGCTGGGGTTTAAAGTTCAAATCCCACCTTGACAACGTCTCTTCAATTTATGAGGCTTTCCTGCTTGTGCTCTTTTTTTACCCCCTTCTAAATGAAAAAAAAAATCAAGTAAAGCCTCATTCACTCAGTTGTGTTTTGGTCAGTATTATACTTCAGTGTTTGCAAGCCAAACTTCAGGAGTGGATCCAAAACAAGGAAGACGTGCAAATCCTTCCACTATGATAGCTTTACGCTGACACTGATGTCATCGCTGTGTATTTGGATCGATCACCCCAATCACCAAGCCTGGCTGCATAGTGGACTGCAACTGCTTCATGGGTGGGGTGGACTTATCCCATCAAGTCATTAAGCCCTACGGTGCCATGCGTCAGACTGAAACATGGTACAAGACGCTAAGTCCGCCTCACCCAAACTGCATGGTATGATGCGTTTGTGTTGGCCAGGTATACAGGAAAATGTGACCTATTCATCCGATTCTGGAAGAAGGTTCTCAAGGCCCTTATCTTTGGGAATCCAGAAGGGGAGGGCACTGCATAGGGCAGTAACATCTGCCGCATAATTCCTGAACAACATTTTCCTTCTGAAATACACCATACTGAGAAAAAAAGGAGACTCCAAAATAGGTGTCGTGTGTGTTTAAAGATAGAGATAACAAAAATGTCAGGGTGCATTTACTTCGTTTCTTGTACTGTAGATGAAACGTTTGTCCTATACAAAACTCATTTGTGAAAAAAAACATAAAAATTTAATTTTTCATACCTACATTGTATTAATTCCTGCAAAAAAATAAGAGATGAGCTCAAACTACACGTTAAAAAAATGTCAAAATCACACGCACTCTACAGTCAATTCAATAGGCACCAATCAACCTATGAGTTTATATTTAGGAGACATGCAGTAACTGGCACAAGCAAGCAGAACAAGCTTCTCATGGTGCAGATGTTGACAAAGCAGGATTTTAACCCACAGCACTTCAAGGTGATTCTCTAACAAGTAAACAACCACACCAACCAATCAGAGGCCTTGCTCATCGATATATGCTAATGAGCTGGTGTCTGTCAAAAGGGGCACAAGCAACTTCTTTCCAATAAAATACTCCTAAATATTCTATTCTAGTTTGGACTTTCTATAGGGGTAGGGTTTTCAGCGAGGGTGGGTCATTTAGCAGCCAGGTCCCTTTCCATTGTCTTGCCATAGGCCTCCCACTCTCCCTAAGGTCAAAGTTTCTCTGACTACGGACACATAAATAGAGCTGAGGTTTACTAGTCAATGTGGGAAGGGAGATTGCTCATGGGCATTGTACATTGTGCATAGCTACCACAAACATGGCAGTTTCCACTTCTCGGTTTTGTCTTTTTCTCCTACAGCTTGACTGGCCTCTATCCTTTTTCCAGCCAGTAGCAGCACTCCCATTTCATACACTCTACACATCATCAATCAAAGTGTGCTTTTGCAGGGGAGAGGAGAACGGATCCTCATTCCATCATATGGTAGGCTTGACAGCACCTAGCACAACGGAAACAGGAAGAATGTATAGGGATATGAATTGTGTGTGCAGTATATGGCAGCAAGATTTGTGTATACAGCATAAGGGTAGATTGTTTGTTTGTATAGTATAGAAATGCAAGCACCCCTGCTGAAAAGAGTTGTCCTACAGAAAGGCAGAAGTAAAATGGAGCATTGAATAGAATGGAAGTGAAATACAGTTGAGGTGCTTCTTTTGCCACCTGCTCATTAAAATATATCAAAAAGCCAGCTGCGTGATTGGCTGAAACTATAGCTTAGTGGTTAGAGCATCGCCTTTCAGTGCTGGGGTTTAAAGTTCAAATCCCACCTTGACAACGTCTCTTCAATTTATGAGGCTTTCCTGCTTGTGCTCTTTTTTTACCCCCTTCTAAATGAAAAAAAAAATCAAGTAAAGCCTCATTCACTCAGTTGTGTTTTGGTCAGTATTATACTTCAGTGTTTGCAAGCCAAACTTCAGGAGTGGATCCAAAACAAGGAAGACGTGCAAATCCTTCCACTATGATAGCTTTACGCTGACACTGATGTCATCGCTGTGTATTTGGATCGATCACCCCAATCACCAAGCCTGGCTGCATAGTGGACTGCAACTGCTTCATGGGTGGGGTGGACTTATCCCATCAAGTCATTAAGCCCTACGGTGCCATGCGTCAGACTGAAACATGGTACAAGACGCTAAGTCCGCCTCACCCAAACTGCATGGTATGATGCGTTTGTGTTGGCCAGGTATACAGGAAAATGTGACCTATTCATCCGATTCTGGAAGAAGGTTCTCAAGGCCCTTATCTTTGGGAATCCAGAAGGGGAGGGCACTGCATAGGGCAGTAACATCTGCCGCATAATTCCTGAACAACATTTTCCTTCTGAAATACACCATACTGAGAAAAAAAGGAGACTCCAAAATAGGTGTCGTGTGTGTTTAAAGATAGAGATAACAAAAATGTCAGGGTGCATTTACTTCGTTTCTTGTACTGTAGATGAAACGTTTGTCCTATACAAAACTCATTTGTGAAAAAAAACATAAAAATTTAATTTTTCATACCTACATTGTATTAATTCCTGCAAAAAAATAAGAGATGAGCTCAAACTACACGTTAAAAAAATGTCAAAATCACACGCACTCTACAGTCAATTCAATAGGCACCAATCAACCTATGAGTTTATATTTAGGAGACATGCAGTAACTGGCACAAGCAAGCAGAACAAGCTTCTCATGGTGCAGATGTTGACAAAGCAGGATTTTAACCCACAGCACTTCAAGGTGATTCTCTAACAAGTAAACAACCACACCAACCAATCAGAGGCCTTGCTCATCGATATATGCTAATGAGCTGGTGTCTGTCAAAAGGGGCACAAGCAACTTCTTTCCAATAAAATACTCCTAAATATTCTATTCTAGTTTGGACTTTCTATAGGGGTAGGGTTTTCAGCGAGGGTGGGTCATTTAGCAGCCAGGTCCCTTTCCATTGTCTTGCCATAGGCCTCCCACTCTCCCTAAGGTCAAAGTTTCTCTGACTACGGACACATAAATAGAGCTGAGGTTTACTAGTCAATGTGGGAAGGGAGATTGCTCATGGGCATTGTACATTGTGCATAGCTACCACAAACATGGCAGTTTCCACTTCTCGGTTTTGTCTTTTTCTCCTACAGCTTGACTGGCCTCTATCCTTTTTCCAGCCAGTAGCAGCACTCCCATTTCATACACTCTACACATCATCAATCAAAGTGTGCTTTTGCAGGGGAGAGGAGAACGGATCCTCATTCCATCATATGGTAGGCTTGACAGCACCTAGCACAACGGAAACAGGAAGAATGTATAGGGATATGAATTGTGTGTGCAGTATATGGCAGCAAGATTTGTGTATACAGCATAAGGGTAGATTGTTTGTTTGTATAGTATAGAAATGCAAGCACCCCTGCTGAAAAGAGTTGTCCTACAGAAAGGCAGAAGTAAAATGGAGCATTGAATAGAATGGAAGTGAAATACAGTTGAGGTGCTTCTTTTGCCACCTGCTCATTAAAATATATCAAAAAGCCAGCTGCGTGATTGGCTGAAACTATAGCTTAGTGGTTAGAGCATCGCCTTTCAGTGCTGGGGTTTAAAGTTCAAATCCCACCTTGACAACGTCTCTTCAATTTATGAGGCTTTCCTGCTTGTGCTCTTTTTTTACCCCCTTCTAAATGAAAAAAAAAATCAAGCAAAGCCTCATTCACTCAGTTGTGTTTTGGTCAGTATTATACTTCAGTGTTTGCAAGCCAAACTTCAGGAGTGGATCCAAAACAAGGAAGACGTGCAAATCCTTCCACTATGATAGCTTTACGCTGACACTGATGTCATCGCTGTGTATTTGGATCGATCACCCCAATCACCAAGCCTGGCTGCATAGTGGACTGCAACTGCTTCATGGGTGGGGTGGACTTATCCCATCAAGTCATTAAGCCCTACGGTGCCATGCGTCAGACTGAAACATGGTACAAGACGCTAAGTCCGCCTCACCCAAACTGCATGGTATGATGCGTTTGTGTTGGCCAGGTATACAGGAAAATGTGACCGATTCATCCGATTCTGGAAGAAGGTTCTCAAGGCCCTTATCTTTGGGAATCCAGAAGGGGAGGGCACTGCATAGGGCAGTAACATCTGCCGCATAATTCCTGAACAACATTTTCCTTCTGAAATACACCATACTGAGAAAAAAAGGAGACTCCAAAATAGGTGTCGTGTGTGTTTAAAGATAGAGATAACAAAAATGTCAGGGTGCATTTACTTCGTTTCTTGTACTGTAGATGAAACGTTTGTCCTATACAAAACTCATTTGTGAAAAAAACCATAAAAATTTAATTTTTCATACCTACATTGTATTAATTCCTGCAAAAAAATAAGAGATGAGCTCAAACTACACGTTAAAAAAATGTCAAAATCACACGCACTCTACAGTCAATTCAATAGGCACCAATCAACCTATGAGTTTATATTTAGGAGACATGCAGTAACTGGCACAAGCAAGCAGAACAAGCTTCTCATGGTGCAGATGTTGACAAAGCAGGATTTTAACCCACAGCACTTCAAGGTGATTCTCTAACAAGTAAACAACCACACCAACCAATCAGAGGCCTTGCTCATCGATATATGCTAATGAGCTGGTGTCTGTCAAAAGGGGCACAAGCAACTTCTTTCCAATAAAATACTCCTAAATATTCTATTCTAGTTTGGACTTTCTATAGGGGTAGGGTTTTCAGCGAGGGTGGGTCATTTAGCAGCCAGGTCCCTTTCCATTGTCTTGCCATAGGCCTCCCACTCTCCCTAAGGTCAAAGTTTCTCTGACTACGGACACATAAATAGAGCTGAGGTTTACTAGTCAATGTGGGAAGGGAGATTGCTCATGGGCATTGTACATTGTGCATAGCTACCACAAACATGGCAGTTTCCACTTCTCGGTTTTGTCTTTTTCTCCTACAGCTTGACTGGCCTCTATCCTTTTTCCAGCCAGTAGCAGCACTCCCATTTCATACACTCTACACATCATCAATCAAAGTGTGCTTTTGCAGGGGAGAGGAGAACGGATCCTCATTCCATCATATGGTAGGCTTGACAGCACCTAGCACAACGGAAACAGGAAGAATGTATAGGGATATGAATTGTGTGTGCAGTATATGGCAGCAAGATTTGTGTATACAGCATAAGGGTAGATTGTTTGTTTGTATAGTATAGAAATGCAAGCACCCCTGCTGAAAAGAGTTGTCCTACAGAAAGGCAGAAGTAAAATGGAGCATTGAATAGAATGGAAGTGAAATACAGTTGAGGTGCTTCTTTTGCCACCTGCTCATTAAAATATATCAAAAAGCCAGCTGCGTGATTGGCTGAAACTATAGCTTAGTGGTTAGAGCATCGCCTTTCAGTGCTGGGGTTTAAAGTTCAAATCCCACCTTGACAACGTCTCTTCAATTTATGAGGCTTTCCTGCTTGTGCTCTTTTTTTACCCCCTTCTAAATGAAAAAAAAAATCAAGCAAAGCCTCATTCACTCAGTTGTGTTTTGGTCAGTATTATACTTCAGTGTTTGCAAGCCAAACTTCAGGAGTGGATCCAAAACAAGGAAGACGTGCAAATCCTTCCACTATGATAGCTTTACGCTGACACTGATGTCATCGCTGTGTATTTGGATCGATCACCCCAATCACCAAGCCTGGCTGCATAGTGGACTGCAACTGCTTCATGGGTGGGGTGGACTTATCCCATCAAGTCATTAAGCCCTACGGTGCCATGCGTCAGACTGAAACATGGTACAAGACGCTAAGTCCGCCTCACCCAAACTGCATGGTATGATGCGTTTGTGTTGGCCAGGTATACAGGAAAATGTGACCGATTCATCCGATTCTGGAAGAAGGTTCTCAAGGCCCTTATCTTTGGGAATCCAGAAGGGGAGGGCACTGCATAGGGCAGTAACATCTGCCGCATAATTCCTGAACAACATTTTCCTTCTGAAATACACCATACTGAGAAAAAAAGGAGACTCCAAAATAGGTGTCGTGTGTGTTTAAAGATAGAGATAACAAAAATGTCAGGGTGCATTTACTTCGTTTCTTGTACTGTAGATGAAACGTTTGTCCTATACAAAACTCATTTGTGAAAAAAACCATAAAAATTTAATTTTTCATACCTACATTGTATTAATTCCTGCAAAAAAATAAGAGATGAGCTCAAACTACACGTTAAAAAAATGTCAAAATCACACGCACTCTACAGTCAATTCAATAGGCACCAATCAACCTATGAGTTTATATTTAGGAGACATGCAGTAACTGGCACAAGCAAGCAGAACAAGCTTCTCATGGTGCAGATGTTGACAAAGCAGGATTTTAACCCACAGCACTTCAAGGTGATTCTCTAACAAGTAAACAACCACACCAACCAATCAGAGGCCTTGCTCATCGATATATGCTAATGAGCTGGTGTCTGTCAAAAGGGGCACAAGCAACTTCTTTCCAATAAAATACTCCTAAATATTCTATTCTAGTTTGGACTTTCTATAGGGGTAGGGTTTTCAGCGAGGGTGGGTCATTTAGCAGCCAGGTCCCTTTCCATTGTCTTGCCATAGGCCTCCCACTCTCCCTAAGGTCAAAGTTTCTCTGACTACGGACACATAAATAGAGCTGAGGTTTACTAGTCAATGTGGGAAGGGAGATTGCTCATGGGCATTGTACATTGTGCATAGCTACCACAAACATGGCAGTTTCCACTTCTCGGTTTTGTCTTTTTCTCCTACAGCTTGACTGGCCTCTATCCTTTTTCCAGCCAGTAGCAGCACTCCCATTTCATACACTCTACACATCATCAATCAAAGTGTGCTTTTGCAGGGGAGAGGAGAACGGATCCTCATTCCATCATATGGTAGGCTTGACAGCACCTAGCACAACGGAAACAGGAAGAATGTATAGGGATATGAATTGTGTGTGCAGTATATGGCAGCAAGATTTGTGTATACAGCATAAGGGTAGATTGTTTGTTTGTATAGTATAGAAATGCAAGCACCCCTGCTGAAAAGAGTTGTCCTACAGAAAGGCAGAAGTAAAATGGAGCATTGAATAGAATGGAAGTGAAATACAGTTGAGGTGCTTCTTTTGCCACCTGCTCATTAAAATATATCAAAAAGCCAGCTGCGTGATTGGCTGAAACTATAGCTTAGTGGTTAGAGCATCGCCTTTCAGTGCTGGGGTTTAAAGTTCAAATCCCACCTTGACAACGTCTCTTCAATTTATGAGGCTTTCCTGCTTGTGCTCTTTTTTTACCCCCTTCTAAATGAAAAAAAAAATCAAGCAAAGCCTCATTCACTCAGTTGTGTTTTGGTCAGTATTATACTTCAGTGTTTGCAAGCCAAACTTCAGGAGTGGATCCAAAACAAGGAAGACGTGCAAATCCTTCCACTATGATAGCTTTACGCTGACACTGATGTCATCGCTGTGTATTTGGATCGATCACCCCAATCACCAAGCCTGGCTGCATAGTGGACTGCAACTGCTTCATGGGTGGGGTGGACTTATCCCATCAAGTCATTAAGCCCTACGGTGCCATGCGTCAGACTGAAACATGGTACAAGACGCTAAGTCCGCCTCACCCAAACTGCATGGTATGATGCGTTTGTGTTGGCCAGGTATACAGGAAAATGTGACCGATTCATCCGATTCTGGAAGAAGGTTCTCAAGGCCCTTATCTTTGGGAATCCAGAAGGGGAGGGCACTGCATAGGGCAGTAACATCTGCCGCATAATTCCTGAACAACATTTTCCTTCTGAAATACACCATACTGAGAAAAAAAGGAGACTCCAAAATAGGTGTCGTGTGTGTTTAAAGATAGAGATAACAAAAATGTCAGGGTGCATTTACTTCGTTTCTTGTACTGTAGATGAAACGTTTGTCCTATACAAAACTCATTTGTGAAAAAAACCATAAAAATTTAATTTTTCATACCTACATTGTATTAATTCCTGCAAAAAAATAAGAGATGAGCTCAAACTACACGTTAAAAAAATGTCAAAATCACACGCACTCTACAGTCAATTCAATAGGCACCAATCAACCTATGAGTTTATATTTAGGAGACATGCAGTAACTGGCACAAGCAAGCAGAACAAGCTTCTCATGGTGCAGATGTTGACAAAGCAGGATTTTAACCCACAGCACTTCAAGGTGATTCTCTAACAAGTAAACAACCACACCAACCAATCAGAGGCCTTGCTCATCGATATATGCTAATGAGCTGGTGTCTGTCAAAAGGGGCACAAGCAACTTCTTTCCAATAAAATACTCCTAAATATTCTATTCTAGTTTGGACTTTCTATAGGGGTAGGGTTTTCAGCGAGGGTGGGTCATTTAGCAGCCAGGTCCCTTTCCATTGTCTTGCCATAGGCCTCCCACTCTCCCTAAGGTCAAAGTTTCTCTGACTACGGACACATAAATAGAGCTGAGGTTTACTAGTCAATGTGGGAAGGGAGATTGCTCATGGGCATTGTACATTGTGCATAGCTACCACAAACATGGCAGTTTCCACTTCTCGGTTTTGTCTTTTTCTCCTACAGCTTGACTGGCCTCTATCCTTTTTCCAGCCAGTAGCAGCACTCCCATTTCATACACTCTACACATCATCAATCAAAGTGTGCTTTTGCAGGGGAGAGGAGAACGGATCCTCATTCCATCATATGGTAGGCTTGACAGCACCTAGCACAACGGAAACAGGAAGAATGTATAGGGATATGAATTGTGTGTGCAGTATATGGCAGCAAGATTTGTGTATACAGCATAAGGGTAGATTGTTTGTTTGTATAGTATAGAAATGCAAGCACCCCTGCTGAAAAGAGTTGTCCTACAGAAAGGCAGAAGTAAAATGGAGCATTGAATAGAATGGAAGTGAAATACAGTTGAGGTGCTTCTTTTGCCACCTGCTCATTAAAATATATCAAAAAGCCAGCTGCGTGATTGGCTGAAACTATAGCTTAGTGGTTAGAGCATCGCCTTTCAGTGCTGGGGTTTAAAGTTCAAATCCCACCTTGACAACGTCTCTGCAATTTATGAGGCTTTCCTGCTTGTGCTCTTTTTTTACCCCCTTCTAAATGAAAAAAAAAATCAAGTAAAGCCTCATTCACTCAGTTGTGTTTTGGTCAGTATTATACTTCAGTGTTTGCAAGCCAAACTTCAGGAGTGGATCCAAAACAAGGAAGACGTGCAAATCCTTCCACTATGATAGCTTTACGCTGACACTGATGTCATCGCTGTGTATTTGGATCGATCACCCCAATCACCAAGCCTGGCTGCATAGTGGACTGCAACTGCTTCATGGGTGGGGTGGACTTATCCCATCAAGTCATTAAGCCCTACGGTGCCATGCGTCAGACTGAAACATGGTACAAGACGCTAAGTCCGCCTCACCCAAACTGCATGGTATGATGCGTTTGTGTTGGCCAGGTATACAGGAAAATGTGACCGATTCATCCGATTCTGGAAGAAGGTTCTCAAGGCCCTTATCTTTGGGAATCCAGAAGGGGAGGGCACTGCATAGGGCAGTAACATCTGCCGCATAATTCCTGAACAACATTTTCCTTCTGAAATACACCATACTGAGAAAAAAAGGAGACTCCAAAATAGGTGTCGTGTGTGTTTAAAGATAGAGATAACAAAAATGTCAGGGTGCATTTACTTCGTTTCTTGTACTGTAGATGAAACGTTTGTCCTATACAAAACTCATTTGTGAAAAAAACCATAAAAATTTAATTTTTCATACCTACATTGTATTAATTCCTGCAAAAAAATAAGAGATGAGCTCAAACTACACGTTAAAAAAATGTCAAAATCACACGCACTCTACAGTCAATTCAATAGGCACCAATCAACCTATGAGTTTATATTTAGGAGACATGCAGTAACTGGCACAAGCAAGCAGAACAAGCTTCTCATGGTGCAGATGTTGACAAAGCAGGATTTTAACCCACAGCACTTCAAGGTGATTCTCTAACAAGTAAACAACCACACCAACCAATCAGAGGCCTTGCTCATCGATATATGCTAATGAGCTGGTGTCTGTCAAAAGGGGCACAAGCAACTTCTTTCCAATAAAATACTCCTAAATATTCTATTCTAGTTTGGACTTTCTATAGGGGTAGGGTTTTCAGCGAGGGTGGGTCATTTAGCAGCCAGGTCCCTTTCCATTGTCTTGCCATAGGCCTCCCACTCTCCCTAAGGTCAAAGTTTCTCTGACTACGGACACATAAATAGAGCTGAGGTTTACTAGTCAATGTGGGAAGGGAGATTGCTCATGGGCATTGTACATTGTGCATAGCTACCACAAACATGGCAGTTTCCACTTCTCGGTTTTGTCTTTTTCTCCTACAGCTTGACTGGCCTCTATCCTTTTTCCAGCCAGTAGCAGCACTCCCATTTCATACACTCTACACATCATCAATCAAAGTGTGCTTTTGCAGGGGAGAGGAGAACGGATCCTCATTCCATCATATGGTAGGCTTGACAGCACCTAGCACAACGGAAACAGGAAGAATGTATAGGGATATGAATTGTGTGTGCAGTATATGGCAGCAAGATTTGTGTATACAGCATAAGGGTAGATTGTTTGTTTGTATAGTATAGAAATGCAAGCACCCCTGCTGAAAAGAGTTGTCCTACAGAAAGGCAGAAGTAAAATGGAGCATTGAATAGAATGGAAGTGAAATACAGTTGAGGTGCTTCTTTTGCCACCTGCTCATTAAAATATATCAAAAAGCCAGCTGCGTGATTGGCTGAAACTATAGCTTAGTGGTTAGAGCATCGCCTTTCAGTGCTGGGGTTTAAAGTTCAAATCCCACCTTGACAACGTCTCTTCAATTTATGAGGCTTTCCTGCTTGTGCTCTTTTTTTACCCCCTTCTAAATGAAAAAAAAAATCAAGTAAAGCCTCATTCACTCAGTTGTGTTTTGGTCAGTATTATACTTCAGTGTTTGCAAGCCAAACTTCAGGAGTGGATCCAAAACAAGGAAGACGTGCAAATCCTTCCACTATGATAGCTTTACGCTGACACTGATGTCATCGCTGTGTATTTGGATCGATCACCCCAATCACCAAGCCTGGCTGCATAGTGGACTGCAACTGCTTCATGGGTGGGGTGGACTTATCCCATCAAGTCATTAAGCCCTACGGTGCCATGCGTCAGACTGAAACATGGTACAAGACGCTAAGTCCGCCTCACCCAAACTGCATGGTATGATGCGTTTGTGTTGGCCAGGTATACAGGAAAATGTGACCGATTCATCCGATTCTGGAAGAAGGTTCTCAAGGCCCTTATCTTTGGGAATCCAGAAGGGGAGGGCACTGCATAGGGCAGTAACATCTGCCGCATAATTCCTGAACAACATTTTCCTTCTGAAATACACCATACTGAGAAAAAAAGGAGACTCCAAAATAGGTGTCGTGTGTGTTTAAAGATAGAGATAACAAAAATGTCAGGGTGCATTTACTTCGTTTCTTGTACTGTAGATGAAACGTTTGTCCTATACAAAACTCATTTGTGAAAAAAACCATAAAAATTTAATTTTTCATACCTACATTGTATTAATTCCTGCAAAAAAATAAGAGATGAGCTCAAACTACACGTTAAAAAAATGTCAAAATCACACGCACTCTACAGTCAATTCAATAGGCACCAATCAACCTATGAGTTTATATTTAGGAGACATGCAGTAACTGGCACAAGCAAGCAGAACAAGCTTCTCATGGTGCAGATGTTGACAAAGCAGGATTTTAACCCACAGCACTTCAAGGTGATTCTCTAACAAGTAAACAACCACACCAACCAATCAGAGGCCTTGCTCATCGATATATGCTAATGAGCTGGTGTCTGTCAAAAGGGGCACAAGCAACTTCTTTCCAATAAAATACTCCTAAATATTCTATTCTAGTTTGGACTTTCTATAGGGGTAGGGTTTTCAGCGAGGGTGGGTCATTTAGCAGCCAGGTCCCTTTCCATTGTCTTGCCATAGGCCTCCCACTCTCCCTAAGGTCAAAGTTTCTCTGACTACGGACACATAAATAGAGCTGAGGTTTACTAGTCAATGTGGGAAGGGAGATTGCTCATGGGCATTGTACATTGTGCATAGCTACCACAAACATGGCAGTTTCCACTTCTCGGTTTTGTCTTTTTCTCCTACAGCTTGACTGGCCTCTATCCTTTTTCCAGCCAGTAGCAGCACTCCCATTTCATACACTCTACACATCATCAATCAAAGTGTGCTTTTGCAGGGGAGAGGAGAACGGATCCTCATTCCATCATATGGTAGGCTTGACAGCACCTAGCACAACGGAAACAGGAAGAATGTATAGGGATATGAATTGTGTGTGCAGTATATGGCAGCAAGATTTGTGTATACAGCATAAGGGTAGATTGTTTGTTTGTATAGTATAGAAATGCAAGCACCCCTGCTGAAAAGAGTTGTCCTACAGAAAGGCAGAAGTAAAATGGAGCATTGAATAGAATGGAAGTGAAATACAGTTGAGGTGCTTCTTTTGCCACCTGCTCATTAAAATATATCAAAAAGCCAGCTGCGTGATTGGCTGAAACTATAGCTTAGTGGTTAGAGCATCGCCTTTCAGTGCTGGGGTTTAAAGTTCAAATCCCACCTTGACAACGTCTCTGCAATTTATGAGGCTTTCCTGCTTGTGCTCTTTTTTTACCCCCTTCTAAATGAAAAAAAAAATCAAGTAAAGCCTCATTCACTCAGTTGTGTTTTGGTCAGTATTATACTTCAGTGTTTGCAAGCCAAACTTCAGGAGTGGATCCAAAACAAGGAAGACGTGCAAATCCTTCCACTATGATAGCTTTACGCTGACACTGATGTCATCGCTGTGTATTTGGATCGATCACCCCAATCACCAAGCCTGGCTGCATAGTGGACTGCAACTGCTTCATGGGTGGGGTGGACTTATCCCATCAAGTCATTAAGCCCTACGGTGCCATGCGTCAGACTGAAACATGGTACAAGACGCTAAGTCCGCCTCACCCAAACTGCATGGTATGATGCGTTTGTGTTGGCCAGGTATACAGGAAAATGTGACCTATTCATCCGATTCTGGAAGAAGGTTCTCAAGGCCCTTATCTTTGGGAATCCAGAAGGGGAGGGCACTGCATAGGGCAGTAACATCTGCCGCATAATTCCTGAACAACATTTTCCTTCTGAAATACACCATACTGAGAAAAAAAGGAGACTCCAAAATAGGTGTCGTGTGTGTTTAAAGATAGAGATAACAAAAATGTCAGGGTGCATTTACTTCGTTTCTTGTACTGTAGATGAAACGTTTGTCCTATACAAAACTCATTTGTGAAAAAAACCATAAAAATTTAATTTTTCATACCTACATTGTATTAATTCCTGCAAAAAAAATAAGAGATGAGCTCAAACTACACGTTAAAAAAATGTCAAAATCACACGCACTCTACAGTCAATTCAATAGGCACCAATCAACCTATGAGTTTATATTTAGGAGACATGCAGTAACTGGCACAAGCAAGCAGAACAAGCTTCTCATGGTGCAGATGTTGACAAAGCAGGATTTTAACCCACAGCACTTCAAGGTGATTCTCTAACAAGTAAACAACCACACCAACCAATCAGAGGCCTTGCTCATCGATATATGCTAATGAGCTGGTGTCTGTCAAAAGGGGCACAAGCAACTTCTTTCCAATAAAATACTCCTAAATATTCTATTCTAGTTTGGACTTTCTATAGGGGTAGGGTTTTCAGCGAGGGTGGGTCATTTAGCAGCCAGGTCCCTTTCCATTGTCTTGCCATAGGCCTCCCACTCTCCCTAAGGTCAAAGTTTCTCTGACTACGGACACATAAATAGAGCTGAGGTTTACTAGTCAATGTGGGAAGGGAGATTGCTCATGGGCATTGTACATTGTGCATAGCTACCACAAACATGGCAGTTTCCACTTCTCGGTTTTGTCTTTTTCTCCTACAGCTTGACTGGCCTTTTTCCAGCCAGTAGCAGCACTCCCATTTCATACACTCTACACATCATCAATCAAAGTGTGCTTTTGCAGGGGAGAGGAGAACGGATCCTCATTCCATCATATGGTAGGCTTGACAGCACCTAGCACAACGGAAACAGGAAGAATGTATAGGGATATGAATTGTGTGTGCAGTATATGGCAGCAAGATTTGTGTATACAGCATAAGGGTAGATTGTTTGTTTGTATAGTATAGAAATGCAAGCACCCCTGCTGAAAAGAGTTGTCCTACAGAAAGGCAGAAGTAAAATGGAGCATTGAATAGAATGGAAGTGAAATACAGTTGAGGTGCTTCTTTTGCCACCTGCTCATTAAAATATATCAAAAAGCCAGTTGCGTGATTGGCTGAAACTATAGCTTAGTGGTTAGAGCATCGCCTTTCAGTGCTGGGGTTTAAAGTTCAAATCCCACCTTGACAACGTCTCTTCAATTTATGAGGCTTTCCTGCTTGTGCTCTTTTTTTACCCCCTTCTAAATGAAAAAAAAAATCAAGTAAAGCCTCATTCACTCAGTTGTGTTTTGGTCAGTATTATACTTCAGTGTTTGCAAGCCAAACTTCAGGAGTGGATCCAAAACAAGGAAGACGTGCAAATCCTTCCACTATGATAGCTTTACGCTGACACTGATGTCATCGCTGTGTATTTGGATCGATCACCCCAATCACCAAGCCTGGCTGCATAGTGGACTGCAACTGCTTCATGGGTGGGGTGGACTTATCCCATCAAGTCATTAAGCCCTACGGTGCCATGCGTCAGACTGAAACATGGTACAAGACGCTAAGTCCGCCTCACCCAAACTGCATGGTATGATGCGTTTGTGTTGGCCAGGTATACAGGAAAATGTGACCGATTCATCCGATTCTGGAAGAAGGTTCTCAAGGCCCTTATCTTTGGGAATCCAGAAGGGGAGGGCACTGCATAGGGCAGTAACATCTGCCGCATAATTCCTGAACAACATTTTCCTTCTGAAATACACCATACTGAGAAAAAAAGGAGACTCCAAAATAGGTGTCGTGTGTGTTTAAAGATAGAGATAACAAAAATGTCAGGGTGCATTTACTTCGTTTCTTGTACTGTAGATGAAACGTTTGTCCTATACAAAACTCATTTGTGAAAAAAACCATAAAAATTTAATTTTTCATACCTACATTGTATTAATTCCTGCAAAAAAATAAGAGATGAGCTCAAACTACACGTTAAAAAAATGTCAAAATCACACGCACTCTACAGTCAATTCAATAGGCACCAATCAACCTATGAGTTTATATTTAGGAGACATGCAGTAACTGGCACAAGCAAGCAGAACAAGCTTCTCATGGTGCAGATGTTGACAAAGCAGGATTTTAACCCACAGCACTTCAAGGTGATTCTCTAACAAGTAAACAACCACACCAACCAATCAGAGGCCTTGCTCATCGATATATGCTAATGAGCTGGTGTCTGTCAAAAGGGGCACAAGCAACTTCTTTCCAATAAAATACTCCTAAATATTCTATTCTAGTTTGGACTTTCTATAGGGGTAGGGTTTTCAGCGAGGGTGGGTCATTTAGCAGCCAGGTCCCTTTCCATTGTCTTGCCATAGGCCTCCCACTCTCCCTAAGGTCAAAGTTTCTCTGACTACGGACACATAAATAGAGCTGAGGTTTACTAGTCAATGTGGGAAGGGAGATTGCTCATGGGCATTGTACATTGTGCATAGCTACCACAAACATGGCAGTTTCCACTTCTCGGTTTTGTCTTTTTCTCCTACAGCTTGACTGGCCTCTATCCTTTTTCCAGCCAGTAGCAGCACTCCCATTTCATACACTCTACACATCATCAATCAAAGTGTGCTTTTGCAGGGGAGAGGAGAACGGATCCTCATTCCATCATATGGTAGGCTTGACAGCACCTAGCACAACGGAAACAGGAAGAATGTATAGGGATATGAATTGTGTGTGCAGTATATGGCAGCAAGATTTGTGTATACAGCATAAGGGTAGATTGTTTGTTTGTATAGTATAGAAATGCAAGCACCCCTGCTGAAAAGAGTTGTCCTACAGAAAGGCAGAAGTAAAATGGAGCATTGAATAGAATGGAAGTGAAATACAGTTGAGGTGCTTCTTTTGCCACCTGCTCATTAAAATATATCAAAAAGCCAGCTGCGTGATTGGCTGAAACTATAGCTTAGTGGTTAGAGCATCGCCTTTCAGTGCTGGGGTTTAAAGTTCAAATCCCACCTTGACAACGTCTCTGCAATTTATGAGGCTTTCCTGCTTGTGCTCTTTTTTTACCCCCTTCTAAATGAAAAAAAAAATCAAGTAAAGCCTCATTCACTCAGTTGTGTTTTGGTCAGTATTATACTTCAGTGTTTGCAAGCCAAACTTCAGGAGTGGATCCAAAACAAGGAAGACGTGCAAATCCTTCCACTATGATAGCTTTACGCTGACACTGATGTCATCGCTGTGTATTTGGATCGATCACCCCAATCACCAAGCCTGGCTGCATAGTGGACTGCAACTGCTTCATGGGTGGGGTGGACTTATCCCATCAAGTCATTAAGCCCTACGGTGCCATGCGTCAGACTGAAACATGGTACAAGACGCTAAGTCCGCCTCACCCAAACTGCATGGTATGATGCGTTTGTGTTGGCCAGGTATACAGGAAAATGTGACCTATTCATCCGATTCTGGAAGAAGGTTCTCAAGGCCCTTATCTTTGGGAATCCAGAAGGGGAGGGCACTGCATAGGGCAGTAACATCTGCCGCATAATTCCTGAACAACATTTTCCTTCTGAAATACACCATACTGAGAAAAAAAGGAGACTCCAAAATAGGTGTCGTGTGTGTTTAAAGATAGAGATAACAAAAATGTCAGGGTGCATTTACTTCGTTTCTTGTACTGTAGATGAAACGTTTGTCCTATACAAAACTCATTTGTGAAAAAAACCATAAAAATTTAATTTTTCATACCTACATTGTATTAATTCCTGCAAAAAAAATAAGAGATGAGCTCAAACTACACGTTAAAAAAATGTCAAAATCACACGCACTCTACAGTCAATTCAATAGGCACCAATCAACCTATGAGTTTATATTTAGGAGACATGCAGTAACTGGCACAAGCAAGCAGAACAAGCTTCTCATGGTGCAGATGTTGACAAAGCAGGATTTTAACCCACAGCACTTCAAGGTGATTCTCTAACAAGTAAACAACCACACCAACCAATCAGAGGCCTTGCTCATCGATATATGCTAATGAGCTGGTGTCTGTCAAAAGGGGCACAAGCAACTTCTTTCCAATAAAATACTCCTAAATATTCTATTCTAGTTTGGACTTTCTATAGGGGTAGGGTTTTCAGCGAGGGTGGGTCATTTAGCAGCCAGGTCCCTTTCCATTGTCTTGCCATAGGCCTCCCACTCTCCCTAAGGTCAAAGTTTCTCTGACTACGGACACATAAATAGAGCTGAGGTTTACTAGTCAATGTGGGAAGGGAGATTGCTCATGGGCATTGTACATTGTGCATAGCTACCACAAACATGGCAGTTTCCACTTCTCGGTTTTGTCTTTTTCTCCTACAGCTTGACTGGCCTCTATCCTTTTTCCAGCCAGTAGCAGCACTCCCATTTCATACACTCTACACATCATCAATCAAAGTGTGCTTTTGCAGGGGAGAGGAGAACGGATCCTCATTCCATCATATGGTAGGCTTGACAGCACCTAGCACAACGGAAACAGGAAGAATGTATAGGGATATGAATTGTGTGTGCAGTATATGGCAGCAAGATTTGTGTATACAGCATAAGGGTAGATTGTTTGTTTGTATAGTATAGAAATGCAAGCACCCCTGCTGAAAAGAGTTGTCCTACAGAAAGGCAGAAGTAAAATGGAGCATTGAATAGAATGGAAGTGAAATACAGTTGAGGTGCTTCTTTTGCCACCTGCTCATTAAAATATATCAAAAAGCCAGCTGCGTGATTGGCTGAAACTATAGCTTAGTGGTTAGAGCATCGCCTTTCAGTGCTGGGGTTTAAAGTTCAAATCCCACCTTGACAACGTCTCTGCAATTTATGAGGCTTTCCTGCTTGTGCTCTTTTTTTACCCCCTTCTAAATGAAAAAAAAAATCAAGTAAAGCCTCATTCACTCAGTTGTGTTTTGGTCAGTATTATACTTCAGTGTTTGCAAGCCAAACTTCAGGAGTGGATCCAAAACAAGGAAGACGTGCAAATCCTTCCACTATGATAGCTTTACGCTGACACTGATGTCATCGCTGTGTATTTGGATCGATCACCCCAATCACCAAGCCTGGCTGCATAGTGGACTGCAACTGCTTCATGGGTGGGGTGGACTTATCCCATCAAGTCATTAAGCCCTACGGTGCCATGCGTCAGACTGAAACATGGTACAAGACGCTAAGTCCGCCTCACCCAAACTGCATGGTATGATGCGTTTGTGTTGGCCAGGTATACAGGAAAATGTGACCTATTCATCCGATTCTGGAAGAAGGTTCTCAAGGCCCTTATCTTTGGGAATCCAGAAGGGGAGGGCACTGCATAGGGCAGTAACATCTGCCGCATAATTCCTGAACAACATTTTCCTTCTGAAATACCCCATACTGAGAAAAAAAGGAGACTCCAAAATAGGTGTCATGTGTGTTTAAAGATAGAGATAACAAAAATGTCAGGGTGCATTTACTTCGTTTCTTGTACTGTAGATGAAACGTTTGTCCTATACAAAACTCATTTGTGAAAAAAACCATAAAAATTTAATTTTTCATACCTACATTGTATTAATTCCTGCAAAAAAATAAGAGATGAGCTCAAACTACACGTTAAAAAAATGTCAAAATCACACGCACTCTACAGTCAATTCAATAGGCACCAATCAACCTATGAGTTTATATTTAGGAGACATGCAGTAACTGGCACAAGCAAGCAGAACAAGCTTCTCATGGTGCAGATGTTGACAAAGCAGGATTTTAACCCACAGCACTTCAAGGTGATTCTCTAACAAGTAAACAACCACACCAACCAATCAGAGGCCTTGCTCATCGATATATGCTAATGAGCTGGTGTCTGTCAAAAGGGGCACAAGCAACTTCTTTCCAATAAAATACTCCTAAATATTCTATTCTAGTTTGGACTTTCTATAGGGGTAGGGTTTTCAGCGAGGGTGGGTCATTTAGCAGCCAGGTCCCTTTCCATTGTCTTGCCATAGGCCTCCCACTCTCCCTAAGGTCAAAGTTTCTCTGACTACGGACACATAAATAGAGCTGAGGTTTACTAGTCAATGTGGGAAGGGAGATTGCTCATGGGCATTGTACATTGTGCATAGCTACCACAAACATGGCAGTTTCTACTTCTCGGTTTTGTCTTTTTCTCCTACAGCTTGACTGGCCTCTATCCTTTTTCCAGCCAGTAGCAGCACTCCCATTTCATACACTCTACACATCATCAATCAAAGTGTGCTTTTGCAGGGGAGAGGAGAACGGATCCTCATTCCATCATATGGTAGGCTTGACAGCACCTAGCACAACGGAAACAGGAAGAATGTATAGGGATATGAATGGAATCTTGCTGCAGTATATGGCAGCAAGATTTGTGTATACAGCATAAGGGTAGATTGTTTGTTTGTATAGTATAGAAATGCAAGCACCCCTGCTGAAAAGAGTTGTCCTACAGAAAGGCAGAAGTAAAATGGAGCATTGAATAGAATGGAAGTGAAATACAGTTGAGGTGCTTCTTTTGCCACCTGCTCATTAAAATATATCAAAAAGCCAGCTCTATGATTGGCTGAAACTATAGCTTAGTGGTTAGAGCATCACCTTTCAGTGCTGGGGTTTAAAGTTCAAATCCCACCTTGACAACGTCTCTTCAATTTATGAGGCTTTCCTGCTTGTGCTCTTTTTTTACCCTCTTCTAAATGAAAAAAATCAAGTAAAGCCTCATTCACTCAGTTGTGTTTTGGTCAGTATTATACTTCAGTGTTTGCAAGCCAAACTTCAGGAGTGGATCCAAAACAAGGAAGACGTGCAAATCCTTCCACTATGATAGATTTACGCTGACACTGATGTCATCGCTGTGTTTTTGGATCGATCACCCCAATCACCAAGCCTGGCTGCATAGTGGACTACAACTGCTTCATGGGTGGGGTGGACTTATCCCATCAAGTCATTAAGCCCTACGGTGCCATGCGTAAGACCGAAACATGGTACAAGACGCTAAGTCCGCCTCACCCAAACTGCATGGTATGATGCGTTTGTGTTGGCCAGGTATACAGGAAAATGTGACCGATTCATCCGATTCTGGAAGAAGGTTCTCAAGGCCCTTATCTTTGGGAATCCAGAAGGGGAGGGCACTGCATAGGGCAGTAACATCTGCCGCATAATTCCTGAACAACATTTTCCCTCTGAAATACCCCATACTGAGAAAAAAAGGAGACCCCAAAATAGGTGTCAGGTGTGTTTAAAGATAGAGATAACAAAAATGTCAGGGTGCATTTACTTCATTTCTTGTACTGTAGATGAAAGGTTTGTCCTATACAAAACTCATTTGTGAAAAATGCAGTTGCGTTGCTTCTTTCGCCACCGGCTCATTAGAATATATCAAAAAGCCAGCTCTATGATTGGCTGAAACTATAGTTTAGTGGTTAGAGCATCGCCTTTCAGTGCTGGGGTTTAAAGTTCAAATCCCACCTAGACAACGTCTCTTCAATTTATGAGGCTTTCCTGCTTGTGCTCTTTTTTTACCCTCTTCTAAATGAAAAAAATCAAGTAAAGCCTCATTCACTCAGTTGTGTTTTGGTCAGTATTATACTTCAGTGTTTGCAAGCCAAACTTCAGGAGTGGATCCAAAACAAGGAAGACGTGCAAATCCTTCCACTATGATAGATTTACGCTGACGCTGATGTCATCGCTGTGTTTTTGGATCGATCACCCCAATCACCAAGCCTGGCTGCATAGTGGACTACAACTGCTTCATGGGTGGGGTGGACTTATCCCATCAAGTCATTAAGCCCTACGGTGCCATGCGTAAGACCGAAACATGGTACAAGACGCTAAGTCCGCCTCACCCAAACTGCATGGTATGATGCGTTTGTGTTGGCCAGGTATACAGGAAAATGTGACCGATTCATCCGATTCTGGAAGAAGGTTCTCAAGGCCCTTATCTTTGGGAATCCAGAAGGGGAGGGCACTTGATAGGGCAGTAACATCTGCCGCATAATTCCTGAACAACATTTTCCCTCTGAAATACCCCATACTGAGAAAAAAAGGAGACCCCAAAATAGGTGTCAGGTGTGTTTAAAGATAGAGATAACAAAAATGTCAGGGTGCATTTACTTCATTTCTTGTACTGTAGATGAAACGTTTGTCCTATACAAAACTCATTTGTGAAAAAAAACATAAAAATTTAATTTTTCATACCTACAATGTATTAATTCCTGCAAAAAAATAACAGATGAGCTCAAACTACACGTTAAAAAAATGTCAAAATCACACGCACTCTACAGTCAATTCAATAGGCACCAATCAACCTATGAGTTTATATTTAGGAGACATGCAGTAACTGGCACAAGCAGGCAGAACAAGCTTCTCATGGTGCATGTGGATGTGGGATGTGGTACTAGTGGATGTGGGAAGGGAGATTGCTCATGGGCATTGTACATTGTGCATAGCTACCACAAACATGGCAGTTTCCACTTCTCGGTTTTGTCTTTTTGTCCTACAGGTTGACTGACCTCTATCCTTTTTCAAGCCAGTAGCAGCACTCCCATTTCATACACTCTACACATCATCAATCAAAGTGTGCTTTTGCAGGGGAGAGGAGAACGGATCCTCATTCCATCATATGGTAGGCTTGGCAGCACCTAGCACAACGGAAACAGGAAGAATGTATAGGGATATGAATTGTGTGTGCAGTATATGGCAGCAAGATTTGTGTATACAGCATAAGGGTAGATTGTTTGTTTGTATAGTATAGAAATGCAAGCACCCCTGCTGAAAAGAGTTGTCCTACAGAAAGGCAGAAGTAAAATGGAGCATTGAATAGAATTGAAGTGAAATGCAGTTGCGTTGCTTCTTTCGTCACCTGCTCATTAGAATATATCAAAAAGCCAGCTCTATGATTGGCTGAAACTATAGCTTAGTGGTTAGAGCATCACCTTTCAGTGCTGGGGTTTAAAGTTAAAATCCCACCTTGACAACGTCTCTTCAATTTATGAGGCTTTCCTGCTTGTGCTCTTTTTTTACCCTCTTCTAAATGAAAAAAATCAAGTAAAGCCTCATTCACTCAGTTGTGTTTTGGTCAGTATTATACTTCAGTGTTTGCAAGCCAAACTTCAGGAGTGGATCCAAAACAAGGAAGACGTGCAAATCCTTCCACTATGATAGATTTACGCTGACACTGATGTCATCGCTGTGTTTTTGGATCGATCACCCCAATCACCAAGCCTGGCTGCATAGTGGACTACAACTGCTTCATGGGTGGGGTGGACTTATCCCATCAAGTCATTAAGCCCTACGGTGCCATGCGTAAGACCGAAACATGGTACAAGACGCTAAGTCCGCCTCACCCAAACTGCATGGTATGATGCGTTTGTGTTGGCCAGGTATACAGGAAAATGTGACCGATTCATTCGATTCTGGAAGAAGGTTCTCAAGGCCCTTATCTTTGGGTATCCAGAAGGGGAGGGCACTGCATAGGGCAGTCACATCTGCCGCATAATTCCTGAACAACATTTTCCTTCTGAAATACACCATACTGAGAAAAAAAGGAGACTCCAAAATAGGTGTCGTGTGTGTTTAAAGATAGAGATAACAAAATTGTCAGGGTGCATTTACTTTGTTTCTTGTACTGTAGATGAAACGTTTGTCCTATACAAAACTCATTTGTGAAAAAAAGCATAAAAATTTAATTTTTCATACCTACATTGTATTAATTCCTGCAAAAAAATAAGAGATGAGTTCAAACTACACGTTAAAAAAATGTCAAAATCACACGCACTCTACAGTCAATTCAATAGGCACCAATCAACCTATGAGTTTATATTTAGGAGACATGCAGTAACTGGCACAAGCAAGCAGAACAAGCTTCTCATGGTGCATGTGGATGTGGGATGTGGTACTAGTGGATGTGGGAAGGGAAATTGCTCATGGGCATTGTACATTGTGCATAGCTACCACAAACATGGCAGTTTCCACTTCTCGGTTTTGTCTTTTTGTCCTACAGGTTGACTGACCTCTATCCTTTTTCAAGCCAGTAGCAGCACTCCCATTTCATGCACTCTACACATCATCAATCAAGTGTGCTTTTGCAGGGGAGAGGAGAACGGATCCTCATTCCATCATATGGTAGGCTTGGCAGCACCTAGCACAACGGAAACAGGAAGAATGTATAGGGATATGAATTGTGTGTGCAGTATATGGCAGCAAGATTTGTGTATACAGCATAAGGGTAGATTGTTTGTTTGTATAGTATAGAAATGCAAGCACCCCTGCTGAAAAGAGTTGTCCTACAGAAAGGCAGAAGTAAAATGGAGCATTGAATAGAATGGAAGTGAAATGCAGTTGCGTTGCTTCTTTCGTCACCTGCTCATTAGAATATATCAAAAAGCCAGCTCTATGATTGGCTGATACTATAGCTTAGTGGTTAGAGCATCACCTTTCAGTGCTGGGGTTTAAAGTTCAAATCCCACCTTGACTACGTCTCTTCAGATTATGAGGCTTTCCTGCTTGTGCTCTTTTTTTACCCTCTTCTAAATGAAAAAAATCAAGTAAAGCCTCATTCACTCAGTTGTGTTTTGGTCAGTATTATACTTCAGTGTTTTCAAGCCAAACTTCAGGAGTGGATCCAAAACAAGGAAGACGTGCAAATCCTTCCACTATGATAGATTTACGCTGACACTGATGTCATCGCTGTGTTTTTGGATCGATCACCCCAATCACCAAGCCTGGCTGCATAGTGGACTACAACTGCTTCATGGGTGGGGTGGACTTATCCCATCAAGTCATTAAACCCTACGGTGCCATGCGTAAGACCGAAACATGGTACAAGATGCTAAGTCCGCCTCACCCAAACTGCATGGTATGATGCGTTTGTGTTGGCCAGGTATACAGGAAAATGTGACCGATTCATCCGATTCTGGAAGAAGGTTCTCAAGGCCCTTATCTTTGGGAATCCAGAAGGGGAGGGCACTGCATAGGGCAGTAACATCTGCCGCATAATTCCTGAACAACATTTTCCCTCTGAAATACCCCATACTGAGAAAAAAAGGAGACCCCAAAATAGGTGTCAGGTGTGTTTAAAGATAGAGATAACAAAAATGTCAGGGTGCATTTACTTCATTTCTTGTACTGTAGATGAAAGGTTTGTCCTATACAAAACTCATTTGTGAAAAATGCAGTTGCGTTGCTTCTTTCGCCACCGGCTCATTAGAATATATCAAAAAGCCAGCTCTATGATTGGCTGAAACTATAGTTTAGTGGTTAGAGCATCGCCTTTCAGTGCTGGGGTTTAAAGTTCAAATCCCACCTAGACAACGTCTCTTCAATTTATGAGGCTTTCCTGCTTGTGCTCTTTTTTTACCCTCTTCTAAATGAAAAAAATCAAGTAAAGCCTCATTCACTCAGTTGTGTTTTGGTCAGTATTATACTTCAGTGTTTGCAAGCCAAACTTCAGGAGTGGATCCAAAACAAGGAAGACGTGCAAATCCTTCCACTATGATAGATTTACGCTGACACTGATGTCATCGCTGTGTTTTTGGATCGATCACCCCAATCACCAAGCCTGGCTGCATAGTGGACTACAACTGCTTCATGGGTGGGGTGGACTTATCCCATCAAGTCATTAAGCCCTACGGTGCCATGCGTAAGACCGAAACATGGTACAAGACGCTAAGTCCGCCTCACCCAAACTGCATGGTATGATGCGTTTGTGTTGGCCAGGTATACAGGAAAATGTGACCGATTCATCCGATTCTGGAAGAAGGTTCTCAAGGCCCTTATCTTTGGGAATCCAGAAGGGGAGGGCACTTGATAGGGCAGTAACATCTGCCGCATAATTCCTGAACAACATTTTCCCTCTGAAATACCCCATACTGAGAAAAAAAGGAGACCCCAAAATAGGTGTCAGGTGTGTTTAAAGATAGAGATAACAAAAATGTCAGGGTGCATTTACTTCATTTCTTGTACTGTAGATGAAACGTTTGTCCTATACAAAACTCATTTGTGAAAAAAAACATAAAAATTTAATTTTTCATACCTACAATGTATTAATTCCTGCAAAAAAATAACAGATGAGCTCAAACTACACGTTAAAAAAATGTCAAAATCACACGCACTCTACAGTCAATTCAATAGGCACCAATCAACCTATGAGTTTATATTTAGGAGACATGCAGTAACTGGCACAAGCAGGCAGAACAAGCTTCTCATGGTGCATGTGGATGTGGGATGTGGTACTAGTGGATGTGGGAAGGGAGATTGCTCATGGGCATTGTACATTGTGCATAGCTACCACAAACATGGCAGTTTCCACTTCTCGGTTTTGTCTTTTTGTCCTACAGGTTGACTGACCTCTATCCTTTTTCAAGCCAGTAGCAGCACTCCCATTTCATACACTCTACACATCATCAATCAAAGTGTGCTTTTGCAGGGGAGAGGAGAACGGATCCTCATTCCATCATATGGTAGGCTTGGCAGCACCTAGCACAACGGAAACAGGAAGAATGTATAGGGATATGAATTGTGTGTGCAGTATATGGCAGCAAGATTTGTGTATACAGCATAAGGGTAGATTGTTTGTTTGTATAGTATAGAAATGCAAGCACCCCTGCTGAAAAGAGTTGTCCTACAGAAAGGCAGAAGTAAAATGGAGCATTGAATAGAATTGAAGTGAAATGCAGTTGCGTTGCTTCTTTCGTCACCTGCTCATTAGAATATATCAAAAAGCCAGCTCTATGATTGGCTGAAACTATAGCTTAGTGGTTAGAGCATCACCTTTCAGTGCTGGGGTTTAAAGTTAAAATCCCACCTTGACAACGTCTCTTCAATTTATGAGGCTTTCCTGCTTGTGCTCTTTTTTTACCCTCTTCTAAATGAAAAAAATCAAGTAAAGCCTCATTCACTCAGTTGTGTTTTGGTCAGTATTATACTTCAGTGTTTGCAAGCCAAACTTCAGGAGTGGATCCAAAACAAGGAAGACGTGCAAATCCTTCCACTATGATAGATTTACGCTGACACTGATGTCATCGCTGTGTTTTTGGATCGATCACCCCAATCACCAAGCCTGGCTGCATAGTGGACTACAACTGCTTCATGGGTGGGGTGGACTTATCCCATCAAGTCATTAAGCCCTACGGTGCCATGCGTAAGACCGAAACATGGTACAAGACGCTAAGTCCGCCTCACCCAAACTGCATGGTATGATGCGTTTGTGTTGGCCAGGTATACAGGAAAATGTGACCGATTCATTCGATTCTGGAAGAAGGTTCTCAAGGCCCTTATCTTTGGGTATCCAGAAGGGGAGGGCACTGCATAGGGCAGTCACATCTGCCGCATAATTCCTGAACAACATTTTCCTTCTGAAATACACCATACTGAGAAAAAAAGGAGACTCCAAAATAGGTGTCGTGTGTGTTTAAAGATAGAGATAACAAAATTGTCAGGGTGCATTTACTTTGTTTCTTGTACTGTAGATGAAACGTTTGTCCTATACAAAACTCATTTGTGAAAAAAAGCATAAAAATTTAATTTTTCATACCTACATTGTATTAATTCCTGCAAAAAAATAAGAGATGAGTTCAAACTACACGTTAAAAAAATGTCAAAATCACACGCACTCTACAGTCAATTCAATAGGCACCAATCAACCTATGAGTTTATATTTAGGAGACATGCAGTAACTGGCACAAGCAAGCAGAACAAGCTTCTCATGGTGCATGTGGATGTGGGATGTGGTACTAGTGGATGTGGGAAGGGAGATTGCTCATGGGCATTGTACATTGTGCATAGCTACCACAAACATGGCAGTTTCCACTTCTCGGTTTTGTCTTTTTGTCCTACAGGTTGACTGACCTCTATCCTTTTTCAAGCCAGTAGCAGCACTCCCATTTCATGCACTCTACACATCATCAATCAAGTGTGCTTTTGCAGGGGAGAGGAGATCGGATCCTCATTCCATCATATGGTAGGCTTGGCAGCACCTAGCACAACGGAAACAGGAAGAATGTATAGGGATATGAATTGTGTGTGCAGTATATGGCAGCAAGATTTGTGTATACAGCATAAGGGTAGATTGTTTGTTTGTATAGTATAGAAATGCAAGCACCCCTGCTGAAAAGAGTTGTCCTACAGAAAGGCAGAAGTAAAATGGAGCATTGAATAGAATTGAAGTGAAATGCAGTTGCGTTGCTTCTTTCGTCACCTGCTCATTAGAATATATCAAAAAGCCAGCACTATGATTGGCTGAAACTATAGCTTAGTGGTTAGAGCATCACCTTTCAGTGCTGGGGTTTAAAGTTCAAATCCCACCTTGACTACGTCTCTTCAGATTATGAGGCTTTCCTGCTTGTGCTCTTTTTTTACCCTCTTCTAAATGAAAAAAATCAAGTAAAGCCTCATTCACTCAGTTGTGTTTTGGTCAGTATTATACTTCAGTGTTTTCAAGCCAAACTTCAGGAGTGGATCCAAAACAAGGAAGACGTGCAAATCCTTCCACTATGATAGATTTACGCTGACACTGATGTCATCGCTGTGTTTTTGGATCGATCACCCCAATCACCAAGCCTGGCTGCATAGTGGACTACAACTGCTTCATGGGTGGGGTGGACTTATCCCATCAAGTCATTAAGCCCTACGGTGCCATGCGTAAGACCGAAACATGGTACAAGATGCTAAGTCCGCCTCACCCAAACTGCATGGTATGATGCGTTTGTGTTGGCCAGGTATACAGGAAAATGTGACCGATTCATCCGATTCTGGAAGAAGGTTCTCAAGGCCCTTATCTTTGGGAATCCAGAAGGGGAGGGCACTGCATAGGGCAGTAACATCTGCCGCATAATTCCTGAACAACATTTTCCCTCTGAAATACCCCATACTGAGAAAAAAAGGAGACCCCAAAATAGGTGTCAGGTGTGTTTAAAGATAGAGATAACAAAAATGTCAGGGTGCATTTACTTCATTTCTTGTACTGTAGATGAAAGGTTTGTCCTATACAAAACTCATTTGTGAAAAATGCAGTTGCGTTGCTTCTTTCGCCACCGGCTCATTAGAATATATCAAAAAGCCAGCTCTATGATTGGCTGAAACTATAGTTTAGTGGTTAGAGCATCGCCTTTCAGTGCTGGGGTTTAAAGTTCAAATCCCACCTAGACAACGTCTCTTCAATTTATGAGGCTTTCCTGCTTGTGCTCTTTTTTTACCCTCTTCTAAATGAAAAAAATCAAGTAAAGCCTCATTCACTCAGTTGTGTTTTGGTCAGTATTATACTTCAGTGTTTGCAAGCCAAACTTCAGGAGTGGATCCAAAACAAGGAAGACGTGCAAATCCTTCCACTATGATAGATTTACGCTGACACTGATGTCATCGCTGTGTTTTTGGATCGATCACCCCAATCACCAAGCCTGGCTGCATAGTGGACTACAACTGCTTCATGGGTGGGGTGGACTTATCCCATCAAGTCATTAAGCCCTACGGTGCCATGCGTAAGACCGAAACATGGTACAAGACGCTAAGTCCGCCTCACCCAAACTGCATGGTATGATGCGTTTGTGTTGGCCAGGTATACAGGAAAATGTGACCGATTCATCCGATTCTGGAAGAAGGTTCTCAAGGCCCTTATCTTTGGGAATCCAGAAGGGGAGGGCACTTGATAGGGCAGTAACATCTGCCGCATAATTCCTGAACAACATTTTCCCTCTGAAATACCCCATACTGAGAAAAAAAGGAGACCCCAAAATAGGTGTCAGGTGTGTTTAAAGATAGAGATAACAAAAATGTCAGGGTGCATTTACTTCATTTCTTGTACTGTAGATGAAACGTTTGTCCTATACAAAACTCATTTGTGAAAAAAAACATAAAAATTTAATTTTTCATACCTACAATGTATTAATTCCTGCAAAAAAATAACAGATGAGCTCAAACTACACGTTAAAAAAATTTCAAAATCACACGCACTCTACAGTCAATTCAATAGGCACCAATCAACCTATGAGTTTATATTTAGGAGACATGCAGTAACTGGCACAAGCAGGCAGAACAAGCTTCTCATGGTGCATGTGGATGTGGGATGTGGTACTAGTGGATGTGGGAAGGGAGATTGCTCATGGGCATTGTACATTGTGCATAGCTACCACAAACATGGCAGTTTCCACTTCTCGGTTTTGTCTTTTTGTCCTACAGGTTGACTGACCTCTATCCTTTTTCAAGCCAGTAGCAGCACTCCCATTTCATACACTCTACACATCATCAATCAAAGTGTGCTTTTGCAGGGGAGAGGAGAACGGATCCTCATTCCATCATATGGTAGGCTTGTCAGCACCTAGCACAACGGAAACAGGAAGAATGTATAGGGATATGAATTGTGTGTGCAGTATATGGCAGCAAGATTTGTGTATACAGCATAAGGGTAGATTGTTTGTTTGTATAGTATAGAAATGCAAGCACCCCTGCTGAAAAGAGTTGTCCTACAGAAAGGCAGAAGTAAAATGGAGCATTGAATAGAATTGAAGTGAAATGCAGTTGCGTTGCTTCTTTCGCAACCTGCTCATTAGAATATATCAAAAAGCCAGCTCTATGATTGGCTGAAACTATAGCTTAGTGGTTAGAGTCCCGCCTTTCAGTGCTGGGGTTTAAAGTTCAAATCTCACCTTGACAACGTCTCTTCAATTTATGAGGCTTTCCTGCTTGTGCTCTTTTTTTACCCTCTTCTAAATGAAAAAAATCAAGTAAAGCCTCATTCACTCAGTTGTGTTTTGGTCAGTATTATACTTCAGTGTTTGCAAGCCAAACTTCAGGAGTGGATCCAAAACAAGGAAGACGTGCAAATCCTTCCACTATGATAGATTTACGCTGACACTGATGTCATCGCTGTGTTTTTGGATTGATCACCCCAATCACCAAGCCTGGCTGCATAGTGGACTACAACTGCTTCATGGGTGGGGTGGACTTATCCCATCAAGTCATTAAGCCCTACGGTGCCATGCGTAAGACCGAAACATGGTACAAGACGCTAAGTCCGCCTCACCCAAACTGCATGGTATGATGCGTTTGTGTTGTCCAGGTATACAGGAAAATGTGACCGATTCATTCGATTCTGGAAGAAGGTTCTCAAGGCCCTTATCTTTGGGTATCCAGAAGGGGAGGGCACTGCATAGGGCAGTCACATCTGCCGCATAATTCCTGAACAACATTTTCCTTCTGAAATACACCATACTGAGAAAAAAAGGAGACTCCAAAATAGGTGTCGTGTGTGTTTAAAGATAGAGATAACAAAATTGTCAGGGTGCATTTACTTTGTTTCTTGTACTGTAGATGAAACGTTTGTCCTATACAAAACTCATTTGTGAAAAAAAGCATAAAAATTTAATTTTTCATACCTACATTGTATTAATTCCTGCAAAAAAATAAGAGATGAGTTCAAACTACACGTTAAAAAAATGTCAAAATCACACGCACTCTACAGTCAATTCAATAGGCACCAATCAACCTATGAGTTTATATTTAGGAGACATGCAGTAACTGGCACAAGCAAGCAGAACAAGCTTCTCATGGTGCAGATGTTGACAAAGCAGGATTTCAACCCACAGCACTTCAAGGTGATTCTCTAACAAGTAAACAACCACACCAACCAATCAGAGGCCTTGCTCATCGATATATGCTAATTAGCTGGTGTCTGTCAAAAGGGGCACAAGCAACTTCTTTCCAATAAAATACTCCTAAATATTCTATTCTAGTTTGGACTTTCTATAGGGGTAGGGTTTTCAGCGAGGGTGGGTCATTTAGTAGCCAGGTCCCTTTCCATTGTCTTGCGATAGGCCTCCCACTCTCCCTAAGGTCAAAGTTTCTCTTACTACGGAAAAATAAATAGAGTTGAGGTTTACTAGTCAATGCGGGAAGGGAGATTGCTCATGGGCATTGTACATTGTGCATACCTACCACAAGCATGGCAGTTTCCACTTCTCGGTTTTGTCTTTTTGTCCTACAGGTTGACTGACCTCTATCCTTTTTCAAGCCAGTAGCAGCACTCCCATTTCATACACTCTACACATCATCAATCAAAGTGTGCTTTTGCAGGGGAGAGGAGAACGGATCCTCATTCCATCATATGGTAGGCTTGGCAGCACCTAGCACAACGGAAACAGGAAGAATGTATAGGGATATGAATTGTGTGTGCAGTATATGGCAGCAAGATTTGTGTATACAGCATAAGGGTAGATTGTTTGTTTGTATAGTATAGAAATGCAAGCACCCCTGCTGAAAAGAGTTGTCCTACAGAAAGGCAGAAGTAAAATGGAGCATTGAATAGAATGTAAGTGAAATACAGTTGCGGTGCTTCTTTTGCCACCTGCTCATTAAAATATATCAAAAAGCCAGCTGCGTGATTGGCTGAAACTATAGCTTAGTGGTTAGAGCATCGCCTTTCAGTGCTGGGGTTTAAAGTTCAAATCCCACATTGACAACAACTGTTCAATTTATGAGGCTTGCCTGCTTGTGCTCTTTTTTTACCCTCAACTAAATGAAAAAAATCAAGTAATGCCTAATTCACTCAGTTGTGTTTTAGTCAGTATTATACTTCAGTGTTTGCAAGCCAAACTTCAGGAGTGGATCCAAAACAAGGAAGACGTGCAAATCCTTCCACTATGATAGATTTACGCTGACACTGATGTCATCGCTGTGTTTTTGGATCGATCACCCCAATCACCAAGCCTGTCTGCATAGTGGACTACAACTGCTTCATGGGTGGGGTGGACTTATCCCATCAAGTCATTAAGCCCTACGGTGCCATGCGTAAGACCGAAACATGGTACAAGACGCTAAGTCCGCCTCACCCAAACTGCATGGTATGATGCGTTTGTGTTGGCCAGGTATACAGGAAAATGTGACCGATTCATCCGATTCTGGAAGAAGGTTCTCAAGGCCCTTATCTTTGAGTATCCAGAAGGGGAGGGCACTGCATAGGGCAGTCACATCTGCCGCATAATTCCTGAACAACATTTTCCTTCTGAAATACACCATACTGAGAAAAAAAGGAGACTCCAAAATAGGTGTCGTGTGTGTTTAAAGATAGAGATAACAAAATTGTCAGGGTGCATTTACTTCGTTTCTTGTACTGTAGATGAAACGTTTGTCCTATACAAAACTCATTTGTGAAAAAAACCATAAAAATTAAATTTTTCATACCTACAATGTATTAATTCCTGCAAAAAAATAAGAGATGATTTCAAACTACTCGTTAAAAAAATGTCAAAATCACACGCACTCTACAGTCAATTCAATAGGCACCAATCAACCTATGAGTTTATATTTAGGAGACATGCAGTAACTGGCACAAGCAAGCAGAACAAGCTTCTCATGGTGCATGTGGATGTGGGATGTGGTACTAGTGGATGTGGGAAGGGAGATTGCTCATGGGCATTGTACATTGTGCATAGCTACCACAAACATGGCAGTTTCCACTTCTCGGTTTTGTCTTTTTGTCCTACAGGTTGACTGACCTCTATCCTTTTTCAAGCCAGTAGCAGCACTCCCATTTCATACACTCTACACATCATCAATCAAAGTGTGCTTTTGCAGGGGAGAGGAGAACGGATCCTCATTCCATCATATGGTAGGCTTGGCAGCACCTAGCACAACGGAAACAGGAAGAATGTATAGGGATATGAATTGTGTGTGCAGTATATGGCAGCAAGATTTGTGTATACAGCATAAGGGTAGATTGTTTGTTTGTATAGTATAGAAATGCAAGCACCCCTGCTGAAAAGAGTTGTCCTACAGAAAGGCAGAAGTAAAATGGAGCATTGAATAGAATGTAAGTGAAATACAGTTGCGGTGCTTCTTTTGCCACCTGCTCATTAAAATATATCAAAAAGCCAGTTGCGTGATTGGCTGAAACTATAGCTTAGTGGTTAGAGCATCACCTTTCAGTGCTGGGGTTTAAAGTTCAAATCCCACATTGACAACAACTGTTCAATTTATGAGGCTTGCCTGCTTGTGATCTTTTTTTACCCTCTTCTAAATGAAAAAAAATCAAGTAAAGCCTCATTCACTCAGTTGTGTTTTGGTCAGTATTATACTTCAGTGTTTGCAAGCCAAACTTCAGGAGTGGATCCAAAACAAGGAAGACGTGCAAATCCTTCCACTATGATAGATTTACGCTGACACTGATGTCATCGCTGTGTTTTTGGATCGATCACCCCAATCACCAAGCCTGGCTGCATAGTGGACTACAACTGCTTCATGGGTGGGGTGGACTTATCCCATCAAGTCATTAAGCCCTACGGTGCCATGCGTAAGACCGAAACATGGTACAAGACGCTAAGTCCGCCTCACCCAAACTGCATGGTATGATGCGTTTGTGTTGGCCAGGTATACAGGAAAATGTGACCGATTCATCCCATTCTGGAAGAAGGTTCTCAAGGCCCTTATCTTTGGGAATCCAGAAGGGGAGGGCACTGCATAGGGCAATAACATCTGCCGCATAATTCCTGAACAACATTTTCCCTCTGAAATACCCCATACTGAGAAAAAAAGGAGACTCCAAAATAGGTGTCGTGTGTGTTTAAAGATAGAGATAACAAAAATGTCAGGGTGCATTTACTTCATTTCTTGTACTGTAGATGAAACGTTTGTCCTATACAAAACTCATTTGTGAAAAAAAACATAAAAATTTAATTTTTCATACCTACAATGTATTAATTCCTGCAAAAAAATAACAGATGAGCTCAAACTACACGTTAAAAAAATGTCAAAATCACACGCACTCTACAGTCAATTCAATAGGCACCAATCAACCTATGAGTTTATATTTAGGAGACATGCAGTAACTGGCACAAGCAGGCAGAACAAGCTTCTCATGGTGCATGTGGATGTGGGATGTGGTACTAGTGGATGTTGGAAGGGAGATTGCTCATGGGCATTGTACATTGTGCATAGCTACCACAAACATGGCAGTTTCCACTTCTCGGTTTTGTCTTTTTGTCCTACAGGTTGACTGACCTCTATCCTTTTTCAAGCCAGTAGCAGCACTCCCATTTCATACACTCTACACATCATCAATCAAAGTGTGCTTTTGCAGGGGAGAGGAGAACGGATCCTCATTCCATCATATGGTAGGCTTGGCAGCACCTAGCACAACGGAAACAGGAAGAATGTATAGGGATATGAATTGTGTGTGCAGTATATGGCAGCAAGATTTGTGTATACAGCATAAGGGTAGATTGTTTGTTTGTATAGTATAGAAATGCAAGCACCCCTGCTGAAAAGAGTTGTCCTACAGAAAGGCAGAAGTAAAATGGAGCATTGAATAGAATGTAAGTGAAATACAGTTGCGGTGCTTCTTTCGCCACCTGCTCATTAGAATATATCAAAAAGCCAGATCTGTGATTGGCTGAAACTATAGCTTAGTGGTTAGAGCATCGCCTTTCAGTGCTGGGGTTTAAAGTTCAAATCTCACCTTGACAACGTCTCTTCAATTTATGAGGCTTTCCTGCTTGTCCTCTTTTTTTACCCTCTTCTAAATGAAAAAAATCAAGTAAAGCCTCATTCACTCAGTTGTGTTTTGGTCAGTATTATACTTCAGTGTTTGCAAGCCAAACTTCAGGAGTGGATCCAAAACAAGGAAGACCTGCAAATCCTTCCACTATGATAGATTTACGCTGACACTGATGTCATCGCTGTGTTTTTGGATCGATCACCCCAATCACCAAGCCTGGCTGCATAGTGGACTACAACTGCTTCATGGGTGGGGTGGACTTATCCCATCAAGTCATTAAGCCCTACGGTGCCATGCGTAAGACCGAAACATGGTACAAGACGCTAAGTCCGCCTCACCCAAACTGCATGGTATGATGCGTTTGTGTTGGCCAGGTATACAGGAAAATGTGACCGATTCATTCGATTCTGGAAGAAGGTTCTCAAGGCCCTTATCTTTGGGTATACAGAAGGGGAGGGCACTGCATAGGGCAGTCACATCTGCCGCATAATTCCTGAACAACATTTTCCTTCTGAAATACACCATACTGAGAAAAAAAGGAGACTCCAAAATAGGTGTCGTGTGTGTTTAAAGATAGCGATAACAAAATTGTCAGGGTGCATTTACTTTGTTTCTTGTACTGTAGATGAAACGTTTGTCCTATACAAAACTCATTTGTGAAAAAAACCATAAAAATTTAATTTTTCATACCTACATTGTATTAATTCCTGCAAAAAAATAAGAGATGAGTTCAAACTACACGTTAAAAAAATGTCAAAATCACACGCACTCTACAGTCAATTCAATAGGCACCAATCAACCTATGAGTTTATATTTAGGAGACATGCAGTAACTGGCACAAGCAAGCAGAACAAGCTTCTCATGGTGCAGATGTTGACAAAGCAGGATTTCAACCCACAGCACTTCAAGGTGATTCTCTAACAAGTAAACAACCACACCAACCAATCAGAGGCCTTGCTCATCGATATATGCTAATGAGCTGGTGTCTGTCAAAAGGGGCACAAGCAACTTCTTTCCAATAAAATACTCCTAAATATTCTATTCTAGTTTGGACTTTCTATAGGGGTAGGGTTTTCAGCGAGGGTGGGTCATTTAGTAGCCAGGTCCCTTACCATTGTCTTGCGATAGGCCTCCCACTCTCCCTAAGGTCAAAGTTTCTCTTACTACGGACAAATAAATAGAGTTGAGGTTTACTAGTCAATGCGGGAAGGGAGATTGCTCATGGGCATTGTACATTGTGCATAGCTACCACAAACATGGCAGTTTCCACTTCTCGGTTTTGTCTTTTTGTCCTACAGGTTGACTGACCTCTATCCTTTTTCAAGCCAGTAGCAGCACTCCCATTTCATACACTCTACACATCATCAATCAAAGTGTGCTTTTGCAGGGGAGAGGAGAACGGATCCTCATTCCATCATATGGTAGGCTTGGCAGCACCTAGCACAACGGAAACAGGAAGAATGTATAGGGATATGAATTGTGTGTGCAGTATATGGCAGCAAGATTTGTGTATACAGCATAAGGGTAGATTGTTTGTTTGTATAGTATAGAAATGCAAGCACCCCTGCTGAAAAGAGTTGTCCTACAGAAAGGCAGAAGTAAAATGGAGCATTGAATAGAATGTAAGTGAAACACAGTTGCGGTGCTTCTTTCGCCACCTGCTCATTAGAATATATCAAAAAGCCAGATCTGTGATTGGCTGTAACTATAGCTTAGTGGTTAGAGCATCGCCTTTCAGTGCTGGGGTTTAAAGTTCAAATCCCACCTTGACAACGTCTCTTCAATTTATGAGGCTTTCCTGCTTGTGCTCTTTTTTTACCCTCAACTAAATGAAAAAAATCAAGTAAAGCCTCATTCACTCAGTTGTGTTTTGGTCAGTATTATACTTCAGTGTTTGCAAGCCAAACTTCAGGAGTGGATCCAAAACAAGGAAGACGTGCAAATCCTTCCACTATGATAGATTTACGCTGACACTGATGTCATCGCTGTGTTTTTGGATCGATCACCCCAATCACCAAGCCTGGCTGCATAGTGGACTACAACTGCTTCATGGGTGGGGTGGACTTATCCCATCAAGTCATTAAGCCCTACGGTGCCATGCGTAAGACCGAAACATGGTACAAGACGCTAAGTCCGCCTCACCCAAACTGCATGGTATGATGCGTTTGTGTTGGCCAGGTATACAGGAAAATGTGACCGATTCATCCGATTCTGGAAGAAGGTTCTCAAGGCCCTTATCTTTGGGTATCCAGAAGGGGAGGGCACTGCATAGGGCAGTCACATCTGCCGCATAATTCCTGAACAACATTTTCCTTCTGAAATACACCATACTGAGAAAAAAAGGAGACTCCAAAATAGGTGTCGTGTGTGTTTAAAGATAGAGATAACAAAATTGGCAGGGTGCATTTACTTCGTTTCTTGTACTGTAGATGAAACGTTTGTCCTATACAAAACTCATTTGTGAAAAAAACAATAAAAATTAAATTTTTCATACCTACAATGTATTAATTCCTGCAAAAAAATAAGAGATGATTTCAAACTACTCATTAAAAAAATGTCAAAATCACACGCACTCTACAGTCAATTCAATAGGCACCAATCAACCTATGAGTTTATATTTAGGAGACATGCAGTAACTGGCACAAGCAAGCAGAACAAGCTTCTCATGGTGCATGTGGATGTGGGATGTGGTACTAGTGGATGTGGGAAGGGAGATTGCTCATGGGCATTGTACATTGTGCATAGCTACCACAAACATGGCAGTTTCCACTTCTCGGTTTTGTCTTTTTGTCCTACAGGTTGACTGACCTCTATCCTTTTTCAAGCCAGTAGCAGCACTCCCATTTCATACACTCTACACATCATCAATCAAAGTGTGCTTTTGCAGGGGAGAGGAGAACGGATCCTCATTCCATCATATGGTAGGCTTGGCAGCACCTAGCACAACGGAAACAGGAAGAATGTATAGGGATATGAATTGTGTGTGCAGTATATGGCAGCAAGATTTGTGTATACAGCATAAGGGTAGATTGTTTGTTTGTATAGTATAGAAATGCAAGCACCCCTGCTGAAGAAAAGAGTTGTCCTACAGAAAGCCAGAATTAAAATGGAGCATTGAATAGAATTGAAGTGAAATGCAGTTGCGTTGCTTCTTTCGCCACCTGCTCATTAGAATATATCGAAAAGCCAGCTCTATGATTGGCTGAAACTATAGCTTAGTGGTTAGAGCATCGCCTTTCAGTGCTGGGGTTTAAAGTTCAAATCCCACCTTGACAACGTCTCTTCAATTTATGAGGCTTTCCTGCTTGTGATCTTTTTTTACCCTCTTCTAAATGAAAAAAATCAAGTAAAGCCTCATTCACTCAGTTGTGTTTTGGTCAGTATTATACTTCAGTGTTTGCAAGCCAAACTTCAGGAGTGGATCCAAAACAAGGAAGACGTGCAAATCCTTCCACTATGATAGATTTACGCTGACACTGATGTCATCGCTGTGTTTTTGGATCGATCACCCCAATCACCAAGCCTGGCTGCATAGTGGACTACAACTGCTTCATGGGTGGGGTGGACTTATCCCATCAAGTCATTAAGCCCTACGGTGCCATGCGTAAGACCGAAACATGGTACAAAACGCTAAGTCCGCCTCACCCAAACTGCATGGTATGATGCGTTTGTGTTGGCCAGGTATACAGGAAAATATGACCGATTCATTCGATTCTGGAAGAAGGTTCTCAAGGCCCTTATCTTTGGGTATACAGAAGGGGAGGGCACTGCATAGGGCAGTCACATCTGCCGCATAATTCCTGAACAACATTTTCCTTCTGAAATACACCATACTGAGAAAAAAAGGAGACTCCAAAATAGGTGTCGTGTGTGTTTAAAGATAGAGATAACAAAATTGTCAGGGTGCATTTACTTTGTTTCTTGTACTGTAGATGAAACGTTTGTCCTATACAAAACTCATTTGTGAAAAAAACCATAAAAATTTAATTTTTCATACCTACATTGTATTAATTCCTGCAAAAAAATAAGAGATGAGTTCAAACTACACGTTAAAAAAATGTCAAAATCACACGCACTCTACAGTCAATTCAATAGGCACCAATCAACCTATGAGTTTATATTTAGGAGACATGCAGTAACTGGCACAAGCAAGCAGAACAAGCTTCTCATGGTGCAGATGTTGACAAAGCAGGATTTCAACCCACAGCACTTCAAGGTGATTCTCTAACAAGTAAACAACCACACCAACCAATCAGAGGCCTTGCTCATCGATATATGCTAATGAGCTGGTGTCTGTCAAAAGGGGCACAAGCAACTTCTTTCCAATAAAATACTCCTAAATATTCTATTCTAGTTTGAACTTTCTATAGGGGTAGGGTTTTCAGCGAGGGTGGGTCATTTAGTAGCCAGGTCCCTTTCCATTGTCTTGCGATAGGCCTCCCACTCTCCCTAAGGTCAAAGTTTCTCTTACTACGGACATATAAATAGAGTTGAGGTTTACTAGTCAATGTGGGAAGGGAGATTGCTCATGGGCATTGTACATTGTGCATAGCTACCACAAACATGGCAGTTTCCACTTCTCGGTTTTGTCTTTTTGTCCTACAGGTTGACTGACCTCTATCCTTTTTCAAGCCAGTAGCAGCACTCCCATTTCATACACTCTACACATCATCAATCAAAGTGTGCTTTTGCAGGGGAGAGGAGAACGGATCCTCATTCCATCATATGGTAGGCTTGGCAGCACCTAGCACAACGGAAACAGGAAGAATGTATAGGGATATGAATTGTGTGTGCAGTATATGGCAGCAAGATTTGTGTATACAGCATAAGGGTAGATTGTTTGTTTGTATAGTATAGAAATGCAAGCACCCCTGCTGAAAAGAGTTGTCCTACAGAAAGGCAGAAGTAAAATGGAGCATTGAATAGAATGTAAGTGAAACACAGTTGCGGTGCTTCTTTCGCCACCTGCTCATTAGAATATATCAAAAAGCCAGATCTGTGATTGGCTGTAACTATAGCTTAGTGGTTAGAGCATCGCCTTTCAGTGCTGGGGTTTAAAGTTCAAATCCCACCTTGACAACGTCTCTTCAATTTATGAGGCTTTCCTGCTTGTGCTCTTTTTTTACCCTCAACTAAATGAAAAAAATCAAGTAAAGCCTCATTCACTCAGTTGTGTTTTGGTCAGTATTATACTTCAGTGTTTGCAAGCCAAACTTCAGGAGTGGATCCAAAACAAGGAAGACGTGCAAATCCTTCCACTATGATAGATTTACGCTGACACTGATGTCATCGCTGTGTTTTTGGATCGATCACCCCAATCACCAAGCCTGGCTGCATAGTGGACTACAACTGCTTCATGGGTGGGGTGGACTTATCCCATCAAGTCATTAAGCCCTACGGTGCCATGCGTAAGACCGAAACATGGTACAAGACGCTAAGTCCGCCTCACCCAAACTGCATGGTATGATGCGTTTGTGTTGGCCAGGTATACAGGAAAATGTGACCGATTCATCCGATTCTGGAAGAAGGTTCTCAAGGCCCTTATCTTTGGGTATCCAGAAGGGGAGGGCACTGCATAGGGCAGTCACATCTGCCGCATAATTCCTGAACAACATTTTCCTTCTGAAATACACCATACTGAGAAAAAAAGGAGACTCCAAAATAGGTGTCGTGTGTGTTTAAAGATAGAGATAACAAAATTGGCAGGGTGCATTTACTTCGTTTCTTGTACTGTAGATGAAACGTTTGTCCTATACAAAACTCATTTGTGAAAAAAACAATAAAAATTAAATTTTTCATACCTACAATGTATTAATTCCTGCAAAAAAATAAGAGATGATTTCAAACTACTCATTAAAAAAATGTCAAAATCACACGCACTCTACAGTCAATTCAATAGGCACCAATCAACCTATGAGTTTATATTTAGGAGACATGCAGTAACTGGCACAAGCAAGCAGAACAAGCTTCTCATGGTGCATGTGGATGTGGGATGTGGTACTAGTGGATGTGGGAAGGGAGATTGCTCATGGGCATTGTACATTGTGCATAGCTACCACAAACATGGCAGTTTCCACTTCTCGGTTTTGTCTTTTTGTCCTACAGGTTGACTGACCTCTATCCTTTTTCAAGCCAGTAGCAGCACTCCCATTTCATACACTCTACACATCATCAATCAAAGTGTGCTTTTGCAGGGGAGAGGAGAACGGATCCTCATTCCATCATATGGTAGGCTTGGCAGCACCTAGCACAACGGAAACAGGAAGAATGTATAGGGATATGAATTGTGTGTGCAGTATATGGCAGCAAGATTTGTGTATACAGCATAAGGGTAGATTGTTTGTTTGTATAGTATAGAAATGCAAGCACCCCTGCTGAAGAAAAGAGTTGTCCTACAGAAAGCCAGAATTAAAATGGAGCATTGAATAGAATTGAAGTGAAATGCAGTTGCGTTGCTTCTTTCGCCACCTGCTCATTAGAATATATCGAAAAGCCAGCTCTATGATTGGCTGAAACTATAGCTTAGTGGTTAGAGCATCGCCTTTCAGTGCTGGGGTTTAAAGTTCAAATCCCACCTTGACAACGTCTCTTCAATTTATGAGGCTTTCCTGCTTGTGATCTTTTTTTACCCTCTTCTAAATGAAAAAAATCAAGTAAAGCCTCATTCACTCAGTTGTGTTTTGGTCAGTATTATACTTCAGTGTTTGCAAGCCAAACTTCAGGAGTGGATCCAAAACAAGGAAGACGTGCAAATCCTTCCACTATGATAGATTTACGCTGACACTGATGTCATCGCTGTGTTTTTGGATCGATCACCCCAATCACCAAGCCTGGCTGCATAGTGGACTACAACTGCTTCATGGGTGGGGTGGACTTATCCCATCAAGTCATTAAGCCCTACGGTGCCATGCGTAAGACCGAAACATGGTACAAGACGCTAAGTCCGCCTCACCCAAACTGCATGGTATGATGCGTTTGTGTTGGCCAGGTATACAGGAAAATATGACCGATTCATTCGATTCTGGAAGAAGGTTCTCAAGGCCCTTATCTTTGGGTATACAGAAGGGGAGGGCACTGCATAGGGCAGTCACATCTGCCGCATAATTCCTGAACAACATTTTCCTTCTGAAATACACCATACTGAGAAAAAAAGGAGACTCCAAAATAGGTGTCGTGTGTGTTTAAAGATAGAGATAACAAAATTGTCAGGGTGCATTTACTTTGTTTCTTGTACTGTAGATGAAACGTTTGTCCTATACAAAACTCATTTGTGAAAAAAACCATAAAAATTTAATTTTTCATACCTACATTGTATTAATTCCTGCAAAAAAATAAGAGATGAGTTCAAACTACACGTTAAAAAAATGTCAAAATCACACGCACTCTACAGTCAATTCAATAGGCACCAATCAACCTATGAGTTTATATTTAGGAGACATGCAGTAACTGGCACAAGCAAGCAGAACAAGCTTCTCATGGTGCAGATGTTGACAAAGCAGGATTTCAACCCACAGCACTTCAAGGTGATTCTCTAACAAGTAAACAACCACACCAACCAATCAGAGGCCTTGCTCATCGATATATGCTAATGAGCTGGTGTCTGTCAAAAGGGGCACAAGCAACTTCTTTCCAATAAAATACTCCTAAATATTCTATTCTAGTTTGGACTTTCTATAGGGGTAGGGTTTTCAGCGAGGGTGGGTCATTTAGTAGCCAGGTCCCTTTCCATTGTCTTGCGATAGGCCTCCCACTCTCCCTAAGGTCAAAGTTTCTCTTACTACGGACATATAAATAGAGTTGAGGTTTACTAGTCAATGTGGGAAGGGAGATTGCTCATGGGCATTGTACATTGTGCATAGCTACCACAAACATGGCAGTTTCCACTTCTCGGTTTTGTCTTTTTGTCCTACAGGTTGACTGACCTCTATCCTTTTTCAAGCCAGTAGCAGCACTCCCATTTCATACACTCTACACATCATCAATCAAAGTGTGCTTTTGCAGGGGAGAGGAGAACGGATCCTCATTCCATCATATGGTAGGCTTGGCAGCACCTAGCACAACGGAAACAGGAAGAATGTATAGGGATATGAATTGTGTGTGCAGTATATGGCAGCAAGATTTGTGTATACAGCATAAGGGTAGATTGTTTGTTTGTATAGTATAGAAATGCAAGCACCCCTGCTGAAGAAAAGAGTTGTCCTACAGAAAGCCAGAATTAAAATGGAGCATTGAATAGAATTGAAGTGAAATGCAGTTGCGTTGCTTCTTTCGCCACCTGCTCATTAGAATATATCGAAAAGCCAGCTCTATGATTGGCTGAAACTATAGCTTAGTGGTTAGAGCATCGCCTTTCAGTGCTGGGGTTTAAAGTTCAAATCCCACCTTGACAACGTCTCTTCAATTTATGAGGCTTTCCTGCTTGTTATCTTTTTTTACCCTCTTCTAAATGAAAAAAATCAAGTAAAGCCTCATTCACTCAGTTGTGTTTTGGTCAGTATTATACTTCAGTGTTTGCAAGCCAAACTTCAGGAGTGGATCCAAAACAAGGAAGACGTGCAAATCCTTCCACTATGATAGATTTACGCTGACACTGATGTCATCGCTGTGTTTTTGGATCGATCACCCCAATCACCAAGCCTGGCTGCATAGTGGACTACAACTGCTTCATGGGTGGGGTGGACTTATCCCATCAAGTCATTAAGCCCTACGGTGCCATGCGTAAGACCGAAACATGGTACAAGACGCTAAGTCCGCCTCACCCAAACTGCATGGTATGATGCGTTTGTGTTGGCCAGGTATACAGGAAAATGTGACCGATTCATCCGATTCTGGAAAAAGGTTCTCAAGGCCCTTATCTTTGGGTATCCAGAAGGGGAGGGCACTGCATAGGGCAGTCACATCTGCCGCATAATTCCTGAACAACATTTTCCTTCTGAAATACACCATACTGAGAAAAAAAGGAGACTCCAAAATAGGTGTCGTGTGTGTTTAAAGATAGAGATAACAAAATTGTCAGGGTGCATTTACTTCGTTTCTTGTACTGTAGATGAAACGTTTGTCCTATACAAAACTCATTTGTGAAAAAAACCATAAAAATTTAATTTTTCATACCTACATTGTATTAATTCCTGCAAAAAAATAAGAGATGAGTTCAAACTACACGTTAAAAAAATGTCAAAATCACACGCACTCTACAGTCAATTCAATAGGCACCAATCAACCTATGAGTTTATATTTAGGAGACATGCAGTAACTGGCACAAGCAAGCAGAACAAGCTTCTCATGGTGCATGTGGATGTGGGATGTGGTTCTAGTGGATGTGGGAAGGGAGATTGCTCATGGGCATTGTACATTGTGCATAGCTACCACAAACATGGCAGTTTCCACTTCTCGGTTTTGTCTTTTTGTCCTACAGGTTGACTGACCTCTATCCTTTTTCAAGCCAGTAGCAGCACTCCCATTTCATACACTCTACACTTCATCAATCAAAGTGTGCTTTTGCAGGGGAGAGGAGAACGGATCCTCATTCCATCATATGGTAGGCTTGGCAGCACCTAGCACAACGGAAACAGGAAGAATGTATAGGGATATGAATTGTGTGTGCAGTATATGGCAGCAAGATTTGTGTATACAGCATAAGGGTAGATTGTTTGTTTGTATAGTATAGAAATGCAAGCACCCCTGCTGAAAAGAGTTGTCCTACAGAAAGCCAGAAGTAAAACGGAGCATTGAATAGAATTGAAGTGAAATGCAGTTGCGTTGCTTCTTTCGCCACCTGCTCATTAGAATATATCAAAAAGCCAGCTCTATGATTGGCTGAAACTATAGCTTAGTGGTTAGAGCATCGCCTTTCAGTGCTGGGGTTTAAAGTTCAAATCCCACCTTGACAACGTCTCTTCAATTTATGAGGCTTTCCTGCTTGTGCTCTTTTTTTACCCTCTTCTAAATGAAAAAAATCAAGTAAAGCCTCATTCACTCAGTTGTGTTTTGGTCAGTATTATACTTCAGTGTTTGCAAGCCAAACTTCAGGAGTGGATCCAAAACAAGGAAGACGTGCAAATCCTTCCACTATGATAGATTTACGCTGACACTGATGTCATCGCTGTGTTTTTGGATCGATCACCCCAATCACCAAGCCTGGCTGCATAGTGGACTACAACTGCTTCATGGGTGGGGTGGACTTATCCCATCAAGTCATTAAGCCCTACGGTGCCATGCGTAAGACCGAAACATGGTACAAGACGCTAAGTCCGCCTCACCCAAACTGCATGGTATGATGCGTTTGTGTTGGCCAGGTATACAGGAAAATGTGACCGATTCATCCGATTCTGGAAGAAGGTTCTCAAGGCCCTTATCTTTGGGTGTCCAGAAGGGGAGGGCACTGCATAGGGCAGTCACATCTGCCGCATAATTCCTGAACAACATTTTCCTTCTGAAATACACCATACTGAGAAAAAAAGGAGACTCCAAAATAGGTGTCGTGTGTGTTTAAAGATAGAGATAACAAAATTGTCAGGGTGCATTTACTTCGTTTCTTGTACTGTAGATGAAACGTTTGTCCTATACAAAACTCATTTGTGAAAAAAACCATAAAAATTAAATTTTTCATACCTACAATGTATTAATTCCTGCAAAAAAATAAGAGATGATTTCAAACTACTCGTTAAAAAAATGTCAAAATCACACGCACTCTACAGTCAATTCAATAGGCACCAATCAACCTATGAGTTTATATCGCTTCTCGGCCTTTTGGCTAAGATCAAGTGTAGTATCTGTTCTTATCAGTCCTTGTAAGGATAGATAGCTCGGAGAACCACTGGGGGCTATAAACACTAGCTTAGCGATCCAAGAGCGTTCCAGACGAAGCCGGCGACGAACTGCGGAGAAGAACCAGCGAAGACGACGATCCAGAAGGGAGAAGCCGCCATCGGGGAAGAAGCTCCGGGAGATCGCTGCCGGGAAGAAGGAGAACTGCGACAGAGACCTTCGGAGAAGAGCCGCTGCTGAAGGGGATCTTTGAAGAAGCTCGGCCGCAGAAGAAGCTCGACGAGGAACCGCTGCGGAAGAAATTTCGTGGAAGAACCTCGGCCAGCAAGGAGAAGATTTGCATAGCTCCGCCCCCTTCGGGAAAGAGCTATCGAAGATCCTCCCCAAGCGACAGGAACAGCTGGAAGAAGCCATGGCCTCAACCAGCAACCCTGCCACCCAGAAGGAGAAGGCTGATGGACCAGGTGAGCCGGCCCAGGCCAGGACATCTCCTCCTGAAGCCTCCTCAAGCGGACAGGCCACCAGGAAGCCGAACCAGGCTGCTCCAACCCTGGAGCCCTGGATGAAGCAGACGGTGGCCCTGAAGCTGAAGGAGGTGGACGGGAGAGTGCCGGACATGACGGAAGAAGTGTTCTGCCAGAAGATGCTCCTGGACCAGGGCTTCGCTAAGCCGGAGACCATCAGCATCCAGGCCTTCATGACCGGGATGTTCTTCGTGACCTTCGCTTCGATCAACATCTGCAGAAGGTACTGGGAGATGGTGAAAGCGGCGAGGCCTGAATCCCCTTTCTCTCGCTTTGTGGGCAACTGCCCTGTCCAAAGAGAGGAAAGGCGGGTGACGGTCTCAATGCGGAACCCACACACCCCCGGCAAAGACATCACCACGCTCCTGAAGCGGTTCTGCACAGTGGTGAGGGAACCCACCCACATCCTGAACGGACTCGGCTTCTGGACTGGCAAGTGGTCGGTAATCGTCCGACTCAACAAGGATTCAAGTGCGGAAGACGGCCTCCAGCACCTGCCCCAGTCATTCTCGCTGGGCAACTCCTACGGCCTCATCTACTACCCGGACATGCCGCAGATCTGCAGGAGATGCAGCAAGAAGGGTCATTCGATGAAGGACTGCAAGGAGGACGCCTGCAAGAACTGCCGGGTAACAGGACACGAGACCAAAGACTGCCCGAAACGGACAATGTGCAACCTCTGCGGACAAGCAGCCCACTCTTACAAGGACTGCCCGAAGAGGGATCGATCCTGGGCAACTGTAGCAGCGAAAGCTCCAGCCAGAGGGAACCCCGCCCCAGCCAGAGCTCCAGCGGCACAGAAGATCGGGAAAAAGAAGGATGGTAAGAAGACGACAGTCCCTCCCCCCCCTCTCCCGGCCCTCCCTCGCCCTACCCTTCCCACCCTCCCTCGCCCGGCCCTCCCCACCCCCCCGTCCCCAACCCCTGTCACCCCCACTGAGGCTCTCACCTTCTCCTACCCACCCATCTCAGTGGTCCTGTCACCTGCACCTCTCCCAACCCAGCCTCCCTTCTCCCCAGCTCCAGCAGCACTAACATCTTCCTCTCCAGCTGCTGGAGTCCTCTCCCTGGAGGATTTTCCCCCTCTTGTCTCCTCAGGTGCCATCCAGAGGAAGAGAAAGGTGAGGGACAGCCCAGCGGCTGAGTCCTCAAAGCGACAAGTCGTGGAAATCTGCGAAGATTCCCTTGCGCAGCAGGAGGAAATGGAGCAGATGGTGGAGGAACTCGTGTCTGAACCTGAGGTCATCGACTTCACAACAGACATCCAGGTGGCTACAATCCTGGAACAATTTTTGTCAGAGGGCCTGCTGGATCTTTCGGACCCGCCAGGCGAGGAGGATCCGCCCGACCGGACTGGTAACTAAGGTGTATCGTTTGCACTAACCTTCTTTATTCTCCCCCATGGCTGCTAAACTTGACATCTTTAGCCTCAATGTGAGGAGTGTTAGAGATAGGACTAGATGTCAGATGGTGCTAACTTTTCTTTCCAAGCAGTCGAGTGATATATTTATGCTGCAGGAATGTACTCTCCCCTCTTCCAGGTCATATCATCACCTGGCCAGGCAGTGGACCCATGGCCCGTCCTACTGGTCTGGTGGGGGCGACTGTAAGTCTGCAGGGGTTGCCATCCTGATTAGGGGAAGCGTATTTACTGTTGACTCTGTCCAGGAGCTCGTCTGCGGCCGCTTGTTGGTCGTAGACGGTTCCTGGGCGGGAGAGCCGATTAGGCTCATCAACGTGTACGCTCCCCCTATGAAGGCTGAGCGCCTGGAACTATTCCAGACCCTGCGGACCCAGCTCGCCACCACTAGGGCAGTGGTGATGGCCGGGGACTTCAACTGCCCCATCGAAGAGGATGGACGAAGTTCCGGCACTTCAATCAAGCTGGATGTCAGTTCCAAACTGCTTATCGAGATGGTAACCGAAGCATCCTTGCAGGACGTTGTGGGCTCCATGGGGATCGGCTCTGTGAACTATTCATGGAGCCGACCCGATGGCTCACTTCGTTCTCGGATTGACTTTGTGTTCACCTCCCGGGCAGTCAAGCAGCATGGGCACTCCATGATCCCCTGCTTCTTCTCTGACCACAGGGCCATTCTCTTCCAGGGTGCCATCGGCCACGGTTTTCCTCCCGGCCCTGGCTCCTGGAAGCTGAATTGTGCCCTGCTGGAAAGAGAGGAGGTACTGGCGGAACTTAGAGACGCCTATATTGTTTGGAGGAATGATAAAGTTTTCTTTGACAAAACCTGTGACTGGTGGGAATATGTTAAAGTTGAATTTCGTTGTTTCTTTCAGGCAAAAAGTCGTCAACAGGCGTGTGAGAGGAAGAGAGACTTCAGAGAGATGCAGCGTCAGCTGCGATCCCTGCAAGACCTCCTTCAATGCGGCTGGGACGTCAGGAAGGAGCTGGAGGAAGCCAAAAAGGGCCTGAAAAGGCACTTTGAGGAGGAATCCAAGCGAATTATCTTTCGTTCCAAGGTGGAGAACCTGGAGAAGGGTGAGAAATGTAACTCGTTCTTTTTCAGGAAACTCCATGCCGGCCACACGCCCCTGAAGGAACTCCGAGATGAGACCGGAAACATGCATTCTGGGAAGAAGGAGGTGATGGGAGTCGTCACAGACTACTACCGAAGCCTCTACTCCCGGAAAACCACTGACCCCGAAGCCGCCGATAAATTCCTGTCAGGTATCACTAATCATCTTGATCCTGCAGGTACGGAGGCTATGGACGTACCCCTGACGGTGGAGGAACTGCTCTCTGCCGCTAAATCCTTCAGACCCGGCAGGACCCCGGGCAGTGATGGTCTCCCAGCAGAGCTCTATGTAGCGCTGGGGGACTTGATCTGTCCGGACCTGCTGGAGCTCTATGAGGAGATGGTGGTGGAGGGTAGAATGCCACCGTCCTTGAGAGAAGGCATGATCACGATCTTGTATAAGCGGAAGGGGGAGAGATGTGACCTGAAAAACTGGCGTCCCATCTCTCTCCTGAACGTGGACTACAAGATCCTCGCCAAAGTATTGACCAACAGACTGAAGGTTGTCATCGGACAGATCATCGGATCGGACCAAACCTGCGGCATTCCTGGCCGTAGGGTGGCCGACAGTCTTGCCCTGGTGAGGGACACGGTGCATTACATGCAAAGCCGCCGTACACACGCGGCCCTGGTCAGTCTGGATCAGGAGAAGGCTTTTGACCGGGTCTCTCACGAATTCATGGGTAAGGCTCTGCGTAGGCTGCGGCTTGGCAGGTTGTTCTGTTTGTATGTTAACCTGATGTATTGCGACATTTACAGCTCGGTGCTGGTGAACGGCTGGAAGACTGACCCCTTTCCTGTATCATCGGGGGTTAGACAAGGCTGTCCTCTTTCACCTCTCCTTTTTGTTTGTGTTATAGAGCTCTTCGCAGAGGCTATCCGGCAGAATGGAGAGATCAGAGGGATCACCGCACCAGGTCCAGGACACTTCGAGGTCAAATGCTCGCTGTACATGGACGACGTGACCGTCTTCTGCGCTGACCAGAGTTCGGTGACTGCACTCGTCCAGACCTGTGAGGAGTTCGGACGCGCTTCAGGGGCAAAAGTCAACTGCGGGAAGTCGGAAGCCATGCTCTTCGGAAAGTGGTATCTGCCTTCTCCTGCCTCCTTCCCGTTTACTATCAAGCCGGACTTCATCAAAATTCTGGGAGTCTGGTTCGGTAAGGAAGGTGCAGCCCTAAAGTCGTGGGAAGAACGCTTGGCCAAAGTCAACCAAAGGATCGGACTGTGGAGCCTCAGACAACTCACTATTGAGGGCAAAGCAATGGTCCTGCGTAACGAAGTCTTGCCTGTGCTACAATACACTGCACAGGCATGGCCCCCTCTTGCCACCGTCTCGAGGGCCATTACCAGGACTGTGTTTCGCTTCATCTGGGGCTCGAAAATGGACAGAGTAAAGCGGACTGTTATGTACAAGGAGCCCCGCAAAGGTGGGAAGGGTATACCCGACATTCCCACTCTGCTGCGGATCGCTTTTGTATGTGACTGTGTTCGTAGGACTCTGAGGACAGCAAACGGCTCTGCGGGCAAGGCCATGTCCCGCTACTTCCTCCTTCCCCTCTGGCGAGGTTTTGGCTGGGACAAGTGGGACAGCTCCTTCCCTTACAACTGGCACGCTCCCTGGTTCTACGGAGATGTCGTCCGGTTTGTGAGGGAGCATCAACTGGAGGGTCTTAAGCCCGACTTGTGGAAACCTAAGACGATCCACAAGCACATCAGAGCAAAGGACTCACTGGAGTTTGTTCCAGGGCTTCATGCCGACACGTTGGAGACTGTTTGGACTAACGTGTCATCTGGCAGGTTGACCAATGGGCACAAGGACATTTCATGGATGGCCATCCAGGGAGGACTGCCTCTTAGGTCATTCATGCATGCCCGCAACCTGTGCAAGACCCGGTACTGCCCCAGGTGCCCCTTCACGGAGGAAACATCTTTGCACATTTTCTGGCAGTGCCCCTTTGCACAGGGTCTGTTGAAAGCCTTGGAACATGAACTCAAGGACTCAGTACCCAGGAACAGACTGTCGTACCGCTCGGTACTTTATGGACTATTTCCTGGGAATACCACGGATGGAGCAATCCAGGAAGCCTGGCGCCTTATGAACTGCTTTAAGGACGCTATATGGTTTGCCAGGAACCGTCTGATTTTGCGGAGAGAGAGTGTGTCCGTCCAGGACTGCCGCAGGCTGATCCACAGCCTGCTCAGAGACTATTCCACCTGGGACAGCCCGGACGTCGATGAGGAAGAGGACTGATACTCCCCTTCCCCCCACTCTCCCTTCTTGTGTGTTGTCTTTCAATAAAGCTTCGGGCCTGTGATTTCCCCCTTCCCTATCCCCTCCTACCCACTCCCCTATCCCATCACTTGTCTGTAATGCTTTGTTGTTTGGCTTTAGTGAATGCAAGAATGTTAGTGTAGCATGTGGTGTAATGTATAGCATAGGCTAGCCTGTACTGTGTATTATACTGTCATGTTATGTGTGACGACTGTTATTATTTATTATTTGCTGCTTCATGGCTTGCGCTGCGTCGCAGTAATGTTTGTATGATGACGACTGATTGTCAATAAAGCATTTTCAATCAAAAAATAGCTACCTCAAACATGGCAGTTTCCACTTCTCGGTTTTGTCTTTTTGTCCTACAGGTTGACTGACCTCTATCCTTTTTCAAGCCAGTAGCAGCACTCCCATTTCATACACTCTACACATCATCAATCAAAGTGTGCTTTTGCAGGGGAGAGGAGAACGGATCCTCATTCCATCATATGGTAGGCTTGGCAGCACCTAGCACAACGGAAACAGGAAGAATGTATAGGGATATGAATTGTGTGTGCAGTATATGGCAGCAAGATTTGTGTATACAGCATAAGGGTAGATTGTTTGTTTGTATAGTATAGAAATGCAAGCACCCCTGCTGAAGAAAAGAGTTGTCCTACAGAAAGGCAGAAGTAAAATGGAGCATTGAATAGAATTGAAGTGAAATGCAGTTGCGTTGCTTCTTTCGCCACCTGCTCATTAGAATATATCAAAAAGCCATCTCTATGATTGGCTGAAACTATAGCTTAGTGGTTAGAGCATCGCCTTTCAGTGCTGGGGTTTAAAGTTCAAATCCCACCTTGACAACGTCTCTTCAATTTATGAGGCTTTCCTGCTTGTGATCTTTTTTTACCCTCTTCTAAATGAAAAAAATCAAGTAAAGCCTCATTCACTCAGTTGTGTTTTGGTCAGTATTATACTTCAGTGTTTGCAAGCCAAACTTCAGGAGTGGATCCAAAACAAGGAAGACGTGCAAATCCTTCCACTATGATAGATTTACGCTGACACTGATGTCATCGCTGTGTTTTTGGATCGATCACCCCAATCACCAAGCCTGGCTGCATAGTGGACTACAACTGCTTCATGGGTGGGGTGGACTTATCCCATCAAGTCATTAAGCCCTACGGTGCCATGCGTAAGACCGAAACATGGTACAAGATGCTAAGTCCGCCTCACCCAAACTGCATGGTATGATGCGTTTGTGTTGGCCAGGTATACAGGAAAATGTGACCGATTCATCCGATTCTGGAAGAAGGTTCTCAAGGCCCTTATCTTTGGGTATCCAGAAGGGGAGGGCACTGCATAGGGCAGTCACATCTGCCGCATAATTCCTGAACAACATTTTCCTTCTGAAATACACCATACTGAGAAAAAAAGGAGACTCCAAAATAAGTGTCGTGTGTGTTTAAAGATAGAGATAACAAAATTGTCAGGGTGCATTTACTTCGTTTCTTGTACTGTAGATGAAACGTTTGTCCTATACAAAACTCATTTGTGAAAAAAACCATAAAAATTAAATTTTTCATACCTACAATGTATTAATTCCTGCAAAAAAATAAGAGATGATTTCAAACGACTCGTTAAAAAAATGTCAAAATCACACGCACTCTACAGTCAATTCAATAGGCACCAATCAACCTATGAGTTTATATTTAGGAGACATGCAGTAACTGGCACAAGCAAGCAGAACAAGCTTCTCATGGTGCAGATGTTGACAAAGCAGGATTTCAACCCACAGCACTTCAAGGTGATTCTCTAACAAGTAAACAACCACACCAACCAATCAGAGGCCTTGCTCATCGATATATGCTAATGAGCTGGTGTCTGTCAAAAGGGGCACAAGCAACTTCTTTCCAATAAAATACTCCTAAATATTCTATTCTAGTTTGGACTTTCTATAGGGGTAGGGTTTTCAGCGAGGGTGGGTCATTTAGTAGCCAGGTCCCTTTCCATTGTCTTGCGATATGCCTCCCACTCTCCCTAAGGTCAAAGTTTCTCTTACTACGGACATATAAATAGAGTTGAGGTTTACTAGTCAATGTGGGAAGGGAGATTGCTCATGGGCATTGTACATTGTGCATAGCTACCTCAAACATGGCAGTTTCCACTTCTCGGTTTTGTCTTTTTGTCCTACAGGTTGACTGACCTCTATCCTTTTTCAAGCCAGTAGCAGCACTCCCATTTCATACACTCTACACATCATCAATCAAAGTGTGCTTTTGCAGGGGAGAGGAGAACGGATCCTCATTCCATCATATGGTAGGCTTGGCAGCACCTAGCACAACGGAAACAGGAAGAATGTATAGGGATATGAATTGTGTGTGCAGTATATGGCAGCAAGATTTGTGTATACAGCATAAGGGTAGATTGTTTGTTTGTATAGTATAGAAATGCAAGCACCCCTGCTGAAGAAAAGAGTTGTCCTACAGAAAGGCAGAAGTAAAATGGAGCATTGAATAGAATTGAAGTGAAATGCAGTTGCGTTGCTTCTTTCGCCACCTGCTCATTAGAATATATCAAAAAGCCATCTCTATGATTGGCTGAAACTATAGCTTAGTGGTTAGAGCATCGCCTTTCAGTGCTGGGGTTTAAAGTTCAAATCCCACCTTGACAATGTCTCTTCAATTTATGAGGCTTTCCTGTTTCTGATCTTTTTTTACCCTCTTCTAAATGAAAAAAATCAAGTAAAGCCTCATTCACTCAGTTGTGTTTTGGTCAGTATTATACTTCAGTGTTTGCAAGCCAAACTTCAGGAGTGGATCCAAAACAAGGAAGACGTGCAAATCCTTCCACTATGATAGATTTACGCTGACACTGATGTCATCGCTGTGTTTTTGGATCGATCACCCCAATCACCAAGCCTGGCTGCATAGTGGACTACAACTGCTTCATGGGTGGGGTGGACTTATCCCATCAAGTCATTAAGCCCTACGGTGCCATGCGTAAGACCGAAACATGGTACAAGACGCTAAGTCCGCCTCACCCAAACTGCATGGTATGATGCGTTTGTGTTGGCCAGGTATACAGGAAAATGTGACCGATTCATCCGATTCTGGAAGAAGGTTCTCAAGGCCCTTATCTTTGGGTATCCAGAAGGGGAGGGCACTGCATAGGGCAGTCACATCTGCCGCATAATTCCTGAACAACATTTTCCTTCTGAAATACACCATACTGAGAAAAAAAGGAGACTCCAAAATAGGTGTCGTGTGTGTTTAAAGATAGAGATAACAAAATTGTCAGGGTGCATTTACTTCGTTTCTTGTACTGTAGATGAAACGTTTGTCCTATACAAAACTCATTTGTGAAAAAAACCATAAAAATTAAATTTTTCATACCTACAATGTATTAATTCCTGCAAAAAAATAAGAGATGATTTCAAACTACTCGTTAAAAAAATGTCAAAATCACACGCACTCTACAGTCAATTCAATAGGCACCAATCAACCTATGAGTTTATATTTAGGAGACATGCAGTAACTGGCACAAGCAAGCAGAACAAGCTTCTCATGGTGCATGTGGATGTGGGATGTGGTTCTAGTGGATGTGGGAAGGGAGATTGCTCATGGGCATTGTACATTGTGCATAGCTACCACAAACATGGCAGTTTCCACTTCTCGGTTTTGTCTTTTTGTCCTACAGGTTGACTGACCTCTATCCTTTTTCAAGCCAGTAGCAGCACTCCCATTTCATACACTCTACACATCATCAATCAAAGTGTGCTTTTGCAGGGAAGAGGAGAACAGATCCTCATTCCATCATATGGTAGGCTTGGCAGCACCTAGCACAACGGAAACAGGAAGAATGTATAGGGATATGAATTGTGTGTGCAGTATATGGCAGCAAGATTTGTGTATACAGCATAAGGGTAGATTGTTTGTTTGTATAGTATAGAAATGCATGCACCCCTGCTGAAAAGAGTTGTCCTACAGAAAGCCAGAAGTAAAATGGAGCATTGAGTAGAATGGAAGTGAAATGCAGTTGCGTTGCTTCTTTCGCCACCTGCTCATTAGAATATATCAAAAAGCCAGCTCTATGATTGGCTGAAACTATAGCTTAGTGGTTAGAGCAGCGCCTTTCAGTGCTGGGGTTTAAAGTTCAAATCCCACCTTGACAACGTCTCTTCAATTTATGAGGCTTTCCTGCTTGTGCTCTTTTTTTACCCTCTTCTAAATGAAAAAAATCAAGTAAAGCCTCATTCACTCAGTTGTGTTTTGGTCAGTATTATACTTCAGTGTTTGCAAGCCAAACTTCAGGAGTGGATCCAAAACAAGGAAGACGTGCAAATCCTTCCACTATGATAGGTTTACGCTGACACTGATGTCATCGCTGTGTTTTTGGATCGATCACCCCAATCACCAAGCCTGGCTGCATAGTGGACTACAACTGCTTCATGGGTGGGGTGGACTTATCCCATCAAGTCATTAAGCCCTACGGTGCCATGCGTAAGACCGAAACATGGTACAAGACGCTAAGTCCGCCTCACCCAAACTGCATGGTATGATGCGTTTGTGTTGGCCAGGTATACAGGAAAATGTGACCGATTCATCCGATTCTGGAAGAAGGTTCTCAAGGCCCTTATCTTTGGGTATCCAGAAGGGGAGGGCACTGCATAGGGCAGTCACATCTGCCGCATAATTCCTGAACAACATTTTCCTTCTGAAATACACCATACTGAGAAAAAAAGGAGACTCCAAAATAGGTGTCGTGTGTGTTTAAAGATAGAGATAACAAAATTGTCAGGGTGCATTTACTTCGTTTCTTGTACTGTAGATGAAACGTTTGTCCTATACAAAACTCATTTGTGAAAAAAACCATAAAAATTAAATTTTTCATACCTACAATGTATTAATTCCTGCAAAAAAATAAGAGATGATTTCAAACTACTCGTTAAAAAAATGTCAAAATCACACGCACTCTACAGTCAATTCAATAGGCACCAATCAACCTATGAGTTTATATTTAGGAGACATGCAGTAACTGGCACAAGCAAGCAGAACAAGCTTCTCATGGTGCATTTGGATGTGGGATGTGGTTCTAGTGGATGTGGGAAGGGAGATTGCTCATGGGCATTGTACATTGTGCATAGCTACCACAAACATGGCAGTTTCCACTTCTCGGTTTTGTCTTTTTGTCCTACAGGTTGACTGACCTCTATCCTTTTTCAAGCCAGTAGCAGCACTCCCATTTCATACACTCTACACATCATCAATCAAAGTGTGCTTTTGCAGGGGAGAGGAGAACGGATCCTCATTCCATCATATGGTAGGCTTGGCAGCACCTAGCACAACGGAAACAGGAAGAATGTATAGGGATATGAATTGTGTGTGCAGTATATGGCAGCAAGATTTGTGTATACAGCATAAGGGTAGATTGTTTGTTTGTATAGTATAGAAATGCAAGCACCCCTGCTGAAAAGAGTTGTCCTACAGAAAGCCAGAAGTAAAATGGAGCATTGAATAGAATTGAAGTGAAATGCAATTGCGTTGCTTCTTTCGCCACCTGCTCATTAGAATATATCAAAAAGCCAGCTCTATGATTGGCTGAAACTATAGCTTAGTGGTTAGAGCATCGCCATTCAGTGCTGGGGTTTAAAGTTCAAATCCCACCTTGACAACGTCTCTTCAATTTATGAGGCTTTCCTGCTTGTGATCTTTTTTTACCCTCTTCTAAATGAAAAAAATCAAGTAAAGCCTCATTCACTCAGTTGTGTTTTGGTCAGTATTATACTTCAGTGTTTGCAAGCCAAACTTCAGGAGTGGATCCAAAACAAGGAAGACGTGCAAATCCTTCCACTATGATAGATTTACGCTGACACTGATGTCATCGCTGTGTTTTTGGATCGATCACCCCAATCACCAAGCCTGGCTGCATAGTGGACTACAACTGCTTCATGGGTGGGGTGGACTTATCCCATCAAGTCATTAAGCCCTACGGTGCCATGCGTAAGACCGAAACATGGTACAAGACGCTAAGTCCGCCTCACCCAAACTGCATGGTATGATGCGTTTGTGTTGGCCAGGTATACAGGAAAATGTGACCGATTCATCCGATTCTGGAAGAAGGTTCTCAAGGCCCTTATCTTTGGGTGTCCAGAAGGGGAGGGCACTGCATAGGGCAGTCACATCTGCCGCATAATTCCTGAACAACATTTTCCTTCTGAAATACACCATACTGAGAAAAAAAGGAGACTCCAAAATAGGTGTCGTGTGTGTTTAAAGATAGAGATAACAAAATTGTCAGGGTGCATTTACTTCGTTTCTTGTACTGTAGATGAAACGTTTGTCCTATACAAAACTCATTTGTGAAAAAAACCATAAAAATTAAATTTTTCATACCTACAATGTATTAATTCCTGCAAAAAAATAAGAGATGATTTCAAACTACTCGTTAAAAAAATGTCAAAATCACACGCACTCTACAGTCAATTCAATAGGCACCAATCAACCTATGAGTTTATATTTAGGAGACATGCAGTAACTGGCACAAGCAAGCAGAACAAGCTTCTCATGGTGCATGTGGATGTGGGATGTGGTTCTAGTGGATGTGGGAAGGGAGATTGCTCATGGGCATTGTACATTGTGCATAGCTACCACAAACATGGCAGTTTCCACTTCTCGGTTTTGTCTTTTTGTCCTACAGGTTGACTGACCTCTATCCTTTTTCAAGCCAGTAGCAGCACTCCCATTTCATACACTCTACACATCATCAATCAAAGTGTGCTTTTGCAGGGGAGAGGAGAACGGATCCTCATTCCATCATATGGTAGGCTTGGCAGCACCTAGCACAACGGAAACAGGAAGAATGTATAGGGATATGAATTGTGTGTGCAGTATATGGCAGCAAGATTTGTGTATACAGCATAAGGGTAGATTGTTTGTTTGTATAGTATAGAAATGCATGCACCCCTGCTGAAAAGAGTTGTCCTACAGAAAGCCAGAAGTAAAATGGAGCATTGAGTAGAATGGAAGTGAAATGCAGTTGCGTTGCTTCTTTCGCCACCTGCTCATTAGAATATATCAAAAAGCCAGCTCTATGATTGGCTGAAACTATAGCTTAGTGGTTAGAGCAGCGCCTTTCAGTGCTGGGGTTTAAAGTTCAAATCCCACCTTGACAACGTCTCTTCAATTTATGAGGCTTTCCTGCTTGTGCTCTTTTTTTACCCTCTTCTAAATGAAAAAAATCAAGTAAAGCCTCATTCACTCAGTTGTGTTTTGGTCAGTATTATACTTCAGTGTTTGCAAGCCAAACTTCAGGAGTGGATCCAAAACAAGGAAGACGTGCAAATCCTTCCACTATGATAGGTTTACGCTGACACTGATGTCATCGCTGTGTTTTTGGATCGATCACCCCAATCACCAAGCCTGGCTGCATAGTGGACTACAACTGCTTCATGGGTGGGGTGGACTTATCCCATCAAGTCATTAAGCCCTACGGTGCCATGCGTAAGACCGAAACATGGTACAAGACGCTAAGTCCGCCTCACCCAAACTGCATGGTATGATGCGTTTGTGTTGGCCAGGTATACAGGAAAATGTGACCGATTCATCCGATTCTGGAAGAAGGTTCTCAAGGCCCTTATCTTTGGGTATCCAGAAGGGGAGGGCACTGCATAGGGCAGTCACATCTGCCGCATAATTCCTGAACAACATTTTCCTTCTGAAATACACCATACTGAGAAAAAAAGGAGACTCCAAAATAGGTGTCGTGTGTGTTTAAAGATAGAGATAACAAAATTGTCAGGGTGCATTTACTTCGTTTCTTGTACTGTAGATGAAACGTTTGTCCTATACAAAACTCATTTGTGAAAAAAACCATAAAAATTAAATTTTTCATACCTACAATGTATTAATTCCTGCAAAAAAATAAGAGATGATTTCAAACTACTCGTTAAAAAAATGTCAAAATCACACGCACTCTAAAGTCAATTCAATAGGCACCAATCAACCTATGAGTTTATATTTAGGAGACATGCAGTAACTGGCACAAGCAAGCAGAACAAGCTTCTCATGGTGCATGTGGATGTGGGATGTGGTTCTAGTGGATGTGGGAAGGGAGATTGCTCATGGGCATTGTACATTGTGCATAGCTACCACAAACATGGCAGTTTCCACTTCTCGGTTTTGTCTTTTTGTCCTACAGGTTGACTGACCTCTATCCTTTTTCAAGCCAGTAGCAGCACTCCCATTTCATACACTCTACACTTCATCAATCAAAGTGTGCTTTTGCAGGGGAGAGGAGAACGGATCCTCATTCCATCATATGGTAGGCTTGGCAGCACCTAGCACAACGGAAACAGGAAGAATGTATAGGGATATGAATTGTGTGTGCAGTATATGGCAGCAAGATTTGTGTATACAGCATAAGGGTAGATTGTTTGTTTGTATAGTATAGAAATGCAAGCACCCCTGCTGAAAAGAGTTGTCCTACAGAAAGCCAGAAGTAAAACGGAGCATTGAATAGAATTGAAGTGAAATGCAGTTGCGTTGCTTCTTTCGCCACCTGCTCATTAGAATATATCAAAAAGCCAGCTCTATGATTGGCTGAAACTATAGCTTAGTGGTTAGAGCATCGCCTTTCAGTGCTGGGGTTTAAAGTTCAAATCCCACCTTGACAACGTCTCTTCAATTTATGAGGCTTTCCTGCTTGTGCTCTTTTTTTACCCTCTTCTAAATGAAAAAAAAAATCAAGTAAAGCCTCATTCACTCAGTTGTGTTTTGGTCAGTATTATACTTCAGTGTTTGCAAGCCAAACTTCAGGAGTGGATCCAAAACAAGGAAGACGTGCAAATCCTTCCACTATGATAGATTTACGCTGACACTGATGTCATCGCTGTGTTTTTGGATCGATCACCCCAATCACCAAGCCTGGCTGCATAGTGGACTACAACTGCTTCATGGGTGGGGTGGACTTATCCCATCAAGTCATTAAGCCCTACGGTGCCATGCGTAAGACCGAAACATGGTACAAGACGCTAAGTCCGCCTCACCCAAACTGCATGGTATGATGCGTTTGTGTTGGCCAGGTATACAGGAAAATGTGACCGATTCATCCGATTCTGGAAGAAGGTTCTCAAGGCCCTTATCTTTGGGTGTCCAGAAGGGGAGGGCACTGCATAGGGCAGTCACATCTGCCGCATAATTCCTGAACAACATTTTCCTTCTGAAATACACCATACTGAGAAAAAAAGGAGACTCCAAAATAGGTGTCGTGTGTGTTTAAAGATAGAGATAACAAAATTGTCAGGGTGCATTTACTTCGTTTCTTGTACTGTAGATGAAACGTTTGTCCTATACAAAACTCATTTGTGAAAAAAACCATAAAAATTAAATTTTTCATACCTACAATGTATTAATTCCTGCAAAAAAATAAGAGATGATTTCAAACTACTCGTTAAAAAAATGTCAAAATCACACGCACTCTACAGTCAATTCAATAGGCACCAATCAACCTATGAGTTTATATTTAGGAGACATGCAGTAACTGGCACAAGCAAGCAGAACAAGCTTCTCATGGTGCATGTGGATGTGGGATGTGGTTCTAGTGGATGTGGGAAGGGAGATTGCTCATGGGCATTGTACATTGTGCATAGCTACCACAAACATGGCAGTTTCCACTTCTCGGTTTTGTCTTTTTGTCCTACAGGTTGACTGACCTCTATCCTTTTTCAAGCCAGTAGCAGCACTCCCATTTCATACACTCTACACATCATCAATCAAAGTGTGCTTTTGCAGGGGAGAGGAGAACGGATCCTCATTCCATCATATGGTAGGCTTGGCAGCACCTAGCACAACGGAAACAGGAAGAATGTATAGGGATATGAATTGTGTGTGCAGTATATGGCAGCAAGATTTGTGTATACAGCATAAGGGTAGATTGTTTGTTTGTATAGTATAGAAATGCATGCACCCCTGCTGAAAAGAGTTGTCCTACAGAAAGCCAGAAGTAAAATGGAGCATTGAGTAGAATGGAAGTGAAATGCAGTTGCGTTGCTTCTTTCGCCACCTGCTCATTAGAATATATCAAAAAGCCAGCTCTATGATTGGCTGAAACTATAGCTTAGTGGTTAGAGCAGCGCCTTTCAGTGCTGGGGTTTAAAGTTCAAATCCCACCTTGACAACGTCTCTTCAATTTATGAGGCTTTCCTGCTTGTGCTCTTTTTTTACCCTCTTCTAAATGAAAAAAATCAAGTAAAGCCTCATTCACTCAGTTGTGTTTTGGTCAGTATTATTCTTCAGTGTTTGCAAGCCAAACTTCAGGAGTGGATCCAAAACAAGGAAGACGTGCAAATCCTTCCACTATGATAGGTTTACGCTGACACTGATGTCATCGCTGTGTTTTTGGATCGATCACCCCAATCACCAAGCCTGGCTGCATAGTGGACTACAACTGCTTCATGGGTGGGGTGGACTTATCCCATCAAGTCATTAAGCCCTACGGTGCCATGCGTAAGACCGAAACATGGTACAAGACGCTAAGTCCGCCTCACCCAAACTGCATGGTATGATGCGTTTGTGTTGGCCAGGTATACAGGAAAATGTGACCGATTCATCCGATTCTGGAAGAAGGTTCTCAAGGCCCTTATCTTTGGGTATCCAGAAGGGGAGGGCACTGCATAGGGCAGTCACATCTGCCGCATAATTCCTGAACAACATTTTCCTTCTGAAATACACCATACTGAGAAAAAAAGGAGACTCCAAAATAGGTGTCGTGTGTGTTTAAAGATAGAGATAACAAAATTGTCAGGGTGCATTTACTTCGTTTCTTGTACTGTAGATGAAACGTTTGTCCTATACAAAACTCATTTGTGAAAAAAACCATAAAAATTAAATTTTTCATACCTACAATGTATTAATTCCTGCAAAAAAATAAGAGATGATTTCAAACTACTCGTTAAAAAAATGTCAAAATCACACGCACTCTAAAGTCAATTCAATAGGCACCAATCAACCTATGAGTTTATATTTAGGAGACATGCAGTAACTGGCACAAGCAAGCAGAACAAGCTTCTCATGGTGCATGTGGATGTGGGATGTGGTTCTAGTGGATGTGGGAAGGGAGATTGCTCATGGGCATTGTACATTGTGCATAGCTACCACAAACATGGCAGTTTCCACTTCTCGGTTTTGTCTTTTTGTCCTACAGGTTGACTGACCTCTATCCTTTTTCAAGCCAGTAGCAGCACTCCCATTTCATACACTCTACACTTCATCAATCAAAGTGTGCTTTTGCAGGGGAGAGGAGAACGGATCCTCATTCCATCATATGGTAGGCTTGGCAGCACCTAGCACAACGGAAACAGGAAGAATGTATAGGGATATGAATTGTGTGTGCAGTATATGGCAGCAAGATTTGTGTATACAGCATAAGGGTAGATTGTTTGTTTGTATAGTATAGAAATGCAAGCACCCCTGCTGAAAAGAGTTGTCCTACAGAAAGCCAGAAGTAAAACGGAGCATTGAATAGAATTGAAGTGAAATGCAGTTGCGTTGCTTCTTTCGCCACCTGCTCATTAGAATATATCAAAAAGCCAGCTCTATGATTGGCTGAAACTATAGCTTAGTGGTTAGAGCATCGCCTTTCAGTGCTGGGGTTTAAAGTTCAAATCCCACCTTGACAACGTCTCTTCAATTTATGAGGCTTTCCTGCTTGTGCTCTTTTTTTACCCTCTTCTAAATGAAAAAAATCAAGTAAAGCCTCATTCACTCAGTTGTGTTTTGGTCAGTATTATACTTCAGTGTTTGCAAGCCAAACTTCAGGAGTGGATCCAAAACAAGGAAGACGTGCAAATCCTTCCACTATGATAGATTTACGCTGACACTGATGTCATCGCTGTGTTTTTGGATCGATCACCCCAATCACCAAGCCTGGCTGCATAGTGGACTACAACTGCTTCATGGGTGGGGTGGACTTATCCCATCAAGTCATTAAGCCCTACGGTGCCATGCGTAAGACCGAAACATGGTACAAGACGCTAAGTCCGCCTCACCCAAACTGCATGGTATGATGCGTTTGTGTTGGCCAGGTATACAGGAAAATGTGACCGATTCATCCGATTCTGGAAGAAGGTTCTCAAGGCCCTTATCTTTGGGTGTCCAGAAGGGGAGGGCACTGCATAGGGCAGTCACATCTGCCGCATAATTCCTGAACAACATTTTCCTTCTGAAATACACCATACTGAGAAAAAAAGGAGACTCCAAAATAGGTGTCGTGTGTGTTTAAAGATAGAGATAACAAAATTGTCAGGGTGCATTTACTTCGTTTCTTGTACTGTAGATGAAACGTTTGTCCTATACAAAACTCATTTGTGAAAAAAACCATAAAAATTAAATTTTTCATACCTACAATGTATTAATTCCTGCAAAAAAATAAGAGATGATTTCAAACTACTCGTTAAAAAAATGTCAAAATCACACGCACTCTACAGTCAATTCAATAGGCACCAATCAACCTATGAGTTTATATCGCTTCTCGGCCTTTTGGCTAAGATCAAGTGTAGTATCTGTTCTTATCAGTCCTTGTAAGGATAGATAGCTCGGAGAACCACTGGGGGCTATAAACACTAGCTTAGCGATCCAAGAGCGTTCCAGACGAAGCCGGCGACGAACTGCGGAGAAGAACCAGCGAAGACGACGATCCAGAAGGGAGAAGCCGCCATCGGGGAAGAAGCTCCGGGAGATCGCTGCCGGGAAGAAGAAGGAGAACTGCGACAGAGACCTTCGGAGAAGCTCGGCCGCAGAAGAAGCTCGACGAGGAACCGCTGCGGAAGAAATTTCGTGGAAGAACCTCGGCCAGCAAGGAGAAGATTTGCATAGCTCCGCCCCCTTCGGGAAAGAGCTATCGAAGATCCTCCCCAAGCGACAGGAACAACTGGAAGAAGCCATGGCCTCAACCAGCAACCCTGCCACCCAGAAGGAGAAGGCTGATGGACCAGGTGAGCCGGCCCAGGCCAGGACATCTCCTCCTGAAGCCTCCTCAAGCCAACAGGCCACCAGGAAGCCGAACCAGGCTGCTCCAACCCTGGAGCCCTGGATGAAGCAGACGGTGGCCCTGAAGCTGAAGGAGGTGGACGGGAGAGTGCCGGACATGACGGAAGAAGTGTTCTGCCAGAAGATGCTCCTGGACCAGGGCTTCGCTAAGCCGGAGACCATCAGCATCCAGGCCTTCATGACCGGGATGTTCTTCGTGACCTTCGCTTCGATCAACATCTGCAGAAGGTACTGGGAGATGGTGAAAGCGGCGAGGCCTGAATCCCCTTTCTCTCGCTTTGTGGGCAACTGCCCTGTCCAAAGAGAGGAAAGGCGGGTGACGGTCTCAATGCGGAACCCACACACCCCCGGCAAAGACATCACCACGCTCCTGAAGCGGTTCTGCACAGTGGTGAGGGAACCCACCCACATCCTGAACGGACTCGGCTTCTGGACTGGCAAGTGGTCGGTAATCGTCCGACTGAACAAGGATTCGAGCGCGGAAGACGGCCTCCAGCACCTGCCCCAGTCATTCTCGCTGGGCAACTCCTACGGCCTCATCTACTACCCGGACATGCCGCAGATCTGCAGGAGATGCAGCAAGAAGGGTCATTCGGTGAAGGACTGCAAGGAGGACGCCTGCAAGAACTGCCGGGTAACAGGACACGAGACCAAAGACTGCCCGAAACGGACAATGTGCAACCTCTGCGGACAAGCAGCCCACTCTTACAAGGACTGCCCGAAGAGGGATCGATCCTGGGCAACTGTAGCGGCGAAAGCTCCGGCCAGAGGGAACCCCGCCCCAGCCAGAGCTCTAGCGGCGCAGAAGACCGGGAATAAGAAGGATGGTAAGAAGACGACAGTCCCTCCCCCCCCTCGCCCGGCCCTCCCTCGCCCTACCCTTCCCACCCTCCCTCGCCCGGCCCTCCCCACCCCCCGTCCCCAACCCCTGTCACCCCCACTGAGGCTCTCACCTTCTCCTACCCACCCATCTCAGTGGTCCTGTCACCTGCACCTCTCCCAACCCAGCCTCCCTTCTCCCCAGCTCCAGCAGCACTAACATCTTCCCCTCCAGCTGCTGGAGTCCTCTCCCTGGAGGATTTTCCCCCTCTTGTCTCCTCAGGTGCCATCCAGAGGAAGAGAAAGGTGAGGGACAGCCCAGCTGCTGATTCCTCAAAGAGAAAAGTTGTGGAAATCTGCGAAGATTCCCTTGCGCAGCAGGAGGAAATGGAGCAGATGGTGGAGGAACTCGTGTCTGAACCTGAGGTCATCGACTTCACAACAGACATCCAGGTGGCTACAATCCTGGAACAATTTTTGTCAGAGGGCCTGCTGGATCTTTCGGACCCGCCAGGCGAGGAGGATCCGCCCGACCGGACTGGTAACTAAGGTGTATCGTTTGCACTAACCTTCTTTATTCTCCCCCATGGCTGCTAAACTTAACATCTTTAGCCTCAATGTGAGGAGTGTTAGAGATAGGACTAGATGTCAGATGGTGCTAACTTTTCTTTCCAAGCAGTCGAGTGATGTATTTATGCTGCAGGAATGTACTCTCCCCTCTTCCAGGTCATACCATCATCTGGCCAGGCAGTGGACCCATGGCCCGTCCTACTGGTCTGGTGGGGGCGACTGTAAGTCTGCAGGGGTTGCCATCCTGATTAGGGGAAGCGTATTTACTGTTGACTCTGTCCAGGAGCTCGTCTGCGGCCGCTTGTTGGTCGTAGACGGTTCCTGGGCGGGAGAGCCGATTAGGCTCATCAACGTGTACGCTCCCCCTATGAAGGCTGAGCGCCTGGAACTATTCCAGACCCTGCGGACCCAGCTCGCCACCACTAGGGCAGTGGTGATGGCCGGGGGCTTCAACTGCCCCATCGAAGAGGATGGACGAAGTTCCGGCACTTCAATCAAGCTGGATGTCAGTTCCAAACTGCTTATCGAGATGGTAGCCGAAGCATCCTTGCAGGACGTTGTGGGCTCCATGGGGATCGGCTCTGTGAACTATTCATGGAGCCGACCCGATGGCTCACTTCGTTCTCGGATTGACTTTGTGTTCACCTCCCGGGCAGTCAAGCAGCATGGGCACTCCATGATCCCCTGCTTCTTCTCTGACCACAGGGCCATTCTCTTCCAGGGTGCCATCGGCCACGGTTTTCCTCCCGGCCCTGGCTCCTGGAAGCTGAATTGTGCCCTGCTGGAAAGAGAGGAGGTACTGGCGGAACTTAGAGACGCCTATATTGTTTGGAGGAATGATAAAGTTTTCTTTGACAAAACCTGTGACTGGTGGGAATATGTTAAAGTTGAATTTCGTTGTTTCTTTCAGGCAAAAAGTCGTCAACAGGCGTGTGAGAGGAAGAGAGACTTCAGAGAGATGCAGCGTCAGCTGCGATCCCTGCAAGACCTCCTTCAATGCGGCTGGGACGTCAGGAAGGAGCTGGAGGAAGCCAAAAAGGGCCTGAAAAGGCACTTTGAGGAGGAATCCAAGCGAATTGTCTTTCGTTCCAAGGTGGAGAACCTGGAGAAGGGTGAGAAATGTAACTCGTTCTTTTTCAGGAAACTCCATGCCGGCCACACGCCCCTGAAGGAACTCCGAGATGAGACCGGAAACATGCATTCTGGGAAGAAGGAGGTGATGGGAGTCGTCACAGACTACTACCGAAGCCTCTACTCCCGGAAAACCACTGACCCCGAAGCCGCCGATAAATTCCTGTCAGGTATCACTAATCATCTTGATCCTGCAGGTACGGAGGCTATGGATGTACCCCTGACGGTGGAGGAACTGCTCTCTGCCGCTAAATCCTTCAGACCCGGCAGGACCCCGGGCAGTGATGGTCTCCCAGCAGAGCTCTATGTAGCGCTGGGGGACTTGATCTGTCCGGACCTGCTGGAGCTCTTAGAGGAGATGGTGGTGGAGGGTAGAATGCCACCGTCCTTGAGAGAAGGCATGATCACGATCTTGTATAAGCGGAAGGGGGAGAGATGTGACCTGAAAAACTGGCGTCCCATCTCTCTCCTGAACGTGGACTACAAGATCCTCGCCAAAGTATTGACCAACAGACTGAAGGTTGTCATCGCACAGATCATCGGATCGGACCAAACCTGCGGCATTCCTGGCCGTAGGGTGGCCGACAGTCTTGGCACGGTGCATTACATGCAAAGCCGCCGTACACACGCGGCCCTGGTCAGTCTGGATCAGGAGAAGGCTTTTGACCGGGTCTCTCACGAATTCATGGGTAAGGCTCTGCGTAGGCTGCGGCTTGGCAGGTTGTTCTGTTTGTATGTTAACCTGATGTATTGCGACATTTACAGCTCGGTGCTGGTGAACGGCTGGAAGACTGACCCCTTTCCTGTATCGTCGGGGGTTAGACAAGGCTGTCCTCTTTCACCTCTCCTTTTTGTTTGTGTTATAGAGCTCTTCGCAGAGGCTATCCGGCAGAATGGAGAGATCAGAGGGATCACCGCACCAGGTCCAGGACACTTCGAGGTCAAATGCTCGCTGTACATGGACGACGTGACCGTCTTCTGCGCTGACCAGAGTTCGGTGACTGCACTCGTCCAGACCTGTGAGGAGTTCGGACGCGCTTCAGGGGCAAAAGTCAACTGCGGGAAGTCGGAAGCCATGCTCTTCGGAAAGTGGTACCTGCCTTCTCCTGCCTCCTTCCCGTTTACTATCAAGCCGGACTTCATCAAAATTCTGGGAGTCTGGTTCGGTAAGGAAGGTGCAGCCCTAAAGTCGTGGGAAGAACGCTTGGCCAAAGTCAACCAAAGGATCGGACTGTGGAGCCTCAGACAACTCACTATTGAGGGCAAAGCAATGGTCCTGCGTAATGAAGTCTTGCCTGTGCTACAATACACTGCACAGGCATGGCCCCCTCTTGCCACCGTCTCGAGGGCCATTACCAGGACTGTGTTTCGCTTCATCTGGGGCTCGAAAATGGACAGAGTAAAGCGGACTGTTATGTACAAGGAGCCCCGCAAAGGTGGGAAGGGTATACCCGACATTCCCACTCTGCTGCGGATCGCTTTTGCATGTGACTGTGTTCGTAGGACTCTGAGGACAGCAAACGGCTCTGCGGGCAAGGCCATGTCCCGCTACTTCCTCCTTCCCCTCTGGCGAGGTTTTGGCTGGGACAAGTGGGACAGCTCCTTCCCTTACAACTGGCACGCTCCCTGGTTCTACGGAGATGTTGTCCGGTTTGTGAGGGAGCATCAACTGGAGGGTCTTAAGCCCGACTTGTGGAAACCTAAGACGATCCACAAGCACATCAGAGCAAAGGACTCACTGGAGTTTGTTCCAGGGCTTCATGCCGACACGTTGGAGACTGTTTGGACTAACGTGTCATCTGGCAGGTTGACCAATGGGCACAAGGACATTTCATGGATGGCCATCCAGGGAGGACTGCCTCTTAGGTCATTCATGCATGCCCGCAACCTGTGCAAGACCCGGTACTGCCCCAGGTGCCCCTTCACGGAGGAAACATCTTTGCACATTTTCTGGCAGTGCCCCTTTGCACAGGGTCTGTTGAAAGCCTTGGAACATGAACTCAAGGACTCAGTACCCAGGAACAGACTGTCGTACCGCTCGGTACTTTATGGACTATTTCCTGGGAATACCACGGATGGAGCAATCCAGGAAGCCTGGCGCCTTATGAACTGCTTTAAGGACGCTATATGGTTTGCCAGGAACCGTCTGATTTTGCGGAGAGAGAGTGTGTCCGTCCAGGACTGCCGCAGGCTGATCCACAGCCTGCTCAGAGACTATTCCACCTGAGACAGCCCGGACGTCGATGAGGAAGAGGACTGATACTCCCCTTCCCCCCACTCTCCCTTCTTGTGTGTTGTCTTTCAATAAAGCTTCGGGCCTGTGATTTCCCCCTTCCCTATCCCCTCCTACCCACTCCCCTATCCCATCACTTGTCTGTAATGCTTTGTTGTTTGGCTTTAGTGAATGCAAGAATGTTAGTGTAGCATGTGGTGTAATGTATAGCATAGGCTAGCCTGTACTGTGTATTATACTGTCATGTTATGTTTGACGACTGTTATTATTTATTATTTGCTGCTTCATGGCTTGCGCTGCGTCGCAGTAATGTTTGTATGATGACGATTGATTGTCAATAAAGCATTTTTCAATCAAAAATAGCTACCTCAAACATGGCAGTTTCCACTTCTCGGTTTTGTCTTTTTGTCCTACAGGTTGACTGACCTCTATCCTTTTTCAAGCCAGTAGCAGCACTCCCATTTCATACACTCTACACATCATCAATCAAAGTGTGCTTTTGCAGAGGAGAGGAGAACGGATCCTCATTCCATCATATGGTAGGCTTGGCAGCACCTAGCACAACGGAAACAGGAAGAATGTATAGGGATATGAATTGTGTGTGCAGTATATGGCAGCAAGATTTGTGTATACAGCATAAGGGTAGATTGTTTGTTTGTTTGTATAGTATAGAAATGCAAGCACCCCTGCTGAAAAGAGTTGTCCTACAGAAAGGCAGAAGTAAAATGGAGCATTGAATAGAATTGAAGTGAAATGCAGTTGCGTTGCTTCTTTCGCCACCTGCTCATTAGAATATATCAGAAAGCCATCTCTATGATTGGCTGAAACTATAGCTTAGTGGTTAGAGCATCGCCTTTCAGTGCTGGGGTTTAAAGTTCAAATCCCACCTTGACAACGTCTCTTCAATTTATGAGGCTTTCCTGCTTGTGCTCTTTTTTTCAACTAAATAAAAAAAATCAAGTAAAGCCTAATTCACTCAGTTGTGTTTTGGTCAGTATTATACTTCAGTGTTTGCAAGCCAAACTTCAGGAGTGGATCCAAAACAAGGAAGACGTGCAAATCCTTCCACTATGATAGATCTACGCTGACACTGATGTCATCGCTGTGTTTTTGGATCGATCACCCCAATCACCAAGCCTGGCTGCATAGTGGACTACAACTGCTTCATGGGTGGGGTGGACTTATCCCATCAAGTCATTAAGCCCTACGGTGCCATGCGTAAGACCGAAACATGGTACAAGATGCTAAGTCCGCCTCGCCCAAACTGCATGGTATGATGCGTTTGTGTTGGCCAGGTATACAGGAAAATGTGACCGATTCATCCGATTCTGGAAGAAGGTTCTCAAGGCCCTTATCTTTGGGTATCCAGAAGGGGAGGGCACTGCATAGGGCAGTCACATCTGCCGCATAATTCCTGAACAACATTTTCCTGCTGAAATACACCATACTGAGAAAAAAAGGAGACTCCAAAATAGGTGTCGTGTGTGTTTAAAGATAGAGATAACAAAATTGTCAGGGTGCATTTACTTCGTTTCTTGTACTGTAGATGAAACGTTTGTCCTATACAAAACTCATTTGTGAAAAAAACCATAAAAATTAAATTTTTCATACCTACAATGTATTAATTCCTGCAAAAAAATAAGAGATGATTTCAAACGACTCGTTAAAAAAATGTCAAAATCACACGCACTCTACAGTCAATTCAATAGGCACCAATCAACCTATGAGTTTATATTTAGGAGACATGCAGTAACTGGCACAAGCAAGCAGAACAAGCTTCTCATGGTGCATGTGGATGTGGGATGTGGTACTAGTGGATGTGGGAAGGGAGATTGCTCATGGGCATTGTACATTGTGCATAGCTACCACAAACATGGCAGTTTCCACTTCTCGGTTTTGTCTTTTTGTCCTACAGGTTGACTGACCTCTATCTTTTTTCAAGCCAGTAGCAGCACTCCCATTTCATACACTCTACACATCATCAATCAAAGTGTGCTTTTGCAGGGGAGAGGAGAACGGATCCTCATTCCATCATATGGTAGGCTTGGCAGCACCTAGCACAACGGAAACAGGAAGAATGTATAGGGATATGAATTGTGTGTGCAGTATATGGCAGCAAGATTTGTGTATACAGCATAAGGGTAGATTGTTTGTTTGTATAGTATAGAAATGCAAGCACCCCTGCTGAAGAAAAGAGTTGTCCTACAGAAAGCCAGAAGTAAAATGGAGCATTGAATAGAATGTAAGTGAAATGCAATTGCGTTGCTTCTTTCGCCACCTGCTCATTAGAATATATCAAAAAGCCAGCTCTATGATTGGCTGAAACTATAGCTTAGTGGTTAGAGCATCGCCTTTCAGTGCTGGGGTTTAAAGTTCAAATCCCACCTTGACAACGTCTCTTCAATTTATGAGGCTTTCCTGCTTGTGAACTTTTTTTACCCTCTTCTAAATGAAAAAAATCAAGTAAAGCCTCATTCACTCAGTTGTGTTTTGGTCAGTATTATACTTCAGTGTTTGCAAGCCAAACTTCAGGAGTGGATCCAAAACAAGGAAGACGTGCAAATCCTTCCACTATGATAGATTTACGCTGACACTGATGTCATCGCTGTGTTTTTGGATCGATCACCCCAATCACCAAGCCTGGCTGCATAGTGGACTACAACTGCTTCATGGGTGGGGTGGACTTATCCCATCAAGTCATTAAGCCCTACGGTGCCATGCGTAAGACCGAAACATGGTACAAGACGCTAAGTCCGCCTCACCCAAACTGCATGGTATGATGCGTTTGTGTTGGCCAGGTATACAGGAAAATGTGACCGATTCATCCGATTCTGGAAGAAGGTTCTCAAGGCCCTTATCTTTGGGTATCCAGAAGGGGAGGGCACTGCATAGGGCAGTCACATCTGCCGCATAATTCCTGAACAACATTTTCCTTCTGAAATACACCATACTGAGAAAAAAAGGAGACTCCAAAATAGGTGTCGTGTGTGTTTAAAGATAGAGATAACAAAATTGTCAGGGTGCATTTACTTCGTTTCTTGTACTGTAGATGAAACGTTTGTCCTATACAAAACTCATTTGTGAAAAAAACCATAAAAATTTAATTTTTCATACCTACATTGTATTAATTCCTGCAAAAAAATAAGAGATGAGTTCAAACTACACGTTAAAAAAATGTCAAAATCACACGCACTCTACAGTCAATTCAATAGGCACCAATCAACCTATGAGTTTATATTTAGGAGACATGCAGTAACTGGCACAAGCAAGCAGAACAAGCTTCTCATGGTGCAGATGTTGACAAAGCAGGATTTCAACCCACAGCACTTCAAGGTGTTTCTCTAACAAGTAAACAACCACACCAACCAATCAGAGGCCTTGCTCATCGATATATGCTAATGAGCTGGTGTCTGTCAAAAGGGGCACAAGCAACTTCTTTCCAATAAAATACTCCTAAATATTCTATTCTAGTTTGGACTTTCTATAGGGGTAGGGTTTTCAGCGAGGGTGGGTCATTTAGTAGCCAGGTCCCTTTCCATTGTCTTGCGATAGGCCTCCCACTCTCCCTAAGGTCAAAGTTTCTCTTACTACGGACATATAAATAGAGTTGAGGTTTACTAGTCAATGTGGGAAGGGATATTGCTCATGGGCATTGTACATTGTGCATAGCTACCACAAACATGGCAGTTTCCACTTCTCGGTTTTGTCTTTTTGTCCTACAGGTTGACTGACCTCTATCCTTTTTCAAGCCAGTAGCAGCACTCCCATTTCATACACTCTACACATCATCAATCAAAGTGTACTTTTGCAGGGGAGAGGAGAACGGATCCTCATTCCATCATATGGTAGGCTTGGCAGCACCTAGCACAACGGAAACAGGAAGAATGTATAGGGATATGAATTGTGTGTGCAGTATATGGCAGCAAGATTTGCGTATACAGCATAAGGGTAGATTGTTTGTTTGTATAGTATAGAAATGCAAGCACCCCTGCTGAAAAGAGTTGTCCTACAGAAAGGCAGAAGTAAAATGGAGCATTGAATAGAATGTAAGTGAAATACAGTTGCGGTGCTTCTTTTGCCACCTGCTCATTAAAATATATCAAAAAGACAGCTGCGTGATTGACTGAAACTATAGCTTAGTGGTTAGAGCATCACCTTTCAGTGCTGGGGTTTAAAGTTCAAATCCCACATTGACAACATCTGTTCAATTTATGAGGCTTGCCTGCTTGTGCTCTTTTTTTACCCTCAACTAAATAAAAAAAATCAAGTAAAGCCTAATTCACTCAGTTGTGTTTTGGTCAGTATTATACTTCAGTGTTTGCAAGCCAAACTTCAGGAGTGGATCCAAAACAAGGAAGACGTGCAAATCCTTCCACTATGATAGATCTACGCTGACACTGATGTCATCGCTGTGTTTTTGGATCGATCACCCCAATCACCAAGCCTGGCTGCATAGTGGACTACAACTGCTTCATGGGTGGGGTGGACTTATCCCATCAAGTCATTAACCCCTTAAGGACGCAGCCTAGTTTGGGCCTTAAGGCTCAGAGCCCATTTTTCAAATCTGACATATTTCACTTTATGTGGTAATAACGTCGGAATGCTTAAACCTATCCAAGCGATTCTGAGATTTTTTTTCTCGTGACACTTTGGGCTTCATGTTCGTGGTAAAATTTGGTCGATATATTCAGTCTTTATTTGTGAAAAATTGCAAAATTTAGAGAAAATTTACAAAAAATAGCATTTTTCAGAATTTAAATGCATCTGTTTGAAAAATAGACGGTTATACCACCCAAAATAGTTACTCGTTCACATTTCCCATATGTCTACTTTAGATTGGCATCGTTTTTTGAACATTATTTTATTTTTCTTGGACGTTACAAGGTTTAGAACATAAACAGCAATTTCTCATATTCTTAAGAAAATTTCAAAAGCCTTTTTTTGAAGGTGCCAGTTCAGTTCTGAAGTGGATTTGAGGGGCCTATGTATTAGAAACCCCCATAAAACACCCCATTTTAAAAACTAGACCCCTCAAAGTATTCAAAACAGCATATAGAAAGTTTTGTAACCCTTCAGGCATTTCACAGGAATTAAAGCAATGTGGAAATGAAATTTGCAAATTTCATTTTTTCTGCTGAATTTCAATTTTATTCAATTTTTTTTTAGTAACAGAGAAGGTTTTACCAGAGAAACACTACTAAATATGTATTGTCCAGATTCTGCAGTTTTTAGAAATGTCCCACATGTGGCTCTAGTGCGCTCGTGGACTAAAACACAAGCCCTAGAAGCAAAGAAGCACCTAGTGCATTTTGAGGCCTCTTTTTTATTAGAATATATTTTAGGCAGCATGCCAGGTTTGAAGAGGCGTTGAGGTATCAAAACAATGGAAACCCACCAGAAGTGACCCCATTTTGGAAATTACACCCCTCAAGGAATTCATTTATGGTTTTTGTTATCATTTTGACCGCACAGTTTTTTCACAGCACCTATTTGAATTGGGCTGTGAAATGAAAAAAATGATATTTTTTCCAATAAGATGTCATTTTTGATCAAAATTTCTTATTTTCACAGGGAACAACATACCCCATTTTGTTGCCCAATTTGTCCTTAGTGCGGCAATACCCCATTTGTGGTGATAAACTGCCGTTTGGGCCCATGGGAGGGCTCAGAAGGAAAGGAGCGCTATGTGTTTGTTGGAGTCCAGATTTTGCTGGATTGGTTTTCGGGTGCCATGTCGCATTTGCAGAGCCCCAGAGGTATCAAAGCAATGGAAACCCACCAGAAGTGACCCCATTTTGGAAACTACACCCCTCAAGGAATTCATTTATGGTTTTTGTTATCATTTTGACCGCACAGGTTTTTCACAGCACCTATTTGAATTGGGCTGTGAAATGAAAAAAATTATATTTTTTCCAATAAGATGTCATTTTTGATCAAAATTTCTTATTTTCACAGGGAACAACATACCCCATTTTGTTGCCCAATTTGTCCTTAGTGCGGCAATACCCCATTTGTGGTGATAAACTGCCGTTTGGGCCCATGGGAGGGCTCAGAAGAAAAGGACCACCATTTGGCCTACTGGAGCTTTTCTGGTGCTAAGTCATGTATGCAGAAGCCCCTGAGGTACCAGTACAGTTGAAACCCCCGAGAAGTGACCCCATTTTAAAAACTACACCCTTAAGACATTCATCTAGAGGTGTAGTGAGCATTTTGACCCCACAGGTACTGTGTAAAAGATAATGCGCAGCAGATGGTGCAGTGTGAGATTTGCAATTTTATATATGTATATGCCATTTCAGTGTCCAATATAGTGTGCCCAGCATGCGCCACCGGAGATATACACCCCTTAAATTGTAATGTGGGTTCTCCTGGGTACGACAATACCCTACATGTGGCTGTTATCAGCTGCCTGGGCATACGGCAGGGCTCAGAAGGGAAAGATGAGGGCGGTAAGCTGTGCGGAGTGCATCAGGGTAAATTAAAAATCAAGGGATGTATGATACATTTTAAAACAATCTTTTATACAGAGCCCTGGTTTTTCGGGACACGTGTCACATTGGTATATTGTGACTTTCCTTATCCCCCTCTTATAGCAGACTCTGCACCTCTTTTGACTCTTTCCCTTTCCACCGGTTTGGGGAACTTCTCCTGGAAAGTGTTGCCCTGGTACGATGCGTGTGGCCTCGCTTCCAGAAGTACTGGGTGCCCCCCCTTCCTGGTCCCTAAAGATTAGATCTTGAAATTCCAGGAAAGTTCCCCTCTGGCCTGCACATCGACGTAGCACATACGAATTGTACAAAGCCATCTGTATGATGTGCCCGGCCAGCTTCTTATACCACACCGCATGGCGCTGTAGGGCTTCAGGACTTGATTTGACAAGTCCATCCCTCCCATGTACCTATTGTAGTCCAGGATGCAGTCTGGTTTGGGGGTGGCCTTTCCTTCATATATCCTAAACCTGTAGGTATACCCTGATGCACTCTCGCACAGCTTATACATCTTCACGCCATACCTTGCCCTCTTACCTGGCAGGTACTGGCGGAATTGAACCCTCCCTTTAAAATGTACCAGGGACTCATCAATAGAAAAACACTTCTCGGGGGTGTATGCTTGGGAAAACCGGGCACTGGAACGGTCTAATAGGGGTCTCCGTTTATACAAACGGTCAAAACTGGGGTCACCTCGGGGTGGGCACGGCTCATTATCAGTATAATGCAAGAAGCGAAGTATTGCCTCATTTATTTATTTTTTTAGGTTCCAGTTCATTTCTGAAGTTGCTTTGAGGGGCCCATATATTAGAAACCCCTATCAAACACCCCATTTTAGAAACTAGACCCCTCAAAGTATTCACAACAGCATGTAGAAAGTTTATGAACCCTTTAGGTGTTTCACAGAAATTTAGAGCAAAGTAGAGGTGAAATTTACTCTTTTTATACCATTTTTTTTATAACACAAAAGGATTTATCAGAGAAACGCAACTCAATACTTATTGCCCAGATTCTGCAGTTTAGAGAAATATCCCACATGTGGCCCTCGGGCGGTAATAGACTGAAGCACCGGCCTCCGAAGCAAAGGAGCACCTAGCGGATTTTGAGCCCTCTTTTTTATTAGGCACCATGTCCGGTTTGAAGAGGTCTTGTGGTGCCAAAACATTGGAAACCCCCCAAAAGTGACCCCAATTTGGAAACTAGACCCCTTGAGGAATCCATTGTAGTTTTCATGGGGTGCATGCGGCTTTTTGATCAGTTTTTATTCCATTTTTAGGTGGCGTGGTGACTAAAAAACAGCAATTCTACTATTGTTTTTGTATACTTTTTTTTTTACAGCGTTCACCGTGCGCTATAAATGACATATTCACTTTATTCTGCGGGGCGATACGATTACGGCGATACCAGATGTTTATAGTTTTTTTTTATGTCTTATGGCGTTTGCACAATAAAATACGTTTTGTAAACAATCACTCACTTTTTCTGTTGCCTTATTCTAAGAGCCAGAACGTTTTTATTTTTCAATCAATAAAGCCGTGCGAGGACTTGTTTTTTGCGTAACGAACTGTATTTTCCATCAGTACCATTTTTAGGTACATGCGACTTTTTGATCTCTTTTTATTCCATTTTTTGGGAGGTGAAGTGACCAAACAATTGTGATTGTGGTACGGTTTATTAATATTTTTTTTTACGGCGTTCACCGTGCAGGATAAATAACAAAATAATTTTGTAGTTCAGGCCGTTACGGACGCGGCGATACCAATTATGTATAGTTTATTTGTTTGTTTATATATTTTTATTAATAATAAATGACTGATAAGGGAAAAAGTGGGACTTTTACTTTTATTACTTTTAAAACTTTTATTTTCTTATTTTTACACATCTTTTTTTAACTTTTTTTTTACTTTATTACTTTGTCCCACTAGGGGACATGAGGGCAGGAGGCCCTGATCGCTATTCTAATACACTGCACTACATGCGTAGTGCAGTGTATTAGAACTGTCAGCTACTCACTGACAGCAAGCATAGTGGGTCCTGACGTTGTCAGGACCCACTAGGCTTCCGTCTATGGCATAGCCGGACGCCATTGTTTGGTGTCCGGTTGCCATAGTCACCATCGCCGGCCGCTGTCGCGTAGCAGGCCGGCGATGGCAGCTTAACCCCTAAAAAGCCGCGATCTCTATAGAACGCGGCTTTTAAGGGGTTAATCAGCGGGGACACAGCGATCGGTCCCCGCTGTAGGAGCTGTGACAGCTGCTGAACAAGACAGCAGCGTCACAGCTCCTGTATGTGTCGGGAGGACGGCCGAAACGGCCGTTACTCCTGAGACGTACTATTACGGCATGGAGCGCGAACGATACAGCTGCCATGACGTAATAGTACGTCAAGGAGCGGGAAGGGGTTAAGCCCTACGGTGCCATGCGTAAGACCGAAACATGGTACAAGTTGCTAAGTCCGCCTCACCCAAACTGCATGGTATGATGCGTTTGTGTTGGCCAGGTATACAGGAAAATGTGACCGATTCATCCGATTCTGGAAGAAGGTTCTCAAGGCCCTTATCTTTGGGAATCCAGAAGGGGAGGGCACTGCATAGGGCAGTAACATCTGCCGCATAATTCCTGAACAACATTTTCCCTCTGAAATACCCCATACTGAGAAAAAAAGGAGACCCCAAAATAGGTGTCAGGTGTGTTTAAAGATAGAGATAACAAAAATGTCAGGGTGCATTTACTTCGTTTCTTGTACTGTAGATGAAACGTTTGTCCTATACAAAACTCATTTGTGAAAAAAACCATAAAAATTAAATTTTTCATACCTACAATGTATTAATTCCTGCAAAAAAAATAAGAGATGATTTCAAACTACTCGTTAAAAAAATGTCAAAATCACACGCACTCTACAGTCAATTCAATAGGCACCAATCAACCTATGAGTTTATATTTAGGAGACATGCAGTAACTGGCACAAGCAAGCAGAACAAGCTTCTCATGGTGCATGTGGATGTGGGATGTGGATGTGGGAAGGGAGATTGCTCATGGGCATTGTACATTGTGCATAGCTACCACAAACATGGCAGTTTCCACTTCTCGGTTTTGTCTTTTTGTCCTACAGGTTGACTGACCTCTATCCTTTTTCAAGCCAGTAGCAGCACTCCCATTTCATACACTCTACACATCATCAATCAAAGTGTGCTTTTGCAGGGGAGAGGAGAACGGATCCTCATTCCATCATATGGTAGGCTTGGCAGCACCTAGCACAACGGAAACAGGAAGAATGTATAGGGATATGAATTGTGTGTGCAGTATATGGCAGCAAGATTTGTGTATACAGCATAAGGGTAGATTGTTTGTTTGTATAGTATAGAAATGCATGCACCCCTGCTGAAAAGAGTTGTCCTACAGAAAGGCAGAAGTAAAATGGAGCATTGAATAGAATTGAAGTGAAATGCAGTTGCGTTGCTTCTTCCGCCACCTGCTCATTAGAATATATCAAAAAGCCAGCTGTATGATTGGCTGAAACTATAGCTTAGTGGTTAGAGCATCGCTTTTCAGTGCTGGGGTTTAAAGTTCAAATCCCACCGTCTCTTCAATTTATGAGGCTTTCCTGCTTGTGCTCTTTTTTTACCCTCTTCTAAATGAAAAAAATCAAGTAAAGCCTCATTCACTCAGTTGTGTTTTGGTCAGTATTATACTTCAGTGTTTGCAAGCCAAACTTCAGGAGTGGATCCAAAACAAGGAAGACGTGCAAATCCTTCCACTATGATAGATTTACGCTGACACTGATGTCATCGCTGTGTTTTTGGATCGATCACCCCAATCACCAAGCCTGGCTGCATAGTGGACTACAACTGCTTCATGGGTGGGGTGGACTTATCTCATCAAGTCATTAAGCCCTACGGTGCCATGCGTAAGACCGAAACATGGTACAAGACGCTAAGTCCGCCTCACCCAAACTGCATGGTATGATGCGTTTGTGTTGGCCAGGTATACAGGAAAATGTGACCGATTCATCCGATTCTGGAAGAAGGTTCTCAAGGCCCTTATCTTTGGGTATCCAGAAGGGGAGGGCACTGCATAGGGCAGTCACATCTGCCGCATAATTCCTGAACAACATTTTCCTTCTGAAATACACCATACTCAGAAAAAAAGGAGACTCCAAAATAGGTGTCGTGTGTGTTTAAAGATAGAGATAACAAAATTGTCAGGGTGCATTTACTTCGTTTCTTGTACTGTAGATGAAACGTTTGTCCTATACAAAACTCATTTGTGAAAAAAAACATAAACATTTAATTTTTCATACCTACATTGTATTAATTCCTGCAAAAAAATAAGAGATGATTTCAAACTACACGTTAAAAAAAATGTCAAAATCACACGCACTCTACAGTCAATTCAATAGGCACCAATCAACCTATGAGTTTATATTTAGGAGACATGCAGTAACTGGCACAAGCAAGCAGAACAAGCTTCTCATGGTGCATGTGGATGTGGGATGTGGTTCTAGTGGATGTGGGAAGGGAGATTGCTCATGGGCATTGTACATTGTGCATAGCTACCACAAACATGGCAGTTTCCACTTCTCGGTTTTGTCTTTTTGTCCTACAGGTTGACTGACCTCTATCCTTTTTCAAGCCAGTAGCAGCACTCCCATTTCATACACTCTACACATCATCAATCAAAGTGTGCTTTTGCAGGGGAGAGGAGAACGGATCCTCATTCCATCATATGGTAGGCTTGGCAGCACCTAGCACAACGGAAACAGGAAGAATGTATAGGGATATGAATTGTGTGTGCAGTATATGGCAGCAAGATTTGTGTATACAGCATAAGGGTAGATTGTTTGTTTGTTTGTATAGTATAGAAATGCAAGCACCCCTGCTGAAAAGAGTTGTCCTACAGAAAGGCAGAAGTAAAATGGAGCATTGAATAGAATTGAAGTGAAATGCAGTTGCGTTGCTTCTTTCGCCACCTGCTCATTAGAATATATCAAAAAGCCAGCTCTATGATTGGCTGAAACTATAGCTTAGTGGTTAGAGCATCGCCTTTCAGTGCTGGGGTTTAAAGTTCAAATCCCACCTTGACAACGTCTCTTCAATTTATGAGGCTTTCCTGCTTGTGATCTTTTTTTACCCTCTTCTAAATGAAAAAAATCAAGTAAAGCCTCATTCACTCAGTGGTGTTTTGTTCAGTATTATACTTCAGTGTTTGCAAGCCAAACTTCAGGAGTGGATCCAAAACAAGGAAGACGTGCAAATCCTTCCACTATGATAGATTTACGCTGATACTGATGTCATCGCTGTGTTTTTGGATCGATCACCCCAATCACCAAGCCTGGCTGCATAGTGGACTACAACTGCTTCATGGGTGGGGTGGACTTATCCCATCAAGTCATTAAGCCCTACGGTGCCATGCGTAAGACCGAAACATGGTACAAGACGCTAAGTCCGCCTCACCCAAACTGCATGGTATGATGCGTTTGTGTTGGCCAGGTATACAGGAAAATGTGACCGATTCATCCGATTCTGGAAGAAGGTTCTCAAGGCCCTTATCTTTGGGTATCCAGAAGGGGAGGGCACTGCATAGGGCAGTCACATCTGCCGCATAATTCCTGAACAACATTTTCCTTCTGAAATACACCATACTGAGAAAAAAAGGAGACTCCAAAATAGGTGTCGTGTGTGTTTAAAGATAGAGATAACAAAATTGTCAGGGTGCATTTACTTCGTTTCTTGTACTGTAGATGAAACGTTTGTCCTATACAAAACTCATTTGTGAAAAAAAACATAAAAATTAAATTTTTCATACCTACAATGTATTAATTCCTGCAAAAAAATAAGAGATGATTTCAAACTACTCGTTAAAAAAATGTCAAAATCACACGCACTCTACAGTCAATTCAATAGGCACCAATCAACCTATGAGTTTATATTTAGGAGACATGCAGTAACTGGCACAAGCAAGCAGAACAAGCTTCTCATGGTGCATGTGGATGTGGGATGTGGTTCTAGTGGATGTGGGAAGGGAGATTGCTCATGGGCATTGTACATTGTGCATAGCTACCACAAACATGGCAGTTTCCACTTCTCGGTTTTGTCTTTTTGTCCTACAGGTTGACTGACCTCTATCCTTTTTCAAGCCAGTAGCAGCACTCCCATTTCATACACTCTACACATCATCAATCAAAGTGTGCTTTTGCAGGGGAGAGGAGAACGGATCCTCATTCCATCATATGGTAGGCTTGGCAGCACCTAGCACAACGGAAACAGGAAGAATGTATAGGGACATGAATTGTGTGTGCAGTATATGGCAGCAAGATTTGTGTATACAGCATAAGGGTAGATTGTTTGTTTGTATAGTATAGAAATGCAAGCACCCCTGCTGAAAAGAGTTGTCCTACAGAAAGGCAGAAGTAAAATGGAGCATTGAATAGAATGTAAGTGAAATACAGTTGCGGTGCTTCTTTTGCCACCTGCTCATTAAAATATATCAAAAAGACAGCTGCGTGATTGGCTGAAACTATAGCTTAGTGGTTAGAGCATCACCTTTCGGTGCTGGGGTTTAAAGTTCAAATCCCACATTGACAACATCTGTTCAATTTATGAGGCTTTCCTGCTTGTGCTCTTTTTTTACCCTCAACTAAATGAAAAAAATCAAGTAAAGCCTAATTCACTCAGTTGTGTTTTGGTCAGTATTATACTTCAGTGTTTGCAAGCCAAACTTCAGGAGTGGATCCAAAACAAGGAAGACGTGCAAATCCTTCCACTATGATAGATTTACGCTGATACTGATGTCATCGCTGTGTTTTTGGATCGATCACCCCAATCACCAAGCCTGGCTGCATAGTGGACTACAACTGCTTCATGGGTGGGGTGGACTTATCCCATCAAGTCATTAAGCCCTACGGTGCCATGCGTAAGACCGAAACATGGTACAAGACGCTAAGTCCGCCTCACCCAAACTGCATGGTATGATGCGTTTGTGTTGGCCAGGTATACAGGAAAATGTGACCGATTCATCCGATTCTGGAAGAAGGTTCTCAAGGCCCTTATCTTTGGGTATCCAGAAGGGGAGGGCACTGCATAGGGCAGTCACATCTGCCGCATAATTCCTGAACAACATTTTCCTTCTGAAATACACCATACTGAGAAAAAAAGGAGACTCCAAAATAGGTGTCGTGTGTGTTTAAAGATAGAGATAACAAAATTGTCAGGGTGCATTTACTTCGTTTCTTGTACTGTAGATGAAACGTTTGTCCTATACAAAACTCATTTGTGAAAAAAAACATAAAAATTAAATTTTTCATACCTACAATGTATTAATTCCTGCAAAAAAATAAGAGATGATTTCAAACTACTCGTTAAAAAAATGTCAAAATCACACGCACTCTACAGTCAATTCAATAGGCACCAATCAACCTATGAGTTTATATTTAGGAGACATGCAGTAACTGGCACAAGCAAGCAGAACAAGCTTCTCATGGTGCATGTGGATGTGGGATGTGGTTCTAGTGGATGTGGGAAGGGAGATTGCTCATGGGCATTGTACATTGTGCATAGCTACCACAAACATGGCAGTTTCCACTTCTCGGTTTTGTCTTTTTGTCCTACAGGTTGACTGACCTCTATCCTTTTTCAAGCCAGTAGCAGCACTCCCATTTCATACACTCTACACATCATCAATCAAAGTGTGCTTTTGCAGGGGAGAGGAGAACGGATCCTCATTCCATCATATGGTAGGCTTGGCAGCACCTAGCACAACGGAAACAGGAAGAATGTATAGGGATATGAATTGTGTGTGCAGTATATGGCAGCAAGATTTGTGTATACAGCATAAGGGTAGATTGTTTGTTTGTATAGTATAGAAATGCAAGCACCCCTGCTGAAAAGAGTTGTCCTACAGAAAGGCAGAAGTAAAATGGAGCATTGAATAGAATGTAAGTGAAATACAGTTGCGGTGCTTCTTTTGCCACCTGCTCATTAAAATATATCAAAAAGACAGCTGCGTGATTGGCTGAAACTATAGCTTAGTGGTTAGAGCATCACCTTAAAGTGCTGGGGGTTAAAGTTCAAATCCCACATTGACAACATCTGTTCAATTTATGAGGCTTGCCTGCTTGTGCTCTTTTTTTACCCTCAACTAAATGAAAAAAATCAAGTAAAGCCTAATTCACTCAGTTGTGTTTTGGTCAGTATTATACTTCAGTGTTTGCAAGCCAAACTTCAGGAGTGGATCCAAAACAAGGAAGACGTGCAAATCCTTCCACTATGATAGATTTACGCTGACACTGATGTCATCGCTGTGTTTTTGGATCGATCACCCCAATCACCAAGCCTGGCTGCATAGTGGACTACAACTGCTTCATGGGTGGGGTGGACTTATCCCATCAAGTCATTAAGCCCTACGGTGCCATGCGTAAGACCGAAACATGGTACAAGATGCTAAGTCCGCCTCACCCAAACTGCATGGTATGATGCGTTTGTGTTGGCCAGGTATACAGGAAAATGTGACCGATTCATCCGATTCTGGAAGAAGGTTCTCAAGGCCCTTATCTTTGGGAATCCAGAAGGGGAGGGCACTGCATAGGGCAGTAACATCTGCCGCATAATTCCTGAACAACATTTTCCCTCTGAAATACCCCATACTGAGAAAAAAAGGAGACCCCAAAATAGGTGTCAGGTGTGTTTAAAGATAGATATAACAAAAATGTCAGGGTGCATTTACTTCGTTTCTTGTACTGTAGATGAAACGTTTGTCCTATACAAAACTCATTTGTGAAAAAAAACATAAACATTTAATTTTTCATACCTACAATGTATTAATTCCTGCAAATAAATAACAGATGAGCTCAAACTACACGTTAAAAAAATGTCAAAATCACATGCACTCTACAGTCAATTCAATAGGCACCAATCAACCTATGAGTTTATATTTAGGAGACATGCAGTAACTGGCACAAGCAGGCAGAACAAGCTTCTCATGGTGCATGTGGATGTGGGATGTGGTACTAGTGGATGTGGGAAGGGAGATTGCTCATGGGCATTGTACATTGTGCATAGCTACCACAAACATGGCAGTTTCCACTTCTCGGTTTTGTCTTTTTGTCCTACAGGTTGACTGACCTCTATCCTTTTTCAAGCCAGTAGCAGCACTCCCATTTCATACACTCTACACATCATCAATCAAAGTGTGCTTTTGCAGGGGAGAGGAGAACGGATCCTCATTCCATCATATGGTAGGCTTGGCAGCACCTAGCACAACGGAAACAGGAAGAATGTATAGGGATATGAATTGTGTGTGCAGTATATGGCAGCAAGATTTGTGTATACAGCATAAGGGTAGATTGTTTGTTTGTATAGTATAGAAATGCAAGCACCCCTGCTGAAAAGAGTTGTCCTACAGAAAGCCAGAAGTAAAATGGAGCATTGAATAGAATGTAAGTGAAAAACAGTTGCGTTGCTTCTTTCGCCACCTGCTCATTAGAATATATCAAAAAGCCAGTTCTATGGTATGCTGAAACTATAGCTTAGTGGTTAGAGCATCGCCTTTCAGTGCTGGGGTTTAAAGTTCAAATCCCACCTTGACAATGTCTCTTCAATTTATGAGGCTTTCCTGCTTGTTATCTTTTTTTACCCTCTTCTAAATGAAAAAAATCAAGTAAAGCCTCATTCACTCAGTTGTGTTTTGGTCAGTATTATACTTCAGTGTTTGCAAGCCAAACTTCAGGAGTGGATCCAAAACAAGGAAGACGTGCAAATCCTTCCACTATGATAGATTTACGCTGACACTGATGTCATCGCTGTGTTTTTGGATCGATCACCCCAATCACCAAGCCTGGCTGCATAGTGGACTACAACTGCTTCATGGGTGGGGTGGACTTATCCCATCAAGTCATTAAGCCCTACGGTGCCATGCGTAAGACCGAAACATGGTACAAGACGCTAAGTCCGCCTCACCCAAACTGCATGGTATGATGCGTTTGTGTTGGCCAGGTATACAGGAAAATGTGACCGATTCATCCGATTCTGGAAGAAGGTTCTCAAGGCCCTCATCTTAGGGGTATCCAGAAGGGGAGGGCACTGCATAGGGCAGTCACATCTGCCGCATAATTCCTGAACAACATTTTCCTTCTGAAATACACCATACTGAGAAAAAAAGGAGACTCCAAAATAGGTGTCGTGTGTGTTTAAAGATAGAGATAACAAAATTGTCAGGGTGCATTTACTTCGTTTCTTGTACTGTAGATGAAACGTTTGTCCTATACAAAACTCATTTGTGAAAAAAACCATAAAAATTAAATTTTTCATACCTACAATGTATTAATTCCTGCAAAAAAATAAGAGATGATTTCAAACTACTCGTTAAAAAAATGTCAAAATCACACGCACTCTACAGTCAATTCAATAGGCACCAATCAACCTATGAGTTTATATTTAGGAGACATGCAGTAACTGGCACAAGCAAGCAGAACAAGCTTCTCATGGTGCATGTGGATGTGGGATGTGGTTCTAGTGGATGTGGGAAGGGAGATTGCTCATGGGCATTGTACATTGTGCATAGCTACCACAAACATGGCAGTTTCCACTTCTCGGTTTTGTCTTTTTGTCCTACAGGTTGACTGACCTCTATCCTTTTTCAAGCCAGTAGCAGCACTCCCATTTCATACACTCTACACATCATCAATCAAAGTGTGCTTTTGCAGGGGAGAGGAGAACAGATCCTCATTCCATCATATGGTAGGCTTGGCAGCACCTAGCACAACGGAAACAGGAAGAATGTATAGGGATATGAATTGTGTGTGCAGTATATGGCAGCAAGATTTGTGTATACAGCATAAGGGTAGATTGTTTGTTTGTATAGTATAGAAATGCAAGCACCCCTGCTGAAAAGAGTTGTCCTACAGAAAGCCAGAAGTAAAATGGAGCATTGAATAGAATGTAAGTGAAATACAGTTGCGTTGCTTCTTTCGCCACCTGCTCATTAGAATATATCAAAAAGCCAGCTCTATGATTGGCTGAAACTATAGCTTAGTGGTTAGAGCATCGCCTTTCAGTGCTGGGGTTTAAAGTTCAAATCCCACCTTGACGACGTCTCTTCAATTTATGAGGCTTTCCTGCTTGTGCTCTTTTTTTACCCTCTTCTAAATGAAAAAAATCAAGTAAAGCCTCATTCACTCAGTTGTGTTTTGGTCAGTATTATACTTCAGTGTTTGCAAGCCAAACTTCAGGAGTGGATCCAAAACAAGGAAGACGTGCAAATCCTTCCACTATGATAGATTTACGCTGACACTGATGTCATCGCTGTGTTTTTGGATCGATCACCCCAATCACCAAGCCTGGCTGCATAGTGGACTACAACTGCTTCATGGGTGGGGTGGACTTATCCCATCAAGTCATTAAGCCCTACAGTGCCATGCGTAAGACCGAAACATGGCACAAGACGCTAAGGCCGCCTCACCCAAACTGCATGGTATGATGCGTTTGTGTTGGCCAGGTATACAGGAAAATGTGACCGATTCATCCGATTCTGGAAGAAGGTTCTCAAGGCCCTTATCTTTGGGAATCCAGAAGGGGAGGGCACTGCATAGGGCAGTAACATCTGCCGCATAATTCCTGAACAACATTTTCCTTCTGAAATACACCATACTGAGAAAAAAAGCAGACTCCAAAATAGGTGTCGTGTGTGTTTAAAGATAGAGATAACAAAAATGTCCGGGTGCATTTACTTCGTTTCTTGTACTGTAGATGAAACGTTTGTCCTATACAAAACTCATTTGTGAAAAAAACCATAAAAATGTAATTTTTCATACCTACATTGAATTAATTCCTGCAAAAAAATAAGAGAAGAGCTCAAACTACCCGTTAAAAAAATGTCAAAATCACACGCACTCTACAGTCAATTCAATAGGCACCAATCAACCTATGAGTTTATATTTAGGAGACATGCAGTAACTGGCACAAGCAGGCAGAACAAGCTTCTCATGGTGGATGTGGATGTGGGATGTGGTACTAGTGGATGTGGGAAGGGAGATTGTTCATGGGCATTGTACATTGCCATTACAAACGTGGCAGTGTCCACTTCTCAGTTTTGTCTTTTTGTCCTAGAGGTTGACTGGCCTCTATCCTTTTTCAAGCCAGTAGCAGCACTCCCATTTCATACACTCTTACACATCATCAATCGTGTGCTTTTGCAGGGGAGAGGAGAACGGATCATCATTCCATCATATGGTAGGCTTGGCAGCACCTAGCACAACGGAAACAAGAAGAATGTATAGGGATATGAATTGTGTGTGCAGTATATGGCAGCAATATTTGTGTATACAGCATAAGGGTAGATTGTTTGTTTGTATAGTATAGAAATGCAAGCACCTCCGCTGAAAAGAGTTGTCCTACAGAAAGCCTGAAGTAAAATGGAGCATTGAATAGAATGTAAGTTAAATACAGTTGCGGTGCTTCTTTTGCCACCTGCTCATAAAAATATATCAAAAATCCAGCTGCATGATTGGCTGAATCTATAGCTTAGTGGTTAGAGCATCACCTTTCAGTGCTGGGGTTTAAAGTTCAAATCCCACCTTAATAACATCTGTTCAATTTATGAGGCTTGCCTGCTTGTGCTCTTTTTTTACCCTCTTCTGAATGAAAAAAGTCAAGTAAAGCCTCATTCACTCAGTTGTGTTTTGGTCAGTATTATACTTCAGTGTTTGCCAGCCAAACTTCAGGAGTGGATCCAAAACAAGGAAGACGTGCAAATCCTTCCACTATGATAGATTTACGCTGACACTGATGTCATAGCTGTGTTTTTGGATCGATCACCCCAATCACCAAGCCTGGCTGCATAGTGGACTACAACTGCTTCATGGGTGGGGTGGACTTATCCCATCAAGTCATTAAGCCCTACAGTGCCATGCGTAAGACCGAAACATGGTACAAGACGCTAAGTCCGCCTCACCCAAACTGCATGGTATGATGCGTTTGTGTTGGCCAGGTATACAGGAAAATGTGACCGATTCATCCGATTCTGGAAGAAGGTTCTCAAGGCCCTTATCTTTGGGAATCCAGAAGGGGAGGGCACTGCGTAGGGCAGTAACATCTGCCGCATAATTCCTGAACAACATTTTCCTTCTGAAATACACCATACTGAGAAAAAAAGCAGACTCCAAAATAGGTGTCGTGTGTGTTTAAAGATAGAGATAACAAAAATGTCCGGGTGCATTTACTTCGTTTCTTGTACTGTAGATGAAACGTTTGTCCTATACAAAACTCATTTGTGAAAAAAACCATAAAAATGTAATTTTTCATACCTACATTGAATTAATTCCTGCAAAAAAATAAGAGATGAGCTCAAACTACCCGTTAAAAAAATGTCAAAATCACACGCACTCTACACTCAATTCAATAGGCACCAATCAACCTATGAGTTTATATTTAGGAGACATGCAGTAACTGGCACAAGCAGGCAGAACAAGCTTCTCATGGTGCATGTGGATGTGGGATGTGGTACTAGTGGATGTGGGAAGGGAGATTGTTCATGGGCATTGTACATTGCCATTACAAACGTGGCAGTGTCCACTTCTCAGTTTTGTCTTTTTGTCCTAGAGGTTGACTGGCCTCTATCCTTTTTCAAGCCAGTAGCAGCACTCCCATTTCATACACTCTTACACATCATCAATCGTGTGCTTTTGCAGGGGAGAGGAGAACGGATCATCATTCCATCATATGGTAGGCTTGGCAGCACCTAGCAGAACGTAAACAAGAAGAATGTATAGGGATATGAATTGTGTGTGCAGTATATGGCAGCAATATTTGTGTATACAGCATAAGGGTAGATTGTTTGTTTGTATAGTATAGAAATGCAAGCACCCCTGCTGAAAAGAGTTGTCCTACAGAAAGCCAGAAGTAAAATGGAGCATTGAATAGAATGTAAGTGAAATACAGTTGCGTTGCTTCTTTCGCCACCTGCTCATTAGAATATATCAAAAAGCCAGCTCTATGATTGGCTGAAACTATAGCTTAGTGGTTAGAGCATCGCCTTTCAGTGCTGGGGTTTAAAGTTCAAATCCCACCTTGACGACGTCTCTTCAATTTATGAGGCTTTCCTGCTTGTGCTCTTTTTTTACCCTCTTCTAAATGAAAAAAATCAAGTAAAGCCTCATTCACTCAGTTGTGTTTTGGTCAGTATTATACTTCAGTGTTTGCAAGCCAAACTTCAGGAGTGGATCCAAAACAAGGAAGACGTGCAAATCCTTCCACTATGATAGATTTACGCTGACACTGATGTCATCGCTGTGTTTTTGGATCGATCACCCCAATCACCAAGCCTGGCTGCATAGTGGACTACAACTGCTTCATGGGTGGGGTGGACTTATCCCATCAAGTCATTAAGCCCTACAGTGCCATGCGTAAGACCGAAACATGGTACAAGACGCTAAGGCCGCCTCACCCAAACTGCATGGTATGATGCGTTTGTGTTGGCCAGGTATACAGGAAAATGTGACCGATTCATCCGATTCTGGAAGAAGGTTCTCAAGGCCCTTATCTTTGGGAATCCAGAAGGGGAGGGCACTGCATAGGGCAGTAACATCTGCCGCATAATTCCTGAACAACATTTTCCTTCTGAAATACACCATACTGAGAAAAAAAGCAGACTCCAAAATAGGTGTCGTGTGTGTTTAAAGATAGAGATAACAAAAATGTCCGGGTGCATTTACTTCGTTTCTTGTACTGTAGATGAAACGTTTGTCCTATACAAAACTCATTTGTGAAAAAAACCATAAAAATGTAATTTTTCATACCTACATTGAATTAATTCCTGCAAAAAAATAAGAGAAGAGCTCAAACTACCCGTTAAAAAAATGTCAAAATCACACGCACTCTACAGTCAATTCAATAGGCACCAATCAACCTATGAGTTTATATTTAGGAGACATGCAGTAACTGGCACAAGCAGGCAGAACAAGCTTCTCATGGTGGATGTGGATGTGGGATGTGGTACTAGTGGATGTGGGAAGGGAGATTGTTCATGGGCATTGTACATTGCCATTACAAACGTGGCAGTGTCCACTTCTCAGTTTTGTCTTTTTGTCCTAGAGGTTGACTGGCCTCTATCCTTTTTCAAGCCAGTAGCAGCACTCCCATTTCATACACTCTTACACATCATCAATCGTGTGCTTTTGCAGGGGAGAGGAGAACGGATCATCATTCCATCATATGGTAGGCTTGGCAGCACCTAGCACAACGGAAACAAGAAGAATGTATAGGGATATGAATTGTGTGTGCAGTATATGGCAGCAATATTTGTGTATACAGCATAAGGGTAGATTGTTTGTTTGTATAGTATAGAAATGCAAGCACCTCCGCTGAAAAGAGTTGTCCTACAGAAAGCCTGAAGTAAAATGGAGCATTGAATAGAATGTAAGTTAAATACAGTTGCGGTGCTTCTTTTGCCACCTGCTCATAAAAATATATCAAAAATCCAGCTGCATGATTGGCTGAATCTATAGCTTAGTGGTTAGAGCATCACCTTTCAGTGCTGGGGTTTAAAGTTCAAATCCCACCTTAATAACATCTGTTCAATTTATGAGGCTTGCCTGCTTGTGCTCTTTTTTTACCCTCTTCTGAATGAAAAAAGTCAAGTAAAGCCTCATTCACTCAGTTGTGTTTTGGTCAGTATTATACTTCAGTGTTTGCCAGCCAAACTTCAGGAGTGGATCCAAAACAAGGAAGACGTGCAAATCCTTCCACTATGATAGATTTACGCTGACACTGATGTCATAGCTGTGTTTTTGGATCGATCACCCCAATCACCAAGCCTGGCTGCATAGTGGACTACAACTGCTTCATGGGTGGGGTGGACTTATCCCATCAAGTCATTAAGCCCTACAGTGCCATGCGTAAGACCGAAACATGGTACAAGACGCTAAGTCCGCCTCACCCAAACTGCATGGTATGATGCGTTTGTGTTGGCCAGGTATACAGGAAAATGTGACCGATTCATCCGATTCTGGAAGAAGGTTCTCAAGGCCCTTATCTTTGGGAATCCAGAAGGGGAGGGCACTGCGTAGGGCAGTAACATCTGCCGCATAATTCCTGAACAACATTTTCCTTCTGAAATACACCATACTGAGAAAAAAAGCAGACTCCAAAATAGGTGTCGTGTGTGTTTAAAGATAGAGATAACAAAAATGTCCGGGTGCATTTACTTCGTTTCTTGTACTGTAGATGAAACGTTTGTCCTATACAAAACTCATTTGTGAAAAAAACCATAAAAATGTAATTTTTCATACCTACATTGAATTAATTCCTGCAAAAAAATAAGAGATGAGCTCAAACTACCCGTTAAAAAAATGTCAAAATCACACGCACTCTACACTCAATTCAATAGGCACCAATCAACCTATGAGTTTATATTTAGGAGACATGCAGTAACTGGCACAAGCAGGCAGAACAAGCTTCTCATGGTGCATGTGGATGTGGGATGTGGTACTAGTGGATGTGGGAAGGGAGATTGTTCATGGGCATTGTACATTGCCATTACAAACGTGGCAGTGTCCACTTCTCAGTTTTGTCTTTTTGTCCTAGAGGTTGACTGGCCTCTATCCTTTTTCAAGCCAGTAGCAGCACTCCCATTTCATACACTCTTACACATCATCAATCGTGTGCTTTTGCAGGGGAGAGGAGAACGGATCATCATTCCATCATATGGTAGGCTTGGCAGCACCTAGCAGAACGTAAACAAGAAGAATGTATAGGGATATGAATTGTGTGTGCAGTATATGGCAGCAATATTTGTGTATACAGCATAAGGGTAGATTGTTTGTTTGTATAGTATAGAAATGCAAGCACCTCCGCTGAAAAGAGTTGTCCTACAGAAAGCCTGAAGTAAAATGGAGCATTGAATAGAATGTAAGTGAAATACAGTTGCGGTGCTTCTTTTGCCACCTGCTCATAAAAATATATCAAAAAGCCAGCTGCATGATTGGCTGAATCTATAGCTTAGTGGTTAGAGCATCGACTTCCAGTGCTGGGGTTTAAAGTTCAAATCCCCCCTTGATAACATCTGTTCAATTTATGAGGCTTGCCTGCTTGTGCTCTTTTTTTACCCTCTTCTAAATGAAAAAAGTCAAGTAAAGCCTCATTCACTCAGTTGTGTTTTGGTCAGTATTATACTTCAGTGTTTGCAAGCCAAACTTCAGGAGTGGATCCAAAACAAGGAAGACGTGCAAATCCTTCCACTATGATAGATTTACGCTGACACTGATGTCATCGCTGTGTTTTTGGATCGATCGCCCCAATCACCAAGCCTGGCTGCATAGTGGACTACAACTGCATCATGGGTGGGGTGGACTTATCCCATCAAGTCATTAAGCCCTACGGTGCCATGCGTAAGACCGAAACATGGTACAAGACGCTAAGGCCGCCTCACCCAAACTGCATGGTATGATGCATTTGTGTTGGCCAGGTATACAGGAAAATGTGACCGATTCATCCGATTCTGGAAGAAGGTTCTCAAGGCCCTTATCTTTGGGAATCCAGAAGGGGAGGGCACTGCATAGGGCAGTAACATCTGCCGCATAATTCCTGAACAACATTTTCCCTCTGAAATACCCCATACTGAGAAAAAAAGGAGACCCCAAAATAGGTGTCGTGTGTGTTTAAAGATAGAGATAACAAAAATGTCAGGGTGCATTTACTTCGTTTATTGTACTGTAGATGAAACGTTTGTCCTATACAAAACTCATTTGTGAAAAAAAACCATAAAAATGTAATTTTTCATACCTATATTGTATTAATTCCTGCAAAAAAATAACAGATGAGCTCAAACTACACGTTAAAAAAATATCAAAATCTCACGCACTCTACAGTCAATTCAATAGGCACCAATCAACCTATGAGTTTATATTTAGGAGACATGCAGTAACTGGCACAAGCAGGCAGAACAACCTTCTCATGGTGCATGTGGATGTGGGATGTGGTACTAGTGGATGTGGGAAGGGAGATTGTTCATGGGCATTGTACATTGTACATTGCCATTACAAACGTGGCAGTGTCCACTTCTCAGTTTTGTCTTTTTGTCCTAGAGGATGACTGGCCTCTATTCTTTTTCAAGCCAGTAGCAGCACTCCCATTTCATACACTCTTACACATCATCAATCGTGTGCTTTTGCAGGGGAGAGGAGAATGGATCCTCATTAGATCATATGGTAGGCTTGGCAGCACCTAGCAGAACGGAAACAAGAAGAATGTATAGGGATATGAATTGTGTGTGCAGTATATGGCAGCAATATTTGTGTATACAGCATAAGGGTAGATTGTTTGTTTGTATAGTATAGAAATGCAAGCACCCCTGCTGAAAAGAGTTGTCCTACAGAAAGGCAGAAGTAAAATGGAGCATTGAATAGAATGTTAGTGAAATACAGTTGCGGTGCTTCTTTTGCCACCTGCTCATTAAAATATATCAAAAAGACAGCTGCGTGATTGGCTGAAACTATAGCTTAGTGGTTAGAACATCACCTTTCAGTGCTGGGGTTTAAAGTTCAAATCCCACATTGACAACATCTGTTCAATTTATGAGGCTTGCCTGCTTGTGCTCTTTTTTTACCCTCAACTAAATGAAAAAAATCAAGTAAAGCCTCATACACTCAGTTGTGTTTTGGTCAGTATTATACTTCAGTGTTTGCAAGCCAAACTTCAGGAGTGGATCCAAAACAAGGAAGACGTGCAAATCCTTCCACTATGATAGATTTACGCTGACACTGATGTCATCGCTGTGTTTTTGGATCGATCACCCCAATCACCAAGCCTGGCTGCATAGTGGACTACAACTGCTTCATGGGTGGGGTGGACTTATCCCATCAAGTCATTAAGCCCTACGGTGCCATGCGTAAGACCGAAACATGGTACAAGACGCTAAGTCCGCCTCACCCAAACTGCATGGTATGATGCGTTTGTGTTGGCCAGGTATACAGGAAAATGTGACCGATTCATCCGATTCTGGAAGAAGGTTCTCAAGGCCCTTATCTTTGGGTATCCAGAAGGGGAGGGCACTGCATAGGGCAGTCACATCTGCCGCATAATTCCTGAACAACATTTTCCTTCTGAAATACACCATACTCAGAAAAAAAGGAGACTCCAAAATAGGTGTCGTGTGTGTTTAAAGATAGAGATAACAAAATTGTCAGGGTGCATTTACTTCGTTTCTTGTACTGTAGATGAAACGTTTGTCCTATACAAAACTCATTTGTGAAAAAAACCATAAAAATTAAATTTTTCATACCTACAATGTATTAATTCCTGCAAAAAAATAAGAGATGATTTCAAACTACTCGTTAAAAAAATGTCAAAATCACACGCACTCTACAGTCAATTCAATAGGCACCAATCAACCTATGAGTTTATATTTAGGAGACATGCAGTAACTGGCACAAGCAAGCAGAACAAGCTTCTCATGGTGCATGTGGATGTGGGATGTGGTTCTAGTGGATGTGGGAAGGGAGATTGCTCATGGGCATTGTACATTGTGCATAGCTACCACAAACATGGCAGTTTCCACTTCTCGGTTTTGTCTTTTTGTCCTACAGGTTGACTGACCTCTATCCTTTTTCAAGCCAGTAGCAGCACTCCCATTTCATACACTCTACACATCATCAATCAAAGTGTGCTTTTGCAGGGGAGAGGAGAACGGATCCTCATTCCATCATATGGTAGGCTTGGCAGCACCTAGCACAATGGAAACAGGAAGAATGTATAGGGATATGAATTGTGTGTGCAGTATATGGCAGCAAGATTTGTGTATACAGCATAAGGGTAGATTGTTTGTTTGTATAGTATAGAAATGCAAGCACCCCTGCTGAAAAGAGTTGTCCTACAGAAAGGCAGAAGTAAAATGGAGCATTGAATAGAATGTAAGTGAAATACAGTTGCGGTGCTTCTTTTGCCACCTGCTCATTAAAATATATCAAAAAGACAGCTGCGTGATTGGCTGAAACTATAGCTTAGTGGTTAGAGCATCACCTTAAAGTGCTGGGGGTTAAAGTTCAAATCCCACATTGACAACATCTGTTCAGTTTATGAGGCTTGCCTGCTTGTGCTCTTTTTTTACCCTCAACTAAATGAAAAAAATCAAGTAAAGCCTAATTCACTCAGTTGTGTTTTGGTCAGTATTATACTTCAGTGTTTGCAAGCCAAACTTCAGGAGTGGATCCAAAACAAGGAAGACGTGCAAATCCTTCCACTATGATAGATTTACGCTGACACTGATGTCATCGCTGTGTTTTTGGATCGATCACCCCAATCACCAAGCCTGGCTGCATAGTGGACTACAACTGCTTCATGGGTGGGGTGGACTTATCCCATCAAGTCATTAAGCCCTACGGTGCCATGCGTAAGACCGAAACATGGTACAAGATGCTAAGTCCGCCTCACCCAAACTGCATGGTATGATGCGTTTGTGTTGGCCAGGTATACAGGAAAATGTGACCGATTCATCCGATTCTGGAAGAAGGTTCTCAAGGCCCTTATCTTTGGGAATCCAGAAGGGGAGGGCACTGCATAGGGCAGTAACATCTGCCGCATAATTCCTGAACAACATTTTCCCTCTGAAATACCCCATACTGAGAAAAAAAGGAGACCCCAAAATAGGTGTCAGGTGTGTTTAAAGATAGATATAACAAAAATGTCAGGGTGCATTTACTTCGTTTCTTGTACTGTAGATGAAACGTTTGTCCTATACAAAACTCATTTGTGAAAAAAAACATAAACATTTAATTTTTCATACCTACAATGTATTAATTCCTGCAAATAAATAACAGATGAGCTCAAACTACACGTTAAAAAAATGTCAAAATCACATGCACTCTACAGTCAATTCAATAGGCACCAATCAACCTATGAGTTTATATTTAGGAGACATGCAGTAACTGGCACAAGCAGGCAGAACAAGCTTCTCATGGTGCATGTGGATGTGGGATGTGGTACTAGTGGATGTGGGAAGGGAGATTGCTCATGGGCATTGTACATTGTGCATAGCTACCACAAACATGGCAGTTTCCACTTCTCGGTTTTGTCTTTTTGTCCTACTGGTTGACTGACCTCTATCCTTTTTCAAGCCAGTAGCAGCACTCCCATTTCATACACTCTACACATCATCAATCAAAGTGTGCTTTTGCAGGGGAGAGGAGAACGGATCCTCATTCCATCATATGGTAGGCTTGGCAGCACCTAGCACAACGGAAACAGGAAGAATGTATAGGGATATGAATTGTGTGTGCAGTATATGGCAGCAAGATTTGTGTATACAGCATAAGGGTAGATTGTTTGTTTGTATAGTATAGAAATGCAAGCACCCCTGCTGAAAAGAGTTGTCCTACAGAAAGCCAGAAGTAAAATGGAGCATTGAATAGAATGTAAGTGAAATACAGTTGCGTTGCTTCTTTCGCCACCTGCTCATTAGAATATATCAAAAAGCCAGCTCTATGATTGGCTGAAACTATAGCTTAGTGGTTAGAGCATCGCCTTTCAGTGCTGGGGTTTAAAGTTCAAATCCCACCTTGACGACGTCTCTTCAATTTATGAGGCTTTCCTGCTTGTGCTCTTTTTTTACCCTCTTCTAAATGAAAAAAATCAAGTAAAGCCTCATTCACTCAGTTGTGTTTTGGTCAGTATTATACTTCAGTGTTTGCAAGCCAAACTTCAGGAGTGGATCCAAAACAAGGAAGACGTGCAAATCCTTCCACTATGATAGATTTACGCTGACACTGATGTCATCGCTGTGTTTTTGGATCGATCACCCCAATCACCAAGCCTGGCTGCATAGTGGACTACAACTGCTTCATGGGTGGGGTGGACTTATCCCATCAAGTCATTAAGCCCTACAGTGCCATGCGTAAGACCGAAACATGGTACAAGACGCTAAGGCCGCCTCACCCAAACTGCATGGTATGATGCGTTTGTGTTGGCCAGGTATACAGGAAAATGTGACCGATTCATCCGATTCTGGAAGAAGGTTCTCAAGGCCCTTATCTTTGGGAATCCAGAAGGGGAGGGCACTGCATAGGGCAGTAACATCTGCCGCATAATTCCTGAACAACATTTTCCTTCTGAAATACACCATACTGAGAAAAAAAGCAGACTCCAAAATAGGTGTCGTGTGTGTTTAAAGATAGAGATAACAAAAATGTCCGGGTGCATTTACTTCGTTTCTTGTACTGTAGATGAAACGTTTGTCCTATACAAAACTCATTTGTGAAAAAAACCATAAAAATGTAATTTTTCATACCTACATTGAATTAATTCCTGCAAAAAAATAAGAGAAGAGCTCAAACTACCCGTTAAAAAAATGTCAAAATCACACGCACTCTACAGTCAATTCAATAGGCACCAATCAACCTATGAGTTTATATTTAGGAGACATGCAGTAACTGGCACAAGCAGGCAGAACAAGCTTCTCATGGTGGATGTGGATGTGGGATGTGGTACTAGTGGATGTGGGAAGGGAGATTGTTCATGGGCATTGTACATTGCCATTACAAACGTGGCAGTGTCCACTTCTCAGTTTTGTCTTTTTGTCCTAGAGGTTGACTGGCCTCTATCCTTTTTCAAGCCAGTAGCAGCACTCCCATTTCATACACTCTTACACATCATCAATCGTGTGCTTTTGCAGGGGAGAGGAGAACGGATCATCATTCCATCATATGGTAGGCTTGGCAGCACCTAGCACAACGGAAACAAGAAGAATGTATAGGGATATGAATTGTGTGTGCAGTATATGGCAGCAATATTTGTGTATACAGCATAAGGGTAGATTGTTTGTTTGTATAGTATAGAAATGCAAGCACCTCCGCTGAAAAGAGTTGTCCTACAGAAAGCCTGAAGTAAAATGGAGCATTGAATAGAATGTAAGTTAAATACAGTTGCGGTGCTTCTTTTGCCACCTGCTCATAAAAATATATCAAAAATCCAGCTGCATGATTGGCTGAATCTATAGCTTAGTGGTTAGAGCATCACCTTTCAGTGCTGGGGTTTAAAGTTCAAATCCCACCTTAATAACATCTGTTCAATTTATGAGGCTTGCCTGCTTGTGCTCTTTTTTTACCCTCTTCTGAATGAAAAAAGTCAAGTAAAGCCTCATTCACTCAGTTGTGTTTTGGTCAGTATTATACTTCAGTGTTTGCCAGCCAAACTTCAGGAGTGGATCCAAAACAAGGAAGACGTGCAAATCCTTCCACTATGATAGATTTACGCTGACACTGATGTCATAGCTGTGTTTTTGGATCGATCACCCCAATCACCAAGCCTGGCTGCATAGTGGACTACAACTGCTTCATGGGTGGGGTGGACTTATCCCATCAAGTCATTAAGCCCTACAGTGCCATGCGTAAGACCGAAACATGGTACAAGACGCTAAGTCCGCCTCACCCAAACTGCATGGTATGATGCGTTTGTGTTGGCCAGGTATACAGGAAAATGTGACCGATTCATCCGATTCTGGAAGAAGGTTCTCAAGGCCCTTATCTTTGGGAATCCAGAAGGGGAGGGCACTGCGTAGGGCAGTAACATCTGCCGCATAATTCCTGAACAACATTTTCCTTCTGAAATACACCATACTGAGAAAAAAAGCAGACTCCAAAATAGGTGTCGTGTGTGTTTAAAGATAGAGATAACAAAAATGTCCGGGTGCATTTACTTCGTTTCTTGTACTGTAGATGAAACGTTTGTCCTATACAAAACTCATTTGTGAAAAAAACCATAAAAATGTAATTTTTCATACCTACATTGAATTAATTCCTGCAAAAAAATAAGAGATGAGCTCAAACTACCCGTTAAAAAAATGTCAAAATCACACGCACTCTACACTCAATTCAATAGGCACCAATCAACCTATGAGTTTATATTTAGGAGACATGCAGTAACTGGCACAAGCAGGCAGAACAAGCTTCTCATGGTGCATGTGGATGTGGGATGTGGTACTAGTGGATGTGGGAAGGGAGATTGTTCATGGGCATTGTACATTGCCATTACAAACGTGGCAGTGTCCACTTCTCAGTTTTGTCTTTTTGTCCTAGAGGTTGACTGGCCTCTATCCTTTTTCAAGCCAGTAGCAGCACTCCCATTTCATACACTCTTACACATCATCAATCGTGTGCTTTTGCAGGGGAGAGGAGAACGGATCATCATTCCATCATATGGTAGGCTTGGCAGCACCTAGCAGAACGTAAACAAGAAGAATGTATAGGGATATGAATTGTGTGTGCAGTATATGGCAGCAATATTTGTGTATACAGCATAAGGGTAGATTGTTTGTTTGTATAGTATAGAAATGCAAGCACCTCCGCTGAAAAGAGTTGTCCTACAGAAAGCCTGAAGTAAAATGGAGCATTGAATAGAATGTAAGTGAAATACAGTTGCGGTGCTTCTTTTGCCACCTGCTCATAAAAATATATCAAAAAGCCAGCTGCATGATTGGCTGAATCTATAGCTTAGTGGTTAGAGCATCGACTTCCAGTGCTGGGGTTTAAAGTTCAAATCCCCCCTTGATAACATCTGTTCAATTTATGAGGCTTGCCTGCTTGTGCTCTTTTTTTACCCTCTTCTAAATGAAAAAAGTCAAGTAAAGCCTCATTCACTCAGTTGTGTTTTGGTCAGTATTATACTTCAGTGTTTGCAAGCCAAACTTCAGGAGTGGATCCAAAACAAGGAAGACGTGCAAATCCTTCCACTATGATAGATTTACGCTGACACTGATGTCATCGCTGTGTTTTTGGATCGATCGCCCCAATCACCAAGCCTGGCTGCATAGTGGACTACAACTGCATCATGGGTGGGGTGGACTTATCCCATCAAGTCATTAAGCCCTACGGTGCCATGCGTAAGACCGAAACATGGTACAAGACGCTAAGGCCGCCTCACCCAAACTGCATGGTATGATGCATTTGTGTTGGCCAGGTATACAGGAAAATGTGACCGATTCATCCGATTCTGGAAGAAGGTTCTCAAGGCCCTTATCTTTGGGAATCCAGAAGGGGAGGGCACTGCATAGGGCAGTAACATCTGCCGCATAATTCCTGAACAACATTTTCCCTCTGAAATACCCCATACTGAGAAAAAAAGGAGACCCCAAAATAGGTGTCGTGTGTGTTTAAAGATAGAGATAACAAAAATGTCAGGGTGCATTTACTTCGTTTATTGTACTGTAGATGAAACGTTTGTCCTATACAAAACTCATTTGTGAAAAAAAACCATAAAAATGTAATTTTTCATACCTATATTGTATTAATTCCTGCAAAAAAATAACAGATGAGCTCAAACTACACGTTAAAAAAATATCAAAATCTCACGCACTCTACAGTCAATTCAATAGGCACCAATCAACCTATGAGTTTATATTTAGGAGACATGCAGTAACTGGCACAAGCAGGCAGAACAACCTTCTCATGGTGCATGTGGATGTGGGATGTGGTACTAGTGGATGTGGGAAGGGAGATTGTTCATGGGCATTGTACATTGTACATTGCCATTACAAACGTGGCAGTGTCCACTTCTCAGTTTTGTCTTTTTGTCCTAGAGGATGACTGGCCTCTATTCTTTTTCAAGCCAGTAGCAGCACTCCCATTTCATACACTCTTACACATCATCAATCGTGTGCTTTTGCAGGGGAGAGGAGAATGGATCCTCATTAGATCATATGGTAGGCTTGGCAGCACCTAGCAGAACGGAAACAAGAAGAATGTATAGGGATATGAATTGTGTGTGCAGTATATGGCAGCAATATTTGTGTATACAGCATAAGGGTAGATTGTTTGTTTGTATAGTATAGAAATGCAAGCACCCCTGCTGAAAAGAGTTGTCCTACAGAAAGGCAGAAGTAAAATGGAGCATTGAATAGAATGTTAGTGAAATACAGTTGCGGTCCTTCTTTTTCCACCTGCTCATTAAAATATATCAAAAAGCCAGCTCTATGATTGGCTGAAACTATAGCTTAGTGGTTAGAGCATCACCTTTCAGTGCTGGGGTTTAAAGTTCAAATCCCACCTTGACAACATCTGTTCAATTTATGAGGCTTTCCTGCTTGTGCTCTTTTTTTACCCTCTTCTAAATGAAAAAAGTCAAGTAAAGCCTCATTCACTCAGTTGTGTTTTGGTCAGTATTATACTTCAGTGTTTGCAAGCCAAACTTCAGGAGTGGATCCAAAACAAGGAAGACGTGCAAATCCTTCCACTATGATAGATTTACGCTGACACTGATGTCATCGCTGTGTTTTTGGATCGATCGCCTCAATCACCAAGCCTGGCTGCATAGTGGACTACAACTGCTTCATGGGTGGGGTGGACTTATCCCATCAAGTCATTAAGCCCTACGGTGCCATGCGTAAGACCGAAACATGGTACAAGACGCTAAGTCCGCCTCACCCAAACTGCATGGTATGATGCATTTGTGTTGGCCAGGTATACAGGAAAATGTGACCGATTCATCCGATTCTGGAAGAAGGTTCTCAAGGCCCTTATCTTTGGGAGTCCAGAAGGGGAGGGCACTGCATAGGGCAGTAACATCTGCCGCATAATTCCTGAACAACATTTTCCCTCTGAAATACCCCATACTGAGAAAAAAAGGTGACCCCAAAATAGGTGTCGTGTGTGTTTAAAGATAGAGATAACAAAAATGTCAGGGTGCATTTACTTCGTTTCTTGTACTGTAGATGAAACTTTTGTCCTATACAAAACTCATTTGTGAAAAAAAACATAAAAATTTAATTTTTCATACCTACATTGTATTAATTCCTGCCAAAAAATAAGAGATGAGCTCAAACTACACATTAAAAAAATGTCAAAATCACTTTGAATTTTTTTTTTATTTACATTTAAAAAACATTTATCTTACAAATTTTTTATTTTTTTAATAGTCCCCCTTGGGGACTTCAACCAGCGATCTTTAGATCGCTTGCACGATATACTGCAATACTAATGTATTGCAGTATATCGTGATTCTGACACAATATTAATAGGAGCACAAAGATGGCGGACATGAGGCCCCCAGGCAGCCAAAGCAACCATCGCTCCCCCGCGATTGCGCTGCGGGGGGGGGGGGGGTTGTGTGATGAGCTGTAAGATGGGGTCACCCCCCTCTTTCTAACAATTTAAATGCTGCGGTTGCTATTGACCGCGGCATTTAACGAGTTAAATGAGCGGGATCGCGCTTGAGCGCGATCCCGCTTGTTACTCTGAAGTGTCGGCTGTAACAAACAGCCGACACCGGTATCATATGAAGCGGGTTCACTCCGTGAGCCCGTTCTATACTTCCCCTACCCGACTTTTGCGTATGGATACGTCAAATGTCGGGAAGGGGTTAAATAACGTGATAATTTAATAGTTTGAACTTTTTCGATACCATTTACGTTTAATTTTTTTGTTTTCATATATTATATTAGTCGAAAAATGGGAAAAAGTGTTTTTTTTACTTTGATTATTTTGTATTTTTTTTTGTACATTATTAAAAATGTTATTTAACTGTTTTTTTTACTTTTTTTTTAGTCCCGCTAGGAGACTTGTACAAACAATCGTTTGATTGGGGTTACAATACACTGCAATACCTATGTATTGCAGCGTATTGTGCTATTTACTGGCCCCTATTACGCCTTGACTTTTTTGGAGTTTGTGAAGGTTCACTGGGAAAGTGTAGCCCTAGTACAATCCGGACGTCCTTTCTTCCAGCAGATGTGCCTGAGCCCTCCCCTTCCTGGTTCCCAAATATTTTGACCTTGATAACGACTTCTTAAAAACTGAATGAATATTCCCCTCTGGTCTACACATTACAATGTTTTTTCATCTCAAATTTGCTGTCACAGCTCAGAGCAGCAGCTCAGCCAAGATGGCTGACCCTAAAAATGATTAAGCTAATAAAAAAAATAACAATCAGGAAAAAAAAAGACTTGAAATAAAGTATTTTTCAATAATTAGTTTTAATTAGTAAAATAAAAATATCATGTATGATGTATTTCCTTTAAGTTCAGGATTTAGTGGCTGGGGTGGATAATTTAAAGTTAAAATACTCTTAATTAATTAATTAATTAATTTAGCTTAAAGTCTTGTCATTTCCCTTGAAATCACTGCTGTTGCTAGCCGCAATGTCATGGAATGGTCGGGTATTATGACATCACTCACCTTATATAAGGGGCTGCTTGGCAGATACTCACTTGATGGTTGTAGTTGTAGCGTTGGTGAGCACTTTGATTGAGTCAGGATGAAAGAGGAAGAATACCCAGATGAGATATGGAGGAAGATGGTTGAGTAGGCAGAGCCAGCATTCCGGCCTTCTCAGTTTGGAGAGGTCTCATTTTGTCCCAGTCTGGAGACCATACCTGAGGAGGAGGAGGTAGAGATTGGCGAGGAAGCAGAGGGCATACAGAATGAAGAGGAGGAGATTGGAGATACAGACAAGCGAGAAAACTTCGGATTAAGAAGATTCCAAAATTGCTTTGATCTGGATAAAATCAGTGAAGAAGAGGAGGATATGGAGGCAGAACAAGACAAGGAAAGGGAAAATATCTATGTGAGAATGAATGCACCTTTAGGACATCATATAAAGGTAGCTTGGCCCAGTGTGGATTCAGTTACATCACACAGAAAATGGTGGATTCCGAAATGTGTCAGGAGGAGCGGCAGAGAAGGAGCGGCTCGGCCATCCAGATTCCTTAGGGCAATTTTCTGTTGCTGGAACATCAAGACATTGGAATGAACAACTGAACAACATCCACAGTTCCACCAGATATAATAACATCAGAAGTTCATAAGAAGATGAGAATTACCAACTTCACTAAATGTTCATCATCAGAAACATCAGAAAGACCAAACAGTATACAGGCCCGTGACATAAGATCTGCCGGGCTGGAGATACCGTGAAGATGTCACCTGATAGTATTCTAGCATTCACTTATGGAATTATCACTTATGAACTTCTAAACTATTTTAAAAATATATTCTTATTTTCCTCCTGCCTCCTGTGTTTTCTGTCTGGTATATTATTGTTACATTTTACTAGTTATGAATCAGAAGTGTGCAGCTGGGGCATTGCTAGGATCCTAAAACATCCGGGCACAGTCCCTCTGTGTTGCATTTTGCACAATATGGGTCAGTTCACACAGAGTTTTATGACAAGTTTTATGACTCGGTGACCGCGTCGGAAAACGCGCCAAAGAACGGCGGAACATGCCTTCCATCGATTTAAATGGGAGGCGGAGGCATTTTTTTCCCGCGAGCGGAAAAATTGTCTCGCGGGAAAGAGAAACAACATGCCCTATCTTCAGGCGTTTACGTCTCTGACCTCCCATTGACATCAGTAGAAGGCAGATAAAGCGTATTTCGCTGCATTTTTTGCCCACTGTGCTCAATGGCCGCGGGCGAAAAACGCAGCGAAAATCGGCGTGCAGGCAGAGCAAAATCTGCCTCAAAATCAGCCTAAGAAATAAAACACAAGTTATGTACATAAATAACCAATTTTAATCCTGAATACATAATATTAACAGTTTGAAAGGTTCAAAACAATACGAGAGTTTACCAACATACCTAACACTCTGTACATACAAAACATATAAATCATAAGGCGTTTTCCAGGTTTATATAATATGAACTAAAGCGTCTTATAAACAGAGTCCGTAAGTTCTTTTATGGTCATTAAACCAATAACAGCGCACACTGCAGGGAGCCGGGCTCCTAGCATCATAGTTATTTACGACGCTAGGAGTCCCTGCCTCTCCGTGGAACTACTGTCCCGTACTGAAAACATGATTACAGTACGGGACAGTAGTTCCACGGAGAGGCAGGGACTCCTAGCGTCATACATAACTATGATGCTAGGAGCCCAGCTCCCTGCAGTGCGTTTGGTCTGGGACTTGCTGCCGAAATACGTTGAGTCCTTTACGGACCGAACATGCTCGTGTGAATCCAGCCTAACTGGGGCCTATGTCATAAAATACACGGGCCCCTATTACTATAGTAAAACAGACTCCGCTATTGATTCCGTCGGAAAACCGGAAACCTGCCGGAATGGTGACGAACGGAAACCATTAGCGATGTTTCCGTCACCATTCAGATCAATGGTGACTGAAACGGAAGCTGTGCTTTCACTTTTACTTTCCGTTGCGGGGTTCACCCGACGGAAACCTCAGACGAAACCCCGGAACTGAAATGAACGGTGATGTGAACAGGCCCTAACCCAACCTTGTGGTAGGCTTAGATACATGGTCTAATAGACAGTATCATACATGGGCCCTGTATCTAAGCCTACCTCCTTTGTTACTAATGTTTTTTCTTTTGTGTTTGTGTTTTTTTACAGGCTCGGATGTTGGGCTACATCGGGTATAAAGACTACTTCGATGACGGCTTTTTTTATTTTTAATTAAATTATTAATGAGGTTTGTATGAGGTTTTTTTTATTACAATAAAATATTTATTTTATGTCTCTGTATTTTCTTTTAAACTTCATTACTTCCGCCTTAGTGATGGCCGCTGGCTGATTGACAGCGTCCATTATTTAGGCGGGGCTTAGTGTTAGCCAGCTCAGAGGCTAACACTAATTCCCAATATTACCCCTATACCCACCGCCACCAGGGGTATCGGGATCCAGTACCCAACCATCTGTAGTGACGGCCGGGTAGTGGGGCGGCCACAGGCTGATATTATTGGGCTTGGAAATGCCAAAACAGTGGTCATCCCACCCTGGTAATGCTAGCCTGCTGCTGCTGTGTTGTATCTGTCTGGTTCTGAAAAATTGGCGTACCCCACGTCATTTATTTTCTTAAATGGAAAAAAGCATTGTGTGGTCCCCCCCCATTTTTCATAACCAGCCAGCTACATCATAGCATCAGCAGGCTAGCAATAGCAGGGTGAGATGGCCCACTGTTTTTGGGCTTTCCCAGCCTAAAAATAACCAAAGCAGAAAATTACCACAGCACTGGACCACAAGTGGGTGCACGCCTCAATAGGACCGGATCCGTGGTCCCCAATATCAGATAGACAAAATAGACGAGGAGACAGCACTTCCAAAATATGTCAGCTTTTTAATCACCCGTGCGACGTTTCAGTCCAGCAGGACTTTTCTCAAGCATAGTGAACACAGCAGTACAGGAGTATTTAAGGACTCACAGAGTCAACAGTAATAAAAAATGTGATTAATACAAAAACAGTTTAAAAGGATCTGTGTATAATAAAGCAGTGTAATTTTAAATCACAATCAGACCACCTAGGTGCTTATGTATAGAACTATATAAGTTTTAAGGGACTGGTACATCAATAAGCAGTCCGAATAAACAAAAAATAATAATGAATAACAAACTCACCAAGTGTGTGTATAATCAAAAACGATTACAGGATATTGTATCAAGATGCCAGATGGAACTACTTCTAATGGATAACGGCGTCCTGGAAGTCCAGATATCCACGTGTATAGGTTGAATAACATTCTATACTTCCTGTATTCAAAATGTGCATACTCTCGCGAGACTATGCTAATTAGTTCCTGCACATGTGCAGTGCATCTAGTGACTGCACGGCGGCCATTTTGGAAAGTGGCAATGACGAACATTAGAGGAAAATAGGGAAAAATTGTCAGTATCATTTAAAAAGGGGGGGGGGGAGAGAATACTCTGTAGGACAACTAGGAGTTAGGGACAATGATATACTAATCAGTATTAAATTGTAAAAAACAGCACACACATGCTAATGTATAAACATTCTGACAGGGTGTGTGTGTAAACCAATATCATTGAGTATATGTCCCACATAATCTCACAAAAAGTGTCTAATCCCACCAAAATGACAATATATATTTATATCCCTTGGCCTCATACGTATGGAAAAAATTATTATATCTAGCCACACATGTTTCACAAATATGGTCGCCACAGGAAGAAATGTATTCGCAGGATTCCGAAAACCAGAGAAAGCAGTCCATTCAACAAATCGAATCTGTAATAATAATAAAAAAATATGTATATGTATATATAGTAATAAGACATCATTAAGAATGTGTTCAATTCACATAAAAAGAGATGATGCATAAAAAAATCAAGCAAGGTACATAAGGGAAAAATACGTTACAATATATGACATACTTAAGTGACAACACCGACTTTAAAATCAATGTTCAAACCATGTGGGGCAAGGCAATTTAACTTGAAAATCCATTCAAGTTCTCTCCGTTTGAGTCTGGAGACCCTGTCCCCACCCCTACGATGTAGGGGAATATGGTCAATGATCCAAAATTTAAGGTCGCTGACCACATGCCCCGCTGATACAAAATGTGCGGACACTGGGAGATCCAATTTTTTAGTTCTAATAGTCGATCTATGTTTATTAAGACGAGCCCGACATTCCTGGGTAGTCTCCCCCACATATAGCAACTTGCATGGACACTGTAAAACATAAATGACATGAGATGATGCACATGTCAGAAAATGTTTAATGGGGTAAGTCTTGCCATTAGTCGGATGAACCAACGTGTTCCCTTTAATCATATTATTGCAATTGACGCAATTAAGACACGGGAAACATCCCAATTTTTTGGGAGCCAGAGTCAACTGGCGGTTCATTTGAAAGGATCCGACATCAGCATGAACAAGACGATCCCTTAGATTTTTTTGTCGTCTAAATGCCATCCTAGGAGGACAACCAAATTCAGGACCAGATTTAGTAAGATTTGTAAAAATATGCCACTCCTGGCGAATAATACTAGAAACTCTATTACTAATATCTGAATATGTAGAGACAAAAGTTAATCTATCAGATGATTCTCGTCTATGTGGTATAAGCAATTCTTCCCTAGTGATGGTTTGAACTCTGTCCCTCTGTTTTTGTAAGAGGGACAAAGGATATTTACGTCTGGCAAATTTGTCACTCATATCATCTAAACGTAGTGTAAGTTGTTGGGGTTCAGTCACTATACGTTTAACCCTTAACATCTGACTAAAAGGTAAGGACTGTACCATTCGGCGGGGATGTTGACTATCGTATCGCAATAAACTGTTGCGATCAGTCACTTTGTTGTAAAGATCAGTAATTAACTTGTCACCCTCCCTATAAACTAGGGTATCCAAAAAATGTAAGTGTGTAGTTGATGATTCCATCGTAAATTTTATGTCATCATCGATGGAATTAAGGAACCCAAAAAAGTCTTCCAATTGTGACGTATTACCGGTCCAAATCACGAACACATCGTCTATGTACCTCCACCACCTCAGAACATGGCTGAAGTGGTGGGATACATAGACGTGGCGCTCCTCGAGGGCCGCCATGAACATGTTGGCATATGTGGGAGCCACATTCGAGCCCATGGCGGTCCCCCTCCTCTGAACATAGAAGGAGTCAGCAAATAGAAAATAATTTTCTGTGAGAATCACCTCCAAGAGGTCCATCAAAAATTGTATGCCTTCAGCCGAGTGTTCTGACCTCCCCAGGGCGTCCTTCACTACACTAAGACCCCGGCTATGGTTAATGGATGTATATAAATTACAGACGTCAAAAGACACCAAAATGATCTCACTACTCAGGGAAATGTGTGTTAATTTCACTATAAAATCAGATGTATCCTGTATATATGATGACGCTGAAATGGCATACACTCTAAGTATCTTATCCAAGAATATTGCTATAGGGTTAAAGATAGAATCTCTCCCCGAAACTATAGGACGTCCTGGGGGTTTATTTAGACACTTATGGATCTTGGGAAGACAGTAGATGACAGGAGTAACTGGATGTGTAACGACAAGGAATTCTGACAACTCTTTATCAATAATCCCTACTGACAAAGCCTGTGAGAGAATATGTGTGATCCTATTTTGGATCCTGAACTTGGGGTCACCCGAGACCTTTGTGTATACATTAATGTCATGAACTTGGCCTCTGATTTCATCCAAGTATAGCGACGTATCCATGACGACCAAGGCCCCGCCTTTGTCGGCCGGTTTGATCGTCAGGGACACGTCACCAGACAGGTCCTTCAAAGCACTCAATTCGGCACTGGTTAAATTAGGGTGAAACAATGACGATTCACCCAACTCATCACGAAGTTTGTTTACTTTTTGTTTGACTATAGTTGTAAATGCATCTATAATTGGTTCACAGACATATGGTTGCCAAACTGATTTTTTAAAAAGCCCTGCTTTATTCAACGCAAATTCACATTGTGCCCCACTACCCTGAGGCATACTATGGGTGCCAAAAAAATGTTTCAATTTTATCCTGCGGAAAAAGGCATATAAATCTAGTTCTAACTGGAACCAGTCTATTTTAGACGCGGGGCAAAAAGACAGTCCCTTGTTCAACAACTTTAACTCAGTGTCGGATAGAGGACGTGAGGAGATATTTACCGCAAGTGATTCTAATTGGCTTTCTTCTCCTTGCCACGTGCCGACTGCCATTGACGTCTGGTTCTCTCCGGTCTTGGTTTTGTACCTCCTCCTATGTTTGCGCCCTCCTCTTCTTGTGCGTCCATGGTTCCCCCTAAAAAAGAATCTGGAACTTCCATGGGGTCACCAAATGTAGACTGTAGGCGTCTCCTGTTCTGAGGGGCTCCCTTGCCATATATTGCCCCTGTCGTATTTCTGGGCTCCTTCTGCCAGTTATAAATCCTCCCATCAGCATAATCTTCAACATCACGTATCCATTTCAATCTTTTAGTGTTCTCCAGATGCGATCTAAATTTGCCAAAGGATTCCCTAGCACCATCCTTGTATTTCTGCAACTCATCTGTTGATAACAAGGATGCCAATGATGTATCGAGGTCAAGAATCCGGGCATTGACACTCCGTAATTCTATTTGCAAAAATTCTATGTTAAGTAGGATGATATCACGGGAATATCTATTAGATATCTGACGGAAGCGCTGGCAGAAGTCCGCATTATTAGGAAAAAGGTTGGGTGTCAAGCTTGATCTCATTCCCCGGGGTATACGATCCGCTTTAAAGTATTCCCCCAAAGTCACCAAATGCAGATAGGTGGTAATCGCTCGCTTAGACTCCATCTCCCATTTTCTTTTAACATGGTCAACAGATGGGGCACAAAGGAAAGACACATCACCTGAAATACCCTGCATGATCCTGTCAACATCATCATCCGTATATGCAAATACTGTGGGTGACGATTCCATATTCAAAAGCTTGAAAGATAGCTCAAATGGCCAAATAAGTCCGTGCAAAGTGGATGGGATCAGATATATCCAAAGCAGAAAATTACCACAGCACTGGACCACAAGTGGGTGCACGCCTCAATAGGACCGGATCCGTGGTCCCCAATATCAGATAGACAAAATAGACGAGGAGACAGCACTTCCAAAATATGTCAGCTTTTTAATCACCCGTGCGACGTTTCAGTCCAGCAGGACTTTTCTCAAGCATAGTGAACACAGCAGTACAGGAGTATTTAAGGACTCACAGAGTCAACAGTAATAAAAAATGTGATTAATACAAAAACAGTTTAAAAGGATCTGTGTATAATAAAGCAGTGTAATTTTAAATCACAATCAGACCACCTAGGTGCTTATGTATAGAACTATATAAGTTTTAAGGGACTGGTACATCAATAAGCAGTCCGAATAAACAAAAAATAATAATGAATAACAAACTCACCAAGTGTGTGTATAATCAAAAACGATTACAGGATATTGTATCAAGATGCCAGATGGAACTACTTCTAATGGATAACGGCGTCCTGGAAGTCCAGATATCCACGTGTATAGGTTGAATAACATTCTATACTTCCTGTATTCAAAATGTGCATACTCTCGCGAGACTATGCTAATTAGTTCCTGCACATGTGCAGTGCATCTAGTGACTGCACGGCGGCCATTTTGGAAAGTGGCAATGACGAACATTAGAGGAAAATAGGGAAAAATTGTCAGTATCATTTAAAAAGGGGGGGGGGGGGAGAGAATACTCTGTAGGACAACTAGGAGTTAGGGACAATGATATACTAATCAGTATTAAATTGTAAAAAACAGCACACACATGCTAATGTATAAACATTCTGACAGGGTGTGTGTGTAAACCAATATCATTGAGTATATGTCCCACATAATCTCACAAAAAGTGTCTAATCCCACCAAAATGACAATATATATTTATATCCCTTGGCCTCATACGTATGGAAAAAATTATTATATCTAGCCACACATGTTTCACAAATATGGTCGCCACAGGAAGAAATGTATTCGCAGGATTCCGAAAACCAGAGAAAGCAGTCCATTCAACAAATCGAATCTGTAATAATAATAAAAAATATGTATATGTATATATAGTAATAAGACATCATTAAGAATGTGTTCAATTCACATAAAAAGAGATGATGCATAAAAAAATCAAGCAAGGTACATAAGGGAAAAATACGTTACAATATATGACATACTTAAGTGACAACACCGACTTTAAAATCAATGTTCAAACCATGTGGGGCAAGGCAATTTAACTTGAAAATCCATTCAAGTTCTCTCCGTTTGAGTCTGGAGACCCTGTCCCCACCCCTACGATGTAGGGGAATATGGTCAATGATCCAAAATTTAAGGTCGCTGACCACATGCCCCGCTGATACAAAATGTGCGGACACTGGGAGATCCAATTTTTTAGTTCTAATAGTCGATCTATGTTTATTAAGACGAGCCCGACATTCCTGGGTAGTCTCCCCCACATATAGCAACTTGCATGGACACTGTAAAACATAAATGACATGAGATGATGCACATGTCAGAAAATGTTTAATGGGGTAAGTCTTGCCATTAGTCGGATGAACCAACGTGTTCCCTTTAATCATATTATTGCAATTGACGCAATTAAGACACGGGAAACATCCCAATTTTTTGGGAGCCAGAGTCAACTGGCGGTTCATTTGAAAGGATCCGACATCAGCATGAACAAGACGATCCCTTAGATTTTTTTGTCGTCTAAATGCCATCCTAGGAGGACAACCAAATTCAGGACCAGATTTAGTAAGATTTGTAAAAATATGCCACTCCTGGCGAATAATACTAGAAACTCTATTACTAATATCTGAATATGTAGAGACAAAAGTTAATCTATCAGATGATTCTCGTCTATGTGGTATAAGCAATTCTTCCCTAGTGATGGTTTGAACTCTGTCCCTCTGTTTTTGTAAGAGGGACAAAGGATATTTACGTCTGGCAAATTTGTCACTCATATCATCTAAACGTAGTGTAAGTTGTTGGGGTTCAGTCACTATACGTTTAACCCTTAACATCTGACTAAAAGGTAAGGACTGTACCATTCGGCGGGGATGTTGACTATCGTATCGCAATAAACTGTTGCGATCAGTCACTTTGTTGTAAAGATCAGTAATTAACTTGTCACCCTCCCTATAAACTAGGGTATCCAAAAAATGTAAGTGTGTAGTTGATGATTCCATCGTAAATTTTATGTCATCATCGATGGAATTAAGGAACCCAAAAAAGTCTTCCAATTGTGACGTATTACCGGTCCAAATCACGAACACATCGTCTATGTACCTCCACCACCTCAGAACATGGCTGAAGTGGTGGGATACATAGACGTGGCGCTCCTCGAGGGCCGCCATGAACATGTTGGCATATGTGGGAGCCACATTCGAGCCCATGGCGGTCCCCCTCCTCTGAACATAGAAGGAGTCAGCAAATAGAAAATAATTTTCTGTGAGAATCACCTCCAAGAGGTCCATCAAAAATTGTATGCCTTCAGCCGAGTGTTCTGACCTCCCCAGGGCGTCCTTCACTACACTAAGACCCCGGCTATGGTTAATGGATGTATATAAATTACAGACGTCAAAAGACACCAAAATGATCTCACTACTCAGGGAAATGTGTGTTAATTTCACTATAAAATCAGATGTATCCTGTATATATGATGACGCTGAAATGGCATACACTCTAAGTATCTTATCCAAGAATATTGCTATAGGGTTAAAGATAGAATCTCTCCCCGAAACTATAGGACGTCCTGGGGGTTTATTTAGACACTTATGGATCTTGGGAAGACAGTAGATGACAGGAGTAACTGGATGTGTAACGACAAGGAATTCTGACAACTCTTTATCAATAATCCCTACTGACAAAGCCTGTGAGAGAATATGTGTGATCCTATTTTGGATCCTGAACTTGGGGTCACCCGAGACCTTTGTGTATACATTAATGTCATGAACTTGGCCTCTGATTTCATCCAAGTATAGCGACGTATCCATGACGACCAAGGCCCCGCCTTTGTCGGCCGGTTTGATCGTCAGGGACACGTCACCAGACAGGTCCTTCAAAGCACTCAATTCGGCACTGGTTAAATTAGGGTGAAACAATGACGATTCACCCAACTCATCACGAAGTTTGTTTACTTTTTGTTTGACTATAGTTGTAAATGCATCTATAATTGGTTCACAGACATATGGTTGCCAAACTGATTTTTTAAAAAGCCCTGCTTTATTCAACGCAAATTCACATTGTGCCCCACTACCCTGAGGCATACTATGGGTGCCAAAAAAATGTTTCAATTTTATCCTGCGGAAAAAGGCATATAAATCTAGTTCTAACTGGAACCAGTCTATTTTAGACGCGGGGCAAAAAGACAGTCCCTTGTTCAACAACTTTAACTCAGTGTCGGATAGAGGACGTGAGGAGATATTTACCGCAAGTGATTCTAATTGGCTTTCTTCTCCTTGCCACGTGCCGACTGCCATTGACGTCTGGTTCTCTCCGGTCTTGGTTTTGTACCTCCTCCTATGTTTGCGCCCTCCTCTTCTTGTGCGTCCATGGTTCCCCCTAAAAAAGAATCTGGAACTTCCATGGGGTCACCAAATGTAGACTGTAGGCGTCTCCTGTTCTGAGGGGCTCCCTTGCCATATATTGCCCCTGTCGTATTTCTGGGCTCCTTCTGCCAGTTATAAATCCTCCCATCAGCATAATCTTCAACATCACGTATCCATTTCAATCTTTTAGTGTTCTCCAGATGCGATCTAAATTTGCCAAAGGATTCCCTAGCACCATCCTTGTATTTCTGCAACTCATCTGTTGATAACAAGGATGCCAATGATGTATCGAGGTCAAGAATCCGGGCATTGACACTCCGTAATTCTATTTGCAAAAATTCTATGTTAAGTAGGATGATATCACGGGAATATCTATTAGATATCTGACGGAAGCGCTGGCAGAAGTCCGCATTATTAGGAAAAAGGTTGGGTGTCAAGCTTGATCTCATTCCCCGGGGTATACGATCCGCTTTAAAGTATTCCCCCAAAGTCACCAAATGCAGATAGGTGGTAATCGCTCGCTTAGACTCCATCTCCCATTTTCTTTTAACATGGTCAACAGATGGGGCACAAAGGAAAGACACATCACCTGAAATACCCTGCATGATCCTGTCAACATCATCATCCGTATATGCAAATACTGTGGGTGACGATTCCATATTCAAAAGCTTGAAAGATAGCTCAAATGGCCAAATAAGTCCGTGCAAAGTGGATGGGATCAGATATATCCAAAGCAGAAAATTACCACAGCACTGGACCACAAGTGGGTGCACGCCTCAATAGGACCGGATCCGTGGTCCCCAATATCAGATAGACAAAATAGACGAGGAGACAGCACTTCCAAAATATGTCAGCTTTTTAATCACCCGTGCGACGTTTCAGTCCAGCAGGACTTTTCTCAAGCATAGTGAACACAGCAGTACAGGAGTATTTAAGGACTCACAGAGTCAACAGTAATAAAAAATGTGATTAATACAAAAACAGTTTAAAAGGATCTGTGTATAATAAAGCAGTGTAATTTTAAATCACAATCAGACCACCTAGGTGCTTATGTATAGAACTATATAAGTTTTAAGGGACTGGTACATCAATAAGCAGTCCGAATAAACAAAAAATAATAATGAATAACAAACTCACCAAGTGTGTGTATAATCAAAAACGATTACAGGATATTGTATCAAGATGCCAGATGGAACTACTTCTAATGGATAACGGCGTCCTGGAAGTCCAGATATCCACGTGTATAGGTTGAATAACATTCTATACTTCCTGTATTCAAAATGTGCATACTCTCGCGAGACTATGCTAATTAGTTCCTGCACATGTGCAGCAAAATAACAGCATGCAGTCGTGCCAGTACCTGTCCATCACTACAGATGGTCGGGTACAGGATGGTACCCATGGTGGCGGTGGGTAACGGGGTAATAATGAGGAGTTAGTGCTAGCCTTTTCATTGGCTACCATTAAGCCCCACCTTAGTAATGGATGCTGTCAATCAGCCATCGGCGATTACTAAGGCAGTAGTAATAAAGTTGAAAAAACTACAAGGACATAGACAAAATATTTTATTGAAATAAAAAAAACAACCCTCATTAACGATTTTATTAAAAAACGCCATCATCGAAGTAGTCCTTGAATCCGACGTAGTCCAAGAACCGAACCTGGAAAAAACAACACATACACACGAAAACAATTAATAACACATAAAAAAGCAAAGCAATTCTTTTTTTCAACATTAAATTTTTATTACGTTTTTCAGGTAATACAAAAACAATGCATACGCCAATATATCTCTAATCAGGCTATCTATGACAAAATTATACATAACCCACGGTATTCACAATGAACAATTCTTGTCACAATCTTACATAGAGACATAAGGCCCGGGCAGTTACAGTGCTTATCAGTGCATTATTCATAGAAAAGAAAAATAAATTACAGCAATTGAAATAATCAACCCCAGAGGAACAAAAAGAACAAACAAACAAACATCGTCCATCCAGAACTAAACATGTCTTGGCTTCGTTACATGCCTATGAATGAGGTAGAAAGACCATACACAATACCGGCTGGCATTACCCGTGCTCTGGTATCCGAGCCTCCGGCCGTGGCCAGGCATTTCCCTTCCACGGGTTTCTAGGTCTCCTATGAAGTCCCAAGTGTCTGCTTTCGACAGGGTCAAACTATGGGGCATATAGATGCTCCTGCATTGAAGCCCGGGATTGAGGAAGCCAGATAAGTCTGCCATGGCTCCCATAGTCTTAAAATTTTTGGCAACTGATGTGTTCGTAACGCATGCATGCGTTCCATCGTGAATGAAACATTCACTAGATTGACAAGTTCAGGATTGGAAATAGTGTCACTGCATTGCCATGATCTAGCAATCAACAAACGAGCCGCTATAATAATGTGGCTAGACACCGTCCTGGATACCGCTGGGATCTCTGACATATCAAGAAAACATAATGCCATAGCCGGGCTTGGTTCTACTGTGCAGGAAGACACTTGGGAAATCATTGCAAATACCCTAACCCAAAATGAGTGGACCTCAGGACATTGCCACCACATATGAAAGTATGAACCCCTGCACCCACATCCTCTCCAGCACGCCTCCGAGCAAGTAGGATCTGATCTCGCAATCTGTGAAGGAGTCATATACCATCGTAGTAGTAGTTTCTGAGACGATTCCCAATGTTTTACCCCTTTCGATATTTTCCTAGTCCACGTGAAGGCCGAACCCCATTCCCTCAATGTGAAGGATGAGCGTAATTCTCCCTCCCATTTTACACAGTAAGGAGGCCTGCTGGAGAGAATGCCGGCACACAAATCTTCGTAAAACATAGAGATACCCTTCTTTTGATTTACAGGACCGAAATAATAATTTTGGGCTACAGAAGGGAATAATGGCACATTAACATTCAGAGAAGTAAAGAGATGCCTGATACATAGATACTTATAAAAATCCCTATTCGGGATAGAGTACTCCGACACCAGGTCAGAGAATGCCCGCAGAGTGCTACCCGTGAACAGCTTGTATATGTGGGAGACTCCAGATGATATCCAATTGTCCAGAGACACCCCCGGGAGCTCCGAGTTCAGGAATTTCAAAGGTAAATTTTTTATAGGTGTAAGAGCCGATGAGGGGAGATGTGTTGAGTAGTGTTTCCAAGCTTTAAGTGAAGCTGAGATAGGCGGGGACATTACCCCGGAAGGCTTAATATTTACCTTGGGGTTTACCCTCAGGAGCGATAAAAGAGGTTGCTCTATTATGGTCTGCTCTATCTGGGCCCATTGTTTTGAGGGCGTAGGCGTACACCAAAATTTTAGATGATCAAGAATAACCGCCCGGTAGTATCTCTGGACGTCTGGCACCCCCATCCCCCCCTTCCTCCAATGTCTGTACATCGTGTGCATCCTGATTCGTGGTTTTTTGTGTGCCCATATAAAATTATTCAGCAATCTTTGGAGCTCTCTCAAATACGAGTTAGGAAGGGGTATTATCATCGTACGAAATTGATACAAGATTATGGGAATGATCATCATTTTAATGACCGCGATTCTGCCCGCCCAGGACGTACTGACATGGGAGTATGATGCCAATTGTTGAAGAATGGTTTGCAATAATGGGCTAAAGTTATGCTTAAAAAGGAGATTAGTGGACTTGGTAAGAGAAATGCCGAGATACGAAATTTTAAGGGGATTCCATTGAAAGGGAAATGTACTTCGTATGGAGGTTTGGACATGTAAAGGGAGACCCACATTCAGCAAGTGGGACTTGTTGCAGTTAACCTTATAGTATGACACCTCCCCAAATTTGTCTAGCGTCTTTTGAGCCTCTGTCAGAGAAGCTAACGGATTTGTCAAGGAGAGAATCACATCATCCGCATATAGCCCTATTTTATGCAGGGTGTGACCAACCTGAATTCCCTGAATATCAGTATTTTGCCTGATTGCCGCCGCTAATGGCTCCATTACTAAAGCAAATATCAGGGGGGAGAGTGGGCATCCCTGTCGAGTACCATTAGTAATGGGGAATGGCGTGGAAAAGAAGCCTGATGCCAAGACTCGGGCGTAAGGGTTAGAATATAACGCAAGGATCGCAGATTTAATCCATCCTGAAAATCCGAATTTGATAAGGATCGCCTCCAGGTATCCCCAATGAACCCTGTCGAATGCCTTCTCCGCGTCCAGAGCAAGGAGCACAGAAGGCACTCGTCTTTTTACAGCCCAGTCTATCAGATTAACATATCGCCTTGTGCCATCAGGTGCCTGCCTCCCTGCAACAAATCCCACTTGGTCTTCATGTATAATGGTAGGGAGCAGATTAATCAATCTATTAGATATTACTTTGGCGTAAAGTTTAATATCCACATTCAAAAGTGAAATGGGACGGAAGTTTGCCGGGGAGTCCGGAGACTTCCCAGGTTTTGGGAGTGTGACTATAGTAGCGGACAGCATCTCCTCTGGGAAGGAGCCTGCTGCCGCCGCCTTGTTGAACACCCCCACCAGATGTGGGGACAACACCTTCGTAAATTTTTTTATAATAATAATTAGTGAACCCATCAGGGCCCGGTGCCTTGTGCTGCGGCAAACTTTTAATGGCTCGGGAGAGCTCCAATTCTGTAAAAGGCGCTTTCAGGGCCGTACTATCGGTTTCTGAGAGGGAAGGGAGATTCAGGCCGCCCAAGAAGTTATTTATATCCTCCGGGGAAGGCTGGTGCGTCAATTGATCCTCTTTCAGATTATACAGACTGTAATAATAGTTCCTGAATTGTTCACTTATCTCCTGAGGGTGAGTGATGTGACCCCCCTGTTGATCTAATAGGTGCGCAGTTCTTTGTTTAGCATTGCGCTTTTTGATCATTTTGGCTAGTAAGGCTCCCGGTCTATTCCCTTGAGTGTAAAACCCCAGCTGCATAGACTTTGACAATGTCAAATATCTTGACATAAGCACACTCTGGAGTTGCCCTCTAAGAGCTTTGATGCGGAGGGAAGTGTCCAGAGTTACCTGTTTTTTATTAACTGATTCTAGACTATGTAATTGGGAGAGAATGTCAGCAGTCGTTTTTTCCCGATGCTTTTTTAATCTAGACGCGGCCTGAATCCCCATTCCCCTCATATACGCCTTATGCGCGTTCCATAGGGAGAAACTATTCTCGGAGGAGGGAGAGTTCACATCAAAGTATAAGTTGAGGTGGTTATTCATAAGATCCTCAGTCATTGGGTGATTTAGGACCAAATCATTCAATTTCCAAGAAGAGAAGGGAGGGGAGGGGGACGCATCCGAAACCACCACAGTAATCGGGGCATGGTCCGACCACGAAATATCTCCTATCAACGATGTAGACATATATCGCAGGCTCCTTTTACATACCAGGAACATGTCAATTCTAGAATATACCCTGTGGGGTGCTGAGAAATACGTAAAGTCACGTTCATTTCCATGCTGACATCGCCAAATGTCATACAGCTCCTCCACATGTATCGTGTGATGTAATTGGGAGCGTGGCCTAAGTGCGTTCGAGGAGTCAGTTATAGGGTGCATTACCTCATTAAAATCGCCGCCAATAATTAGTAAACCCTTTTCAACTTTCCGAACTTTACAGAGGATTTTATGGAAGGCCCTGAGTTGATGAGAGTTCGGGAGATATAGATTAACCAAAGTATACGTAATATGATTAATATCACAAATGAGGATCAAGAATCTGCCCTGGGGATCTAATATCACCTCGTGCTCTTTAAAAACCACTGATTCCTTAATTGCCGTAAGGACTCCTTTGGTTTTCTTGGAGCTGTTGGCCTGATAAACATGCGCAAATTTAGAGTGTGTGCATTTAGGGGGGTTGAGTTGCGAGAAATGAGTTTCTTGTGCAAAGAAAACCTCACATTTCAAGTTTAGCGCCTCTTTCCACATCATTTGACGCTTGAAGGGGCTGTTAAGCCCTTTAACATTCAAGGAGGATATTGTAACCGGCATAGTGTTAAATCTGAAGGTGCGTTAGTGAGAGCTAAATACCTGGTTGTCGCCCGCTGGCTGCGGGTGATCCAATCAAGATATCTGGATGGACAAAACCTGGCAACGTTAAACATAAAAACCAAAAGCATTAAAGCATAAATGAGAAACACATGGCGCCTACACTGCGCCGAAAGAACCTCCATGTGGGGAGAGAAAAAGGCATCAAGGTAGCATATGTCGCGCGTTTATTATCAGACAGTCACCTTTGAGAGTCCATCCGTAGGGTGTCCTTAATTCGTTTCCCACTCGGGGGGAATACGGCGTGGAGATGCTCTTGAAGGGACGGCCGCCAAACTAGTGATCGGGATATTCCATTGTCGCAGCAGCGATACTCCATCCGAAGGGGACGATATCACATGAGTAGAACCATTCTTATTGACGATCAACTTGACCGGGAATCCCCATTTATACTTGAAATTGTGCTCCCTGAGGGTGACTGTAATTGGTTGGAATTGCTTGCGAAGCATCAACGTAGAAGCAGATAAATCCGGAAAAATCGAGACTTGGGTGTAGGGTTCAGGAAGTTTTCCCAGTCCTCTGGACTCTTGAAGGATGCGGTCTTTAGTTTGATAAAAATGTACTCTTGTTAATACATCTCTTGGAGAATCAATAGGAGCTGAGCGGGATTTAGGGATCCTGTGCGTTCTATCTAGAGTCAGGTCTAGAGGAGCTATCGTAGGAGACAAGGCCTTAAACATGTCCTGTAGATAATTCTGCAAGTCCCCAGGGGAGACGGTCTCTGGGACCCCCCGTACCTTCAAGTTATTACGTCTGGATCTATCTTCCTGATCCATTAGTTTGGACTTCAGCCATACCACTTCGTCTTTAAGGGCAGAGTGAGCATCTATAAGCGTATTATGGGCTGCAGCATAATCACCCATTTTGCGTTCAATGTGGTCGGTGCGGCACCCCAGGTCATCCACCGACGTTTGAATCTGTGACATCATTTTATGTAATGTCTCCGATATTGAGCTTTGCAACGACTGTATTAACCCCTTCATGATTGCAGTAGTAAGGGGTGCATCGTCTGAGATGGCCGCCATTTCAGGAACGCTGGTTGCTGTGGGGCCGCCCACGCAGGCCGTTAATGGAGCAGGGGACTGTGCTTTCTCCTGACCCAGGTTCATGCTGTTAGGCGGGGAGGGTGCTGAACGAGTCGCCCCCCGTTTGGCCGGGGTGCCCACATCTTTTGAGCTCCCCTGGATAGAAATATCCCTGTCTGCTGACTGACCTGGGTTAGCCGTTGTTGAGGCACAGGGACGCGTGTCTTCCCTCTCATGAGGCGAGCCGGCGCCATCTTGGATGCGGTCCGTCGCTGGGAAGTAGTCCGGGAGCTTTTTCAGCTCTACCTTTGCTCCCCTTCTCTTAGTCATGATGCTCCCCGGTGCTAGGAAGTTTAAGGAGTGGAACCCTCTTTTTTCCGTTTCTTTTCAAGGCGATCTGTCGCTGTGAGCCGCTACTTAGCTACTCGGTATGCAGGAGAACTTGTCTTACACCGCCATCTCAGTCAGCGGCAAGCTCCGCCCCCCAAAGCAAAGCAATTCTTATACCTACCTTTCCTGGGTCGAGCGCTGGAGACGCAATGTCAGCAAGCTTGACCCTATCCCTAAGCCTATCATGTGTGGTACTGTCTGCTGGGCCATGAATCTAAGCCTATCATGTGTGATACTGTCTGCTGGGGCCATGTATCTAAGCCTATCATGTATGATACTGTCTGCTGAGACAAGGAGGTTATGTGGGACTTCCTACAGGGGACTGCATGGCACTATCTACATGGGGGATGTATGGCAGGGGGACTGTGTGGAACCATACAGGGGGGTTGTGACACACTATTCAGGGGGCATTTTGTAGGGAACTCTCTAAAGGTGTCTTTGATTAGAGCCCCGAGACATAACTTTGCTTGGGACCCCAGAAATGACAAATTAGCCCCTGAAGGTTAGAACAGGGATACTTACTGCTGGGGCCCTGTATCTAAGGCTACATTCACATGGGCGTGACAGATTTACAGGCGTAAAAACGTGCGTAAGTCCCTCCATGTATGTTGCGTTTTTCTATCAGTATGCTTTGCGTGTGGCATGTGTTTTTCACGCACTGGCAAGCACTTTGTTTTTTTTTCAGTGTCATTGATGCGTGAGGATGTGCGTCCGTGTGCTATCCGTGGTTTCACGCACCCATTGACTTCGATGGGCGACTAGGTGCGTGAAAACGCACCAATATAGGACATGCAGTGAGTTTCACGCAACGGACACTCGCTGCTTGAAAACTCACGCATGTGTGAATAGCCCCATTGAATCAATGAGTCCGTATGCTGTGCGTTGTTTCAACGCACAGCACACAGACGAGAATTAGGGTATGTTCACACGGCAGCATCCGTTACGGCTGAAATTACGGTGCTGTTTTCAGGAGAAAACAGCACCGTATTTTCAGCCGTAATGGCATGTGCAGGCGCTTTTCGCTGCATCCATTACGGACATAGTTGGTGCTGTTTTTCCATGGAGTCCATGGAAAACGGCTCCATTTACGTCTGAAGAAGTGACAGGCACTACTTTGACGCGGGCGTCTTTTTTACGTGTCGCCTTTCGACAGCGGCGCGTAAAAAAATGACCGTCGGCACAGAACATCGCAAGACCCATTCTAATGAATGGGCAGATGTTTGCCGACGCTTATGAGCCGCATTTTCGGACGTAATTCAGGGCTAAAACGCCCGAATTACATCCGTAAATAGTGTGTGTGAACCCAGCCTTACACTCGTCTGAATGAACCCTTAGTCTAACATGCGTGATACTGTCTATAGGGGCCATGTATCTAAGCCTATCATGTATGATACTGTTTGCTGAGACAATGCATCCAACTCTATCCATCAGTGTAGCTATAGCCTTAACACCTTTAGGACTGAGCCTGTTTTGGCCTTCAGGACGAAGCCGATTTTTCAAATCTGACATGTGTCACTTTATGTGGTAATAACTCCAGAATGCTTTTGCCTATCCAAGTGATTCTGAGATTGTTTTCTCGTGACATATTGTACTTTATGTTAGGGAAAAAATTTGGTCGATAAATTCAATATTTATTTGTAAAAAACACCAAGATTTAGAGAAAATTAGCAAAAATTAGCATTTTTCTAAATTTAAATCTATCTACTTGTAAAACAGATAGTAATACCACACAAAATACCTACTAGTTTATAATTCCCATAGGTCTACTTTATGTTTGCATCGTTTTTCGAACATTCTTTTATTTTTCTAGGACGTTACAAGGCTTAGAACTTTAGCAGCAATTTCTCATATTTTCAAGAAAATTTCAAAAGCCTATTTTTTCAGGGACCAGTTCAGTTCTGAAGTGGCTTTGAGGGCCCTATATATTAGAAAGTCCCCATAAATCACCCCATTTTGAAAACTGCACCCCTCAAAGTATTCAAAACAGAATTCAGAAAGTGTTTTAACCCTTTATGTGTTTCACAGGAATTAAAGCAAAGTAGAGGTGAAATTTACAAATGTAATTTTTTTTTCCGAAAATTCAATTGTAATACATTTTTTCTGTACCACAGAAGGTTTTACCCAAGAAATGCAACTCAATATTTATTGCCCAGATTCTGCAGTTTTTAGAAATATACCACATGTGGCCCTAGTGCTGTAATGGACTGAAACACCGGCCTCAGAAGCAAAGGAGCACCTAGTGGATTTTGGGGCCTCCTTTTTTTAGAATATATTTTAGGCACCGTGTCAGGTTTGAAGAGGTCTTGTTGTGCCAAAACAGTGTAAACCCCCCAAAAGTGACCCCATTTTGGAAACTACACCCCTCAAGGAATTTTTCTAGGGGTAAAGTTAGCATTTTGACCCCACAGTTGTTTTGCTGAATTCATTGGAATTATTCTGTAAAGGTAAAAATCTACTTTTTTTCTGTAAGAACTTAGACATTTTTAATTTTTACAAGGAATAAAGGAGAAAAAGCACCCCAACATTTGTAAAACAATTTCTCCTGATTACGTAAATACCACATATGTGGTAATAAAGTACTGTTTGTACCCACACTGGGGCTTAGAAGGGAAGGAGCGCTATTTGGCTTTTGGAGCTCAAATTTAGCTGGAATAGTTTTTGGGTGCCATGTCGAATTTGCAAAGCCACTGAGAGACCGAAACAGTGGAAGCCCCCCAAAAGTAACCCCTTTTGAGAAACTACACCACTTAAGGAATCTATCTAGGGGTATAGTGAGCATTCAGGCCCCACACGTCTTTTTCAGAATTTATTAGAATTAGGCAGTGAAAATTATTATCAACATTATTTCCACTAAAATGTTGAGTTTTTTCTATTTCACAAAGGGTAAAGAAGAAAATGCAATACCCCACATGTGGTCATAAATGTTTTTTCATTAGAAAGTAATTAACCCTTTCCGAACTGAATCATGTTTTTCTTTTTCTTTTTCGTTTCTCCTCCCCGCTTTCCGAGAGCCACAACTTTTTAATTTTTCCGTCAATAGAGTGGTGTGAGGGCTTATTTTTTGCGGAACTAGCTGTAGTTTTTATTGGTACAATTTTTTGGTACATAAGACTTTTTCAGCACTTTTTATTTAATTTTTTGTTAGAGTGAACTTGACCAAAAAACTGTGATTTTGCAGTTTAAAATTCTTTATTTTTCACGGCGTTCACCGTGCGAGTTCAATAATGGTATATTGTAAAAGCTTGGACTTTTACGGACGCAGCGATATAAATTTTGTGTATTTTTTTTAATTTTTTGACATTACTTGACATGTGAAAAGGGTTTCTTTTTGGACTTTAAATATTTATTTAATTTTTTCCACTAATAATAACTATTTACTTTTGTTTTTACACATTTTATTAGTCCCCCTAGGAGACTTGAACCAGCAATCGTTAGATCACTGGTAGAATACACTGCAATACTAATGTATTGCAGTATATTATCATTTTTACAGGCTCCTGTAACAGCGTGATCGCTGTTTCTGTCCGTTAGTCCCGGGTATCAGCTGTAATACATGGCTGACACCCGCAGCGTATGGCGCAGGCTCAGCGCATGAGACGCTCCATATATCACCCCCCACACCACGACATGCTATTAAGTCATGGTGCGCGAAGGGTTTAATGCGCAGCGGATGGTGTAGAGTGAATATTACAATTTTCCACTGATGTGCCATTTTAGTGCACTATATGTTGTGCCCAGTTTGTGCCACAAACACCTCATAAAATTTTAACCGGGTTCTCCCGGGTATGGAGATGCTATATCGGTGGACGTAAACGGCTGTTTGGGCAGACTGTAGGGCTCAGAATGGAGGGACGCCATTTGGCTTTTGGAGCGCAGATTTTGCTTGGTAGAAGCTCTGTCGTTTTGCTGGTATTTCAGTTTATAATGTGGGGGCACATGTAGGCTGGGCAGGGTACATCAGGGGCATAATAAGAGGGTATAATATTGCGGTAAATAAATAATAATCCGCAGATATGTGGCCAGTGTTGTACTTATAAATGGCGCCCGATCTTATCCGCTTTTGGAACACTGCACATTTTGCATCGCCATAATCTGGGAGCCGGAACTTTTTTTATTTTTTCACTACCGGAGCTGCGTGAGGGCTTATTATTTGCGGGACAATCTGTAATTTTCATTGGTACCATTTTGGGGTACATGCCATTTTTTTGATCACTTTTTATTCAATTTTTCGGCAAGCAAGGTGACCAAAAACCATAAATTCTGACAATGATTTTTATTTATTTTTTTACAGCGTTCACTCTGGGCTATAAATGACCATTATATTTTATTCTGCGGGTCGGTACGATTACGGCGATACCAGATGTATACAGGTTTTTTTATGTTTTGTAGCGTTTGCGCAATAAAATAACTTATTTAGAAAATAATTTATTTTTTGTGTCACCATATTTTGAGAGCCATAAGTTTTTTATTTTTCAGTCAAAAAAGCTGTGTAAGGGCTTGTTTTTTGCAGGACGGGTTGTAGTGTCTATCGGTACTATTTTGGCGTACATGCGACTTTTTGATCACATTTTATTGTATATTTTGGGAGGGGTGGGGACCAAAAAATAGTGATTCTGGCATCGTTTTTCATTTATTTTTTTTGCGGTGTTCACCGTGTGGGAAAAATAATATTATAGTTTTATAGTTGGGGTCGTTACGAACGCGGTGATACCAAATATGTGTACTTTTTTTTTTACGTGTTCATTTTTTTTCCTATAATAAAAAAAGCAGTTCTTGTTTATGTCACTTATAACTTTTATTTTGACACTTTTTTTAAAACATTTTTATTCTTTTTTTTACTTTTTTCACTTGTCCCACTAGGGGACACTTAGACTTGCAGCTCTGATCGCTGCTGAAATACATTACACTATACACGTAGTGTAATGCATTCCAACTGTCATTGTGACGTAACAGTCACACTGACAGGAAGCCTCGGAGGACTGGCAGAGGCTGGTCCTCATAGGCTTCTGTACATGGCAGCCCGGAAGCCATTGTCTGGCGTCCGGTTGCCATGGGTACTATCGTCAGCCCCCGTGATTTCACATGGGGGCTGCCGATCGGCGTTAAACACCTTAATTGTGGCGTTCAAAATCGAACGTCGCAATTAAGGGGTTAAGTGACTAAATCAGTGGCGATGGGCGCTGATCGGCAACGAGGAATGCAGGGCAGACACCCTGCACAGTTTACCGCCGCTGCGGTGTAGCGCCGCGCGGCAGTTAACTGTCAAATCACTGACGTTACTGCACGTCAAGGTGCGCGAAGTGACTGCTCACGTTGACGTGCATTAATGTCAAGGTGCGGGAAGGAGTTAATCTTATAGATATGCTTTATCCGATATGTATGTAAAAATGTATTCATTTTTCAGGTGGGGGTGGTTAAATATATGTCTCGGTGCTTGTGCCCCTGATCTTTTAAGACCCTAGCATTGCCCCTGACCCTGATTGGCCTTGATTGACAGCTCCAGCGTCCAGCGACATCACTGTCATCGGCTGGAAGGAATTGCAGTCCATTAAGTCACAAAAGAATCTGGACCGTGATTAAAGAAGTAATGATCTTCTCATATAGACGAGAGTTAGGGTTATCCTGATCTGAGGCTTCCCTCTCCTTTGATGACGCATAGTTTTTATTGTTCTCAATAGAACAATTCTCCATTATTCTATCCGACAAGAGCCATAGAAACCCCACATAAGACACATAGAGTATGTCTTCTTACCAATGTCACTGTGCTATACAGCCGTATTCATGCCGACATTGCTTAGCAATTCTTCTTAATCACTTGGTGGAGTCGTCTCCTTGGTCTCTATAGTCTTGGCTGGCTGTCAAACTACATCTTCACCTTGTCCATGGCCCCTTACCTGCTCCTCATATTCCCTGCCGGAGCGCAGGGGCGTCCATCTAAATGACAGCAGCTCATTTACTAGCTTGGGGTTAAATAAAGGATTTCTTCTTATTCCTGGCAGGGGTCCCCTGGAAATAGTTATTATTTATAATTATTGGTTATATTTTGTGGCGCCACTATATTCCACAACACTGTAAGCAGCTAATCACTCTGTGTGGCTCATAATCTGTCAATAACATTGCCTCTAATTCCAAGAGGCCCTATAGATTTCACGATAGATGTAGCATTGTTATTGATAATTATGTTACATTTTAATCTAAACAATTGATAAATCTTATTATATAAAACACTTGACTGAAGGCCCATAGCACTGTCCATCCTGTGCCTCCTGGTCCATGAGCAGAATGCCAATGCTACAGTAAAGACTGACACGGTTAGAACGGTATTGTTTATTCAAATTTATAAATGAAACTGTAATTCACATGCTCTCTGTAAGCTGCAAGATGAAACCTGAAGGTGCCAGTGCTGAGGATCCTTTCAGTTTAATGAATGGTCTATGAGCTGGGACCTTTACCAATGCGGTCTCCAAAAATGTCTCAATACCATGTCACATGATAAAGCAGCGGACTGTGATGGTTGGGGCTTATAGTCTCACAATTTTATTGACAAAATGTTGCGTTTCATCATTTTCAAGATCTCTGATTGCTGCCAGTGAATGGAAACATCCACTTACACATCCAGAGGCTAAAAAAAACCTGTGCCCTTATATCCAACTGACACAAGTTCACGGATGCATAATCTGGGTGACACAAACTTAGTGGGCACCTTTGCGGGGAATTCATGGTGCAGTGAAGAAAACGACACTTTGTGCCCCCATATAGAAATTAGGCCCTGTTTATGCCTTATATAGAAGTTATGCCCCTAGTTTGTACCTCCATAAATTTATTGCCCTCTTTAGATAGTGCCACACAGTCCCCTCCCAGGTAGTGTCACACAGCCTCCCTCCCAGGTAGTGCCACACGGTCTCCCTTTCCAGGTGGTGCCTCGCAGCTCCCTCTCCCAGCAAGTGCTATACAGCCGCCCCCTCCCAGGTAGTGCCACACAGCCCCCCTGTAAATAGCACCATATAGCCCCCTGTAGATAGTGCCATACAGCCCCCCTGTAGATAGTGCCATACAGCCCCCCTGTAGATAGTGCCATACAGCCCTCTCTGTAGATAGCACCATACAGTCCCCTGTAGATAGTGCCATTCAGCCCCTTGTATATAGCACCATACAGCCCCCTCTTGACATAGCGCCATACAGCCCCCCGTGTAGATAGCGCCATACAGCCCCCCTGTAGATAGTGCCATTCAGCCCCTTGTAGATAGCACCATACAGCCCCCTCTTGACATAGCGCCATACAGCCCCCCGTGTAGATAGCGCCATACAGCCCCCCTGTAGATAGCGGCATACAGTCCCCCCTGTAGATAGCGATATACTTCTCCCACTGTAGATAGCGCAACACAGCTCCCCACTAAATAGCGCCATGCAGTTTCTCCTGTAGATAGCACCATACAACCCTCCTCCTGTAGACTGCGTCATATATCGACCCCCCTCCTATGTATAGCACCATAGAGCGACCCCCTCCTCCTGTAGAAAGTGCCATATAGCGACCCCCAAATAAATAACATAAAAAAACTTCATACTCACATAGGCCCTGTTCCCGCAATGATCGGAGCTAATCAATGCCGACGTTATCCTTGCATAGGGTGGCGTGATTAAGTGACGTCATCACACCGTCCTGTACAGGGACGGGATGATAGGCTGCAGGCCGAACGTGGCCTGTAGCCTAGTAAATAGCAGAGTAGGGAGATATCTCCCTTCTCTGTCATAGTGTTCAATATTATCTGCGTCCTAAGGACAAAGATACTATTGAATGTGGCGTCCCTACCATTGGACCAGCCCTAGCGGCTGCTTGCGGCACCACCGGGCATGGTGGAGGCCCATAACACCCGTGGACCCCATAGCAGCCGCTATGGCTGCTACAGTGGTAGTTACGCAAAACCCTAGACAGAGGCTCCCCCTAGAAGTAGAATCCCCGGCAGGAGTGTCGGCAACGCTCTGGCTGGTGATTCTGCTCCTGGAAGAGCCATGACGGCAGCATCAGCACCCGGCGGCCGAGTGGGTCCCCTCAAGGGTAGTGGGCCCAGGCACTTGCCCGGATTCGCTGGATGCTGACGCCAGCCCTGATCTGTAGTATTCATAAAATCACAGTTTATCTCTTGCAGCGTGAGCCGAGTGTATTCACAAGCTGCGTCCACTCCCCCCTCCCGTCACTGACTGACAGATTTATTCCCATGCACAGTTTGGGGAGAAAGTTTACAGATTATTGCCAAGTAAGTTACCCAGCGCTGGAATCAGGGTCGCTGTCAATACTTTATGCCACACTCAGATAGGACAGTATAAACCTGATGACAGATTAAAACAATTCTATTTCTTAGCCCCTTAAGGACACAGCCTATTTTGGCCTTCAGGACACAGCCGATTTTTGCAAATCTGACATGTGTCACTTTATGTGGTAATAACTCCGTAATGCTTTTCCCTATCCAAGCGATTCTGAGATTATTTTCTCGTGACATGTTGTACTTTATGATACTGAAAAAATTTTGTCGTTAAATTCAATATTTATTTGTAAAAAACACCAAAATTTGGAGAAAATTTGCAAAAATCTGCATTTTTCTAAATTGTAATGTATCTGCTTGTAAAACAGATAGTTATACCACACAAAATAGTTATTAGTTAACATTTCCTATATGTCTACTTTATGTTTGCATCGTTTTTTGTACGTGCTTTTATTTTTCTAGGACGTTACAAGGCTTAGAACTTTGGCAGCAATTTCTCACATTTTCAAGAAAATTTCAAAAGGCTATTTTTTCAGGGACCAGTTCAGTTCTGAAGTGGCTTTGAGGGCCTTATGTATTAGAAACCCCCATAAATCACCCCATTTTAAAAACTGCACCCCTCAAAGTATTCAAAACAGCATTCAGAAATTATTGGAACCCTTTAGGCATTTCACAAGAAATAAAGCAAAGTAGAGGTGAAATGTACAAATTTCAATTTTTTTTTACGAAATTCATTTGTAATACAGTTTTTTCTGTAACACAGAAGGTTTTATCAGAGAAATGCAACTCAATATTTATTGCCCAGATTCTGCAATTTTTAGAAATATCCCACATGTGGTCCTAGTGTGGTAAAGGACCGAAACACCGGCCTCAGAAGCAAAGGAGCACCTAGTGGATTTTGGGGCCTATTTTATTAGTATATATTTTAGGCACCATGTCAGGTTTGAAGAGGTCTTGTGGTGCCAAAACAGTGGAAACCCCCCAAAAGTGACCCCATCTTGGAGACTACACCCCTCAAGGAATTTTTCTAGGGGTATAGTTAGCATTTTTAACCCACAGGTTTTTTGCTAAATTTATTGGAACTTGTCTGTGAAAATGAAAATCTACTTTTTTTCTGAAAAAACATACGATGTTTTCATTTTTACAAGGAATAAAGGAGAAAAAGCACCCCAACATTTGTAAAGCAATGTCTCCCGATTACGGCAATACCCCATATGTGGTAATAAACTGCTGTTTGGACCCACGGCAGGGCTCAGAATAGAACGAGGGCCATTTGGATTTTGGAGCGCAGATTTTGCTGGAATGGTTTTCGGTGCCATGTCGTGTTTGCAAAGCCCTGGAGGGATCATAACAGTGGAGACTCCCCAAAAGTGACCCCATTTTGGAAACTACACCCCTCAAGGAGTTTTTCTAGGGGTATAGTTAGCATTTTGACCCTACACGGTTTTTGCTGAATCTATGGGAACTATGTCGTGAAATTGAAAATCTAAGTTTTTTCTAATAAAATGTAGTTTTAGCTCAGATTTTTTAATTTTTACAACAGATAAAGGAGAAAAAACACCCCAATATTTGTAAAGCAAACTCTTCTGAGCACATCAATACCCCATATGTGGTAATAAACTGCTGTTTGGACACATGGCGGAAGTTAGAAAGGACGGTGCACCATTTGACTTTTGGAGCTCAAGTTTTGCTGGAATGGTTTGCGGCCCCATGTCACATTTGCAAAGCCACTGAGGGGCCAAAATAGTGCAAACCCGGCAAAAGTGACTCCATTTGGGAAACTATACCCCTCGTGGAATTTATCTAGCGGTATAGTGAGCATTTTGACCCCACAGTTTTTTTGCTGAATTATTGGGATTATGCAGTGAAAATGAAAATCTACATTCTTTCCACTAAAATGTTGAATTGTTTTCATTTTCACAAGGAATAAAGGAGAATAATTCCCTGATAATTGTAAAGCAATTTCTCCCGAGTACGGCAATACCCTATATGTGGTTATAAACTGCTGCTTGGATACACCGCAGGGCTCAGAATGGCAGGAGTGCTACTTGGCATGTAGATTTTGGTTGATTGTTTTTTGGGCGCCATGTCGCATTTGCAGAGCCCCTGAGGTACCCGTACAGTAGAAACCCCTGAGAAGTGAATCCATTTTGGAAACTTTACCCTTCAGGGTAATCATCTAGGGGTGTACTGAGCATTTTGATCCCACAGGTGTTTCATAGATTGTATTAGAATCAGGCAGTGAAAATGAAAAAAATATTTTTTTCCCAAAAATATGTAGTTTTGCACCCATTTTTTTCCCCACAAGGGGTAATAGGAGAAAAAACAACACATAATTTGTTACCCAATTTCTCCCGAGTACGGCAATACCCAATGTGTGGCCCTAAACTGCTATTTGGGCACATGGCAGAGCTCAAAATGGAAGGAGTGCCATGTGGCTTTTAGAGCACAGATTTTGCTGGACTGGTGTAGGGGCGCCATGTCGCATTTGCAGAGCTCCCTTAGCTACCAGAGTAGAGTGTAAAACCATGAGAAGTGACCCCATTTTGTAAACTACACCCCTCAAGGCATTTATCATTTGCCTGGATATATGACAGGGCTTAGGAGTGAAAGGCGCATGTGAGACCTATTATGGTGATTTTCGCAGCATTAGCCCACAATGGCAGGGCTCTGGGGTCAAATAGTAAAACAAACCCCCAAGTAGTGACCCCCATTTTGGAAACTGCACCCCTGAAGGCATTTTATTAACGGGTAAAGTGAGCATTTTGACCACACAGGTTTTTTTTTTCTATTAGAAATGAATGCTCAGTGGATGGTGCAAAGTGAAAATTGCAAATTTCCACAGGTATGTGCCATTTTAGTGCACAATATTTTGTGCCCAGTTCGTGCCACTGAAGACAAATACCTCAAACTGTTAAGCGGGTTCTCCCGGGTATGGCGATGCCATATATGTGGACGTACACTGCTGCTTGGGAACGCTGCAGGGCTCAGAAGGGAGGGAGCGCCATTTGGCTTTTGGAGCGTGGATTTTGCTCGCTAGTTGTTCTGTTTGGGGTATTGCTGGTATTTCAGTTTATGATGTGGGGGAATATGTTATCTGTGCGGGGTACATCAGGGTATAATAAGAGGGTAAATAAATAATAATCCGCAGATATGTGGCCAGTGTCACACTGATAAATGGCTCCCGATCTTATCCGCTTTTGGACACTTTGCACATTTTGCATCGCCATATTCTGAGAGCCAAAACGTCTTTATTTTTTCTCCCCCGGAGCTGTGTGAGGGCTTATTTGTTGCGGGACAATCTGTAGATTTCATTGGTACCGGTTTGGGGTACATGCGATTTTTTGATCACTTTGTATTTCATTTTTTTGGCAAGCCAGGTGACCAAAAACCTGCAATTCTGATGTTTTTTATTATTTATTTTTTTACGGCGTTCGCCATGCGCTATGAATGACAATTTTACTTTATTCTGCGGGTCGGTACGATTACGGCGATACCATATATATATAGTTTTTCTTATGTTTTGCAGCGTCTACACGATAAAATCCCTGTTGTTTCAAATAATTTATTTTTGGTGTCACCATATTCTGAGAGCCATAACTTTTTTATTTTTCCGTCAAAAAAGCTGCGGGAGGGCTTGTTTTCTGCGGGACGGGCTGCGTTTTTTAATGGTATAATTTTGGGGTACATGCAACTTTTAGATCCCTTTTTTTATTCTGTTTTGCAAGGGGTAGTGACTAACAAACGGCGATTCTGGAATAGTTTTTTATTAAATTTTTTTACGGTGTTCACCGTACGGGTAAAATAGCGTGATATTTTTATAGTTTGGGTCGTTACGGACGCGGGGATACCACATATGTGTACTTTTTTTATGTTTTTTCCTATAATAAAAGACTTATTATAGGAAAAAAGGCTGTTATAGTGTTTTTTAACATGAAAAGTATTTTTTTTTACTTTTTTACAACATTTTTATTAAGTTGTTTTAACTTTTTTTTTGTGTCCCACTAGGGAACTTGAAGGCATGAAGCCCTGATCGCTATTCTAATACACTGCACTACATACATAGTGCAGTGTATTAGAGCTGTCAGCTATTCACTGACAGCAAGCCTATTAGGCTTCGCCTGCCGGCGGGGCCTAATAGGCTTCCGTACTAGGAAGCGATTGTTAGGCCATGGTTGCCATAGCAACCATCGAAACCTTCGCGGGTGCCGATGGTTGTTATTAGCAACCATAGGGTACGATCTAATCACTTAGATGCAGCGATAGCTGCATCTAAGGGGTTAATCGGCCGGATCGGAGCCTTGCTCCAGTCCTGGCCGTTAGGGCACGATGTCAGCTGTGACAAACAGCTGACACCCGCGCCCGTGGCAACCATCGTGGTTGCCGACAGGCTACAAGCCACTTCGATGCATCGATCACGTTGATCGATGCATCGAAGGGGTTAATCGGCCGGATCGGAGCCTAGCTCCGGTCCTGGCCGTTGCAGAGGGGTGCCGGACATCTGATTCCCGGCGGTGATAACGCTGGCTCAGCTTCTGAGCCAGCGTCATCACATACCCACGTCATAGAGCTGTGATTGGTCAGTCTGCTTTGACTGACCAATCACAGTGATCGCCGGCAGGAGACTCCCCCGCCACAGCGAAACAGGCCCTTGACCACCTCAAGCCTGTGAGTCCCTCCAAATGAAAACCGCTCTTTAAATCCCCACTGCCAAGGCCAAACTCCACAAAATCCATACCAACCTCATTAAAGTGTACCCCGTCAACTCTCCAAAAATTACCTTCGCCAGACTCTTAAGTCCCTTTGGCGGACACAAACACCCCAGTTCCTGGCTACAAAAATAGAAACTGCCCGGTTCACATTTATCCGGGCCTTGTTGATCCGTTCAACGGATCGAGCGAAACGCCATTGCTTCCTAGGAACAATGTCGGACCACACCACGACCAAGCCCGGGTGTGAAGCCCACAAACCAAGTAGGTCATGCCTAATGTCCCGGACAAGCTCGTGAAATGGGCGGACACCCAAGTCGTTCCCATCAATATGCAAAACCAAGAAATCAGGAACACGGTCTAACTGTGAGTACGTGTGGAACTCGAGCAGGACTCGGCTCCATAGCAAACCTCGGAATCCCAGTCAATGCAAGAATGCGTTGATCCGTGGGATCTTCAGCTGGCGACCATCAGGTCGGATATCCGCTCTCAAGGTGCCCCAGTGAACTAACGAATGACCCAATATTCACACCATACACGGGTGAGCATCTGAAACTACAGAAAAACATACAAGCCCATCAATAAACAAAAACACCATGACAACAACAACATAACCCACCACCACACGACACATTAAAATACAATCGACAAGGCATCAATTACAACAAATGGAGGTGAACATAAGAGCTGAACCTGTTGGATTCCCACCTCTCAATGCTTCAAACTCCCATCTCGTCCAATCGCCAGGGCTCCGCCTCAGTTGCCGCTCCAATGCCGAAAGAATGAGAAGCATAACCTTCCGAGCTAACGCCAACCTCCGACAAACACTTCCTAAACACTGCACAAAACTGGAATCTAGAAAAAAAAAGTACCGTCCACATGACGTAGCAATGGCAAGTCCCATAAGCTGCCCGATCCTAAAGTCGCGCATACAACGCACCGGGCAAAATGCCACCTCTGGAAGAGCAAACAACACTACCCGCTTACCCCGACCTTTCTTGATCCGCTTTTGACATACGCTATAAAAATTCCAGTCTATTCTCATATAATTCCACATCGTCCTGTCTAAGACCACCTGCGCGAGATGTACTTGGAGAGACCAGCTCGCCCAGCCTGAGAGCTCCACAAAACGCCAGAGAAAAAGCGAGACAGAACAACTCGACCTTTAAAAAGCGAACAGCACACTGCGTCTACCACCGTCCCGAGCGAGGAAAGGAGGGTAAATGAAACGGGCTGTCTACAACCTAAATCCACCCTGCCTCATCGCAAACCGTTTAATGCCTGCCTCACCAGAAATTCCTTGGTCACATCTGTTAAATCCCGCAATTTAAAACCAAAAGCTAACGCAGAGACAAAACTATTAACTGTAGTCGCAGAATAACCCGCGTCATAAGCGTCCCCCAACCAATATAAAAGAGAGACCAACCTGTCACGATCTGTACTGACACTGCCCAAACATCTTACCCAATCTTCCCACTGGCGCCAACTGGTGGAATAAGTGGCCCATGTCGACCTTGCCAAAGACCTCTCAATAAATCTGCCTGCTGAACGGAAACCAGCTCCCAAAGATAATCCGGGCAGGCCGTGCCGATTGGTTCCGCACACAGTTCCAGCTGTAGATGTAGAAGTAAACGAGAAAGGGTGTCAGAAAATAAAATTTTCCACACCAGGTACATGAGCTGCCACCACCCAAGCATTCAATGACAAACAAACCAGTACTAAATGCCTGAGCAATTGCAAAATAGGTGGAGAGTTCGCAGCGATGTTATTAATCGCCAACACTACCCAGAGATTGTCGCAGTGGAAGCGAACCTCCTTGTCCCTGAGATTATCCCCCCAAATGGTCGCGGCAACCACGATGGGGAACAACTCGAGCAGGGCCAGGTTCCTCATAAGCCCGCTTACCACCCAGCTCCATGGCCAGCTACCCGCGCACCACTGACCCCCCACAGTAAGCACCAAACCCCCCTGCCGCATCCGTAAAAAGGTCCAAATCACACCCATCGAGCACATCCAAAGGCCATTATATTGCCCGAGAAAATCGTCCCACACCCGCAAGTCGACCTGATGTTTGGCGTCCAATCGCACAAAATGATGTGGTCCCCGCATGCCCGACATGCAAAATGTAACTGCTCCAACAGCGACTACAGACTACGCAAGGTAATTTTTCGTAAGAGACACGCCCACTGCACCTCGTCACCGAGGGCCCGCAACTTATCCTCAGTAAGTCTACATTCCATTGCAACGGAATTTCAATTCCTAAAAAACAGATGGCTGTGACAGGGCCTTCAGTCTTTTCAGGTGCCAAGGGAATGCTAAAGTCCCTCGTGACCTTTTGAAAAACATACAAAAGGTCATCGCAAACAATGGAGCCCCCGGAGCCAACGCACAAAAAGTCATCAAGATATTGAATCAATGACCCCGGCTACCACCCTAGTGACCCAGTCGATGAAGGAGCTAAACACTTCAAAATACATGCACGACAGGGAGCAACCCATGGGAAGACACCGATCAACATAAAACCCCCCATCCCAAAAACATCCTAACAGTCGTTGGCTGTCAGGGTGCACCTTCAAAAGCCGATACGCCGCTTCAATATCAGTTTTCGCCAGCAGAGTCCCGCAACCAGCCTGCCTAACCAAACCAACAGCCTTATCAAATGAGGTATACGCTACGGAACACAGCTCAGCATCAATGCCGTCGTTCACCGACGACCCTTTCGGGAAAGAGAGATGTTGGATCAAGCAAAATGTGTTGGGCTCCTGCTTAGGCACGACGCCCAAAGCGGAAACTACTAGATCCAGCGTATGAGGAAATAAGCACTAGTTCAGACAGCAATGTCAAAAAGTATAAAATTGTGTTATATATTTTTTCAATGTCAATTGACAGAAAACATATGCAATGAAGTTGCCAAATGTGAATCAAATATATCACCCAACTGGAACGTCCATCAGGTATGCTTGAGAAAGGGGGCGGTCCCCAGAAACTTCGCACAGGTGTTGTTAGATGCCAAGCCTCCACGCGTGTTGTTTCTGCTATCGGCTAAGGGCCTGGATCTAACTAAGAAGACTATGAAGAAACTCTAACCAGGATATTTCCAGGACTCTAACCTTCAGATGGGTGATGTATTTGATTTACATTCGTCAATTTTATTGCATTTGTTTTCTGTCAATTGAAATTGAAAAAGTATAAAACACAGTTTGACATTACTGTCTGAACCAGTGCTTATTTCCTCATACGCTATATCTTTTGTTGCACTACCTCACCCACAGGTTGGTTCACTATTAAGGTCAGAAACTTCATAAACGGAACTACTAGAGCCCCCACTGGGGGGGAAAGAAAGGGGCCCGCCTTACGACCCAACAATACCTTGTTTGTAAGTTTAGAAGAGACCACGTCGGAATGCTGGTAAGCAGACCGAAGGTTCCGCCGTGTAACTGGGACTACTTGCGAAGGAAACGAAACCCAAACAAAACTCCTCATAAATCAGCTTAGCCGCGGCCCTATCAGGATAATCATTTAGATAGGGGACCATCCTTGCCAACCTCAATGGCATCGCTCCCTTGACTAGAAGAGCCGGGTTGGTTGCCCGATCATTTTCCATTACGCAAGCACTTTGAAGCGCCGTGGGAGGGGTCGTTGCAGTGTGGTCAAATGTGCTTAAATTTGCAAGTGGAACCGAACCTGCACTGGCTGTCATTAAATTGCCAGCAAAAAACAAGTTTGGAACCTGAACCCTGACTGGACGAACCGCTGCTCCCAGGAAAGGACTGCCCCTGCTTCACCGGAGCAGTCACCCGTAACCACAAGGCTATATCTTTATACTGTAACATATACACACACATACTGTAACATACACACACACATAAAGTGTAACATATACACACACACATATACTGTAAAATACACACACATATACTGTAACATATACACACATATACTGTAACATATACACATACACACACACACACACACACACACACACACACACACACACGTATACTGTAACATATACACATACTTATACTGTAACATAAACACACACACATATATACTGTAACATATACACACATATACTGTAACATATACACACACATATACTGTAACATATACACACATATACTGTAACATACACACACATATACTGTAACATAGACACACATATACTGTAACATATACACACATATACTGTAACATACACACACATATACTGTAACATATACACACATATACTGTAACATACACACACATATACTGTAACATATACACACACATATACTGTAACATACACACACACACACACACATATACTGTAACATACACACACACATATACTGTAACATACACACACATATACTGTAACATATACACACACATATACTGTAACATACACACACACATATACTGTAACATACACACACATATACTGTAACATAGACACACATATACTGTACATATACACACACATATACTGTAACATATACACACACATATACTGTAACATATACACACACACATTAGAGATCTGGAGGAGCAAAATGCAACACTGAGGGCGATAGACAATCTTGAGCGAAGCATGCTGCTCACGGAGCATGCAGTTAGTGGGTTAGAACTGGAGGGTGAAGACATGGGTGAGCAGGATCAGGTAAGTAGCTGGGTTAATGTAGTTAGGGGCAGTAGAAAGGGGTCCAAGAAAAGGAAGGCCAATCCTGTTTCTGACATTCCAAGCAAAATACCAAGTTGGGTGAGGATGCGAGTGTGTCAGTCTTAGAAATGGCAGCCCTAGTGGATACTGATCTCCCTAACAGCCGGGAGAACAGCCCAGCTAGTAGTCGGCGGGATGGTAATGCAGGTAAGCCAAGACAATTGATAGTCGTAGGGGATTCTATAATCAGGAAGACGGATAGAATAATTTGTCGCCAAGACCACCTCAACCGAATGGTTTGCTGTCTCCCTGGTGCCAGGGTTTGGCATGTGGTGGAACGGGTGGACAAATTGCTGGGAGGGGCTGGTGATGATCCAGCTGTTGTGGTCCATGTGGGTACCAACGACAGAATAAATGGTAGGTGGAGGAGCCTTAAGAATAATTTTAAAGAACTAGGCTACAAGCTGAAGGGAAGGACCTCCAAGGTTGTATTCTCAGGAATACTGCCTGTGCCATGCGCATCACAGGAAAGACAGCGGGAGCTCAGGGAGTTAAATGCATGGCTTAAGTCTTGGTATAGAGGAGAAGGCTTTGGGTTCCTAGAGCACTGGGCTGACTTTTCATTGGGGTACAAACTGTATTCTGCAGATGATTTGCACCTAAATGGAAGGGGGTCCGCTGTGCTGGGGGAGAGAATTCTAGCTGGGGTGGTGGAGTATTTAAACTCGGTCTGAGGAGGGAGGTCAATGTAGAAAAAAAAGGGGTAGTCAGGTTAGAGAGGGGTCAGACTATATTGGTGGGGGGAGAAACGGAATGTGGGGAGAGGACTAGACAACAGGATAAGGAGATCCTTTTGTTACAAAACAGCAGTGTAAATAAAAAGGCCCAAATGTCAAATCACATTTCTGATAATAAAAGTGAAAAACTGAAAGGCAAGTTAAAGTGTATGCTCATAAATGCCAGAAGGCTAGCAAGCAAAATGGGGGAGCTGGAGGCCTTGATACTGGAAGAAAATATAGATATAGTTGGTGTTGCTGAAACATGGCTGGACTCTTCACATGACTGGGCTGTAAATCTACAGGGTTTTAAACTGTTTCGGAAAGACAGGACAAATAGGAAAGGTGGTGGTGTATGTCTGTATGTGAGAAGTGATATGAAGGCGAGTGTGAAAGAGACAATAGTGGGTGAAGATTGTGAGGAGGTTGAAACCTTATGGGTGGAACTAGAAAGGGAGGTAAACACTGAAAAAATTACTTTTGGTATAATCTATAGACCCCCCAATATAACTGAGGAGATGGATGGTCAAATATATAAACAGATGGAGCGGGCTGCACAGGCGGGTACTGTAGTGATAATGGGAAATTTCTAATAATGCAGAGCTTGTTGGGAACGTCAATGTTCGTGAAAACCTCGGTAACAGTGATCATAATATAGTTACATTTTACCTATACTGTAAAAAACAAACGCAGGCTGGGAGGGCAAAAACATTTAATTTTAAGAAAGCCAATTTCCCCAGGATGAGGGCTGCAATTCAGGATATAGACTGGGAAGAACTAATGTCAAATAATGGAACAAATGATAAATGGGAGATTTTCAAATCTACTTTGGGTAATTATAGTGCCAAATGTATTCCTGCAGGTAACAAGTATAAACGACTCAAATTAAACCCCACATGGCTTACACCTTCTGTGAAAGGGGCAAAATATGACAAAAAAAGGGCATTTAAAAAATACAAATCTGAGGGTACAGCTGTAGCCTTTGTAAAATATAAAGAGCTTAATAAAATCTGTAAAAATGTAATAAAATTAGCAAAAATACAAAATGAAAGGCAGGTGGCCAAGGATAGTAAAACAAATCCCAAAAAATTATTTAATCATATAAATGCTAAAAAGCCCAGGTCTGAACATGTAGGACCCCTAGATAATGGTAATGGGGACTTGATCACAGGGGATCAAGAGAAGGCAGAGCTACTAAATTGGTTCTTTAGCTCTGTATATACAACAGAAGAAGGAGCAGCTGATGTAGCCGGTGCCAGTGCTGTTAATATATCAGTTGATATACTGAATTGGATGAATGTAGATATGGTCCAAGCTAAATGAAATAAAATAAATGTGCACAAGGCCCCGGGACCAGATGGGTCACACCCTAGAATTCTTAAAGAGCTTAGTTCAGTTATTTCTGTCCCCCTTTTCATAATATTCAGAGATTCTTTAGTGACTGGTATAGTGCCAAGGGACTGGCGCAGGGCAAATGTGGTGCCTATTTTCAAAAAGGGCTCTAGGTCTTCCCCGGGTAATTATAGACCAGTAAGCTTAACATCCATCGTGGGGAAAATGTTTGAGGGGCTATTGAGGGACTATATACAGGATTATGTGACAAAAAATAGTAGGAAAACAAAAGGAATGGAGAATCCAGCGCAGTAAGATTAAAATAGAACAAAGTTCCAATTTTATTATGAGTATTTAAAACAAGATTAATCCCGAGTGCAAATACTGAGAGATTGATAGAAAGGTGCCTACGCGTTTGAGACGCACACCACGTCCTTCCTCATGGCTTACTGCTGAATAACAAAGCATTAGGAGGAGGTTTATATCCGGTTAATTGCAGGTGTTAATTAAACCTGGTAGCTGCAACTAGTTAAGTAAGATAGTGCTATTGTTTGAGCAGAGTAATGATATCCTGCATATTAGTTTTTAGACACAAGAGGGCGCACCACTATCTTAAGCAATTTATGAATGGAAGCTATCTAGCGTAGTGGAGCTGTCCAGCAGAATAGTGCTGAACTGAAACGCCGGTAAGGTGTTATATTGTAATTCTGTAAACGTTGTTTTGTTCATCATATGATGGACACTGGACATGTCTAAAAATGATGTAAATACCAAATAATCTAGTTGCAGTTTAATGTAGTAGTATTTCATTTATAAGGATAACGGATATAAACCTCTTCAGTGCTCACATCGAGAAAATTAAAAATATATATATTTAATAGGCTAAAAAATACAATATTTCAAACAATTTAAAATAAATTTTGAACTGAGAAGATTGCTATAATTAAATATATATGGCAGACATGAGTGAGTATGTATTTTTTTAATTTATGTGATGGGAGGGGGATGGTTGAGGCACGGTGGTTACGCCACAATTGTGGCACACGGCCTGTGGAAAGATGCGACACATTTTTTAAAAAGGCATTCGCCTCTTAATAAATGTTTTGTATCTTACACCAGCGAGTTGGTTATTAAGACTAGCGTACGACACCAGTCTTAATAAATCTAGCCCATTGTATACTTGATGCAGAAAATGCAATGTCATGCCATTTTGTTGTAGTATGTAGTACTGTCTCTTTCAAGGTAAGTGTGAACAGACCTTGAAATAGTCGCTTTTGTTGACGTCTTATTTTAAAATCCACAAAAGAGGATGTTACACGTTTGGAAAAAACGTTTCTTGTTAGCGGAGTACAAGAAAGCCTCACCTGGGAATTTGACTTTCATGTATTCCGCCATGGGGAAATATTTTTCCCTCTAAGGATGACTTTTCAGTTGATAGGTAGCAGAGTTACATGGAGGGGAATTATTTTTCCTTGACCTCTAGTTTCTATTGTGGCAAATTGAAGTTTTTTTAATTTTTATACTGCTAACTTTTTTTTGGTAGGTTCCGCTGGACCGTTTGAACTATGTCGTATATTCATTGGACTACGTCATAGATTCATTGGACTACTCCGATGATCTACTTTTTTTTAAAAAAAATTGTGAAAGAGGGATGCATGGGGGAGTTTTGATTTTAATAAAAATACAATTCTTATGTCTGTTTTTTTAAATATTTTATTATGGCCTTAGGGCTGCTGTCTGATTGACAGCATTCAATTACTAAGGCTGGGGCTTAGCATGAGCCATTAACAAGGCTATCACCAACCCCTATTATTACCCCGGTTCCAACTGCCGCCAGGGATACTGGGAAGAGTCGAGTACGATTGAGTACCTGGCCATCTGAAATGCCGGTTAGGCAGCGGAACAGCTGCAGGCTGGTATTATCAGGCTGGGAAGTTCCAAAAAACGGGGCCCTTCCCACCCTGGTGATGCTAGGCTGCAGCTGCTTTATTGTATCTGGCTAGTTATGAAAAATAGGGCGAACCCCACGTCATTTTTTAAAAATAAATTGAAAAAAATTACGTGAGATCCCCTCCATTTTTCATAACCAGCCAGATACAATAAAGCAGCAGCAGCCTAGCATCACCAGGGTGGGAAGAGCCATGGTTTTTGGCCCTTCCTAGCCTGATAGTACCAGCCTGCGGCCACCCCAGTACCCTTCACTTCAGATGGTTGGGTACTGGATCGTACCCAGCTCTTCCTGGTACTCCTGGTGGTGGTGGGTACCGGGGTAATAATAGGGGGTTAGTGCTAGCCTTTTTACTGGCTAACACTATGCCCCTTCTTAGTAATGTAGAAAGAACCAAATGTGCCTGAGGCACACTGAAAATCAATTTCCCAACTGCTAATCAGTATTATTAAAATATAACTTTTATTATTTTGCCATTAAAGATGTCCATGGGGACATAACAATCAGCACAAACAGTTAAAATTATTAGCCAGTATTGCTTTAGCGCACGCTTTGTTTTCATTCAATCTGCATGTATTGCCAGACGGAGTGTAAGGTACTCAGATTGCAGAGTGTCAGGTCAGCAGCTGCAGACTGCCGAGCTTTAGTGGATAGGATGTGGTATGCGTGCTCAGGATTGCCAAGCAAGCTAGGCTCTTTAAAATAATAAATTTAGCCCCCCCGACATGTTTCGCTGTCAACACAGCGTCCTCAGGGGATCAAAACGGAGCTAGTGAGCGCGCGTGTAGATTGTCAATCCTTTTAAAGATTTCGATTTACATCACACAGGGTTCACCTGTGTGGGAACCAATAGGAGCTCTGTACAAGAGACGAGCCTCCATGGTAAAAGATTGGCGTATGCACTAGCCAATGTGGGAGCCGTATGTGTGACCAATTAGGATGCGCCGAGTGCGCATGGGCACTAGAGTCACAACTGGACTCAGAAATTTTTCAGGTTTACCACTGTCATCGGCGCCTGCGCATATGAGATCTGGATGGTCTTAGCCGATTTCAACATTATTAGCGATGTGTGCGCATGTCTAGGCTCTTAGAAAAAGAGCACTAGATGAATCCCCATGTTAGAGAATTGACATATAGTTTAGTCATTGTAGAAAGCGTATGAATGGCCAATTAAGGTGCGAAACAAGCGCATTGGCACCATGGTCACGGCTAGACTTAGTAGGTTTTTTATATATATATATATATATTAGCGATTTGACTGACGACAGCGCATGCGTATATCGAACTCGGCTAGACTTAGCCGGTTTTGGCATCTATAAAGGTTTATAAGTGCATGTCTGGTTTCTAGTTATATATATTCAATATATATCTGCCAACTGCTAGGGTCTCCTTGGTATCTGTCCATCTTAGTAATGGACGCTCGCAATCAGACAATTGCCATTACTAAGGCGGTAATGAAGCATTTAAAAACAGAGACATAAAAATAAACGTTTTATTGATAAAACTCTTCCACACAATCCACTTTTACCATTTTATTGAAAAAAACCTTAAAGTGTAGCTAAACGTTCGACAAACTTCTGACATGTCATAATGACATGTCAGAAGTTTGAATTGGTGGGGGTCCGAGCACTGAGACCCCCACCAATCGCTAGAACGAAGCAGCTGAAGCACTCGTGTGAGCGCTCAGCTGCTTCATGTCTGTTCGGCTTTTTCCGGAAAGCCGATATATCAGTGTACATGCTCATAAACTTTCTATTGAGTCCATACACCGATACATTTATTTCCGGAAATAGCCGAACAGACACGAAGCAGCAGAGCGCTCACACGAGCACTTCAGCTGCTTCGTTCTAGCGATTGGTGGGGTTTCAGTGCTCGGACCCCCACCAATCCAAACTTCTGACATGTCACTATGACACGTCAGAAGTTTGTCGAAGTGTAGCTACACTTTAAATCAGCGAAGTAGTCCAACGAATCTACGAAAAAACACTGCTGTATTAAGCTGTCCGGAAGGAACAGCTGAAAATCAGGCCAGCCACATTCCGCCTCTACGACCAAGCCTCCTATCGTGCCTGATCGGCACTACGGCGGACCAATCAGATGATTCCCACTGGAGGCCAATCAGAAAGCACAACGGCACAGTCCAATGGCATGTGGAGGGGAGAAATACAACTCCCATCTCCTCTGACGGACGAAAGAAACATCCAATAGAGGAGGAATCACGGCGGGGAATTTACATGTGTCCGCCCCCCGTGTATGATCACATACTACGTCCCCTTATCGGTCATACTATACACATGCATATGCAACAGTACATTAGAAGACAGGCAGCCAAGCAGCCACAGCATGATCATGTAAGGTTCACTGAGTCTCTCCACGGGCCAGATATAAATAGATAGACAAATGCATGTAACACATTAATCTGACAGCCCGCCCCTCTAAATGCCGTTACATGCATTTGTCTATCTAGTTATATCTGCATGTGTATAGTTTGACCGATCTGCTGCACTACTTCTTAAGTCACACACAGCAATCTAGTGTACCATCAATTTGGTTCCACGATCGCTATGTCTCCTGTTGCTGTTCCTCCTCCTGGCTATTTATTTGATGCCATTTCTATATAGCCGCCTTATGATCCCTGGTTACTAGGGAAGCTATTTGGTTGCTCCCTCCTGCGGTGACAGCGAGCGTCCGGGGGCTGGCCCTGCTCGTGGCCGCGTCTTAGCACTACTTATGCCCGGCATTTCACTCGGCTCGTGTTCGACCAGCTGACCAGTGTCGTGCACGAGCCGGGTGAATGTGATGAGACACGCAATAGGTGTCTCCCGGCCATAATATAGATGTGTTAAATCTACATCAGTGTGACCCTGATGAAGCACCCTGATCACTAGCAGTGCGGATACGCGTAGGGACACGTTTTATTGGCACGGATTGACCAGGTGTTTATAATATAACACAGTCAGGGGGATCTATCGTTCCAGCAGTGTGTGGTGCCTTCAATAGCACCCTCAATTGCTCCCCCTTCTGTGAGGTCTACCGTGCTTACGCCTCTATTAGTATCTTTGGCTATCTAGCCCTATTTTAGTATGGTTTTCCTATAATAAAAATCTAATTTTAATCGTTCATATAGGCAGTGACACAATTTCAATTAATCAAGTGAACAGATATCTTCTTATATATTGATACAACAATTGTTGTGTAGTGTTAAACTTAATAATTAGACATATACAGTGGGGATGGCAGGCTTTCTCACTGACGAGATAAATGTAGCTAAATGGATGAGTGACGCACAGGAAGTGTTCTCTGAAAATGAACTGGTGTCCCAGACATTTAAGCATTAGTGCCTCTTTCAGTCAACTTACTAGGATCTACAAGGACCACATTAGGTCGTGGTGGGAGATTCAGACGCTAGACACGTATCTGAGAAACAAGATAGTACCCAGGGGTTTACGTATTTCCCTTATTCCCGCTGCACGGGTTAGGTCTCCAGATCTCCTCAAGAAATGGGAGAAAGAGTCCATTGACTCTTCCCTCAGGTTTATGGGGATCTTGGTGGAGGAGGAAAAAATATTGTTGGCACGCAGTACGGCGGAATTGAAAGAGGGCATTGAATCGGTCAGGAGATTCTCTAATAACCCAGACTATGAGAGAAAAGAGATAGTACTCCAGCAGGGTATTGAAAAATTTACCGGACATATAAAAGAGAGGAAGCATTTCCAATATGTTCGAGATACCGCTGATTTCAAAGAAGGAAAAATCTTCAATTATAGTGTTAAAAACATGGGGGGGTTTGAGATTGAGACCGAACAATCCTCCTCAGAGCAAGATCAATCAGATTCCGATACTGCGAGGAATCCCAGTAGAAGAGCTAGGGGAAGTCAACACTCAGGGAAGAATACAACCCGTAATTACCAAAGGGGCAGAGATAGAGGCAAGGGCCCAAATAGGGATGTTTTTTTTTTTATCAAGAAACCACCCCATCTCAGAATACCTCCTAAGAGACAAGAGAGAGGTATAGTGTCTGGGAATCACGAGGATGATTTGCAGATAATCAACCTCTCATCGCGTATCCTAAAGACTGAGGAGACTAGCATTCTGAAGAAAGGTTTATCATTTGTGCCCACGAATAGATTTAAACTAAAACAGGAAATAAAAAGAGACACGGTGCCACATGGTGCAAAGTAAAAGTAAGACAGGGCAAAGGAGCAAACTTTGTTTAGGAAAACGCTCACCTGGCCCAAAAGACACTATGTGTCAAAAGGGTAGTAGTAAGGCTGCTGCTGCCAGGTCCAAATCACATACAAATAAGAATTTGTTGTCCAAGGGATAGTTGTAGAGCATAAAAAATAGGACCAACGGCGCTGCACGGATGGACAGAGGAATGGACGACTTAGATAAACATAAAGCAAAATTTAATGGAAGGGCTACGCGTTTCAACACCGAACTGGTGTCTTCATCAGGCCAATATAGAATGTACAATACAACACACATTTATATACATACAGAACAAGGGAAAAAGACCGCCAAAAACAACAGGTCAAAGGTCAGATGTCAAACTCAGAGTAAGATTTGCATATGACAAAACAAAAAAAAGGAGAATACTAATAGCTAAACATGGTGTTGTGACGCCACATTAAACATAATAAATCACATATTGGTGAATGAAGGCTAAAAAATAACATTAGCCGACAATACTCAGTGCGGCTCACCTTGCCGACTTTTCATAAAATGAAACAATATAGTTGGATCAATACATCGATAGTCCCACTGGTCATCAAAGTAGTGCATAGTTAGTACTTTGAAAATAAATTGTTTGTGAACACAGGATCTATTTGTTAATTTTGCCGCTAGATTTTAGTGCCGCTGGAGTGGCGTTCCCGGTTGCTAAGCAACCTAGACAACAACGAATAGATTTGACCTGTTTATGTGGGTCAAGGATCTGAATCTATTCGTCCGCAAATTGAAATGGAAGAAATTTTTTAAAACCCATGACAGGCGAGAATGCCTTGAACTGGGGATCTCTGAGGAGGACCTACCGCACTTTAGAACACTCAATCAATTATGGGAAGAAGGTCAGAGAAGTGTTGGTGATGGACCCTTAACTGATCTTAGGCAGCCATCCACCAGAAATGCACCTGTTAATGACAATACACCAATTGATGTATTTCTGGAGGTAGTGGTGGACCAGCTCAGGAAATTAGATACTTCCAATACCATTAAATTCAATACTTCAAGAGAGGAGATGGCAGGTTTACAGGCCCTTGAGCAGGATGACAGTATTGTCATTAAACCGTCAGATAAGGGTGGCAATATTGTCGTGATGGATCGTAGTCAGTACAGCAATATGTGCCACCGCATTCTAAGTGATACAGCATGCTACAGAGTTTTATTGAGTGATCCTAAGCCGATTTTTGCAAACCAACTAAAAATACTGGTAAATCAAGGCAGATCTCTCAATCTGGTGAGCATTAATAAACAATGTTTTATTCTGACTGATCATCCACAGTACGCCACCTTTTATAGCCTGCCCAAAGTACATAAAGGTACATCTCCTCTGAAGGGTCGCCCCATTGTTTCTGGGGTTGATAACCTGACACAGAATGCTAGTCTCTACATTGACCGGATCCTTAGTCCATTTGTATTGGCCCTTCCATCATACGTTCGTGACACGATGGATGTACTCAGAAGGTTAGAGGGCATCAAATGTGACACCGGTGTATATTTGGCCTCACTTGATGTTGAGGCCCTCTACAGCTCTATACCCCACGATATTGGGTGCAGAGCTGTGGAGGATTTCTTGAAAGAAAGGGGAACACAATTTCAGGTCCACAACGAGTTTGTGGTCAGTCTACTTCGTTTTGTTCTCGAACATAATTTTTTTCTATTCGATGGTAAATTCTTTCACCAGCTAAGGGGGGTAGTGATGGGGACTACATGTGCACCCTCCTATGCCAACTTGTACCTGTGCTGGTGGGAGAAGATGATTGTCTTTGTTGAGGAGATGGATCGATGGACATATAGGATTCTTCTCTGGCTAAGATTTATTGATGACATCATGATTTTGTGGTCTGGAACTAAGGAGGAGTTCAGTGAATTTGTGGGCATTCTTAATGTCAACTAAATGGGGCTCTTTTTTACATCCGTCATCCATGAGAGCAAAATGACCTTTTTGGACATCAATATATGTAAAACAGAACAGGGATACATACAAACTAATATCTTCAGGAAGGAGACAGCAACTAATAGTCTCCTTCAATGGGAGAGCTGGCATCCCGCACCATTAAGAAAGGGGATACCCAAAGGTCAATACCTGAGGGCGCGCAGGAATTGCTCCACCATGACTGACTTCAAAATAGCTGCTTTTGATCTACAAAATAGATTTCGCCGGAGGGGCTATCCCCGTGATGTCCTTGGATCAGCCTACCGCAATGCATTTCATTGCAATAGGAGTGCACTCTTAAATCCTAAAAGGCGCACGACTGATGACCAAATGCGCATCATAGGCACTTACGACTCGTCGAATAGCGAAGTCATCAGGATCCTACAGACATATTGGGGGATCCTTAGGACTGACCCAGATATAGGTGATCTTGTGGGCAATAGACCCTCGGTCACCTATAGGAGGGGTAGGAATATCAGGGATCGTGTGGTTCATAGCCACATGCAATCCATCCGCCCTACAACATGGCTTACACATAACATTAAGGGAACATTCAGATGTGGGTCCTGCAAAGCTTGCGAATCTATATCCTGTAGCAAGAATTTTTATAGCCATGCAACCGGTAGGACATTTGAAAACAGATCCTTTATAAATTGCAAAACGAGGGGCATCGTCTACCTGATCTCATGTGTCTGCGGACTGCAATATGTCGGCAAGACAATTAGAGAATTTAGGAGACGAATCAGGGACCACATAGGCGACATTCGTCGCAATATGGATACCCCGGTGGCCCGACACATCTGGGAAAAGCATAGCGGTGACACCCACGTTATCAAATTCCAGGGGATCGAACATATACGCCATCGGCTAGGGGGGGCAACTGGGACAAGAGGATCCTACAGAAAGAGGCCCAATGGATTTTCCGCATGCATACCATGAAACCGGCGGGTCTCAATGAACAGATATCATTCAATTGCTTCCTCTGATTCCTGCCCACCATTTGCTTGATCTTGGTCTGGGTGAATATTTACTCTGCTACACTTTGTTCGATCCTGGTTTGGGTGCTTTATCATTCTGCCATGTCTCGTATTGCCTTTCATACCGATCCCCTTCCATCCTCCCCCTCCCCCTCCTCGCCGTTCGTTGTGACCTTTTGTGGTTATCCTTGTCGTTAGGGGACGCCCTGAGTGATTCCCTAAGTTATATATGGCGATCTGCTGCACTATTTCTTAAGTCACACACAGCTATCTAGTGCACCATCAATTTGGTTCCACGATCGCTATGTCTCCTGTTGCTGGTCCTCCTCCTGGCTATTTATTTCATGCCATTTCTATATAGCCGCCTTATGATCCCTGGTTACTAGGGACGCTATTTGGTTGCTCCCTCCTGCGGTGACAGCGAGCGTCCGGGGGCCGGCCCTGCTCGGGCCGCGTCTTGGCGTGGCTCGTGGCGGATTGGCTGCCCGGCCGCCGCGTCATCCCTTGGAGGGAGTGGCCAGCACTACTTATGCCCGGCATTTCACTCGGCTCGTGTTCGACCAGCTGACTAGTGTCGTGCACGAGCCGGGTGAATGTGATGAGACACGCAATAGGTGTCTCCCGGCCATAATATAGATTTGTTAAATCTACATCAGTGTGACCCCTGATGAAGCACCCTGATCACTAGCGGTGCGGAAACGCGTAGGGACACGTTTTATTGGCACGGATTGACCAGGTGTTTATAATATAACACAGTCAGGGGGATCTATCATTCCAGCAGTGTGTGGTGCCTTCAATAGCACCCTCAATTGCTCCACCTTCTGTGTGGTCTACCGTGTTTACGCCTCTATTAGTATCTTTGGCTATCTAGCCCTAATTTAGTATGGTTTTCCTATAATAAAAATATAATTTTAATCGTTCATATAGGCAGTGACACAATTTCAATTAATCAAGTGAACGGATATCTTCTTATATATTGATACAACAATTGTTGTGTAGTGTTAAACTCGATATCAGTATTAATCTCACCCGTTTAACCCTTCAGATGCGAAGCTCAATAGCGAGCGCCGCTTCTGAGTTGTTATGGAGAGAGGGAGGGGGCTCCCTCTCATCCCACCGACACCCGGTGATAAGATATCGCAGAGTGTCTGTGTCTCCGATGGCAGCCAGGGGTCTAATAAAGGCCCCCAGGTCTGCCTGTAGTGAATGCCTGCTAGGTCATGACAGAGGCATGGCCTAGCAGATGCATGTCCGTTTTACAGGGACAGGCATAATACACTGCAATACAAAAGTATTGCAGTGTATTATAAATGTGATCGAAGGATTTAATAAAAAGCAAAAAAAAAAAGAAATAAAAAATGAAAAACTCACTTTTTCCCCTTACAAACTGCTTTAGTATTAAAAAACAAAATAAAGTTAAAAACATAAACATATTTGGTATCGCCGCGTCCATAACGACCCCAAATATAAAGTTATTACATCATTTAACCCGCACTGTGAACATCGTAAAAAATAAAATGAAAATAATGAAAAAATTGCTGTTTTCTTTGAATCCTGCCTTAAAATTTTTTTCATAAAAAGTGATCAAAAAGTCGCATTTACTCCAAAATGGTACAGATAAAAACTACAAGTCATCCCGCAAAAAAAGCCCTCATACAACTGCATCGGCGAAAAAATAAATACATTTACGGCTCTTCAAATATGGTGACACAAAAAGAAATAATTTTGAAAAAAGTGTTTTCACAGTGTAAAAGTAGTAAAACATACAAAAACTATACAAATTTGTATCTTTGCAATTGCAACAACCCGCTGAATAAAGTTATTATGTTATTTATACCACACGGTAAACGGCGTAAATTTAGGACGCAAAAAAGTGTGGCGAAATTGCAGTTTTTTTTCTATTCCCCCCCAAAAATAGTTCATAAAAGTTAATTAATTAAATTCTATGTACCCCAAAATGGTGCTATTAAAAATTACAACTTGTCCCGCAAAAAACAAGACCTTATGTCGATGCAAAAATCAAAAACTTATAGCTCTTTGAATGAGACGATGGAAAAACGCAAACAATGGCTTGGTCATTAAGGTCTAAAATAGGCTGGTCATTAAGGGGTTAAAGACGTTTTTCCATAATCAATATTTATCACATTTCCACGGGATAGGTGATAAAAATCTGATCGGTTTGGGTACAACTCCTGGGATCCCCACCGATCACGAGGCTTATCTCGCCGTTCCTGGGAGCCACATAGGAATGAAGCGGTAATGCACATGCTTGGCTACCGTTACATTAATTTTTATGGCAGCCGATAGAAATGAATGGAGCGGTGGTCAAGCATGTGCAGTACCGCTCCATTCCTATGAGGCTCCCAGAAACAGCAAGGTAAGCTCGAGATCGGTGTGGATTCCAGAAGTTGGCCCCCCACCGACCAGATATTCATTACCTATCCTGTGGAAAACGGGCTGTTTCTGTTCACATTTTTTAACAGATAGGGGCTGGAACTGACTGTTAGATAATTTTTCAGTGCTCATTCAGTATTGATTTCGGCGAGGAACAACTGTAGATTATTTGGTTACAGTAGCTTCTAGGATGACATCCAGGTGAAGGCAGAGTATGATCATAAGGAAACCACAAAGGGTGGCACTAACCTTGAGTCAACTCCTCTTGATAGTGTTTGGGATGGTCTAGTAAGACCATCAGGAGGAGACAATGGTTGAATAGTTGTAGGAGGATCTGGAAGAAGGGCACAGCTGTGAGGAAAAAGAATTTGGAAAAGTTTTTAGACAGCAAATCTTTTTCCTTTAAGCCTAACATTGTATAATAATATCCCTTCAGCTTGCAGAGCTGCGAGGAGTCCCTCGTGGACTGTATGATGGACCCGTCTGTGAAGTTTCTGAGACTCCAAAAGCCGTAACACCTGGCTCTTCTGCCAAGACATCACCTGCCATACAGCCAGGGCAGCCCATAAGGAACCTACACCAGTCTGGATTCAGCTTGTCAGGTGAGTTTTTTATTTCAGACTGCCCATTCCACCATTGCTTGACTAGGACATGGAAAACTTGTGTCAGCAAAGACGCAGTGATCCATTCATCAAAACAGCAATTTGAATTAAACCTTTTGGTGCCGGACAATTTTCACACTTTACAAAAATGAAACCTGAATACTGCAGGCACACAGCACTACACCCAAAGGCACCTTCATGCAACATTGAATTCATGCGTAATGTTTTGTAATAAAAGGCATAAAAGTAAATGTGCATGGATAAAAGTCTAACTGGAGTAGATCCTGACACACAACACCTCCTAAAAATAAAAGTTCAGGATATACAGAGTCAAGACATCTCACTTTCACAAAGTCATGAAAGCTGAAGAGACAGAAAATCTCTGCGATCCAGATGCCAGTAGACATCTGGGTGACGAGTCGAAAAATGGCGCATAGGCAAAGGGGGTGTTGAGATGTGTTTCTGCTCATATTCTTACCCTAATGGTAGGAAACAAATTGGCGATAACTCCGATCCTGGCCATTTTCCCCCTCCGATAGATGCCGTTGTCAACCTCTGTCCCCCGATCACCCCCCGCAACGGTTGCATTGACAGCTAGAGACCTATTGAAGGCATCCAGGTCTCTCATCAGTGCCCTACAATTAAGCCTTGCCAAATGACTAAAAAAAAAGTAGCTAAACTTTTAAAAAACATTTGACATGTCATAGTGACATGTCAGAAGTTTTGATAGGTGGGTGTCCGAGCATTGATGGCTGAAACAAAGTGTCAGTAGTGCTTGGGTGTTTCTGATCGGCTTTCCTCGGAGCAGTGTACAGGCTCAATTATGAGTCCATACACCGCATGTTTGACTTTCAGAGGAAGGCTGATCAGACACAAAACAGTAAAAGCCATCACCCGAGTGCTACTGCCGCTTTGTTTTAGCTATCGGTGGAGGTCTCAGTGCTCGGACACCCACAGATCAAAACTTCTGACATGTCACTATGACACGTGAAAAGGTTTATTTAAAGTTTGGTACCCGTTAATAACATTTTCAAAAATATATAAAGTTAAAAAAGCCCCCATTTCCCATTTTATACAAAAAATTATGTAAACAATAAAAAAATTAAACGTAATACGTCCGTAAAAGTCTGAACTTGTAAAATATCACATTATTTAAGCTGCCGAGTAAACCCCACAGAAAAAAAAATAAACAGCGTTGTTTTGTTGTTATTTCACACCCACCCCACAAAAAATATAATAAAAAGTGATAAAAATGTTGTATGTAACCCAAAGTCGTACCAATAAAAACGACACAAATGTTCAAAGTGATAAAAAGATCGGCACTGCTTTGGCTCGTGGAGCGCTGTAAGTCTCAATAATCAGACGACCACATGGGCCTAAACGGATTCAATTGGATCCACAACAGGTGGTGCTCAGTGGTGAGATGAGACAAGCACAAGTGCAGTAATAAAAGTTGAAGAGATCCACGGCACTCACCATTTAGTTGAATTTTCATTTAATGTTGTGGCAAACAAACACAGGCAGTATGGATGTGGAGCACAAGCCTACCGACGTTTCACGTATACCCATGCTTTGTCAAGGCCAATAAAAACTACAGCTCGCCCTACAGAAAAAAGGTTCTCACACCGCTCCGTCATCAGAAAAATAAAAAAGTTATGACATTCAGAATATCGTGACACAAACATTTTATTTTTGAACAAATTCTTTTTTCTTTGTAAATAGTAAATCATAACGAAAACAAACTAAACTTGGTATCGCCGTAATCTGTGCCCGCAGAAAAAGGTTAACATGTTGTTTATACTGCACGGTGAACGCCATCCCACAAAGAATTTTTCAGTATCCCAGTACATTATATAGTACATTAAATGGTGCCATTAAAAAGTACAACTTAACCAGATAAAAAACAAGCCCCCATATGGCTATAACGATGGAAAAATAAAAAGTTATGGCTCTTGGAATATAACAAGGAAAAAACAAAAAGAAAATAAATAAAATTGGTTGTGTCTACAAGGCGTTACACGTGCGTTTATAAACAGGAAACATCTCTAATTTTCCATTTTGGTGTTTCCTCTTCTGCAAATGTTCTGGACAATTTATGTCTTACCTTTTATTGACTTGTTCTTGCAGGGGCACAGGTTGATGACAATATTTCTCGTCGAACTACTCAGCGCTTTGTGGCGCCTCCTGGTGGCCGTGCCAACATCATCAGCCTAGGCTAGACCCAAACTAATTCTCCTGCCCCTGGTTTGCGTTCCTTCTCCAAGATGAATTATTTCCGAAAGATTTACGGATGCCTGGCTTTTTCTTCTTTTTTTTTTTAGAATATCGGGGTTCAGTGACTATTTCTAGGAGAAGATACCAACAGTTTAGGAAACACAGAGGGTTACATTGCTCATACACACATGTATGTATGTATGTATGTATGTATGTATGTATGTATGTATGTATGTATGATTGTATGTGTGTATGTGTGTATGTGTGTATGTGTGTATGTGTGTATGTGTGTATGTGTGTATGTGTGTATGTGTGTATGTGTGTATGTATTTGTGTATTTGTGTATGTATTTGTGTATGTATTTGTACTTTGGTACATATACTCATATGTAAATCATTCATAGGTGTGAGTTGGCATGTTTGCATGTGTGTGGGCATACTCGGGTTGAATTAAAATGCTCCACAAGACCTGTCCTTTCTAGCGACCATTCACACCCCTCTTTAACTCGACACCCAGGTCGTTTTTTTGTACTTCAGTGAAAGGTCACCTTATAGAAACATCTCGGTCTTCCTACATTCAGGATATGGATTTAGGATTATACATCTCTGTGAGAAAATAAATCAGTGCTTAGAAGAAGACATTTTCTTTTCATGACAACCATCTACTAAGCAATGACGTAATTACAATTCACCAACAGTAAAATCTTTTCATTTTTTTTATTGATTTTATCGCAGTGTAGTCAAGGTACTTACATTACTTCATCGGTACTTATCAACTATCCAAGACTAATTCGTTGCTCAGAAAGACCTTTAATGCAAGACTAAAGCTATAACATCAAAAACCTCCTGCCGAGAACGCCAAATGTTGCAATCGATGTGGGTGTAGGGTGTTCAGAGGGGACCCCGGTGCTGACATTGCAGGGTAGCTGTTCCATTCAACCAGTTTTTAACCCATTCTGGGATTTGTGTCTGTGTTCCTGAGTGCAGGAGATGTTGTGCTTATGCAAATTAATGTGTCTAGAATTAAAATGTGCTCTCTCCGATATCTTAAATAGCAGAGATAAGTTTTGTGTCTTTTTCCTGTAAACACTGTGTTCTTATTTCTTATCACAGGATCCACTAATAAAATGTTGTGCTTTCAGCAATGCTTCTAGCATGTTACTCTTAACTTGTGTCTTAAATTCATACATTATTTGACACCATTGCTTTAAGGGGTTGTACACTTTTGGATTACATTTACACACATTTTCTCATGAGAAATCCAGATAAATACCCTAAACGCATATTTTAATAACGCATGCTTACTAAAAAAACCAGAGCCCTTCTGCCTTTCTCTTGGCTCCTGAATAAAGATGCCTGGAAACAATGTGGCTAAGTCCATAAATATGGCACCCTGTACATGTGAAGAAGGGTCAAAAGATCCTTTCTACATCCACCAGTGAGTGCTCAGAACTTTTCTTGATCTACCAATGTGTGTTACATCTTCTGAAATTCAATTATACTCCTGACTAATTGTGCTTCAAGGAGATGGGCCCAGGACGATTTAAGTTACATAAGCTTTTAGAAAATGTAGAGTTATCATATGGACACATAGAATAACAGACTGAGCTCCATCCTACATGAATGAGCTCCGGCAAAAGGATGACTTCCACCAGCCAGGGGAGAAAGTGATATGTGGGTGACTACTTCTTATTAAAAATTATAATTTTGACTGCATGCAGCCAACATTAGGGGGAGCTCACTGCATATGGATTTATATAGCTAGTATTGAACTCAATGGAGCTATATGATTTTTTTATGCAGCAAGCTCCCGCTAGTGGCAGGCAAACGCTATAACTCAGCAAGAAGTAAAAGCACTTCAGTGCGACGCCCTCTCTCACCACATGCCCTATAGTGGTTGCATGGCCTGCCTCTATGGATAAATCAGGTCCCATAGGAAAGTGGCCCATCTACAAACTGCTTTTTCGGAAAAATTCACTTTGGCAGCACTCATGACCCATGATCGGTATACAATTATTTATTACTTGCAATGATCCTCTATACTCGATGGATGCACTTGCATGCGTTGAGGTTCAAGGCTGGATTGCACTTACAGTTGCAAGACAAAGTAATGCTTCGTTCACATCTGCGTCAGTGCTCCGTTCCAACGTTGTGTCTGAGCTTTACGTCGGAACGGAGCCCTAACTGACACAAACGGAAACCATAGATTTCCTTTTCAATCACGATTGATTTCACTGGTAATGGATTCAGTGCCAATGATTTCCGTTTGTCTTTGTTGTACAAGAGCTCCGTTGTTTTGACGGATTCAATAGCGTAGTCGACTATGCTATTGATTCAGTCAACGACGGAACTCTTGCACAACGGAACCAAACGGAAACCATTGGCACCGGATCCGTCAACATTGAAATCGAGATAGGGTCTCATTCTGACGGAAAACCCAGACGGAACGTCGGAACGGGACCCTGGAGCAGATGTGAACGAAGCCTTAGTGAACCCTTTGGAAGTACCTGGATTTCTGCATTGACTACTAATAGAATGTCACAATTTTAGACAAACACAATCTAAGCTGATAACAAAACAAGAGGTTGTACTTTTCATGTCGTTTATTAAGCACATTGAGTAAATATTCACAGTGCAAGAAGAAAAAGTAAGTAAACCTCTGTGTTAATGACTTCTCCAAGACCTAATTGGCAAAAGGTTTTTCAATTAAGGAGGTGAGGTCGGAAGTGTGGGTTTCACAGGTGCTTTGCTTATTAAATAAAGGCACACAAAGCCTGGTTATTGACAACATCTTTTAGAATGTCTCAGAAGACGGGCTCGTGTAATATAGATGACTTAAGCTTTTTTATCACAAATGGCAGCAGTCCGTGACCCAAAGCTGAAGAGGCGTTGGGTCATGCAACAAGGCAATCACCTAAAACACACAAACCAACTAAAGAATGGTTGAAAACGAAGAGTTGTGTTTTAGAATGGCCAAAACAGAGTCCTGACCTCAACCCTAATGAGATGTTGTCAGGGCTATAAAATAAATACCTATCCTTGTTCCCACGATGAGTGGAGGAGATCCCTTGGCAGGTCTCCTATTGGCTGTGAATTGTGTACGACTCGGCGCAGGCAGGTTTGATGACGTCACAGCATCGCGCCTGTCTCTGCCAAGCCGCTCATGGCTGGCTTTATATAGTAAATGTTGAAGCAGGGAGCTGACGGCTCTCTGCTTCAGCATTGGATTCAACTTTATCTGCCTCTTAAGGATGCAGATACAGTTGAAACCGGGACAAACCACCAGCCGCCTGGGACGGTTAGGAGGTTTGCCTATATATAACTCATGAGACATGGAGAGTAGTCCCAATCATATCATATTTACTGTATGCAGGGATACAATGTGTGTATTACTTTTTTAGCACCCCACCATGATCATTACTTGTCCTATAGCTGAAGGGGCAGCGGAAATTGCCCTTTAAAAGTGTGTTGTATTTAAGTTCAGTGATGTGAACAAGTATTTGCCACCTTTCGAATGTTTCCTATTGTTGTTACACTGAATGGTTTCTGTCATTAAAAAATAAGTAGTATAAGCAAAGGAAACCTGAGTACTGTAAATGTACTGTATTTATATAAAGGAGACCAACTAGAAGAAATGAAGACTTACTAGAAGAAACTCTAATTAAGGGGCCATAGTTGTCCGGCCCCTTCATTGTTTATCCAGTCACGGCATGTCCCCATTCATTCGGTGTAGGTCCCAGAGGTCATCATTGGAAAATCCTGGAAAAACCCTGCCCTCACTAAAAATATATATATATATATATATATATATATATATATATATATATATATATATATGTATATATATATATATATATATATATATATATATATATATATATATATATATATATATATATATTAAAAAGGATCTGTGACGTTAAATGCCAGAAGGTGCTAATATCAGACCCCAGCCCCAATCCCTATATTAATATCAAACTACTATATTAGTTTCTGAACTACATAATTATATTTATTTATTAATATAGAACAGAACCCTAAATTAATTCACACACCAGACTGGGACTCTATATTAACATCTGACTCCTGTCATGACATAAATACATATTCAGACCCCAAACTATATACTTACCCACATTTCTTCCGTATTTTGTTCAGCTCCGAGCGCTATAGAATGTGTCTCGACGCTAACCAGCATAGGGACCCAGTGCAGCTGGAGCTGAAGAAGAGCCAGGAGCGAGGAGAGAAGTATACATGCTGCTATCTATAGAATTAGACCAAGAGAAAACGGACAATTTTTATTTCTTTTTAAATCTGGAGGGTCCCATATTGCGCACACCCCACATTCTGCTTCTTGGGCAAGTGCCCCGGTAGCCCCCTCCGAGCGAAGCCTTTCTATATGTGAAGTCGCTTTTCACTCAGAGAAGGAATATTATTAATACAACGCTCCACAGACACAGATGAGTGGTAGAAGTTTATTGATAGTAATGAATATCTGTGCAGTTGTCATCGCACTTTCCTCACAGCAAGAATGAAAAGTCTCGTAGCTGCTTCTACCAGAGAATCTGTGATGAATTAATAGTGCGCCATTGTCAGTCTATGATATCACTACACTGACATAATGGTGGAAACACGCACATTCACCATCACACCGGCAATCACCAGGACTCCCGAATACTGTCCTCATAGTTATGATAATGATGGACAGGGGCGTAGCTATAGGGGGTGCACCCGGGGCCTGGAGTCTGAGGGGCCCAAAACCCCTTGGCCGAATGAGAAGACACCAGTATTATAAATGATATATGGTAGGTCGGGGCCCTGTTGTAGATTTTACATTGGGACACAGGAGCTTCAAGTTACGCCTCTGATGATGGATCACCACTGAAGAGATGGAGGAGTCTTCTCAACGAAACCCTTCACAGCCGCCATTATGTTAAATCCAGATGTTGACCTACTTTACCAGCCAAGATGTCATGTGCCAGAGCCAGAACAAGCGATATTCTACAAGCAGCAGCGCTCATCAGACACTTTCTCTTTCCAGCAATTTCTGAATGTTGTGCAGCTTCACTAGTAGCAGCACTAACAGGGCAGCGACCAGCAGGAGTGGAACGCCGACAGCACCGCTGATGATGAGGATTTTTCTCAGGCTGTCGTCTGTAATGCTGGCAGTGGCTGCAAGATCTTGTTGTGTGGCTGGAGACGCTGTTATTGCGGCTGCTGTATGCGCTGTTGTTGTACGGATGGTTGGCGCTCTTATTGCGGCTGCTATATGCGCCGTTGTTTTAGTTTTTGCAGCCATTTTTCTTGCTGCTGCTAGACGCACTTTTAGTTTCTGGATTGCTGCTGGGGCTGGTGGTGTTTTTATGGTTGTTTGATAAGAGGCTGTTGGAAAACAAGAAAATGATTAGAAAATCAATAATTGATTATCAGAACTGTATTACAGAGATGAGAGATCTGGGAGAGTAGAGAAGCTTACGTTCAGTTGTTGTTTCTTCCAGCCAGGGATAGGACTCCTCGTCATAATCTGGTGGCGCTGGTGATAATTCTGGAAATAAGACGTGTCACACGGTTCATCATTAGTAAATGTTTTCTTCTTGTCACTACTTATTTCTGGTGTGAATGATATGTATAAATGGCAGTATATGGCGTGTGCACGGAGCCTGTACAGAGGAGAACACAATTCCTGCAGCTCCGTACTATGGAGCTATAGGTGCTCTATGTCATATTAATATGGAATCAGACCGAAAACACTCCACATGTCTATGGGCGCCATATTACGACTCTGTATAACTCGGAGGTGGTATAGAGGCATAACATGATGCTGTACATGAGCCCCATATCTGTGTATATAACATTTATATCAATGACAAGAATGATCTTAAAGACTGAAGTAAACGTTACCTGCACGGTAGATGGTTTCTGCCTTCTCAGGAGATGTTTTTCCTGCATTGATTTTACGAGCTAAAAATAAAAAATGAAATCATTTAAAATTCCATGAAGCTAAAATAAAATAAGTAATACAAATCCTGATATTGTGATATTATAGTTATAACTGTGTGATGCTTCTAATATTGGGATAGATAGACAAACTTGTCATCATAAGATAAGAGACATAACAGTCTGTGCCTAGGTCCAGACCAAATATGACTGACAGTGACTGGTATATAGTATATCTACTCTCATAACGACTGATACATCCACTGGTAACAGGCTGTGACATTAGTGGGCATTACCATGACACTGGACCTGCCCGTCCTGACACAAACACAAATTCTATTATATCATTCCAGTGTATGTGACTTATATTCTCTTACTCAACGACATCTTATAATCATTTACTTGTTAGAAATGTAATTAAATGGATATTATGTTAATCAGAAACTGTTCCCTAACCAGAGTCTCAGCGTTACATGTGTTACTGTGTGATCTGCTGTGTCTTTGTATAGAGAGGTGGATCTACAGCCATAGCCTCCCTGTTTATATGAGATACGATGTTATATTATAAGTGTTATTATCTCAGTGTCTATAAAGATTTACCTCACATAGAACTTACCGCGCTTCTTTTTAGTCCCAGCCATCATCTTCTTTAATATTTTTAGCTCTTTCTGTATATCGGTTTCACCTACATGATAAAATTCCAGCCATTAACCTTTATTATTCTAGAGGTAGTTTGTCCAGATCTGGTACAATATCTACCGCATTATTTACACTTTATTAAGAACGATCTTTCATTGATTTGCATCTACAGTTCTGCTTGGTTTGTATTGTATTATTTGGAGAAGTTAGATTTCTACAATAAAGTGTCGGCTTTCTCCTGAAACTAAAATCATGGATGTAACAGATATCCTGCTGCTGAGGTGCAAATATTTTACCGCAACTTATTTACTATTCAAGACCTAACTACACACAAAACCTAAAAATTTCCTGGTGACTGCAATAGACCCCAATATCCCTCTTCTACCCATGTCACAATCACAGGGTCTTATAGTTAACCGTGTACCTGCCAGTGACATGGAGGGGACATTGTGGTCACTGGGGATTTCATTTCCCTGATTAATAATATAGTCACCCTGCAGGGTCAAGTGTGAGAAATACATGATTTTAACCACTGTAGAGCCACTAACTTGTTAGTCCATTAATAAATGTATTCCTATATACAGTGTTATTTATTACATCTGTGAGGGTCCTTCCTTACAAGTTTATATATATATAATATGAATGATGTAATAGACCGGAGAAGGCGTTACCTGCATGGTCGGATGTTTCTATGTCCTCATTAATTTTACGACCTGAAAATCAGAAACAAAATAATAAAGGCCATGAGATTAAAGCAAAGCAAGTATGAATCCTGATATTGTGATATTATAGATATGAGTGTCTGATGCTTCTAATAGTGGAATACTTAGAACTTGTAATCATAAGATAAGAGACATAACGGTCTGTGCCCAGGTAACGGCAAAATATGACTGACTGGTATACAGTATATCTACTCTCCTAATGACTGACACATCTACTGGTAACAGGCTGTGGCATTAGTGGGCATTAACATAACACTCAACATGTATTTCCTTACACCTTCTTCAATCCATTGCAGATGTTTCCTCCTAATGTATAACTCTGCAGTGTATTAGTGTTTATATATGGCCACTGTGTAGGTTCTGTGCTTTCTACTCAAACAGATTATTGAACCCATTTATCACAGGAAAGCTATGGGGTATAGTGGACTGGATGAGATCCTGGTGTATATTGTCAGTCAATGTAGAATATGAGTGTGAGCTCCATCAGGAGATATTTCCTTCATTGATAGTGGAATAAAGCGTCATGTAGAGCAAAGGGCCAAACCCTTTCATGTTATTCTAATGGGTCATATATAAATAATACTGGTGAGTGGCGTGCCAGTCTGGAAAAGGGTGCAGTATGTCTTTGTACATAGCGGTGGATCTACCACCATATTGTCCTTCTTTGTATGAGATACTTTATTAAATTGTAGGTATAAGGCCAGAGCTACATGCACTATAAATGTATGTATGTATATGTATATATATATATATAGTAACAGCTCCAATTACAACTGCCTCATGACAATTACTGTCTGTAGAAATACATTGGGTCATGGTTACATGTAATTTTCAGGAGATTAATTGTCTCAATGGTTATAAAGATATTCCTCAGACAGAATTTACCAAGCTTTCTCCTAAATACAACCCGGATTTTCTTTGGTTGAATTGTTGTGGTAAAACCGATTTCTCCTGTATGATAAAAATTCACATGCACTTTTATTATTGAAGATTTCATTTCTTCCAAATAGACTACAGGGATGTAACTGAGTATTCAGACTCTCTTAGGAATTATTATTTCCAGATAAGAGTGTCATATATATTTCCTGTAATATTTCCATGATTTCCAGTCCCCTCTACATCTCCGCTTCTTCTACACTGGGACATTTGGAGATGTTACATTTTTATTAATTATAGATTCCACATGAAGAACAAGATATGAAGCTGAGAACAACAAGAAGATCAAGATAAACTTACCATGGAGGATTCCACGTGGAACAATGATGGATTTTAGATGTTTTTTGGTGGAAATTCCATTGGAGAGTCCTATGTGAGAAAAGTACTTGAATTACCCTCCATAACTATATATTCATAGCTTGTCCAGCCTATTCTATTACATAGAAGTCATTAAACTGCATTATTAATCATCTACTTTATATATAGATAATTAGTACAATATATCAGCCTCGTACTAGAACAGACAATATATGTATCTAGAGAACTCACCGATCCCCTGTAGATCAGAAGCAGTCGGGGATGTAAACCCCTGTGTTGTGCTTGTTATTACTGCACTTGTTGGACCTGGAAGAAAATACAGAGAAATTGTTGATCTAATCCCAATAATCCTAATCCATTAACACTGTAATACATGACTATATGTGGTGAAGTAATGGGGTGCTAGTCTACTGGAATGTCTCCAGGATTCCTCCTCCTGACTGGACGTCCTTCTATACATTGCTGACCACAAGTGTCTTCAGGTTCCTCCTCCTGGACGTTGAGTGTGGACACAGAAGACAATGTGCGGGATGGAAACTTGTATCTTCTGTCCCTGACTGCTGCATGATAAACTGAGCCATTATGTCCTCTATGGATAGATATGTGTCTGTTCTATAATGTGTTATTATATTACCTGCAGGGGATGTGGTCGTGGTGGTCGGCAACGGTTGTTCAGTTGCAGCAGACGTCTTTACTATAATAAACAAGAACATATTATAATTATTCACAAAGAAATAACAATAAGTGACCCCAATATATGGAGAATCTTATTCCAGTATCAGCCTCGTACTAGAACAGACAATATATGTATCTAGGGAACTCACCGATCCCCTGTAGATCAGAAGCAGTCGGGGATATAAACCCCTGTGTTGTGCTTGTTGTTAATGCACTTGTTGGACCTGGAAGAAAATACAGAGAAATTGTTGATCTAATCCTAATAATCCTAATCCATTCTGATGTGCTGCACAGAGCAGAGAGTCATTCACATACAACATTGTTATGGAGACAATATAATGGAGGAGCCCACCTTCTCCACATGTAGTAGACGCCTTATTGTTCCTTACTCTCCTTATATATCAGCATTGGGGGATCATTAGGGAACATGTTCTAGTGTAATACATGACTCTATATGGTGAAGTAATGGGGTTCTAGTCTACTGAAATGTCTCCAGGATTCCTCCTCCTGACTGGACGTCCTTCTATACATTGCTGACCACAAGTGTCTTCAGGATTCCTCCTCCTGACTGGACGTCCTTCTATACATTGCTGACCACAAGTATCTTCAGGTGCCTCCTCCTGGATGTTGAGTGTGGACTCAGAAGACAATGTGCGGGATGGATACTTGTATCTTCTGTCCCTGACTGCTGCATGTATAAGCGGAGCCGTTATGTCCTCTATGGATAGAGATGAGTCTGTTCTATAATGTGTTATTATATTACCTGCAGGGGATGTTGGCACAGCGATGGACGATGGTTTTATTATCTCGCCAGACGTCTTTTCTGTAAATAATAAAACAATATATTATAGAAAAATCAAATAAACAATGAAAATGATGAATATAATGAGTTTTCTGCCATTGAAGACACAGAAGACGTCCAGAAGACACTTACCATCGATGGTCGGAGGAAGAGTCACCACAATTTTCCTCAGACGTGTTTTAGGTTTTTCAGTTTGTACATCAGATGTTCCTATGTGAAGGACATTCCATTTATTGGTTATTTATGTTTCCTGTATTATCTATCCTGAGTATAATATACATCATATGTTTATAGTATCAATTTGTTATTATTATATATGGGATCATGTATCTCCTACTGTAACTGAGAAGAATATTAGAAGTCACCAGGGAGCTGTATGACATATAACAGGCTGCCGGCTGAGGACATTTCTACATGACTTCTAATATTCCTTATAATTTACAGTATGGGGACAGGACCCCCTTGTTCTTAGATTAGTTGGGGGTCCGGTCACTGTGATCACTATGTGATTGACATAACAGAGATTTTATCCCCTTTAAGATGGGAGGACAATTGTAGAATAAAATGGTGGCAATAAATAAACTTACCTTGTACGGACTGAAATTCATCCATGATTTGTTTGAGTTGTCTCAAACCCCTGAGAAAATCACGTTGTGTTTCTCCTATAAGAAAAGAATGAAACACATGACCTTTTATTATCATTGGTGACATCTGGGGCCAAACATCGTAGTGATATGTAATAGCAGATTGTGGATTACTGGAGTGTCCTACATTGTACATCTGTAGTCACTGGTAAAGGGTTCACCTCCTTTATCATTACATTTCCATCAATACCAGAGATAAGTATATACTATGGGCACATAACATGTATATTACAGTAAGGTAACGGCCTCCCATGTACTGAGACAAATGAGCCGTAATAACGGGGGGTCCTGGAGATCTGCTTTTAAGAGGTCACCCACTTTACATCCCCCCTATGTATAAAACACATGTAATAAAAGGGAGTTCTTCACACTAGAGAATCCACAACTGTGGCATTTCTATCTACAAGCTTCCATATTACATATAATAAAGGACATTGTTCTTACCTTCAGCATAAGCTGGGATGGGAGAAGACCTGGATGGTCGGTCATTCTCAGATGCTGCTGTTTCAGCAACAAATAAAGCAAAGATAAGCCAGAAAATAAGCATTCTGCTCAGTACACTCGCCATAATCAGAGAGGTCAAATCAAGGAGAAAGTGATAAGTTAACCTATGACTGCTTTATGATGTCATCACACTATGACACAATGGAAGAACATACCATGATTGGTCAAGAAGGTGGATGACATATCTGCTTTATGAAGTCATCACATTATGGCACCATGGTGTACATAGAAGATACCATAGTATAAGAGGGGGGATATATAAATACAGGGTGACTAGAAAAGTAATAGCAAAGAAAAGCTAATGTGTTCAAATGAGAAATAGTATTGCATCACCCACATGTGCGATGTTTTAGACCAACTCAATTGAGGAGGAAGCGTTGCACATTTAGGTGAATAATGCTTCTTATTTTTCACCGTCCATTTGAGCGCTGCCTCAAATTTTTCAGGCATGGAAAATTATAATTCACGTTGACAATTATTTATATAATCAGAAGAGCAGACGTCACACAGGGTCATAGTGCAGGGTTGCACACGTAATCTGTCATATCAACAATCCAAATACGATCAATAAATCGTACGTATCTCTAAATATTACCGTTAATTGGTTATTAAAATAATCTTTAACCCCTTCCCAACATTTGACGTATCCATACACCAAAGTTGGGTAAGGGAAGTATGGAACGGGCTCACGGAGTGAACCCGGTCCATGCCGCGGTCAATAGCGACCACAGCATTTAAATCGTTAGAAAGAGGGAGGCGACACACTCTAACAGTTCATCGCGCCCCCCGCAACGCAATCGCAGGGGGGGGCGATGGTTGGTATGGCTGCCTGGGGGCCTAATGAAGAACCCCAGGTCGGCCATCTTTGTGCTCCTATTAAGCCCTGCCTCCGGTCAGAGTCACGATATACTGAAATACCTTAGTATCGCTGGTTGAAGTCCGGGGACTAATAAAAAAATAAAGTAAAAATTAGTAAAATAACGTTTTTTTTAATGTAAAAAAAAATAATTAAAATTAAAAGTTCAAAAAGACCCCCTTTTCCCATTTTCCACCTAGAGCATAGTAAAATAATAAATAAATATAATTGGCATCGCCGCGTCCGTAAAAGTCTGAACTATTACATTATATCATTATTTCACACGCACGGTGAACGCCGGAAAAAAAATTAATTGTACACACCAGAATCTAAATGAAACAAAAAATGAAATAAAAGGTGACCAAAACGTCACATGTACCCCAAAATGATATCATTAAAAACCACAGCTTATCCCGCAAAAAATAAGCCCTCATACTACATAATCGACGGAAAAATAAAAAAGTTATGGCTCTCGGAATTTGGCGACACAAAATACATTTTATATTTTACACTTAGGTTTTTACTTGTAAAAGTAGTAAAATACAGAAAAAAACATACATATTTGGTATCGCCGTAATCGTATTGACCAACAGAATAAAGGTAACATGTTGTTTGAATTGCACAGCGAACTCTGTAAAAACGATGCACAAAGAACAATGGAGGAATCACTGTTTCTTTCCTTTTCTACCCCACAAATAATTTTTTCTCAGTTTCCTAGTACAATATCCGGCACAGTAAATGGTGCAAAGAAAAATTACAACTCGTCCCGCAAAAATCAAGACCTCATAGCACTATATCGACGAGAAAAATAAAGACATTATGGCTTTTGGAAGGTGGGGAGGAAAAAACCAATGTCTTTGTATTTTCTTTTAAACTTCATTACTACCACCTTAGTAATGGCCACTGGCTGATTGACAGCGTCCATTACTAAGGCGGGGCTTAGTGTTAGCTGGTGCAGAGGCTAACACTAACCCCCATTATTACCAGCCAGCTACATCATAGCATCAGCAGGCTAGCATTACCAGGGTGAGATGACCCGCTGTTTTTAGCCATTCCCAGGCTTATAATACCAGCATGCAATCGCCCCAGTACCTGACCATCACTACAGATGGTCGGGTACTGGATCGTAATCAGCTCTTCCTGGTACCAATGGTGGCGGTCGGTACTGGGGTAATAGGGGGGTTAGTGCTAGCCTTTTCACTGGCTAACATTAAGCCCCAGCGGCCATTATTAAGGTGGTAGTAAAAAAGCTTAACAAAATACATGGACATAGGAAAAATATTTTATTGAAATAAAAAAGAAACAACCATCATTAACCATTTTATTGAAAATGAAAAAAACTCTGCCATCAAAGTAGTCCTTGAATCCGACATAGTCCAACAACCGAACCTGTAAAAAAAAACACACCAAAAATATTAGTAACACGTAAAAAAGCAATGCAATTCTTATACTAAACTTTCCTGGTCCAGCGCTGGACCCGCAATGTCAGCAAGCTTGGCCCTATATCTAAGCCTATCATGTGTGATACTGTCTGCTGAGCCAATGTATCTAATCCTATCCATAGCTATATGGTCGAAGTGCTAATGATATGCTGTCTATATAGATACATACATACATACACACACATATACACACACATACATGTACACACATATATACATACATACTGTAAAGGATCTGCCAGGCACAGCGGGGTTAACTCCCAGAACTAATCAGTCAGCACCTGAGAATACATCCCTGAGACTGACTCCTGCTTCCACCATTCAGGCTGGCAGGCTTAGGAGTGGGAGAGCCTATCGTAACCTGGCCAGACTTAGCTAGCTCCCGCCCTCGGTCTATTTAAGCCTGCACTTCCTGTCCCTCGGTGCTTGTTATTGCTTGTGTTTCCCTCCTTGTGGTTTCCTGGCCCAGCTACAGCTCCTGCTATTTTTGATCCTGCTCCATACAGACCCTGGCTTACCGACTACTCTTCTGCTTTTCGTTTTGTACCTCGCACACTCCTGGCTTGACTCGGCTCGTTCACCACTCTGGTTGCTCACGGTGTTGCCGTGGGCAACGGCCCCTTTTCCTTGCTTGTGTTCCTTGTATGTTTGTCGTGTTTGTCGTGCACTTACTGAGCGCAGGGACCGCCGCCCAGTTGTACCCCGTCGCCTAGGGCGGGTCGTTGCAAGTAGGCAGGGACAGAGTGGCGGGTAGATTAGGGCTCACTTGTCCGTCTCCCTACCCCCTGCCATTACATAATAACAAGCCCATACCTAGTCTACCCCTGGTCCCTGACACCACTATGGATCCCCGTGAGACCCTGGCTCAGCAAATGCAGGGTCTCTCCCTACAGGTCCAGGCCCTGGCTCAGAGGGTCAACCAGCCTGATGCTACCCTGGTAGTTCCCCTCACCGCACCTCTTGAACCCCACCTCAAGTTGCCCGACCGGTTCTCAGGGGACCGGAGGACTTTTCTCTCCTTTCGGGAGAGTTGTAGGCTTTACTTTCGTTTAAAGCCTCATTCCTCAGGTTCTGAGAGCCAGCGGGTGGGTATAATTATGTCCCGGCTCCAGGAAGGGCCCCAAGAGTGGGCCTTCTCCTTGGCTCCTGACGCCCCTGAACTTTCCTCCGTTGATTGTTTCTTTTCTGCTCTCGGACTTATTTATGACGAGACTGACAGGACTGCCTTTGCCGAGAGTCAGCTGGTGACCTTAAGTCAGGGTAAGAGACCTGTTGAGGAGTATTGCTCTGACTTTCGGAAGTGGTGCGTAGCTTCTCGGTGGAATGACCCTGCCTTAAGGTGCCAGTTTAGGTTGGGTCTGTCGAATGCCCTGAAAGACCTGCTAGTTAGCTATCCCTCTTCTGACTCCCTAGACCAGGTTATGGCTTTAGCGATACGACTTGACCGACGTCTCAGGGAACGACAACGTGAACGTTTATGTGTTTTCTCCTCCGACTCCCCCATGATGCCTCCCGAAGCTCCGTTGCTTCGTTCCTCCCCGAAAGATTCAGAGATACCTATGCAACTCGGGGCCTCCGTGTCCCCCCAACAACGTAGAGAATTCCGCAGGAAGAATGGTCTCTGCTTCTACTGTGGGGACGACAAGCATCAAGTGAACAACTGTCCTAAGCGTAAGGTTGCAGCCAGAGAACTTCCGCGTCTAAGTGATCATCGGGGAGGTCACTTGGGCGCACAGGTATTTCCCGTAAATATGAAACGTACTAAGATCTTGCTTCCCTTTCAGGTCTCTTTTGGTGGTAGGTCTGCTACCGGCAGTGCTTTCGTGGATTCAGGGTCCTCTACTAATATCATGTCTGTGGAATTTGCTATGTCCCTTGCTATGCCTCTTATTGATTTGCCTAAACCTGTCCCGGTAGTGGGTATCGACGCCACTCCTCTTGCTAATGGTTATTTTACACAGCATACCCCTGTTTTTGAACTCCTTGTTGGCTCCATGCATTTGGAGCAATGCTCTGTACCGTTGATGCAGGGATTATCGTACGATTTGGTTCTAGGTCTTCCCTGGTTGCAGTTGCATAATCCTACGTTTGACTGGAATACTGGGGAGCTAACCAAATGGGGTAATGAATGTTGTACGTCATGTTTTTCTGTTAATTCTATTTCTCCCCCTAAGGAGGCGAATACGCTACCCGAGTTTGTTCAGGACTTCGCTGATGTTTTCTCTAGGGAGGCCTCCGAAGTGTTACCTCCTCATAGAGAATACGATTGCGCAATCGAATTGGTACCAGGAGCTAAGCTTCCTAAGGGTAGGATATTTAATCTTTCTTGTCCCGAACGTGAAGCTATGAGAGTGTATATCCAGGAATCCCTGGCCAAGGGTTACATTCGTCCCTCTTCTTCTCCGGTAGGTGCTGGCTTCTTCTTCGTGGGGAAGAAGGATGGTGGTCTTAGGCCATGCATTGACTACCGTAGCCTGAATAAGGTCACGGTAAGGAACCAGTATCCCCTTCCTTTGATTCCTGATCTCTTTAATCAGGTTCAGGGGGCCCAATGGTTTTCTAAATTGGATCTACGTATAACCTTATTCGCATCAAAGAGGGGGATGAGTGGAAGACTGCGTTTAACACGCCCGAAGGCCATTTCGAATACCTCGTCATGCCCTTTGGGTTGTGTAATGCCCCTGCGGTCTTCCAGAATTTCATAAATGAGATTTTGAGAAATTACCTGGGGATTTTTCTGGTAGTGTACCTTGATGACATACTGGTGTTTTCCAAGGACTGGTCCTCCCACGTGTAGCAAGTCAGGAAGGTGCTCCAGGTCCTTCGGGAAAATAAACTGTTTGCCAAAACCGAAAAATGTGTGTTTGGGGTACAGGACATTCCATTTTTGGGTCAAATCCTCACTCCTCATGAATTCCGCATGGACCCCGCCAAGGTTCAGGCTGTGGCGGAATGGGTCCAACCTGCCTCCCTGAAGGCGTTACAGTGTTTTTTGGGGTTCGCTAATTATTACAGGAGATTTATTGCTAACTTCTCGGTCATCGCTAAGCCCCTTACGGACCTCACTCGCAAAGGTGCTGATCTCCTCCACTGGCCTCCTGAGGCTGTCCAGGCTTTTGAGGTCCTTAAGAAGTGCTTTGTCTCGGCCCCGGTGCTGGTTCAGCCCAACCAAATGGAGCTATTTATCGTGGAAGTTGACGCATCTGAGGTGGGAGTGGGGGCTGTCTTGTCCCAGGGTACCAGGTCCCTCACCCATCTCCGCCCCTGTGCCTACTTCTCCAGGAAGTTTTCGCCAACTGAAAGTAACTATGATATTGGCAACCGCGAACTCTTAGCCATTAAATGGGCATTTGAAGAGTGGCGCCACTTCCTGGAGGGGGCTAGGCACCAGGTAACGGTCCTTACCGACCACAAGAATCTGGTTTTCCTAGAATCTGCCCGGAGGCTAAACCCGAGACAAGCTCGATGGGCGTTATTTTTTACCAGATTCAATTTTTTGGTTACCTATAGGGCTGGGTCTAAAAATATTAAGGCTGATGCACTGTCGCGTAGCTTCATGGCCAGCCCTCCTTCGGAGGAAGATCCTGCTTGTATATGCCTCCAGGTATAATCATTTCCTCGATCGATTCTGATTTAGTCTCTGAAATTGCTGCTGATCAAGGTGCAGCTCCCGGGAACCTTCCTGAGAACAAGCTGTTTGTTCCCCTGCAATTCCGGCTAAGGGTACTTAGGGAAAATCATGACTCCGCACTATCTGGCCATCCAGGCATCCTGGGTACCAAACACCTCATTACCAGAAATTATTGGTGGCCTGGGTTGCCTAAAGACGTTAAGGCCTACGTCGCCGCTTGTGAGGTTTGTGCTAGGTCCAAGACTCCCAGGTCCCGACCAGCGGGCTTACTGCGTTCGTTGCCCATTCCCCAGAGACCTTGGACACATATCTCCATGGATTTTATCACCGATTTGCCTCCATCCCAAGGCAAGTCGGTGGTGTGGGTGGTGGTGGACCGCTTCAGTAAGATGTGCCACTTTGTGCCCCTCAAGAAACTACCCAACGCCAAAACGTTGGCTACCTTGTTTGTCAAACACATCCTGCGTCTCCATGGGGTCCCTGTCAATATTGTTTCGGACAGAGGGGTACAATTTGTTTCATTGTTTTGGAGAGCCTTCTGTATGAAGTTGGGGATTGATCTGTCCTTCTCCTCTGCCTTCCATCCTGAAACCAATGGCCAAACGGAGAGGACTAATCAATCTCTAGAACAATACTTAAGGTGTTTTGTCTCTGACTGTCAATTTGATTGGGTCTCTTTCATTCCCCTCGCCGAATTTTCCCTTAATAACCGGGTCAGTAACTCGTCAGGGGTCTCTCCTTTTTTTTGTAATTTTGGGTTTAATCCACGGTTCTCCTCCGTTTCACCTGGTAGTTCCAACAATCCTGAGGTAGAGGTCGTTCATCGGGAACTGTGCACAGTCTGGGCCCAGGTTCAGAAGAACCTAGAGGTGTCCCAGAGCGTACAAAAAACTCAGGCTGATAAAAAACTTTCTGCTAACCCCCTGTTTATGGTCGGGGATCTGGTGTGGTTGTCGTCTAGGAACTTGCGTCTCAAGGTTCCGTCCAAGAAGTTTGCTCCCCGGTTTATTGGGCCGTATAAGGTCATTGAGGTCCTCAATCCTGTCTCCTTCCGGCTGGAGTTACCCCCGTCTTTTCGGATACACGACGTGTTTCATGCCTCCCTCCTCAAACGCTGCTCCCCGTCCTTGGCTCCCTCGAGGAGACCTCCTGTTCCCATCCTCACCCCGGAGGGGGTGGAATTCGAGGTGGCCAGGATTGTGGACAGCAAGATGGTCCAAGGCTCCCTCCAGTACCTGGTCCATTGGAGAGGATATGGGCCCGAGGAGAGGACTTGGGTACCCGCCCGGGATGTTCACGCTGGGGTATTGGTCAGGAGGTTCCACCTGCGTTTCCCCAGTAAGCCAGGTCCACTTAGAAAGGGTCCGGTGGCCCCTCATAAAAGGGGGGGTACTGTAAAGGATCTGCCAGGCACAGCGGGGTTAACTCCCAGAACTAATCAGTCAGCACCTGAGAATACATCCCTGAGACTGACTCCTGCTTCCACCATTCAGGCTGGCAGGCTTAGGAGTGGGAGAGCCTATCGTAACCTGGCCAGACTCAGCTAGCTCCCGCCCTCGGTCTATTTAAGCCTGCACTTCCTGTCCCTCGGTGCTTGTTATTGCTTGTGTTTCTTTCCTTGTGGTTTCCTGGCCCAGCTACAGCTCCTGCTATTTTTGATCCTGCTCCATACAGACCCTGGCTTACCGACTACTCTTCTGCTTTTCGTTTTGTACCTCGCACACTCCTGGCTTGACTCGGCTCGTTCACCACTCTGGTTGCTCACGGTGTTGCCGTGGGCAACGGCCCCTTTTCCTTGCTTGTGTTCCTTGTATGTTTGTCGTGTTTGTCGTGCACTTACTGAGCGCAGGGACCGCCGCCCAGTTGTACCCCGTCGCCTAGGGCGGGTCGTTGCAAGAAGGCAGGGACAGAGTGGCGGGTAGATTAGGGCTCACTTGTCCGTCTCCCTACCCCCTGCCATTACACATACACTGGCGTAGCTATAGGGGTCGCAGCGGTCGCAATTGCGACCGGGCCCCGAAGCCAGGGGGGCCCACGGCCCCCCGCACCACATCAATAAAAAGTTGCTATAGTAACTCGGGCCGCGGGTCCCTGTTACTATAGTAACATACTTTACTTACCTTCCTGGTTCCGGATCGCAGCGGAGGTCCTGACGTCAAGCGCTGTGCGTAGCGCATGACGTCACAGCGCTATGCGCCGCGCACAGCATCGACACGACAGAACTCCCGCCGCGGCCGAAGAGGAAGGTAAGGTTAGCCCTGACTGGCGGGGTCCGACTCCCGGGACCCGCCAATCAGCTGTTTTGAAGGGGCCGCAGCACTCGTACGAGAGCTGCTCCCCTTCATTCCTGTCACTTCATTCCGGTCACACTGTGAATCCGTGTCGGCGATTCACAGTGTGGGCGAGTAGTGAAATGAAGGGGAAGCAGCTCTCGTACGAGTGCTGCGGCCCCTTCAAAACAGCTGATTTGCGGGTCCCGAGAGACACATCAGCTATTGATGGCCTATCCTGAGGATAGGCCATCAATGTTTAGGGACTGCACAACCCCTAAGCCTACGATGTAGCAGGCTTAGGGGGCCCATGAGACAGGATCAAAGATTGTGTGATCCTGTCTGCTGGGCCCTGTATCTAAGCCAATCACATGGTAGGCTTAGATACATGGCCCATGCGTGATCCTGTCTGCTGGGCCCTGTATCTAAGCCAATCACATGGTAGGCTTAGATACATGGCCCATGTGTTATCCTGTCTGACGGGCCCTGTATATAAGCCTACCACACTGTAGGTTTAGATACAGGGCCCCAGCACACAGTAATCTTATACTGTATAAGATTACTGTCTGCTGGACCCTGTATCTAAGCCTACGTTGTGGTAGGCTTAGATACAGGGTCCCACAGACAGTATCACACATGGGCCCTGTATCTAAGCCTAACACACGTGTTACTAATCATTTTTTGTGTGTTTTCTTACAGGTTCGGTCGTTGGACTACGTCGGATTCCAGGACTACTTCGATGACAGCTTTTTTTTTATTATCAATAAAATGGTTAATGAGGGCTGTGTGGGTTTTTTTTTATTTCAATAAAATATTTTTTCTATGTCTTTGTCTTTTTTTTTTAAACTATATTACTACCGCCTTAGTAATGGCCGCCGGCTGATTGACAGCATCCATTGCTAAGGCGGGGTTTAGTGTTAGCCGATGCAGAGGCTAACACTAACCCCCTTTATTACCACGGTACCCACCGCCACCAGGGGTGCTGGGAAGAGCCGGGTACGATCCAGTACCTGAACATCTGTAGTGATGGTCGGCCACTGGGGTGGCCGCAGGCTGGTATTATCAGGAGGGGAAAGGCCAAAAACAGTGGCCCTTCCTACCCTGGGGATGCTAGGCTGCTGCTGCTTTATTGTATCTGGCTGGTTATGAAAAATGGGGGGGACCCCACGTCACTTAAAAAAATAAAAATAAAAAATAATTGGAAAGAACGATGTGGGGTCCCCCCCCCCCAATTTTCATAACCAGTCAGATACAACACAGCAGCAGCAGGCAGCATTACAAGGGTGGGAAGGGCCACTGTTTTTGGCCTTCCCCAGCCTAATACTACCAGCCTGCGGCCACCCCGGTGCCTGCCCGTCACTACAGATGGTCGGGTATTGGTTCGTACCCAGCTCTTCCCAGTACTCCTGGTGGCGGTGGGTACCGGGGTAATAATGGGGGTTAGTGTTAGCCTCTGCACCTGCTAACATTAAGCCTCGCCTTAGTAATGGAGGTTGTCAATCAGCCAGCGGCCATTACTAAGGCGGTGATAATAAAGTTTAAAAAGATACAAGCACATAGAAAAAATATTTTATTGAAATAAAAAAACACAACCCTCATTAACCATTTTATTGAGAATAAAAAAAACGCCGTCATTGAAGTCGTCCTCGTATCCGAAGTCCAACAACCGAACCTGTAAAAAAACACAAACACACAAAAATAATCAGTAACACATAAAGAAGCAAAATTATTATTCTTACCTATCCTGGGTCCAGCGCTGGAGACGCAATGTCAGCGAGCTGGGCCCTGTATCTAATCCAATCATGTGTGATACTGTCTACTGAGCTGTGTATCTAATTCAATCATGTGTGATACTGTCTGCTGGGCCCTATATCTAATCCTATCATGTGTGATACTGTCTGCTGAGCCACTGTATCTAATCCTATCATGTGTGATACTGCCTTCTGAGCCACTGTATCTAATCCTATCATGTGTGGCACTGTCTGCTGAGCCACTGTATCTAATCCTATCATGTGTGGTACTGTCTGCTAAGCCACTGTATCTAATCCTATCATGTGTGATACTGTCTGCTGGGCCCTGTATCTAATCGTATCTTGTGTGATACTGTCTGCTGGGCCCTATATCTAATCCGATCATGTGTGATACTGTCTGCTGAGCCACTGTATCTAATCCTATCATGTGTGATACTGTCTGCTGAGCCACTGTATCTAATCCTATCCATAGTTTATAGGGTCGTAGTGCAATAGATATGCTATGCGGTCTCATATACACACTTTTTTTTGGCCGGACACATATGTATTGGGGCTATTTCCCTGACATTTTAAGCCCTGAGGGTATGTTCACAAGGCAGCGTCTGTTACGGCTGAAATTACGGGGCTGTTTTCAGGAGAAAACAGCACCGTAATTTCAGCCGTAATGGCATGTGCAGGCGTCTTTCGCTGCGTCCATTACGGACGTAATTGGAGCTGTTTTTCTATGGAGTCCATGGAAAACGGCTCAATTTACGCCTGAAGAAGTGACAGGCACTTCTTTGACGCGGGCGTCATTTTTACGCGCCGCCTTTTGACAGCGGCGCGTAAAAAAAAATGACCGTCGGCACAGAACATCGTAAGACCCATTCAAATGAATGGGCAGATGTTTGCCAACGCTTTTGAGCCGCATTTTCGGACGTAATTCAATGCTAAAACGCCCGAATTACGTCCGTAAATAGGGTGTGTGGACCCAGCCTTAGTGACGCCCCCGGCTGCTAGTGCTGCATTGTTGGGTCACTTAGGAGACCCAGCGATGCAGCTGAAAGCTGCGGACCGTCGGCCATGAGAAGTTTGCGGGGGCGGGGGGGCCCAGTAAGAATTTTTGCATCGGGGCCCATGAGCCTTTAGCTACGCCCCTGCATACATACATGCACACACATACATGCACACACATTTTTTTTAGGGGGTGGACATATGTTAGTACAAGGATACTTACTGCTGGGGCCCTGAATCTAAGTCTATCATGTGTGATACTGTCTGCTCAGACAAGGTGGTTATGTGGGACTTCCTACAGGGGACTGCATGGCACTGTCTACAAGGGCAATGCATGGCAGGGGGACTGCGTGGAACCATACAGGGGGGTTGTGACACTGTATACAGGGGGCATCGTAAGGGGAATGCTCTACAGGTGTCTTTGATTAGAGCCCCGAGACATAACTTTGCTTGGGGCCCCAGAAATGACATATTTACCCCTGAAGGTTAGCACAGGGACACTTACTGCTGTGGACCTTTATCTAAGGCTACATTCACTTGAGCGTGACAGATTTCCGTGCGTAAAAAACGTAAATCTGTCCGTGTACGTTGCGTTTTTGCATCAGTGTGCTCTGCGTGTGGCATGCGTTTTTCAAGTTCTTGCAAACACTTTTTTTCCTCAGTGTAATTGATCCGTGAAACACGGACAGCACACGGATGTGCGTCTGTGTACTGTCCGTGATTTTCATGCACCTCTTGACTTCAATGGGCGACTATGTGCGTGAAAATGCACCAATATAGGACATGCAGTGAGTTTCACGAAACAGACACTTGTTGCGTGAAAACTCACGCATGTCTCAGTAGCTCCATGCTATGCGTTGTGCGTATGCTGTGCGCTATTTCAACGCACAGCACTAAGATGAGAATCACGCTCATCTGAATAAGCCCTAAGTCTATCATGTGTGATACAGTCTACTGGGGCCATGTATCTAAGCCTATCATGTACAGGGGCGTAGCTAGGGGGGGGGGGCAAGCGGGGCATGTGCCCCGGGCGCAGCTTAGAGGGGGCGCCAGCGCCACCTCCTCCTGCACTATAATTGTACCTGTGTCGCAAGGACACAGGTATAATTAGAAGCAATGAATGACCGGGCACGTTCCGTGCCCGGCCATTCAGCGCCTTTCCACGAATGAAGCAACTGGTACCTTTTGTACCAGTGACGCTTCCGTCGATGAAAGGCGCTGACTGACTGACAGGGAAAGTCATCCTGCCCAGCCAATCAGCGCCTTTCATAGACGCTGCGTTCAATCCCCAGGAGGCCTGCGCAGAAGAGAGCAGGTCTCCATGGCTGCCGGACGGCGTGGGAGCGGGAATAAGGTGAGTTTGAATTTGTTTTTTTGTTTTTTTTAATTGTAATAAAAGTGTGCGGCTGTATCTTCAGGGGGGACGACTTTGTCTACGGGGGGACGGGGGGACTTTATCTACGGGGGGGGGGACTTTTTCTTCATGGGGGGGCCTTCATCTACAAGGGGGACTTTATCTACGGGGGGGGGGCTTTATCTACACGCGGGGGGCTTTATCTACGGGGGGTGTCTATCTACAGTGGGGGCTATATACTGGGGTGGGCTATCTATGGAGCACCATATACAGGGGTGGGCTATAGCTACAGTGGGGGCTATATAGTATATAGCCCCCCCTATAGATATAGCCCTCCCCTGTAGATATAGCCCACCCCTGTAGATATAGTCCCCCTGTAGATATAGTCCCCCCTGTATATAGCCCACTGCTGTATATAGCCCACCCCTGTAGATATAGCCCACCCCTGTAGATATAGCGCACCCCTGTAGATATCAAAAAAGGCTAATGTGCCTGTAGCACAAAAAAGGACCCAATTTCCCAACTACTGAAAGACAAATTAAATAAAATATAACTTTTAATTGATATACTGATAAAAGGTCCAAAGGAGACAAACACACAGTAAGTTAAAATTGTAGCTAAGGTCAGCTTGGCACAGGTACAGATGCAGACAGTGCTTTCATTGTGATATGTTTCACCGAAGTGCGACTGCCTCGTTCGGCAGCTGCAGATTGCAGAGGTGGCTGGGGCTGATGACCACATTTATCCTCTGATGACGCTGTGTTAACAGCGAGACATGTCGGGGGGGCTTTGATGGAATATTTTAACTGCTACGTCAGCTGACCTTTACACTGTAAAAATAGTGACACTTTGTCTCGCTCGGCAATCTGCAGCTGCCGAACGAGGCAGTCGCACTTCGGTGAAACATATCACAGTGAAAGCACTGTCTGCATCTGTACCTGTGCCAAGCTGACCTTAGCTACAATTTTAACTTACTGTGTGTTTGTCTCCTTTGGACCTTTTATCAGTATATCAATTAAAAGCTATATTTTATTTAATTTGTCTTTCAGTAGTTGGGAAATTGGGTCCTTTTTTGTGCTACAGGCACATTAGCCTTTTTTGAATCATTCATTGACCTGCCAACTATTAGGGTCTTCCTAGTATTTCATTACCCCTGTAGATATAGCCCCCCTGTAGATATAGTCCCCCTGTAGATATAGTCCCCCCTGTAAATAGTCCCCCCCTGTATATAGCCCACCCCTGTATATAGCCCACCCCTGTATATAGCCCACCGCTGTAGATAGCCCACCCCTGTAGATATAGTCCCCCTGTAGATATAGTCCCCCCCCCTGTATATAGCCCACCCCTGTATATAGCCCACCCCTGTAGATATAGTCCCCCAGTAGATATAGTCCCCCAGTAGATATAGTCCCCCAGTAGATATAGTCCCCCTGTAGATATAGTCCCCCTGTAGATATAGCCCCCCTGTAGATATAGTCCCTCTGTAGATATATTCCCCCTGTAGATATAGCCCCCCTGTAGATATAGTCCCCCTGTAGATATAGTCCCCCAGTAGATATAGTCCCCCTGTAGATATAGTCCCCCTGTAGATATAGTCCCCCTGTAGATATAGTCCTCCCCTGTATATAGGATCCCACAAATATCTCCCCCTATAGTGCTCTACAGAAAGCCCACCCCTGTATATAGCCCCCTTGTACATATAGTCAACCCCTGTATATAGTGCTCCACAGATAGCCCACCCCTGTATATAGTATATACAGGGGTGGGCTATCTGTGGAGCACTATATACAGGGGTGGACTATCTAGTGGAGCACTATATACAGGGTGGACTATATGTACAGGGGGGCTATATACAGGGATGGGCTATATGTGGAGCACTATATACAGGGGTGGGCTATCTGTGGAGCACTATATACAGGTGTGGACTATCTAGTGGAGCACTATATACAGGGGTGGACTATATGTACAGGGGGGCTATATACAGGGGTGGGTTATATGTGGAGCACTATATACAGGGGTGGGCTATATGTGAAACACTATATACAGGGGTGGACTATATGTGGAGCATTATATACAGGGGTGGGCTATATCTACAGGGGGGCTACATACATGGTTTGGCTATCTGTGGAGCACTATATACAGGGGTGGGCTATATCTACAGGGGGGCTATATACAGGGGTGGGCTATATCTACAGGGGGGCTATTTACAGGGGTGGGCTATCTTTAGAGCACTATATACAGGGGTGGGCTATAGCTACAGGGGGCTATATACAGGGTTGGGCTATACGTGGAGTACTATATACAGGGTTGGGCTATATCTACAGGGGGCTATATACGGGGGTGGGCTATCTGTAGAGCACTATAGGGGGAGTTATTTGTGGGACACTATATACAGGGGTGGGCTATATGGGGGCACTAACTACAGGGGGCTCTATGGCAGGCACTATCTACAGGGGGCACAGTGTGTGTGTGTGTGTGTGTGTGTGTGTGACACAGTGTATGGTGCTATTATAATTAGAGGTGCAGTGTATGGCGCTATTATATTTAGGGGCGTAGTGTGTGGTATAATGATAACTTTATATTTATTTAGAGGTGCAGAAATGTTGGTAAAGTGAGAAGCTGAAGACATCTGAGCGGCAAACTGCAGAAATGGTCTGTGACCGGGAGAAGTCATCATAGAGGTCTGGACCGGATGGAGAAAAAGAACTAGAATCTGAGACGTGACCGGTGAGTCACTTAATGTAAATGTTTATTCTGCCTCTAATCAGTAATGTAGTCACTGTATGATCTGCAGTGAGTCAATGCGTGGTATGATTTTTTTTTTGTGAAACAGCATCTCCCAGCATATCCTTACCATTGTTCGAGCCATGCTGGGAGCTATAGTTTTACGCCGTACACACCTATACAGCAGGGGTTGCACTAAATTGAGCTGTATTTGTGCTGGTGTTGTATTTATGTACTGAGCTTGGTTCTGGTGTTGTGTATAGAACCATATTGCTTGTAAGATGTACAAATGTGTTACATAAAAAGCAATGACACGTCGATTGGTAGAGAAAACAAACAAGGCGAGGGGGAAGGAGTTGTCGGGAAAGAGGTTGGGGGGGGGGGGGGCGCCAAACGGAATCTTTGCCCCGGGTGCTGGAGAACCTAGCTACGCCTCTGTCATGTATGATACTGTCTGCTGAGACAATGCATCAAATTCTACCCAGCAGTGTAGCTATAGTCTTAATCTTATAGATATGCTATCTCCGATATGTATGTAAAAATGTATTTATTTTACGGGGGTAAATTTATGTCTCGGGGCTTATGATCTTTTAAGACCCTAGCAATGCCCCTGATTAGCCTTGATTGACAGCTCCAGCATCCAGCGACATCACTGTGATTAGCTGAATGCTGGAAAGAATTGCAGTCCATTAAGTCACAAAAGTATCTGGACCATGATTAACCCCTTAAGGATGCAGCCTTGTTTTGGCCTTAAGGCTCAGAGCCCATTTTTCAAATCTGACATATTTCACTTTATGTGGTAATAACGTCGGAATGCTTAAAGGAACAGTGTCACCAAAAATTTTTTTTTTTTATATCAGTTTTATGTTAGGGTTTTATTAAAAACGTTTATATTTATTTGTGTGTTTGTGTGTTACTTTTTTCTATTTTTACACTTTTTCTTCCCTATGGGGGCTGCCATTTTTTTTCCCATTTCTGTATGTGTCGATTAACGACACATACAGACATGGAATACGGCAGCTCCAGTCCCATAGGGAATGCGAACGGGGCCCGTTCCATCCACTATGGTGTACGCCGTGTGTGTGGGAACGGCGCATGCGCCGCTACCACACAGTCCAATTTGAAATGCGCGCCGTCCGGCGCCATTTTCCTGTGGACCGGAAGTCGCGGCCGGACAGTAAGATTACTACTTCCAGTTGCGGCTTCCGGACTTGTGCACATGGAGCTGCGGCAGCAGACGGAGCGGACGGACCGGGTAAGTGATTTCTATGTATGTTCGTGTTTCAGTGTGTGTTTACTAGTGTATGTAAACCTTCTACACTGTGTGTTAGCTCAAAAACTGGCGACACACAGTGTAGGAGGTTAGACCGTTCAAACCCCTCGTTTCTCCCGGCACTAGCCAGGATAAAGGAGGGGGGGATTCTGAGAGCTCACTAGAGCGAGGGATTTTTTCCCAATTTTGCAGCATAAAGCAATGTGGTTGCTTTACCACATGCAATGCTGCAATTTTGGGAATTGCTCCATCTAGTGACCAGTGCTGGGAAATATTATAAATTGAATCCAATTTATAATATTTCCTGACTCGTGAAAAAAAATAAAAAAAATTAGAACAATGTTTAATCACCTACACACTAATTGTTTAACTAAAAAAAAAAAAACATGTTTTGCTGGCAATACATTCCCTTTAAACCTATCCAAGCGATTCTGAGATTGTTTTCTCGTGAGACATTGAGCTTCATGTTAGTGGTAAAATTTGGTCGATATATTCAGTGTTTATTTGTGAAAAATTGCAAAATTTAGAGAAAACCCTCTTCAATGCAACCCTCTTCTCCCACTCTTCACACACTGATAGCAACACCACAGAAGAAATGCTAGCACAGGCTTCCAGTATCCGTAGTTTCAGTTGCTGCACATCTCGTATCTTCACAGCATAGACAATTGCCTTCAGATGACACCAAAGATAAAAGTCTAAGGGGGTCAGATCGGGAGGCATTTCTTCTGCGGTGTTGCTATCAGTGTGTGAAGAGTGGGATAAGAGCGTTGCATTGACAATCCAACACAATGGGCAGCACTTTGAACACATTTTATAAGTGGTCAGAAACTTGTAAATAACTCATGAAAGAATAAAGTAACGTTAAAACCAAGCACACCATCGTTTTTCTTGTGAAATTCTCGATAAGTTTGATGTGTCACATGACCCTCTTCCCATTGAAAAAACTAAAGTTGGATACAAAATGACCGACTTCAAAATGGCCACCATGGTCAACACCCAGATTTAAAAGTTTCCTCCCTCCCATATACTAATGTGCCACAAACAGGAAGTTAATATCACCAACCATTCCCATTTTGCAGACATGGAATACGGCAGCCACAGTCCCATAGGGACTGCGAACGGGTCCCGTCCCATCCACTTCTGTGTACGCCGTCTGTGTGGGAACTGCGCATGCGCTGCTCCCACACAGTCCAATTTGAAATTGGCGCCGTCCGGCGCCATTTTCCTGTGGACCGGAAGTCGCGGCCGGACAGTAAGATTACTACTTCCGGTCGCGGCTTCCGGACTTGTGCACTTGGACCAGCGGCAGCAGACGGAGCGGACGGGCCGGAGGGAGCCGCGGCGGCAGGAACAGGTAAGAGATTTCAATGTATGTTCGTGTTTGTGTACGTTTACTACTGTATGTAAACCTACTACACTGTGTGTTAGCTCAAAAACTGGCGACACACAGTGTAGGAGGTTAGACCGTTCAAACCCCTCGTTTCTCCCGGCACTAGCCAGGATAAAGGAGGGGGGGATTCTGAGAGCTCACTAGAGCGAGGGATTTTTTCCCAATTTTGCAGCATAAAGCAATGTGGTTGCTTTACCACATGCAATGCTGCAATTTTGGGAATTGCTCCATCTAGTGACCAGTGCTGGGAAATATTATAAATTGAATCCAATTTATAATATTTCCTGACTCGTGAAAAAAAATAAAAAAAATTAGAACAATGTTTAATCACCTACACACTAATTGTTTAACTAAAAAAAAAAAAACATGTTTTGCTGGCAATACATTCCCTTTAAACCTATCCAAGCGATTCTGAGATTGTTTTCTCGTGAGACATTGAGCTTCATGTTAGTGGTAAAATTTGGTCGATATATTCAGTGTTTATTTGTGAAAAATTGCAAAATTTAGAGAAAATTTTGAAAAAATAGAATTTTTCTGAATTTAAATGTATCTACTTGTAAAACAGATGGTTATACCCCACAAAATAGTTACTAGTTCACATTTCCCATATGTCTACTTTAGATTGGCACAGTTTTCTTGAACATTTTTTTATTTTTCTTGGACGTTACAAGACTTAGAACATAACCAGCAATTTCTCATATTTTTAAGAAAATGTCAAAAGCCTTTTTTTTAAGGTACCTGTTCAGTTCTGAAGTGGCTTTGAGGGGCCTATGTATTAGAAACCCCCATAAAACACCCCATTTTAAAAACTAGACCCCACAAATTATTCAAAACAGCATTTAGAAAGTTTTTTTAACCCTTTAGGAATTTCACAGGAAATAAAGCAAAGTGGAGGTGAAATTTGCAAATTTCATTTTTCTTGCTGAATTTCAATTTTATTCCAGAAGGTTTTACCAGAGAAACACTACTAAATATGTATTGTCCTGATTCTGCCGTTTTTAGAAATGGGAATCCCCAAAAGTGACCCCATTTTGGAAACTACACCCCTCAAGGAATTCATGTATGTTTGTTGTTACCATTTTGACCACACAGTTTTTTCACAGCACGTATTTCAATTTGGTTGTGAAATTTAAAAAATGAAATGTTTTCGAATAAGATGCCATTTTTGATAAAATTTCTTCTTTTCACAAGAAATAAAATACCCCATTTTGTTCCCCAATTCGTCCTGAGTGCGGCAATACCCCATTTGTGGTAATAAGCTCCTTCTAACGGCAAAGGAGTGCTATGTGTTTGTTGGAGTCCAGATTTTGCAGGATTGGTTTTCGAGTGCCATGTCGCATTTGCAGACCCCCAGAGGTATGAAAGCAATGGAAACCCTCCAGACGTGACCCCATTTTGGAAACTACACCCCTCAAGGAATTCATTTATGGTTGTGGTTACCATTTTGACTGCACAGTTTTTTCAAAGCACATATTTAAATTGGGCTGTGAAATGAAAAAAATTTAATTTTTTCCAATAATATGTAATTTTTGATCAAAATTTCTTATTTTCACAGGGAACAAAATACCCCATTTTGTTGACCAATTTGTCCTGAGTGCGGCAATACCCCATTTATGGTGATAAACTGCTGTTTGGGCCCATGGGAGGGCTCAGAAGGAAAGGAGCGCTATGTGTTTGTTGGAGTCCAGATTTTGCTGGATTGGTTTTCGGGTGCCATGTCGCATTTGCAGAGCCCCAGAGGTATCAAAGCAATGGAAACCCACCAGAAGTGACCCCATTTTGGTAACTACACCCCTCAAGGAATTGATTTACGGTTGCTTTGACCATTTTGACTGCACAGTTTTTTCACAGCACGTATTTGAATTGGGCTGTGAAATTAAAAAAATTTCATTTTTTCCAATAAGATGTAATTTTTTATCAAAATTTCTTATTTTCACAGGGAACAAAATACCGCATTTTGTTGCCCAATTTCTCCTGAGTGCAGCAATACCCCATTTGTGGTGATAAACTGCAGTTTGGGCCCATGGGAGGGCTCAGAAGGAAAGGACCACCATTTGGCCTACTGGAGCTTTTCTGGTGCTAAGTCATATATGCAGAAGCCCCTGACGTATCAGTACAGTTGAAACCCCCGAGAAGTGACCCCATTTTAAAAACTACACCCCTTAAAACATTCATCTAGAGGTGTAGTGAGCATTTTGACCCCACAGGTATTGTGTAAAAGATAATGTGCAGCAGATGGTTCAGAGCGAGATTTGCAATTTTCTTGATATCTATGCCATTTCAGTGTCCAATATATTGTGCCCAGCATGTGCCACTGGAGATATACACCCCATAAACTGTAATGTGGGTTCTTCTGGGTATGGCAATACCCTACATGTGGCTGTTATCTGCTGCCTGGGCACACAGCAGGGCTCAGAAAGGAAAGATGAGGGGGATATGCTGTGCGGAGTGCGTCAGGGTAGATGAAAAATCAAAGGGATCTATGATAAATTTTAAAACACTTTCATACAGAGCCCTGGTTTTTCGGGACCCGTGTCTCATTGATAAATTGTGTCCTCCCTTATCCCCCTCTTACAGCAGAATTTGCACCTCTTTCGACTTTTTCCCTTCTTGCATTCTGGGGGCTGAATACTGCTGTCCTTCCCTTCATATATCCTAAATTTGTAGGTATACCCTGATGCACTCTCGCACAGCTTATACAGCTTCACGCCATACCTTGCTCTTACTCGACAGGTACTGGCGGAATTGAAGCCTCCCTTTAAAATCTAACAAGGACTCATCAATAGAAATACACTTCTTGGGGGTGTATACTTCGGAAAACTGGGCACTGAAACGGTCTAATAGGGGTCTCCGTTTATACAAACGGTCAAAACTGGGGTAATCTCGGGGTGGGCATTGCTCATTATCAGTATAATGTAAGAAGCGAAGGATTGCCTAATTTATTTTTGTTAGGTTCCATTTCAGTTCTGAAGTTGCTCTTAGGGGCCTATATATTAGACACCCCTATGAAACACCCCATTTTAGAAACTAGACCCCTCAAAGTATTCACAACAGCATTTAGAAAGTTTATGAACCCTTTAGGTGTTTCACGGGAATTTAGAGCAGAGTAGAGGTGAAATTTACATATTTTTTTTTTTTTGTCAGAAAATCCTTTTTATACCATTTTTTTCTATAACACAAAAGGTTTTACCAGAGAAATGCAACTTAATACGTATTGCCCAGATTCTGCAGTTTTGAGAAATATCCCACATGTGGCCCTAGTGTGGTAATGGACTGAAGCACCGGCCTCCGAAGCAAAGGAGCACCTAGTGGATTTTGAGGCCTCCTTTTTTTTAGGCACCATGTCCGGTTTGAATAGGTCTTGTGTTGCCAAAACAGTGGAAACCCCCAAAAAGTGATCCCATTTTGGAAACTAGACCCCCTTGAGGAATTCATTGCAGTTTTCATGGGGGGCATGCAACTTTTTGATCAGTTTTCATTCTATTTTTAGGTGGCGTGGTGACTAAAAAACAGCAATTCTACTATTGTTTTTTATTCTATTGTTTTTTACAGCGTTCACCGTGCGCTATAAATGACATATTCACTTTATTCTGCGGGGCGATACGATTACGGCGATACCAGATGTTTATAGTTTTTTCATGTCTTATGGCGTTTGCACAATAAAATACATTTTGTAAAAAATCATTCACTTTTTCTGTTACCTTATTATAAGAGGCAGAACTTTTTTATTTTTCCATCAATAAAGCCGTGTGAGGACTTATTTTTTGCGTAACGAACTGTAGTTTCGATCAGGACCATTTTTAGGTACATGCGACTTTTTGATTTCTTTTTATTCAATTTTTTAGGAGGTGAAGTGACCAAACAATTGTGATTCTGGTACGGTTTATTATTATTTTCTTTTACGGCGTTCACCGCGTGGGATAAATAACAAAATACTTTTGGAGTTCAGGCCGTTACGGACGTGGCGATACCAATTATGTATAGTTTATTTGTTTGTTTATATATTTTTATTAATAATAAAGGACTGATAAGGGAAAAAGGGGGATTTTTACTTTGATCACTTTTAAAACCTTTATTTTCTTCTTTTTACACATCTTTTTTTAACTTTTTTTTTACTTTATTACTTTGTCCCACTAGGGAACTTGAGGGCAGGAGGCCCTGATCGCTATTCTAATACACTGCACTACATGCGTAGTGCAGTGTATTAGAGCTGTCAGCTACTCACTGACAGCAAGCATAGTGGGTCCTGACTTTGTCAGGATCCACTAGGCTTCTGTCAATGGCATAGCCGGACGCCATTGTTAGGTCGCTATCGTGTAGCAGGTCGGCGATGGTAGCTTAACCCCTAAAAAGCAGCGATCTCTATTTAACGCGGCTTTTAAGGGGTTAATCAGCGGGGACATAGCGATCGGTCTCCGCTGTAGGAGCTGCGGCAACTGTTGTACGAGACAGCAGCTGTCACAGCTCCTGTATGTGTCGGGAGGACGGCCGAAATGGCCGTTACTCCCGTGACGTACTATTCCTTCATGGAGCGCGAACGGGGCGGTTTCCATGACGGAATAGTATGTCACTGAGCGTTAAGGGGTTAAAGAAGTAATGATCTTCTCATATAGACGAGAGTTAGGGTTATCCTGATCTGAGGCTTCCCTCTTCTTTGATGACGCATAGTTTTTATTGTTCTCAATAGTACAATTCTCCATTATTCTATCCGACAAGAGCCATAGAAACCCCACATAAGACACATAGAGTATGTCTTCTTACCAATGTCCCTGTGCTATACAGCCGTATTCATGCCGACATTGCTTAGCAATTCTTCTTAATCACTTGGTGGAGTCGTCTCCTTGGTCTCTATGGTCTTGGCTGTCTGTCAAACTACATCTTCACCTTGTCCATGGCCCCTTACCGGCTCCTCATATTCCCTGCCGGAGCACAGGGGCGTCCATCTAAATGACAGCAGCTCATTTACTAACTTGGGGTCAAATAAAGGATTTCTTCTTATTCCTGGCAGGGGTCCCCTGGAAATAGTTATTATTTATAATTATTGGTTATATTTTATGGCGCCACCATATTCCACAGCACTGTACGCAGCTAATCACTCTGTGGGGCTCATAATCTGTCAATAACATTGCCTCCAATTCCAAGAGGCCCTATAGATTACACATATAGATGTAGCATTCTTATTGATAATTATGTTACATTTTAATCTAAACAATTGATAAATCTTATCATATAAAACACTCGACTGGAGGCCCATAGCACTGTCCTTCCTGTGCCTCCTGGTCCATGAGCAGAATGCCAATGCTACAGTAAAGACTGACACGGTTAGGGCAGATTCACACGAGCGTTGCGTTTTTGCGCGCGCAAACAACGCGGCGTTTTGCGCGCGCAAAAACCATTTGACAGCTGCGTGTGTCATCCGTGTCTGATGCGCGGCTGCGTGATTTTCGCGCAGCCGCCATCATAGAGATGAGGCTAGTCGACGGCCGTCACTGTCCAAGGTGCTGAAAGAGCTAACTCTTTCAGCACCCTCGACAGTGAATGCCGAACACAATATCGCAAAACCTGTAGAAAAAAAAGAAAAAGTTCGTACTTACCGAGAACTTCCCGGCCGTTGCCTTGGTGACGCGTCCTTGGTGACGCGCCTCTCTTGACATCGGGCCCCACCTCCCTGGATGACGCGCCAGTCCATGTGACCGCTGCAGCCTGTGCTTGGCCTGTGATTGGCTGGAGCTGTCACTTGGACTTAATTGTCATCCCGGGAGGTCAGACTGGAGGAAGAAGCCGGGAGTTAGTGGTAAGTCAGAACTCCGTTTTTCTTTCTACAGGTTCATGTATATTGGGATCGGAAGTCACGGTCCATGGTGCTGAAACAGTTTAACTCTTTCAGCACCATGGACAGTGACTATCTCCTGACGTCGCGTACCGATAATTTTTTTGCCGGGTTCGGCCAAAACGAGTTCGGCCGAACCCGGTGAAGTTCGGTTTGCTTGTCCGGCTTCGCTCATCGCAAAGACACTCCGTTTGGATGTTCGGAAACAGAAAAGCACGTGGTGCTTTTCTGTTTTCATTCATCCTTTTCACTGCTGTTGCGCGAATCACGCTCGTCCCACGGAAGTGTTTCCGTGTGGTGCGCGTGGTTTTCACGCACCCATTGACTTCAATGGGTGCGTGATGCGCGAAATACGCAGAGTTATTGAACCTGTCGCGCTTTTTGCGCAGCAGACAAACGTTGCGCAAAAAGCACGGACTGTCTGTACTGCCCCATAGACTTGTATTAGTCCATGCGTGCCGCGTGAAAACCACGCGGCCCGCACGGACCGAATACACGCTCGTGTGAATCCCCCCTTAGAACGGTATTGTTTAATCAAATTTCTAAATGGAATGTAATTCACATGACCAGGGGATAGTAGAGGACGTTCATTCTCATAAGGGTAATGTTACTATGAATACTACTCCCCCCCTTAATGGCCATACCACCTACACAACCCGTCCCCTATAAGAAAACACGGACACCTTGGGTTGGATAAATTTAGCCACAGCAGCCATTTTATTTACAAACAAACATAATAGAAACAACGATTTACATATAAGAATAACAATGGAAGGGGAGTCCTTGGATCTATAAAAGTCTGTCAACATAAACAGCCACATTGCATTGTATTTTACTCACAGCCGTCACCCTACAGGCTCAGGGGCACCGTCACAGTTGGCTGACCTAAACTGCAACCACTCTCCGGGATACCACCCAGCAGGAGCCCAAATTGACCAGACCACTGAACCATAATAAATTAGGGAGGGACCATACCCCCGATGAATCCCCCCCACACAAATTTACCACCAACTCCAAGGACCCCCAATCCGCCACGCTACTGCTGCGACACCTCAATAACCGCTCCTCAGGATCACCTTGTACCTGTAAAAAAAGAAAAACAACGAGCAACAAAGCGAAATCACAGACTTGTCAATATACATGACTAACGAGAAATTATGGAGGGAGGGCGGGACAAGGATAACGCTGTCTGCTCCCGTAATGGCGCCCTTCCACACTAACCCACACTTAAACCCTTCAGGACGCAACCTGTTTTGGCCTTCAGGACACAGACGATTTTTTCAAATCTGACCTGTTACTTTATGTGGTAATAACGTTGGAATGCTTTTACCTATCCAAGTGATTCTGAGATGGTTTTCTCGTGACATATTGTACTTTATGTTAGTGAAAATTTGCAAAAATTATCATTTTTCTAAATGTAAACGTATCTGCTTGTAAAACACATAGTAATACCACACAAAATAGTTACTAGTTAACATTTCCCATATGTCTACTTTATGTTTGCATCGTTTTTTGAACGTCCTTTTATTTTTCTAGGATGTTACAAGCGCTTAGAACTTTAGCAGCAATTTCTCATATTTTAAAGAAAATTTCAAAAGGCCATTTTTTCAGGGACCAGTTCAGTTCTGAAGTGGATTTGAGGGCCTTATATATTAGAAAATACCCAGAAGTCACCACATTTTGAAAACTGCACCCCTCAAGGTATTCGAATCAGCATTCACAAAGTGTTTTAACCCTTTAGGCGTTTCACAGGAATTAAAGCAACGTAGAGGTGAAATGTATAAATTCTTTTTTTTTTTGCCGAAATTCATTACTAATACATTTTTTTTGTAGCACAGAAGGTTTTACCTGAGAAATGCAACTCAATATTTATTGCCCAGATTCTGCAGTTTTTAGAAATATCCTACATGTGGCCCTAGTGTGGTAATGGACTGAAATACAGGCCTCAGGGGCAAAGGAGCACCCAGTGGACTTTGGGCCTCCTTTTTTTTAGAATATATTTTAGGGCGCTTGTCAGGTTTGAAGAGGTCTTGTGGTGCCAAAACAGTGAAAACACCCCAAAAGTTACCCCATTTTGGAAACTACACCCCTCAAGGAATTTATCTAGTGGTATAGTTAGCATTTTGACCACACAGGTTTTTCGCTAAATTTATTAGAATTAGTCTGTAAAAATGAAAATCTACTTTTTTTCTGAAAAAACATAGAAATTTGTAATATTTACAAGGAATAATGAAGAAAATGCACCCAACATTTGTAAAGCAATGTCTCCCGATTACAGCAATATCCCATATGTGGTAATAAACTGCTGATTGGACCCACAGCAGGGCTCAGAAGGGAAGGAGCGCCATTTGGATTTTGGAGCACGGATTTTGCTGGATTGGTTTTAGGTGCCATGTTGCGTTTGCAACGCCCTGGAGGGACCAAAACAGGGGAAACCCCCCAAAAGTGACCCCATTTTGGAACTACACCTCTCAAGGAATTTATCTAGGGGTATAGTTAGCATTTTGACCACACAGGTTTTTTGCAGAATTTAGTGGAATTAGGCAGTGAAAATGAGAATACATTTTTTTTCTGAAAAAGCATAGAAATGTTTAATTTTTACAAGGAATAAAGGAAAAAAAGAACCACAACATTTGTAAAGCATTTTCTCCTGATTACGGCAATACCCCATATGTGGTAATAAACTGCTGATTGGACCCATGGCAGCGCTCAATAGTGAAGGAGAGCCATTTGGACTTTGGAGCACGGATTTTGCTGGATTGTTTTTCGGTGCCATGCCGTGTTTGCAACGCCCTGGAGGGACCAAAACAGTGGAAACTCCCCAGGTTACCCCATTTTGGAAACACCCCTCAAGGAATTTTTCTAGGGGTATAGTGAGCATTTAGACCCCACGGGTCTTTTTCAGAATTTATTAGAATTAGGCCGTGAATATGAATATCACAATTTTTTTCCACTAAAATGTTGAATTTTCTCATTTTCACAAGGGATAAAGGAGAAATAAACAACCAATATTTGTAAAGCAATTTCTCCCGAGTACAGAAATACCCCACATGTGGTCAAAAGTTTTTTTTCATTAGAAATGAATTAACCCCTACAGGACTGATCAATTTTTTGCTTTCTTATTTTCGTTTTTCACTCCCGGCCTTCCAAGAACCATAACTTTTTTCTTTTTTCCGTCAGTAGAGTGATGTGAGGGCTTATTTCTTGCGGGAGGAATTGTAGAATGTACTAGGAAACTGAAAAATATAGGAAGATATCGGAATATAGGAAAAAAATGTGATTCCATTTTTTGGGGTTTTTGTTTTTACAGCTTTCGCCGTGCGGTAAAAACGAAAACTACAGCGATTTTGGCAGTTTAAATTATTTAAGTTTTTTACGGTGTTCACCGTGCAAGTTAAATAATGGTATACTGTAATAGTTCGGCCTTTTACGGACGTAGCGATACCAATTTTGTTACGTTTTTTACATTACTTTAGAAGAAAAATGGGAAAAGGTTTTTTTTTTAACTTTAAACTTTTTTCTTTCTCACTACTAATAACTTTAATTCTTCTACACATTTTATTAGTCCCTTAGGGGACTTGTACCAGCGATCATTGGATCGCTGGTACAATATACTGCAATACTAATGTATTGCAGTATATTGTTATTTTTACAGGCTTCTGTAACCGCACGATCGCTGTTCCTGTTTGTTAGTCCTGGGTGTCAGCTGTAATACACAGCCGACACCCGCAGCGTATGGAGCGGGCTCAGCATGTGAGCCCGCTCAATACATCAACCCCCGCACCATGACGTGCTATTAAGTCATAGTGCGCAAAGGGGTTAATGCACAGCGGATGGTGTGAATATTGCAATTTTCTACTGATATGCCATTTTAGTGCATAATATGTCGTGCCCAGTTTGTGCCACTAAAGACAAATACCTCATAAAACGTTAAGCGGGTTCTCTCGGGTATGGTGATGCCGTATATGTGGGCGCAAACTGCTGTTTGGGCACGCTGCGGGGCTCAGAACGGAGGGACACCATTTTACTTTTGGAGCTCAGATTTTGCTTGGTAGTTTTTCTGTTTGGAGTTTTGCTGGTATTTCAGTTTATAATGTGGGGGCGTATGTAATCTGTGCGGAGAACATCAGGGCATAATAAGAGGGTATAATAATGCGGTAAATAAATAATAATTCATAGATATGTGGCCAGTGTCGCACTGATAAATGGCGCCCGATCTTATCCGCTTTTGGAACACACTGTACATTTTGCATCGCCATATTCTGAGAGCCAGAACTTTTTTATTGTTTCACCACTAGAGCCGTGTGAGGGCTTATTTGTTGCGGGACAATCTGTAGTTTTGATTGGTATCATTTTGGGGTGCATGCAATTTTTTTGATTACTTTTTATAAAAAAAATTTGCAAGCCGGGTGACCATAAACAACCAATTCTGACAATTTTTTTTAGTTTATTTTTTGCGGCATTCACTGTGTGCTATAAATGACAGTTTTACTTTATTTTGCGGGTCGGTACGATTGCGGCGATAACATATGTATATAGGTTTTTTATGTTTTGCGGCATTTGCGCAATAAAATCACTTTTTAAATAATTCATTTTCTGTGTCACCATATTCTGAGAGCCATAACTTTTTTATTTTTCAGTCAAAAAAGCGATGTAAGGGCTTGTTTTTTGTGGGACAAGCTGTAGTTTTTATTGGTACTATTTTCGGGTACATGCGACTTTTTGATCACTTTTTATTCTCTATTTTGGGAGGGGTGGTGACCAAAAAATAACGATTCTGGTGTAGTTTTTTTATTGATTTTTTTGGGGGGTGTTCATCGTGCGGAAAAAATAACATTATAGTTTTATAGTTGGGGTCATTTACGAACGCGGTGATACCAAATATGTGTACTTTTTTTAACGTGTTAATTTTTTTCCTATAAGGAAAGTCTTGTTGTAGGAAAAAAAGCAGTGTTTGTTTATATAACTTATAACTTTTATTTTTACACATTTTTAAAACATTTTTATTACTTTTTTTACTTTTTTCACTTGTCCCACTAGGGGACATTTAGACTTGCAGCTTTGATCGCTGCTAGAGTACATTACACTACCTACGTAGTGTAATGTATTCTAACTGTCATTGTGACATGACAGTCACACTGACAGGAAGCCTCGGAGGACCGGCCGGAGGCTGCTCCTCCGAGGCTTCCGTACATGGCAACCCAGAGGTCATTTTGTGGCCTCCGATTGCCACGACAAGCATCGGAAACCCCCACAATCACTTCGTGGGGGCTGCCGATGTGCTTCAAACCCCTTAAATGTGGCGAACGCTATGTCACCACATTTATGGGGTTAATTGCCAAAATCATCGGCGATGGTCCGCTGACCGGCGAGATTGGAGTGTCAGCTGTCGGGGACAGCTGACCTCCCGATTCCCGGACACTGTCCGTTAGGACAGTGTGCGCCGGGAACTACTCCGCAACTGTACGTCCTGATGCGGGAAGCAAGCCCTCTGCAGGACGTACAGTTGCGGAGCAGCGTGTGAAAACGTTAAATACACCTAGCCTCGCCCCATTAACCTCCGCCCCACTAGCTCCTGACCACCCCTCCTAACACCCTTAAAGAGGTTCTGTCACCAGATTCTCAAATCCCTATCTCCTATTGCATGTGATCGGCGCTGCAATGTAAATAACAGTAACGTGATTTGTTTTTTTAAAAACGTTCATTTTTGGCCAAGTTATGAGCTATTTTATATATATGCAAATGAGGTTTTAAATGGACAACTGGGCGTGTTTTTTTTCGTATGTCCAACTGGGCGTGTATTGTGTTTTTAACTGGGCGTGTTTACTTGTTTTACTAGCTGGGCGTTGTGGAGAGAAGTGTATGATGCTGACGAATCAGTGACCAATCAGCATCATGCACTCCTTTCCATTCATTTACACAGCAGCATCGCGTTCTTACTAGAACGATGTGCAGCCACATACACAAGTGTCCTGATAATGAATACACATGACATCCAGCCTGGACGTCATGTGTATTCAGAATCCTGACACTTCTGAATCTTTTCTGTGAGATTTCCAGCAAGGGAAAAAAAATCTCGTTTACCTCGTAATCTCGCGAGATTACGCGTGGCTTGCTGGAATCTCACAGAAAAGATTCAGAAGTGTCAGGATTCTGAATACACATGACGTCCAGGCTGGAGGTCATGTATATTAATTATCAGGACACTTGTGTATGTGGCTGCACATAGTTCTAGTAAGAACGTGATGCTGCTGTGTAAATGAATGGAGAGGAGTGCATGATGCTGATTGGTCACTGATTCGTCAGCATCATACACTTCTATTCACAACGTCCAGCTAGTAAAACAAGTAAACACGCCCAGTTAAAAACACAATACACGCCCAGTTGGACATACGAAAAAAACACGCCCAGTTGTCCATTTCAAAGCTCATTTGCATATATATAAAATAGCTCATAACTTGGGCAAAAATGAACGTTTTAAAAAAAAAAAAAAAAAAGGTTACTGTTATCTACATTGCAGCGCCGATCACATGCAATAGGAGATAGGGATTTGAGAATCTGGTGACAAAGCCTCTTTCACTCTTTCTCTATGTACATCCCTGATCATGGTGGCCTACCCCTATGGCCTTCTGCCAGGTCCGACCTGTACTTGCTCTCTGTTAGCTGCAAGACGAAACCTGAAGGTGCCAGTTCTGAGGATACTTTCACTGTAATGATCGGTCTATGAGCTGGGACCTTTACAACTGCGGTCCCCGAAAATGTCTCAATAGCATGTCACATTATAAATAACTGCGTAATACCATGAAAGCAGCGGACTGTGATGACTGGGACTTATAGTCTCACAAAACTAGAGAGCCATAGGGCCCAGACCACAATGCATAAAATATTGCTTTTATTGACAAAATGTTGCGTTTCATCATTTTCAAGATCTCTGCTTGCTGCCAGTGAATGAAAACATTCACTTACACATCCAGAGGCTAAAAAAAAACTGTGTCCTGATGTCCAACTGACACAAGGTCACGGATGCATAATCTGTAGCAGGGCTGGCTTCAGGTTTATGTGGGCCCTTGGGCGACACAGACTTAGTGGGCCCCTTTGCGGGGGAACTCACAGCGTCAGTAAGATGGCAGAAAACTTCACTCTGTGCCCCCATATAGAAGTTAGGCCCTGTTTATGCCCCTATCAGGGATGTAACTAGGAAACACTGGGCCTCATAGCAAACTTTTGACTGGGCCCCCGTCCCCTGGGTGGCACACACAGCCTGGCATTGTAGATAGTGCCCCTCTGTAAATAGTGCCATACAGCCCCCTTCTTTAGACAGTGCTATACAGCCCCCCCTGTAGACAGTACTATACATCCCCCTGTAGACAGTGCCTTACAGCCCCCCTGTACACAGTGCTATACAGCCCCACCCTGTAGACAGTGCTATACAGACCCCCTGTAGACAGTACTATACAGCCCCCCCTGTAGACAGTACTATACATCCCCCTGTAGACAGTGCCTTACAGCCCCCCTGTACACAGTGCTATACAGCCCCACCCTGTAGACAGTGCTATACAGGCCCCCTGTAGACAGTACTATACAGGCCCCCTGTAGACAGTGCTATACAGGCCCCCTGTAGACAGTGCTATACAGCCCCCTGTAGACAGTGCTATACAGCCTCCCCATACAGTGCTATACAGCATCCCCATAGAGTGCTAAACAGACCCCCTGTAGACTGTGATATACTTTCAAGTATCACAAAGAGGGACAATCGATGTGACACGCAGCGGCAATTTTTTTTCTTTTAAGCCACGCTTATAATACCACTCAAACCCCGCTCATACACACCCAGTTCAGCCCACACCGTATAATGTCCCCATAGCTGCCACCATACAGTATAATGCCCACATACAGTATAATGGCCACACAGATGCCCCATACAGTATAATGCCCACACATGCCCCATACAGTATAATGCCCACACAGATGCCCCAATGCAGTAAAATGCCCCATAGCTGGTCCCATGCAGTAAAGTGCCCCATGCAGCATAATACCCCCATAGCTGCCCCCACCATATAATGCTCCCCATAGCTGCCCCCACACAGTATAATGCTCTCCATAGCTGCCCTCACACAGTATAATGCTCTCCATAGCGCCCTCACACAGTATCATGCCTCCCATAGCTGCCCGACAGTATAATGCCCCCAATACTGTCCCCACAGTATAATGCCCCCCATACAGTATAATGCCCCCCATAGCTGCCCCACACAGTATAATGCCCCCCATAGTAGCTCCCACAATATAATGCCCCCCATAGCTTCCCCCACAGAATAATGCCCCCATAGCTGCCCCCACAGTATAATGCCCCCATACTGTATAATGTCCCTTTAGCTGTCCCCACAGTATAATGCCCCCATACAGTATAATGCCCCCCTAGCTGTCCCCACAGTATAATGCCCCCATGGCTGTCCCCACAGTATAATGCCACCCATAGCTGCCCTGACAGTTTAATGCCCCCATACAGTATAATGCCCCCCATAAAGTAACATGCTTCTATAGCAGCCACCATATCAGCCCCCCTTCCCTACCCAGTATACTGCCCCATAGTGCCTAATAGGAAAATAACATAATTACTTACCTATCCCTGTTCTCACAACGAGTGGAGGATCCTTCTCCTCCAGTCTGTGCTGTAAGTGACACAGGCGATGACATCACTAAATCGCACCTGCCTGCACCGAGCCGTTCACGGCAGAGTGAATGCTGGAGCACAGAGCTGTCAGCTCCTTGCTCCAGCATTCAGGAAGCGGGAACAGCACGGTGATGGCTGTGTGGCTACAGTGGTCCTGCAAGCCCCCCAGGTTTAGGGGCCCGGTCGCAATTGCAACCATTACGACCCCTAGAGCTACGCCACTGTATACAGTAGCCTGTGGCAGAGCTGCTCTGTCATAGTGTTCACTAGTATCTGCATCCGAATGTGATGTCGCTACCGCTGTAGCAGCCATAGCGGCTGCTAGCGGAGCCTCCAGGCATGGGGGGGAGTGACGGCTGGCTGCACGGGCCCATTCTTGCTGTGGGCCCTGTAGCAGCTGCTATGGCTTCTACCAAGGTAGTTATGCCACTGGCCCCCATGGCCCCCATTTTGTACTTCCATAAATGTACTACCTTCTGTATATAGTGCCACACAGCTCCCTCCCAGGTAGTGCCACACAGCCTCCCTTCCATGTAGTGCCACACAGTCCCCCTCCCAGGTAGTGCCACACAGCCCCCCTTCCAGGTAGTGCCACATAGCCCCCTGTAGATAGCACCATATATCGACACCCCTCCTGTAGATAGCGCCATATAGTGACCCCCAAACAAATAACATAAAAAATCTTCTTACTCACATAGGCCCCATTCCCGCGACGAATGGAGCGAATCAATTCCGACAGGATCCTTGCGTAGGTCGGATTGATCCAGTGACGTCATCACGCCGGCCTGCGCAGTGATGCTGTCCCTGCGCATAATAGGCTGCAGGCCAAACGTGGCCTGTAGCCTAGTAAATGGCAGAGGAGGTTGATATATACCTGCTCTGTCATAGTTTTCAATAGTATCTAAATCCTAATGACGTGGATGCTATTGAATGTGGCGTCGCTACCGTTGTAGCAGCCCTAGCGGCTGATAGTGGATGCTAGCGGCGCCACTGGGTATGGGGGCCCATCACGGCGGGTGGCTCATGCCCCCTCATGCCATGGGCCCCGTAGCAGCCGCTATGGCTACTACAACGGTAGTTACGCAGCCTCCTAGATATGGCTTCCCCCTAGAAGCAGAATCCCCGGCAGGAGTGTTGGCAACACTCTGGCTGGTGATTCCACTCGTGGAAGAGCCATGGCGGCAGCACCCGGCGACCAAGTGGGTCCCCTCAAGGTTAGTGGGCCCAGGCACTTGCCCGGATTCGCTGGGTGCTGACGCCAGCCCTGATCTGTAGTATTCATAAAATCACAGTTTATCTCTCGCAGCGTGAGCCAAGTGCATTCACAAGCTGCGTCCACTCCCCCCTCCCGTCACTGACTGACAGATTTCTTCCCATGCACAGTTTGGGGTGAAAGTTGACAGATTATTGCCAAGTAAGTTACCCAGCGCTGGAATCAGGGTCGCTGTCAATACTTTATGCCGCCCTCAGATAGGATAGTATAAACCTGATGACAGATTAAAACAATTCTATTTCTTAATAGTCAGTAAGTGACGTCTCTTATATTTAGCAACAAAACGCTCAGTACCCGCTTCTTCTAGAACTGAAAGCAGAACTCTTTACTCAAGAGCAGGGATGGCAAGATGATTCAGTCTAGATTGACCCATTGTCTGTCTCAGCCGGGTATGGAGTCTCCGTAGTACTGGAAATGACCTTTCACGGCTGCAGCTGCTTACTGGGATGGTCAGGACAACGTGATTTATATTTATTAAAGATGGGAACATTAGTGGATGTAATGCATAGAACTCATTGTGTAATTCTCTGCACCTTCATGTATTCTTGACATATAACTCTTGACCACGAGAACTTCTTCACATTTCAGTCCTAGCTTATAATGTTTGGACAATGCTTGTAAGTCAGATGGCAGAACATTTTAGAGCGTGGATTACATGCTTGCATCCCATTCAGGAGCTCCGGTTTTATGCTGGAATTTCTGTTGTCCAGTTCAGACAACATTGTGGGTAAGGGCGGGTAAAGCAACTTCATTGTTAGTGCATCTGGAGCACTAAGTGCTTCCCTCATGCCAAAGATAATGTTTTCTGTTTTCTCCTTGGTGTTTGGCTTCTGGAATGGGTATATTGTGGTCATGAAGCAAAGCTATGGATTTGTTGTATATTTTGATTCCTTTTTCAGGAGTTCTCATATGTTTTACAGTATTGTACATTGCCTCTTTACAATTTACAGCTTTTACTAAATTCAGATCCTTTTTATAGTGCCGGCGGCCGCCGACCGCCTGCATCTCTCTACTACCGGCGGCCGCGGACGTCGGTTTGTTCATGCTCGTCCCTTCTCATGGATGCCGGCACGCACTGATCCCTGCCTCTTCCCCTGTACTGTGTCCGTAGGTGCGCACACTCTTACCGTTTCTTAAAGGGGCAGCCTTTGTACCAGTAAAAGTGTCTCCAGCCTATCCCTGCACACCAACGGCTTTATCAGTGTACCTGCCCTTTGCCCCAGTGCCTGAGCAAAGTTTTACAAACTTTGTGTTATCCTTATGAAGGCTCCGTATCCTGAGTTCATTACCTGTTGGTATCATGTGTCCTGAGTCCGTTATCTGTTGGTATCCTGTGTCCATTATCAGTCGTTATCCTGTACCCTGTGTCTGCTTCCAGTAATCTGGCACTGGCGTGCTTCCAGTATTCCGGCACCAGCGTGCTTCCAGTAATCCAGCACCAGCGTGCTTCCAGTGATCTGGCACTAGTGTGCTTCCAGTAATCCAGCACTAGCCTGTATCCTTGTACCACCAAGGTACCATCTGCCTGTACCTGCCTAGCTTCTGTTTGGCCAGTATTACTCCGCCAGGACCACCTCAAGAGGTAGCGACCCGGCAGTCTCCCCGCAGTAAAGATCAGATCTCTGTATAGGGAATAAAAGGTTGAAGACCGGGGAGACTGCTTAGACAACACCCTTAGAGGTAGCCAAAAGCCAATCTGGCGGATTAGCCCAGTGGGTACACAAACCTGCTGGTTGTTACATGACCTGGTTGAATAGAGTCTTGAGTTGATGCCCACTTACCTAATTACCATCCCCTTAATTCCAAGAAAAAACACACAGAAAAGACAAGGTTGGATACTAATGGCCACAGCAGCTGTTAATTTTTTATTTACATAATATTAAATTGTATATATATATTTCAAAATATTATATAAAACACAGGGAATTCTCCACAATAGAATTCCTCCCAAAATTCACCTGGCCCTACCTGGGTCAGTATATCAATAAATATCAATAATAAATAACATAACATAAATAACATACGTAAATAATACAGTAACATAGACAAGGGAAGTTCTTGAAGTTATTATTTTTGTTTAATTGAGATAGCCACCTGCAAACCACCGCCTTTTTTTTACCTCCAGCCGTAACCCAGCTCGGAGGCACCAATCACCTCTGCAGATGGCTCTGACTAGAAACACACTTCAAGTTCCTGGCTACAAAAACAGAAACTGCCCGGTTCAGATTCATCCGGGCCTTGTTGATCCGTTCAACGGATCGAGCGAAACGCCATTGCTTCATAGGAACAATGTCGGACCACACCACAACCAAGCCCGGGTGCGAAGCCCACAAACAGAGTAGGTCATGCCTAATGTCCCGGACAAGCTCGCGAAATGGGCAAACACCCAAGTCGTTCCCACCAACATGCAAAACCAAGATCTCAGGAACACGGTGTAACTGTGAGTACGTGTGAAACTCGAGCAGGACTCGGCTCCATAGCAAACCTCGGAATCACAGCCAATGCAACACTGCGTCGATCCACGGGATCCTCAGCTGGCGACCATCAGGGAAGACATCCGCGCTCAATGTGCCCCAGTGAACGAACGAATGCCCCAATATTCACACCATACACGGGTGAGCATCTGAAACTACAGAAAAACATACACGCCCATCCATAAGCAAAAACACCATGACAACAACAACATAACCCACCACTACACGACACATTAAAATACAATCAGCAAGACATCAATTACAACAAATGGGGGCGAATATAAGACCTGAACCTGTTGCATTCCCACCTCCCAATGCGTCGAACTCTCACCTCGTCCAATCCGCAGGGCACCGCCACAGTAGCCGCTCCAATGCAGAAGGAATGAGAAGCATAACCCTCCGAGCTAACACCAACCTCCGACAAACACTTCCTAAACACTGCACAAAACTGGAATCTAGAAAAAAAAAGTCCCGTCCACATGACGTAGCAATGGCAAGTCCGATAAGCTACCCGGGGGCCTAAAGTCGCGCATACAACGCACCGGGCAGACGGCCACCTCTGGAAGAGCAAACAACACTACCCGCTTACCCCGACCTTTCTAGATCCGTTTTTGACCTACGCTATCATAATTCCAGTCTATCCTCATATAATTCCACATCGTCCTGTCTAATATACAACCTATAGAATGAAGGGTACAATGAACACAACAAATGATGAAAAAAATATATAAACTTTATTGAACAAATCACAATATACAATATAAAAGAGGAGTCATGCAAAGCACGACTAAAAACGTCTATCAAATGCAGAGGGCATGTACATATAAATAGAACACGACAAGGGCATGAGTGTGTAGGTGGTATGCATGGACGGATTCAGTCTATCTAAACAATGATGTAAAGCATAATCGCATAAACAATGTAGTATCAATCTCACAACCAAATCCAGAGGGCTGAAATGAAGTAGAACAGCAACACCAATGCCCCTATGGCTAGACACCATCAGAATCAAGTTAAGCTCACAGTGAGATGCAATCAATAGTGTCAGAGAGGGGTTTGGACAGAGTGATATACAAACAATGGAGACATGCACATACCCATGTTGAGCACCTCTGCAGAGAGAGAACGTCAGACCCGACGCGCGTTTCGGCAGAATGCCTTCGGGGGTGGCGTCTCTCCAGCGGAAGCCTCCCTTTTAAGAATCGTCTGTCCAATCGCGTGCAGGTACAGCCCACTGAGCGTCACAGGAGGTTAGTCAGTGTTGGCGTCTTGTGCCAGGTGTAGAGATGGCCAGCCGCATACTTCCGACCGCGCGTCATCAGAGAGGGCGTGGAACAGCGGCGTCATGTATATTTATATCGTATTTATTTATTTATTTTGTATTTAATAAATATACATACATATCAGTACTGCATTTTTACTACATTTATTATCATCATATATTTCCTATATATATGTTATTCTTCACACTAATTTCCACACCACTTTATGCACTTCATTAATTTATTTTACACTGTGTTTGGCATTATGTGCCCTTACATTATTTATGTCCAATACACACATGTTCTTTGTTCTTTGCACACACACATTATTAAATTCCTTATATAAATACAGATCACTTGTATGTGTATGTAGTCCCGGTGTGGCTATTCAGGACGCTATCATTATATAAATATGCGATTTTATTAGTACATCACAAGCCATGTATTTCTGTCATGTTTATTCACACATGTTTCTCGTTGTCACTCTAAATACTATAGTGTTAATATATATGTCACTATGCTCCACAGTTGTATTACTGTTCGTTCATTTCATACTGCTCGTTTGCCGGACTCAGTTTGTCCAGTCGGGTATACAGCACACAGGTTTACTTACCTCCCAGTGGGATTTCTCTGTGCGCTTGCGTCGGGGGGAGTGGTGGAGCTGTGTCTACATCGGGGTGGGCGTGTCTCTCTGGCGTCAGACGCCGCTGTTCCACGCCCTCTCTGATGACGCGCGGTCGGAAGTATGCGGCTGGCCATCTCTACACCTGGCACAAGACGCCAACACTGACTAACCTCCTGTGACGCTCAGTGGGCTGTACCTGCACGCGATTGGACAGACGATTCTTAAAAGGGAGGCTTCCGCTGGAGAGACGCCACCCCCGGACGCAGGCATTCTGCCGAAACGCGCGTCAGGTCTGACGTTCTCTCTCTGCAGAGGTGCTCAACATGGGTATGTGCATGTCTCCATTGGAAGAAACAGAAGAAAATGATCCAGCGCTGAGTCTAGTTGTAGGTTAAAAAGGAAGCGATGTTCCCACCTTTATTGGGGTGATGTAGGTTAAAATTTTAGGGAGACGCAGTCCCAAGAAAAATGTGAGTATGCGGTTGTGCCCTGGCCTATGCGTTTCGAGCAACTCCTGTGCTCTTAGTCATGGCAAAGAAATTTCTTTGCCATGACTAAGAGCACAGGAGTTGCTCGAAACGCGTAGGCCAGGGCACAACCGCCTACTCACATTTTTCTTGGGACTGCGTCTCCCTACAATTTTAACCTACATCACCCCAATAAAGGTGGGAACATCGCTTCCTTTTTAACCTACAACTAGACTCAACGCTGGATCATTTTCTTCTGTTTCTTCCAATACATACCACCAGCCGTAGCGGGAATCCGAGCGGAGAGTCAGGAGACGCACTAAACTGGTGAGCTGGAGGTTTCCTCCCTTTACTATTTCTTGCATGTCTCCATTGTTTGTATATCACTCTGTCCAAACCCCTCTCTGACACTATTGACTGCATCTCACTGTGAGCTTAACTTGATTCTGATGGTGTCTAGCCATAGGGGCATTGGTGTTGCTGTTCTACTTCATTTCAGCCCTCTGGATTTGGTTGTGAGACTGATACTACATTGTTTATGCGATTATGCTTTACATCATTGTTTAGATAGACTGAATCCGTCCATGCATACCACCTACACACTCATGCCCTTGTGTTCTATTTATATGTACATGCCCTCTGCATTTGATAGATGTTTTTAGTCGTGCTTTGCATGACTCATCTTTTATATTGTATATTGTGATTTGTTCAATAAAGTTTATATATTTTTTTCATCATTTGTTGTGTTAATTGTACCCTTCATTCTATAGGTTGTATATTAGACATTGTGGGTCAATGCACCAAGGTTTACTTGGTTTACTAGGGTCTTGCCCTATATGGTTAATACTGGTACTGTTCACACATGTATACTGGCAAGACTATCTCCTGAATGTACCAATAGGTTCATATCGTCCGGTCTAAGACCACCCGCGCAAGATGTACTTGGAGAGACCAGCTCGCACAGCCTGAGAGCTCCGAAAAACGCCAGAGAAAAAGCGAGACAGAACAACTTGACCTTTAAAAAGCGAACAGCACACTGCGTCTACCGCCGTCCCGTGCAAGCAAAGAAGGGTAAATGAAACGGCCGTCTACAGTCTAACTCCACCCTGCCCCATCGGAAACCTTTTAATGCCTGCCTCACCAGAAATTCCTTGGTCACATCTGTTAAACCCCGCAATTTAAAACCAAAAGCTAACACCGAGACAAAATTATTAACTTTAGTCGCAGAATAACCCGCGTCATAAGCATCCCCCAACCAATATAATAGACAGACCAACCTGTCACGATCTGTACTGACATTGCCCAAACATCTTACCCAATCTTCCCACTGGCGCCAATTGGCAGAATCAGTGGCCCTTGTCGAGCTTGCAAAGACCTCTCAATTAATCTGCCTGCTGAATGGAAACCAGCTTCCAAAGATGATCCCGGCAGGCCGTGCCGATTGGTTCCGCACCCAGTGCAGCTGTCGAAAACGGTCCCAATGTAAACGAGAAAGGGCGTCAGCAATACAATTTTCCACACCAGGTACATGAGCTGCCACCACCCAAGCATTCAATAAAAAACAAACCAGTACTAAATGCCTGAGCAATTGCACAACAGGTGGAGAGTACGCAGTGATGTTATTAGTCGCCAACACTACCCCGAGATTGTCGCAGTGGAAGCAAACCTTCTTGTCCCTGAGCTTATCCCCCCAAATGGTCGTGGCAACCACGATGGGGAACAACTCCAGCAGGGTCAGGTTCCTCATATGCCCGCTTAGCACCCAGCTCGACGGCCAGCTACCCGGGCACCACTGACCCCCCGCAGTAAGCATCAAACCCCCCTGCCCCTGCCGCACCCTTAAAAAAGTCCAAATCACACGTATCGAGCACCCGCAACATCCAAAGGGACCGGCCATTATATTGCCAGAGAAAATCGGCCCAAATCCACAAGTCGACCCGATGTTTGGCGTTCAATCACACAAAATGATTAATTCCCGCACGCCCGGTGTGTCGGACGCCAACCGCCGACAAAACACTTACCCCATCGGCATGATACGACATGCAAAATTGAACTTCCCCAACAGCGACTACAGACAACGCAAAGTAATTTTTTGTAAGAGACACGCCCGCTGCACCGCGTCACCGAGGGCCCGCAACTTATCCTCAGTAAGTCTACATTACATTGTGACGGAATATCCATTCATAAAAAAAAGATGGCTGTGACAGGGCCTTCTGTCTTTTCAGGTGCCAAGGGAATTCCAAAGTTCCTCGTGACCTCTTGTAAAACATACAACAGGTCACCGCAAACATTGTAGCCCCCGGGGCCAACACACAAAGAGTCATCAAGATAGTGAATCAATGACCAAGGCTACCACCCTAGTGACCCAGTCGATGAAGGAACTAAACACTTCAAAATACGCACACAACAGGGAGAAACCCATGGGAAGACACCGATCAACATAAAACCCCCCATCCCAAAAACATCCAAACAGCCGTTGGCTGTCAGGGTGCACCTTCAAAAGCCGATACGCCGCTTCAATATCAGTTTTCGTCAGCAGAGCCCCGCAACCAGCCTGCCTAACCAAACCAACAGCCTTATCAAATGAGGTATACGCTACGGAACACAGCTCAGCATCAATGCCATCGTTCGCCAACGACCCTTTCGGGAAAGAGAGATGTTGGATCAAGCAAATTTTGTTGGGCTCCCGCTCAGGCACGACGCCCAAAGCGGAAACTACTAGATCGAGCGTATGAGGAAATAAGCACTAGTTCAGACAGTAATGTCAAAAAGTAGAAAATTGTGTTTTATATTTTTTCAATGTCAATGGACAGAAAACAAATGCAATAAAATTGCCAAATGTGAATCAAATATATCACCCATCTGGAATGTGCGGCAGGTATGCTTGAGAAAGGGGGCAGTCCCCCGAAACGTCGCACAGGTGTTGTCAGAGACCAAGCCTCCACGCGTGTTGTTTCTGCTATCGGCTAAGGCCCTGGATATAACTGAGAAGACTATGAAGGAACTCTAACCAGGACATTTCCAGGACTCTAACCTTCAGAAGGGTGATATATTTGATTCACATTTGGCAATTCTATTGCATTTGTTTTCTGTCAATTGAAATTGAAAAAATGTAAAACAAAATGTTCTACTGTTTGACATTACTGTCTGAACCAGTGCTTATTTCCTCATAGCTATATCTAAAAGGTTGAAAGCACCTTTTGTTGCACTACCTCACTCACAGGTTAGTTCACTATTAGGCCTAATTCACACGTGCATGTTCTGTCTGTGATGTACGGTCCGTATGTCGGCCGCATTTCCCGGACCGATCACACTGCAGGGAGCCGGGCTCCTAGCATCATAATTATCTATGACTCTAGGTGTCCCTGCCTCTCCGCGGAACTACTGTCCCGTACTGATAACAGGATTACAGTGCGGGACAGTTTTCCTGCAGCGAGGCAGTGACACCTAGCGTCATAGATAACTATGATGCTAGGAGCCCTGCAGTGTGTTCGGTCCGGGGAAATGCGGCAGACATACGGACCGTATATCACGGACCGAACACGCTCGTGTGAATTAGGTCAGAAACTTCATACCCGAAACTACTAGATCCCCCACTGAGGGGGCAAGGAAGGGGCCCGCCTTACGACCCAACCATACCTCTTTTGTAGGTTTAGAAGAAACCACATCGGAATGCTGGTAAGCAGACCGAAGGTTCCGACGTGTAACTGGGACTACATGCAAAGGGACGGGAATAACGAAACCCAAACAAAACCCCTCATAAATCAGCCTAGCCGCGGCCCTATCGGGATAATGATTTAGACAGGGGACTATCCTTGTCAACCTCACTGGAGTCGTTCCCTTGACTAACAGAGCCGGGTTGGTTGCCCGATCGTTTTCCATTACGCAAACACTTTGAAGCGCCATGGCAGGGGTCATTGCAGTGTGGTCAAATGTGCTTAAATTTGCAAATGGAACCGTCATTAAATTGCCAGCAAAAAATATTATGGAACCTGAAACCTGACTGGACGAACCGCTGCTCCCAAGAAAGGACTAACCCTGCTTCACCGGAGCAGTCACCCGTAACCACAAGGCTATATCTTTTTGATCCCACCGTATGAATGACCAAAACGCCTTACGCTGACTAAACTGTTCGTCGTAATGTAACCACGCCTGACCGCCATACGCCCGGTGGGCCTCGGCGATCGAATCTAAGTAACAAAAGCAGGGAGCAATTCTCGTCGATCACGCTGGCCAAAATAGCAAAGGCCTAGAATCAATTGAGGAAAGTCTGCGGAATAAGCCTTTACCGTCAACGTTCTTCCTCTCATCCTGCTCGTTTTTGTCCAAGTTAAACTTTGCAAGCAGTAGGAGAGAAAAATTTCCACATACTCATCTTTCCATATGCGCTCGTGGACGTCCTGTTTCTGGTGGACCCCCAAAGGGCACTCGAAACACACGTAAACCTCGCCGCAAGCTCGATCGTCTAAATGAATCCTATCCCCGTCCTTCTGCGAATCGGTCAGTACTGTCACTGCAACCGCTTCCGCGGAGGCCACCACCGGTTTGACGGAATGAGAGGGAACCTGCGTACCTCCCGCTACCACACACTGACCTTCCCAGACTACCGCCAGGGACATAACCAGAATTACAGAAGCGGGAGCACTGTCTAATCCGTGACGGAGCATCATTAGCTGAACCCGATAAAGTCGTGCTATCTAAACCACCCCCCACATCACCCAACTTAAAAATTGCAGGATATGGCAAATAAGGAGTAACACACTCACCGGGCTGCTCGGGAGCTGTGATCCCGCCACCTGGAACCATTTGACCGCACTGGGGCTCGTCCAAATCACCATCCTACAGTTCGGGCTCAGCCAGCGGCTGTCGAGTACATTGGCACCGACGGCAAAGAGATCCAGAATTGTTGCCCATCTCGACTGATGGCGACAGACCCTTCCTGGGATGGGCTACTCCGGGGGGCTGGAACAGCTAACATGAGAGGGCCAGCGACCTGTCGCCTGCCAGGGTGGACCCAAACTTCGGACCGCAACCTGTGGCCCACCGCTGTTCTGCTACGTCCTGCACGTCCAGAAGATCCACGATGAGAGGAAGCAAACCCACTGGCCGGGACATCACCATGCGGAGGTGCCGACGACATTCCACCAGGCCTGGAGCCGGAAGGAGGGGGAGTCACCGGGAATCTAGTAGGTGACATCCTGTTGACTGTCGGGCCATGCCGTGGCTGAGGATTCCTGCCAGGAAGAGACCTCAGTGGGGGAGTGTTCCCCACCGAGGTCCGTCCTACAGCATCCCTCGAGGGGCTCCTCCTGCGGCGACTAACCCACGGGAAGGCTTCGGGACTGAATCTCACGAAGCAAGCTGGCAGCATTATCAGCCGCCCTCACTGTAGTCGGAGCAGCGCTACATGGGGAGGGCCACACGGGAGTAGCTGCACCCCGCCGCCATGCTGCCAGAAGGGGAGAGCGGGCCGAGAGAAGGGAGCGTGTTCCGACCTGCGCCCGTAACGAAGCACCTGGGCAACACCTTAGAGGCAGCAGGCATATGCAGGAGAGATGTTACCTGCTCCTCTAACCAGCCGGGGCCCTGAACAGCAGCATGGAGCCGTTCGAAAAGACGATCCTCGGACGCCATTACAAATAAGGGACAGGAACTAATTTCTGCTGATGTTGTTCTCTCACTTCCCTCACAATGAGAGAAACAGCGGGAAGGCACACCCTGTAACGTCCCACCCATTTACTACTCCCTTCAGCTCCGTAAGCAACGCCCTACACCCCCTCCCTCTTGACCGCTCAGTGAACCCAGTACTATTTTATTAACGCTGCTCCCTCCTATACCTGTTATGGAGGCCTCCCCTTAGGGTATGTTCACAAGCAGTGACTAAAAACGTCTGAAAATACGGAGTTGTTTTCAAGCGAAAACAGCTCTTGATTTTCAGACGTTTTTTAGGAACTCGCGATTTTCGTGGCGTTTTTTACGGCCGTTTTTGGAGCTGTTTTTCAATGGAGTCAATGAAAAACGCCTCCAAAAATGTCCCAAGAAGTGTCCTGCACTTCTTTTGACGAGCCGTCATTTTACGCGCCGTATTTTGACAGTGACGCGTAAAATAAAGGCTCGTGGGAACACAACATCGTAATTCCCATTGAAAGCAATGGGCAGATGTTTGTATGCGTATTAGGGGCGTTTTTTCAGGCGTCATTCGAGGCGTAAAATGCCAGAATTACGCCTAAAAACACTGCGTGTGAACATACCCTTAATTTATTCGAGACGACAGTATGGCTGTAACGTCCCTACAGCTTTCGTTAGAGGTGGACGCCTCCTCTGTTGGTGCTGGTGCACTTTTGTTCCAGAGAGGTTAGAGAGGCAAGACGGTGGTATGTGGCTACTACTCCAAGCTGTTTTCTCCTGCAGAGAGCAACTATTCGATTGGGGATCGGGAGTTACTGGCCATCAAGCTGGCCCCGCAAGAGTGGAGACACCTACTAGAAGGCGCAGCTCATCCTATCCTGGTATTCACGGACCACAAGAACCTGACCTATCTACAGACGGCTCAATGGCTGAATCCTCATCAAGCCAGGTGGTCGTTGTTCTTTGCGCGGTTCCGGTTCGAACTCCACTACAGACTCGCCGACAAGAATGTGTGGGCCGATGCCTTATCTAGGTCATTTGAAACAGAAGACACTGTGGAGTCCCCACAGAATATTATTGACCCTTCCTGCATCTATTCTGTTAACCCTCTGCAAGTTAGAGACATTCCTCCGGGAAGGACTTTTGTACGTCTGGCAGACAAAGGAAGAATACTTTGCTCGAGTCACAGTTCCAAGCTGGCAGGTCACGCAGGTGCCCGTAAGACCCGAGACCTAATTGCCCGTCAGTTCTGGTGGCCCACACTGCCCAAAGACGTCATGGACTTTGTCTTGTCCTGTACGGTGTGTGCAGCAAACAAAGTTGCCCACTCCAGACCAGCCGGTCTGCTCCAACCAATGCCTGTGCCCGATGCCCCCTGGCGGCACGTTGCTATGGACTTTGTCACAGATCTGCCTCTCTCTGCGGGATGCAGTGTGATCTGGGTAGTGGTGGATCATTTTTCTAAAATGGCTCATTTTGTTCCCCTGACTGGCCGACCTCTTCGTTCAACACATCTTCCGTCTGCACGGCTTGCCTCTGCATATTGTCTCGGATCGAGGGGTCCAGTTCGCCTCGAAGTTCTGGAGAGCACTCTGCGGCCTCCTCGGTGTAAAGTTGGACTTCTCCTCGGTTTATCATCCTCAGTCCAATGGACAAGTCAAAAGGGTTAACCAAATTATGGAGAACTATCTGCGGCACTTTGTCTCCAGACGGCATGATGACTGGGTGCAGCTGCACCCGTGGGCTGAGTTCTCCTATAATAACCATACTAGTGAGTCCACCTCCAGTCCATTCTTCATCGTCTACGGCCAACATCCTCGAATACCTCTGCCTGTCTCTACTATGTCCCAGGTGCCGGCAGCTGACTCTACCTTCAGGGACTTTCTGCAGATATGGCAACAGACACGATCTTCTATTCTGCTGGTGATGGACCGCATGAAGAGAGAGGCAGACACTAGAAGACGAGAACCCCCAAGTTTATTCCAGGTACAAAGGTCTGGCTGTCGTCCAGGAATATCCTGCTGAGGGTGCCATCTTGCAAGTCTGCGCCTAGGTTCCTCGGACCCTTTGAGATTCTGCTACAGATCAATCCTGTGTAATACAAGCTTCGACTGTATCCTACCCTCAAGATCCCTAACTCCTTCCATGTCTCCTTGCTGAAGCCTGTGGTCCTGAACCGATACTCCAGGACTCCTAGTTCCGCAGTGGCTCCTGGCGGTTCATCTGGAACTTTCAAAGTGAGGGAGATCCTGGCCACCAAGAAAGTGGGAGGAAGGACATTTTATTTGGTGGATTGGAGGGGATTTGGTCTAGAGGAGAGGTCTTGGGAGCCTGAGGAGGACATCGATGCCCCTGTCCTCGTGAAGAGATTTCTCTCCCGCTCTGGCCCGAAGAAGTGGGGGCGTAAGAGGGGGGATACTGTAACGTCTACGGCCGAGGGCCGTCGTTCAGACTTACCCTCTGACTGCCCCGACCATGGACATCTGTCTTCTCGGCGACATCTCCCTCCAAGGAGACGTTGGCACTCACTTCCGGGTTCTCGGATGGACTGTTTCCCGCAGGGGGCGCACTCCCGCTCGTGCACGGCCTTAAAGGGCCAGTACGCATCCAGCTGTCATCACGCAATAATTTTCCCAAATGGCTGCTGGACTATAAAAAGGGCTCTGCCCACTTGATCCTTGCCTGATCGTTGTTGTATACCTAAGTTTGTCTTGCAAATGGTCTCCCAGTGTTTTACAGTTCCCAGTGTTACCCGTTCCTGCTGCTTGTACCCTGTATCCCGGGCTATCGTATCTACAGAGAGAGTCAAGTCGTGTCTTCCGCTGCATCTACTGTGCCATCTACTGTGAGAGTCAAGTTGTGTCTCCGCTACAGTCTACATTGCCTCAGGTACCCGACTATAGACATTGTTTTGTACCTAGTTGGCCAGCTTCTACCCCGCTACGCGGTACAGCCCAGTGGGTCCACATCCCGCGCCGTGACAATGGCCTCTTCTTTCTTTTTGCGGTAATCTGTGGAAACCTTCAGTTGTATAAAGTAGAGATTGAAACATAAAAAGCTTGAAAATTGTAGACAACTTTTTCTAGCTATCTAGTAAACCAGTGGTCACAGGTGATCTATTGGAGAGAAATAGGGAATCACTGCATTGACAGGGCGGCTCTCACAAGCCCAGTGAGTGTCTGAAATCTGTACAAGTTGGCTTTCTCTTAAACCTAAACAGCTTTGACAGGGGCGTAGCTAGGGGGGGGGGCAAGCGGGGCACTTGCCCCGGGCGCAGTTCGGAGGGGGGCGCCAGCGCCCCCTCCTCCTGCACTATAATTGTACCTGTGTCGCAAGGACACAGGTACAATTAGAAGCAGTGAATGACCGGGCACGCCCGGCCATTCAGCGCCTTTCCACGAATGAAGCGACTGGTACCTTTTGTACCAGTGACGCTTCCGTCTATGAAAGGCTCTGACTGACTGGCAGGGAAAGTCATCCTGCCCAGCCAATCAGCGCCTTTCATAGACGCTGTGTGCAACCCCCTGGAGACCTGCGCAGAAGAGAGCAGGTCTCCATGGCTGCCGGACGGCGTGGGAGCGGGAATAAGGTGAGTTTGAATTTATTTTTATTTTTTTAAATTGTAATAGAAGTGTGTGGCTGTATCTGTGGGGGACGGGGGGGACTTTATCTACACGGGGGACTTTATCTACGGGGGGCTATATCTACGGGGCTGGGCTATATACAGGGGGACTATATCTGCTGGGCTATATACAGGGGGACTATATCTACGGGGCTGGGCTATATACAGGGGGACTATATCTGCTGGGCTATATACAGGGGGACTATATCTACAGGGCTGGGCTATATACAGGGGGACTATATCTGCTGGGCTATATACAGGGGGACTATATCTACAGGGCTGGGCTATATACAGGGGGACTATATCTGCTGGGCTATATACAGGGGGACTATATCTACAGGGGGGCTATATACAGGGGGACTATATCTACAGGAGGGCTATATACAGGGGGACTATATCTACAGGGGGACTATCTGCTGGGCTATATACAGGGGGACTATATCTGCTGGGCTATATACAGGGGGACTATATCTACAGGGGGGCTATATACAGGGGGACTATATCTACAGGAGGGCTATATACAGGGGGACTATATCTACAGGGGACTATATCTGCTGGGCTATATACAGGGGGGCTATATACAGAGGGACTATATCTACAGGGGGGCTATATACAGGGGGACTATATCTACAGGGGGACTATATCTACAGGGGGACAATATCTGCTGGGCTATATACAGGGGGACTATATCTACAGGGGGGCTATATACAGGGGGACTATATCTACAGGGGGCTATATACAGAGGGACTATATCTACAGGGCTGGGCTATATACAGGGGGACTATATCTACAGGGCTGGGCTATATACAGGGGGACTATATCTACAGGGCTGGGCTATATACAGGGGGACTATATCTACAGGGCTGGGCTATATACAGGGGGACTATATCTACAGGGCTGGGCTATATACAGGGGGACTATATCTACAGGGGGGCTATATACAGGGGGGCTATATACAGGGGGACTATATCTACAGGGCTGGGCTATATACAGGGGGACTATATCTACAGGGCTGGGCTATATACAGGGGGACTATATCTACAGGGCTGGGCTATATACAGGGGGACTATATCTACAGGGGGGCTATATCTACAGGGGGGCTATATACAGGGGGACTATATCTACAGGGCTGGGCTATATACAGGGGGACTATATCTACAGGGCTGGGCTATATACAGGGGGACTATATCTACAGGGCTGGGCTATATACAGGGGGGCTATATACAGGGGGACTATATCTACAGGACTGGGCTATATACAGGGGGACTATATCTACAGGGCTGGGCTATATACAGGGGGACTATATCTACAGGGGGGCTATATACAGGGGGGCTATATACAGGGGGCTATATCTACAGGGCTGGGCTATATACAGGGGGACTATATCTACAGGGCTGGGCTATATACAGGGGGACTATATCTATAGGGGGACTATATCTACAGGGGGACTATATCTACATGGCTGGGCTATATACAGGGGGACTATATCTACAGGGGGACTATATCTAAAGGGGGGCTATATACAGGGGGATTATATCTACAGGGCTGGGCTATATACAGGGGGACTATATCTACAGGGCTGGGCTATATACAGGGGGACTATATCTACAGGGCTGGGCTATATACAGGGGGACTATATCTACAGGGCTGGGCTATATACAGGGGGACTATATCTACAGGGGGGCTATATACAGGGGGACTATATCTACAGGGCTGGGCTATATACAGGGGGACTATATCTACAGGGCTGGGCTATATACAGGGGGACTATATCTATAGGGGGACTATATCTACAGGGGGACTATATCTACAGGGCTGGGCTATATACAGGGGGACTATATCTACAGGGGGGCTATATACAGGGGGACTATATCTACAGGGCTGGGCTATATACAGGGGGACTATATCTACAGGGCTGGGCTATATACAGGGGGACTATATCTACAGGGCTGGGCTATATACAGTGGGACTATATCTACAGGGGGACTATATCTACAGGGGGACTATATCTACAGGGGGACTATATCTACAGGGGGACTATATCTACAGGGGGACTATATCTACAGGGGGACTATATCTACAGGGGGACTATATCTACAGGGCTGGGCTATATACAGGGGGACTATATCTGCTGGGCTATATACAGGGGGACTATATCTACAGGGGGGCTATATACTGGAGTGGGCTGTCTATAGAGCACCATATACAGGGGTTGGCTATATAGTATATAGCCCCCTGTAGATATAGCCCACCCCTGTATATGGTGCTCCATAGATAGCCCACCCCAGTATATAGCCCCCCTGTAGATATAGTTGCCCTGTATATAGCCCACCCCTGTATATAGCCCCCCTGTGTAGATATAGCCCCCCCCCCCCGTGTATAGCCCACCCCTGTATATATAGCCGCCCTGTAGATATATCCCAGCCCTGTAGATATAGCCCAGCCCTGTAGATATAGCCCAGCCCTGTATATAGTCCCCCTGTAGATATAGTCCCCCTGTAGATATAGCCCACCCCTGTATATAGTCCCCCTGTAGATATAGCCCACCCCTGTATATAGTATCCCACAAATAGCTCCCCCCTATAGTGCTCCACAGAAAGCCCACCCCTGTATATAGCCCCCTTGTACATATAGTCCACCCCTGTATGTAGTGCTCCACAGATAGCCCACCCTTGTATATAGTATATACAGGGGTGCGCTATCTGTGGAGCACTATATACAGGGGTGGGCTATCTAGTGGAGCACTATATACAGGGGTGGACTATATGTACAAGGGGGGGCTATATACAGGGGTGGGCTATCTGTGAAACACTATATACAGGGGTGGACTATATGTGGGGCACTATATACAGGGGTGGGCTATATCTACAGGGGGGCTACATACATGGTTGGGCTATCTGTAGAGCTCTATATACAGGGGTGGGCTATATCTACAGGGGGCTATATACAGGGGTGGGCAATCTGTAGAGCACTATAGGGGGAGTTACTTGTGGGACACTATATACAGGGGTGGTCTATATGGGGGCACTATCTACAGGGGCTCTATGGCAGGCACTATCTACAGGGGGCACAGTGTGTGTGTGTGTGGGACACGGTGTATGGTGCTATTATAATTAGAGGTGCAGTGTATTGCGCTATTATATTTAGGGGCGTAGTGTGTGGTATAATGATAACTTTATATTTATTTATAGGTGCAGAAATGTTGGTAAAGTGAGAAGCTGAAGACATGTGAGCGGCAAACTGCAGAAATGGACCGGGAGAAGTCATCATAGAGGTCTGGACCGGATGGAGAAAAAGAACTAGAATCTGAGACGTCACCGGTGAGTCACTTAATGTAAATGTTCACTCTGCCTCTAATCAGCACTGTAGTCACTGTATGATCTGCAGCGAGATGATGGGTGTTATGATTATGATAGGATTTATTTTTGTGAAACGGCATCTCCCAGCATATCCTTACCATTGTTCGGGCCATGCTGGGAGCTGTAGTTTTACGCCGTACAAACCTATACGGCAGGGGTTGCACTAAATTGAGCTGTATTTGTTCTGGTGTTGTATATATGTACCGAGCTTGGTTCTGGTGTTGTGTATAGAACCATATTGCTTGTGTAATTTTATGCTCGCGTTACATAAAAAGAAATTACACGTCGATTGGTAGAGAAAACAAACATGGCGAGGGGGAAAGAGATGTCGGGAAAGAGGTTGGGGGGGGGGGGCGCCAAACTGAATCTTTGCCCCGGGTGCTGGAGAACCTAGCTACGCCTCTGGCTTTGAACATCACTGAATTTATTGTGACTGACAAGAGATGTGGTGCTAGCGGTCACATAGGATCATGACGGGTTCACACCACTGTAGGGATATATCTTTCTCAGTCACGTGGACGTGTGTCAGTGGGTCATCACGGTGATCAGAATTACAGAACCACCAGTGACCCAGGAATCTATGGCAAAACAGGGAAACGACGCAAGAATGAAAATATATGTATATTAGTAAGTTTCCTCAATTTTGACTTGTATTTGGTTTAGAGATCATTTTAACTACTCGGATAACCCCTTTAAAACTGGGTGAGGAACAGCCATACTCTGCTACAAAGGTGAGGTTGTGGAAGATAGTTTCATGCCACAGGTCCGCCATAGCAAGCACAGCAATCAAAAATAGATATTGGGATGCACTCCTCAATCAATTGGCGTGGTGCTAGTAAGGTAGGGACGAGAATCCCACAATATTGAAAATATATAACCCCAGCACTCACAGAGGTACGCAAAAGATCCAGATGCAAACAAATTTAAGTTTTATTGCAACAAAAGATGGTAAAGTTGAGGTGGAAAGCGACTTGGTAAAGACGTTTCGGCCGAACCTCGGCCTTTGTCACGGTCGCTAAAATGATAAAGAATAAAATGCTTTTACAAAGTTGGCAATAAAATTTACAAAAATACAGTATGAACAAATGAAAATAATAATATGAAAATAACATATATAGATGAGTTATCTCTGTTTACATGAAATTATATAGCGCTGTCACCTCAGATATACACAGAGAACAATTATTATACATTATAAGGAAAAATAAAAATATTTTAATACTGAACTGTATAAAGAAAATTGCGTGATCAATTAGTGGAACACGTAACACAAGAATTAAGGAAATCATAATCATCTATGAAAGAATAAGTCATAATGATCTATAAAAACAAGACTAGGGGCTGAATAGTCAGAACAAAATTAAGTTAAATATGCTCAAGGAGGATCTAGCAGTATATAGCTGTATGTGGCATAAACAATCTGGAAACCTCTGATGGTGATGCAATACCTAGGTTACATATATTGATTTAGTTTTGTTATTGTGGTGGGGAGAGGAAAGAGTCCTCACTGTAGACCATACCATAAAGTACCGGTAGAAAATAAAGGACAGTGTGAAAAGGAACAAACACTAGAGGATAAACTAAAGGGAGAAAGTAAGAGGAAAGACATGTGCTGCTGTACCTGTAAGACGATATCACTGGTATGGGTTGTCCGCCGGATATTCCCTGTGTGTCTGTGCTATGTGAGTTGCGTCTGTGTTTATACCAGACCAACCGGAACTGACGTCAGTGGTACAGCCAGAGCCGTCTAAGGCGGGATTCACACGACCGGGTCGTTCCCGAGCCCGAGTATCGGCCGGTAAAATCGGCCATTTTGCCCGGCCGGTTTGCATAAAGTTATGCATCCGTGCCGGGCCGGGCAGATCCGGACAGTGACATCAGCGGCAGCTCCTGAAGGGGAATCCTCATGTGTTCGGGGATTCCGCTTCAGGAGTTTCCCCTGATGTCACTGCCCAGATATGGACAGAGACATCAAGCGCTCTGTCCAGGAGCGGAATCCCCGAAAACACGGGGATTCCGCTCCTTTAAGGAGCTAAAGTGCGGCTAGCACATAGCAGAGCGGGGAGATACCTCCCTGCTCTGCTATAGTGGCGTCGCTGCAGTAGTAGCAGCCGCAGCGGCAGCAGCTGCTGCTACTAGCGGCGCCATCGAAGGTGTCGCCGAGCCAGGGTGCTTTTAACAAGCAGGGGAAGGGAGCCAGCGCAGCGCTCCCTCCACCTGCTGTACACCCCGGCCCTGCAACACAGTGTACAGCGATGCCATTCGTCAGAATGGCATCAACTCCTCCTCCTCACATGCACTCTGCGCTGTCAGGAGGAGGAGATAGAGCGCAACCGCCGGGAAACCCGGCCATCACTCGGAACACATTCCGGTGATGGCCGTGTAATACCCGGCCCCATAGACTTCTATGGGAGCCGGGCGGCCGGGTGCCCGGGCAAAGATAGAGCATGTCCTATTTTTTGACGGCCGGATTTCCCGGCCGTCAAAAAATCGGTCGTGTGAATAGCCCCATTAGGGGTCTATCATTCCTAATGCAGCCGGGTGCCGGCCGATTTATGAACGGCCGGCACCCGGCCGGGAAACCCTGCCGTGTGAATGAGGCCTAACAGCTGATATGTGAGTGCAGTGAATATTCATGAGGTAATTATAGCAAGGGACCGTGAAAAAGAAACCTTCTGGGAGTATTGACAGAGCCATCTAGCTGCTGATATGTGAGTGCAGTGAATATTCATGAGGTAATTATAGTAAGGGACCGTGGAGAAAGAGAGCAAAGGGACCTAGCAGCTGATGTGAGTGCAATGAATATTCCTGAGGTTATTATAGTAAGAATGTGTGTTAGTGTGTGTGTATATATATATATATATATATATATATATATATATATATATATATATATATGTGAGTGGCATGTAATGAAGGAATGCAACGATATAGAGAAGTATGTTGGCAGAAACTGATTGGACGCTATCTAGTTGCCATGACAACGAACCAGAGAAGGAAAGGGACCGTATGTCTGAAGGTATAGATGATCTCAGCCCATGTGTATGGGATGTCAATGTAAGGATAGATGTAGGAACGGTATAGAAGGTGATAGTAGTCATGGCAACATGGAGAGAAGGGAAAATTAGAAAAAAATTTGAAAAAATAAAAAATAAAAAATAAAAATCAGAAAAAATATATATGTATAAAAATGAAGGAATAAAGATGAGATTTGACAGCCGGTTTTATGGTACTTTTACCTGGTCCATGTGGATGTGTTTTTTCTCTAGCGTGTCTAGAAACAGAAAAGACAACAAGTTAGAATATGCAAGTCAAACAAGATATAGGAACTGGCATTAATACATGAACTGCACAGAAGATAATAGGGTTTCGTATCAATTCATTAGGTCAAATTCCCTATTGAGACCCCTGGGACTTAAGGTTTGTAATGTATGTATCCAGTAGGATTCCCGTTCCTTAAGTAAATGTATGTGGTTGCCACCTCTACGTGGTTGAGGAACGTGTTCAATTATCTGGAACTGAAATCGGGAAAGTTGATGATTAGCCTTACTGAAGTGGTCTGGTAATGGTAACCAGTTTTTGTTACAGCGGATAGTAGATTTGTGGCTTGTTATGCGATCCCTAATGTGTTGTGTGGTTTCGCCCACATATATTAGCCCACACGGGCACTTTACCAGGTATACCACAAAATTGGTATCACATGTATAGAAGCCTTTTATGGGAAAAGATTTATTAGTGTGGGGATGCTGGAACCGATCACCCTTGATAACGTTGGAGCAGCATGAGCAATGGAGGCATGGGAAAGTTCCATTATGTCTGGGTCGTAAGAAAGTTTGTCTGGGCAATTTAGTGTTGCTGCCAATGTCTGCTCTAACCAATCTATCCCTGAAATTGGGTGGGCGTTTGAGGCACATCATCGCAGGCGACTTAAATTCTTGAATGGTCGGGTAGGCTGTACTGAGGTGGTGCCAATGTTTTCTAATAATTTGTTGGAATTTTGGAACCAAAGGGTGATATGTATGTACAAACGGAATTCTATTTAGTTTAGTGTCGTTGCGGGTGGTACAAGGTGTGTGATCTTCTTGAATCGTATTATGCAGTTCTTGTTGAAGTATCCGTGAAGGATAACCTCTGTCTTTGAATTTGTCAGTCATTTCTTGTAATCTAGTGTGTCGTGTTGTCTCATCTGTTACAATCCTAGAGATGCGTTTATATTGAGATTTAGGAAGTGAGGTTTTAGTTTTATACGGATGGTTACTCTGGAAATGGAGCAGGCCATTTCTGTCTGTGGGTTTGGTATATAGATCGACAACTAGATGGCCAGTGTTATTTTTCTTAACCAACGTGTCCAGGAAGCTTATCTCCTGTGAACTCAGATTTAATGTAAATTGTAGACCCTCACGTATGGTGTTAATTTCCTGGACAAAATCTATGGCAGATTGTTCAGTACCTTTCCATATGCAAAATATGTCATCTATATATCGATGCCAGCAGATTGCATTATCCCTGAATCTAGGATTGGTGTAAATGTGGGTAGATTCGAATTCTGCCATGTAGGCATTGGCATATGGAGGAGCCATGTTAGAACCCATAGCAGTGCCATTGATCTGTTTATAAAAGTTGTTCCCAAATAAGAAATAATTCTCATTCAGAATTAATTCGAGTAGTTCTAAACATAATGATTTGGAATTCATGGACATATCGGTAGTGTCCAGGAGGCTACTTGTGGCTGCTAGGCCATCTTGATGTGTGATGGATGTGTATAAGCTATTGACATCCAATGTAATTAGGAGGCTAGTAGGCTCAATCTGATGTAGACTTTTAATAATCTGTAAAAAATGGCTGGTGTCCAGGAGAAATGATTTGGTTTTTTTAATGAGGGGAGTCAATATTTTTTCTAAAAAGATGGCTAATGGGGATGAAATAGAGTCGGTGGAGGCAACTATTGGTCGACCAGGGGGATTGATTAAAGACTTGTGAATTTTTGGTAGGACATAAAATACGGGAGTTATTGGAAACGGATTCTGTAAAAATTTGTGTGTTTTGTGATCAATTGTATTAATATCAAGGTGATGATCAATGATGGAGTTGATTTTATGGCGTATATCGGAAATAGGGTCTCTTGGTATTTTGAGGTAGGTGTTACTATCAGTAAGTTGGCGATTGACTTCAGAGACATAATTATTATAATCAAGTATTACAATGGCCCCTCCCTTATCGGCTGGTTTAATTATGATTTCCCGGTTATGTTGTAAATCCCTTAAGGATGTCCTTTCTTCAGTGGACAAATTTTTTTGATGGGGATAGTAGCCCAAATTGTAATCGTGCAAGACGACATCAATGTCTCTTTGTACAAGTTCAATCACCGATTCTGTAGCGTGGTAGATTTTGGGGGGAGCAAAATTGCTTTTGCTACGGAGGCCCAAATTAGAAATAGAAATTTCTGAGCACACGTCTCTAGGCTGTTGGGAAGTGGATAGATCAGTAAGTCCAAAGTGTGTCTTGAGTCGTAATGATCTGTAAAAGTAGTTCAATTCCTGCTGGAGAATGAACGTATTACAGGGGGCGGTGGGGCAGAAGGACAAGCCTTTCTGTAAGACTGACAGTTCTGTTGGCGTAAGGGAATGAGAGGAGAGATTGACGACCAGGTGGTTCTTCCTACCTGGGACCTCGTCTGTATGTTGGTGTCTCGACCTCGTCCATCTCCTCCCCGCCCGCCTGGTGGTCCGTTTCGGCCTCTCCGATTGCCTAAAAAACGTGGAGGACGTCGACCAATAGAGGAGTCGCTGCCAGAACTGGAGAAATTTTCTGTTTGTTGTCGTGGTTGGCGCCATGAATTTGCGTAAGTTGACGACTCGTTCCATCGGTAAACCCTGTTGTTATCGTAATCCGTTGCGTCCCTCTGGAATTTATCGCGTTTTCTTAGTTGTATGGTCTTAAAGAAGTCGTTGATGGCAATGTCGGTACGTGTTTTCAGATTCTCCCATTCACTGGGGCTTAGAGTTGCTGATAGTTGATTTTCCAAAGCCTTGATTTTAATATCGGATTCTGAAATTCTGGTTTGTAGATGAGAAATAGTAAGTAGAATCAAATCCAGTGAGCATTTGTTTAAGATCCTCTGGAATTGTTGACAGTATTCTTCATCGTCAGAAAAGAGGGTTGGTCGAAGGTGACTCCTGAGGCCACGTGGTATTCTCTCCAATCTATGATATTCCGCCAGAGTTGTGCGATGCAGGTCATAGGAGGTATATTTTCGTAGTTCCTTTTCGTAGTCTCGTGTACGTAGTTCCTGCGGAGGAATTCTCAAAAAGTCTCCTGAGTTGGTGACTTGTGCCAAAATATTGGCCGTGGTAGTGGAATCGAAGGCAAAAGTTGATGACGTCATCTATATCAGGGTGCAAGACATCCAAGGTACAGTAGTAATCAAAAATAGATATTGGGATGCACTCCTCAATCAATTGGCGTGGTGCTAGTAAGGTAGGGACGAGAATCCCACAATATTGAAAATATATAACCTCAGCACTCACAGAGGTACGCAAAAGATCCAGATGCAAACAAATTTAAGTTTTATTGCAACAAAAGATGGTAAAGTTGAGGTGGAAAGCGACTTGGTAAAGACGTTTCGGCCGAACCTCGGCCTTTGTCACGGTCGCTAAAATGATAAAGAATAAAATGCTTTTACAAAGTTGGCAATAAAATTTACAAAAATACAGTATGAACAAATGAAAATAATAATATGAAAATAACATATATAGATGAGTTATCTCTGTTTACATGAAATTATATAGCGCTGTCACCTCAGATATACACAGAGAACAATTATTATACATTATAAGGAAAAATAAAAATATTTTAATACTGAACTGTATAAAGAAAATTGCGTGATCAATTAGTGGAACACGTAACACAAGAATTAAGGAAATCATAATCATCTATGAAAGAATAAGTCATAATGATCTATAAAAACAAGACTAGGGGCTGAATAGTCAGAACAAAATTAAGTTAAATATGCTCAAGGAGGATCTAGCAGTATATAGCTGTATGTGGCATAAACAATCTGGAAACCTCTGATGGTGATGCAATACTTAGGTTACATATATTGATTTAGTTTTGTTATTGTGGTGGGGAGAGGAAAGAGTCCTCACTGTAGACCATACCATAAAGTACCGGTAGAAAATAAAGGACAGTGTGAAAAGGAACAAACACTAGAGGATAAACTAAAGGGAGAAAGTACAGCAAGCAGACACAATGTCTCTCCCAGTCAATGATTTAAAAGCAGACTGGGGTTCAAGATGTGCTGTTCAAGCTCTTTTGAAGAAGCACAAAGAAACGGGCAACACTGAGGACCATACACGCAGTGGTCGGCCAAGGAAACTTAGTGCAGCAGATCAAAGACACATCATGCTTACCTCCCTTCAAAATCTGAAAATGTCCAGCAGTGCCATCAGGTCAGAACTGAAGGGCTGGAGAGCGGTATAATAATGAGTGTCTGCCGGCAAAAGTGAAACTTGGTGATGGTTACTTGCAAGTTTGGGGCTTGATTTCAGAAAATGGATTTAGGGATTTTGTCAGGATTAATTGTGTCCTCAATGCTGAGAAATGCAGGCAGATACTTATCCATCATGCAATATCTATTACACTATTATATTTACAGAGATGTATTCGATCACATTGAATTAGAAAGATACTGCCTGAAAGAGCGATTAAAATGAATTGTTTTTTTTTACTAAGTTAACCTTAAAAATGGGCTATTTGCAAAAATTACTAGTATCAGGCTAAAGCAATTCACTCAGATTTACTAGAGCACAGGAGTGAAAAAAAAGCAGAGGCTCAATATTCATGACGTTAACACATACTCTAGTAGAAACATATTTGAATTGAGAAATGGCCACTACATTGTCTGAATATTGAACACTATGTGTCCCTAAATTGTCTGAATGTCAAACACTATGTGTCCCTACGCGTTTCAACACCCCAGATTGATTAAAGGGTGCATCATCAGGGGTCACAGACAGGAATTGAGCTCGATATAAGCATAAATTATTAGTTATTATTGCCGGACGGCACTGAAAAGTGCTGTATTGTATCTCCCGGCGTGAACGACACTGGTATCTGGCCGCCAGATACGATACAGCACTTTTCAGTGCTGTCCAGCAATAATCACTAATAATTTATGCTCGTAAACCGGTGGTTCATTTTAATCGTTCCATCATGCAATACCATAAGGGAGGGGTCTGATTGGCTCCAAATGTATTCTGCAGCAGGACAATGACCCCAAACATACAGCCAATGTCATTAAGAACTATCTTCAGCGTAAAGAAGAACAAGGAGGGCTGGAAGTGATGATATGGCCCCCACAGAGCCCTGATCCCAACATCATCGAGTCTGTCTGGGATTACATGAGGAGACAGAAGATTTTGAGGAAGCCTACATTCGCAGCAGATGTGTGCTTTGTTCTCCAAGATGTTTAGAACAACATCCCTGCAGAGTTCCTTCAAAAACTGTGCAAGAAAATTAATATTTTACATTAATGGAAAGGGAACAAGATGAGAAAATGTGACTTGTATGGACAGAAAGTAGATGATTGTCTGTACTAATTGTACAAAAAGAAAATAGATGATATTCTGGAAATATGTTCCCCAAAAAAGCCCCATATCAGCGAACCCTAAATTTCTTATGTTGATTTTCATATAATATATCTAAACCTATCAAGTGTGGTACTATTGTGCTGAACCACTTTATTTATCACTGATTTCAATCTTTAGGGATATAGTGTTATTCAAATGACGATATTACTGTGTTTGGTTAGTAAGTAATCTCTGCATATATTGATAGATAATGCAGATATGATAGTATTTGCTACTAGTGCATTATGCACTTACATTGTCACTATCAACTCGGTAATGTAGTTAGTGGACGAGATATATGTACAGAGTATGCCTATTACTTCTCTAGTCTCTATATAATTATTAAAACCTGATATGGTATTATTTTATATTGTATTTGTTATTTTTATTTATTTCTGCTTGAATTAATATTTTTTATTTTTTTATATGAGTTGTATTATATATATATATATATATATATATATATATATATATATATATATATATATATATATATATATATAATCCTCCAAAATACGAGACAGCACACCTTCATAGTTAAAAAGTGGATTTATTCACCACATGCGACGTTTCAGCCCTACTCCATGGGGCCTTTCTCAAGATGCTTGAGAAAGGCCCCATGATGGAGTAGGGCTGAAACGTCGCATGTGGTGAATAAATCCACTTTTTACCTATCAAGGTGTGCTGTCTCGTATTTTGGAGGATTGTATTTGGCATTTAGGGATACTGATCACGTGTCTGAACGGGAATATTGCACCCTGACTGCATGTACTTGGGAAACGGTGCTGCTTATCTTTTGTTTGAATATATATATATATATATATATATATATATATATATATATATATATATATATATATATATATATATATATATATATAATATTTTATTATTGTTTTATTAACCACATCAGATACAGTATGTTTAGGCACTTCCGTTTACAAGGATAATCACCCCGTTTGTGTGTTCGTTTTCAAGTTCACATTCAAGTATATATGAGATAGATAGATAGATAGATAGATAGATAGATAGATAGATAGATAGATAGATAGATAGATAGATAGATAGATAGATAGATAGATAAAAAGTTCAGGGACACTGGCCTATGTTGGGCAGATGTCTCCAAACTGTTGATGAGTTCCAACAGATGCCCATGTTTACGTATCGAAGACCGCCAAATATTAAAGACAAGTTGGTGAGGTCTGATATGGGCCCCACTAGGAGTAGTCATCAAACATATTTGCACCCCCCTAAAAAGGGCTGTTTTCCGTGTCTTAGTTGTACGAACTGTACACTTATGATGAAAGGTAATCTTTTCATACATCCAAAAACTGGTGAGCAATTTCTGATCAATCATTTCCTCACATGTGATACAGTATTTGTCGTTTATATACTTCAGTGTCCATGTCGTCTACTATATGTCGGCGAGACATCACTTGATGTTAAGACCCGTCTCAACCCACAACGTTACACGATACGAAAAAAAAGACTGGACCTTCAGGTCTCAAAACGTTTCACTGATCTCAAACCTTAAATTCTGGATTATAGACCATATTCCCCCGCTTCGACGGGGTGGTAATAGGATTAGACTGCTCAAATCCCGTGAGTTGCAGTGGATCCATAGGCTTAATACCCTTAGACCACATGGTCTGAATTTCGATTTTCCTTTGAGTAATGCTATCTGAAATGCTATTGCATGTATCTCTTCTATTCTGTTCTAATACAGCCTCAGTGTAGGTTTTGATTTTATGCTAAACTATTGTCTAGTACTATTTTTAATTTTCACATTTCTGTCTATTCACAGATCACGCTATTGTGAAACATGGATGGTCTCACCAGAAATTAAATCGGCTAATGATAATTGTCTGCACTTTTAAATAAAAACTATTCTTGATTTTTTGAGTCTAATGGGAACATTTCTCCATATATATCGGTGGTGTGATCACATAAACACTATTGCCGTTTGGTCTATACAGGGCTTCTAAGTTGAATCAATAAGGATCAAGCAGGATGATATGATATAAACTCTTATTTCCCCGTGGTCTTCCTCCCATTAAGCCTTGAATAATGTCGGCTCCATTAAATGTGATATGGCATCCGAATGTACAGGGTGGGCCATTTATATGGATACACCTAAATAAAATGGGAATGGTTGGTGATATTAACTTCCTGTTTGTGGCAAATTAGTATATGGGAGGGGGGAAACTTTTCAAGCTGGGTGTTGACCATGGTGGCCATTTTGAACTTTAGTTTTTTCAATGGGAAAAGGGTCATGTGACACATCAAACTTATCGAGAATTTCACAAGAAAAACAATGGTGTGCTTGGTTTTAACGTTACTTTATTCTTTTCTGACCACTTATAAAATGTGTTCAAAGTGCTGCCCATTGTGTTGGATTGTCAATGCAACCCTCTTCTCCCACTCTTCACACACTTATAGCAACACCGCAGAAGAAATGCTAGGACAGGCTTTCAGTATCCGTAGTTTCAGTTGCTGCGCATCTGGTATCTTCACAGCATAGACAATTGCCTTCAGATGACCCCAAAGATAAAAGTCTAAGGGGGTCAGATCGGGAGGCATTTCTTCTGCGGTGTTGCTATCAGTGTGTGAAGAGTGGGAGAAGAGCGTTGCATTGACAATCCAACACAATGGGCAGCACTTTGAACACATTTTATAAGTGGTCAGAAACTTGTAAATAACTCATGAAAGAATAAAGTAACGTTAAAACCAAGCACACCATTGTTTTTCTTGTGAAATTCTCGATAAGTTTGATGTGTCACATGACCCTCTTCCCATTGAAAAAACTAAAGTTGGATACAAAATGGCCGACTTCAAAATGGCCACCATGGTCAACACCCAGATTTAAAAGTTTCCCCCCTCCCATATACTAATGTGCCACAAACAGGAAGTTAATATCACCAACCATTCCCATTTTACAGACATGGAATACGGCAGCCACAGTCCCATAGGGACTGCGAACGGGTCCCGTCCCATCCACTTCTGTGTACGCCGTCTGTGTGGGAACTGCGCATGCGCTGCTCCCACACAGTCCAATTTGAAATTGGCGCCGTCCGGCGCCATTTTCCTGTGGACCGGAAGTCGCGGCCGGACAGTAAGATTACTACTTCCGGTCGCGGCTTCCGGACTTGTGAACTTGGACCAGCGGCAGCAGACGGAGCGGACGGGCCGGAGGGAGCCGCGGCGGCAGGAGCAGGTAAGAGATTTCAATGTATGTTTGTGTTTGTGTACGTTTACTACTGTATGTAAACCTACAACACTGTGTGTTAGCTCAAAAAATGGCGACACACAGTGTAGGAGGTTAGACCGTTCAAACCCCTCGTTTATCCCGGCACTAGCCAGGATAAAGGAGGGGGGGATGCTGAGAGCTCACTAGAGCGAGGGCTTTTTACCCAATTTTGCAATGCTGCAATTTTGGGAATAGCTCCATCTAGTGACCAGCAATGGGAAATATTATAAATTAGAATCTAATTTATAATATTTCCTGACTCGTGAAAAAAATAAAAAAAATTTAAACAATGTTTAATCACCTACACACTAAATGTTTAATTAAAAAAAAAAAAAAACATGTTTTTCTGGCAACACATTCCCTTTAAGGACGCAGCCTTGTTTTGGCCTTAAGGCTCAGAGCCCATTTTTCAAATCTGACGTATTTCCCTTTATGTGGTAATAACGTCGGAATGCTTAAACCTATCCAAGCGATTCTGAGATAGTTTTTTTCGTGACACATTGGGCTTTATGTTAGTGGTAAAATTTGGATGATATATTCAGTGTTTATTGGTGAAAAATTGCAAAATGTAGAGAAAATGTATAAAAAATAGCATTTTTCAGAATTTAAATTCATATGCTTGTAAAACAGACGCTTATATCACCCAAAATTGTTACTAGTTCACATTTTCCATATGTCTACTTTAGATTGGCATAGTTTTTTGAACATTCTTTTATTTTTCTTGGACGTTACAAGGCTTAGAACATAAACAGCAATTTCTCATATTTTTAAGAAAATTTCAAAAGCCTTTTTTTTAAGTTACCTGTTCAGTTCCGAAGTGGCTTTGAGAGGCCTATGTATTAGAAACCTCCATAAAACACCCCATTTTGAAAACTAGACCCCTCAATGTATTCAAAACAGCATTTAAAAAGTTTATTTAACCCTTCAGGCATTTCACAGACATTAAAGCAAAGTAGAGGGGAAATTTGCAAATTTAATTTTTCTTGCTGAATTTCAATTGTATTCAATTTTTTTCTGTAACACAGAAGGTTTTACCAGAGAAACACTACTAAATATGTATTGTCCAGATTCTGTAGTTTTTAAAAATGTCCCACATGTGGCTCTAGTGCGCTCGTGGACTAAAACACAAGCCCCAGAAGCAAAGAAGGACCTAGTACATTTTGAGGCCTCTTTTTTATTAGAATATATTTTAGGCAGCATGCCAGGTTTGAAGAGGTGTTGAGGTGCCAAAACAGTAGGAATCCCACAAAAGTGACCCCATTTCAGAAACTACACCCCTCAAGGAATTAATTTATGGTTGTTGTTACCATTTTTACCCCACAGTTTTTACACAGCACGTATTTGAATTGGGCTGTGAAATTAAAAAAATGGCATTTTTTCCAATAAGATGTCATTTTTGATAAAAATTTCTTATTTTCACAGGGAACAAAATACCCCATTTTGTTGCCCAATTTCTCCTGAGTGCAGCAATACCCCATTTATGGCGATTAACTGCCGTTTGGGCCCATGGGAGGGCTCAGAAGGAAAGGAGCGCTATTTGTTCTTTGGAGTCCAGATTTTGCTGGATTGGTTTTTGGGTGCCATGTCGCACTTGCAGAGCCCCAGAGGTATCAAAGCAATGGAAACCCACCACAAGTGACCCCATTTTGGAATCTACACCCCTCAAGGAATTGATTTATTGGTGTTGTGACCATTTTGACCCCATAGTTTTTTCACATAACTAATTTGAATTGGGCTGGGAATTCAAACAAAATTATTTTTTTCCAATAATATGTACTTTTGGCTGAAAATTTCTTATTTTCACAAGAAATAAAATACCCCATTCTGTTGCGCAATTTGTCCTGAGTGCGGCAATGCCCAATTTGTGGTGATAAACTGACGTGTGGGCCCATGGGAGGGCTCAGAAGGAATGGACCACCATTTGGCCTACTGGGGATTTTCTGGTGCGAAGTCATGTATGCAGAAGCCCCTGAGGTACCAGTACAGTTGAAACCCCCAAGAAGTGACCCCGTTTTAAAAACTACACCCCTTAAGGCATTTATCTAGAGGTGTAGTGAGAATTTTGACCGGAGACATACACCCCATAAACTGTAATGTGAGTTCTCACGGGTATGGTAATACCCTCAATGTGGCTTTTATCAGCTGCCTGGGCACACAGCAGGGCTCAGAAGGGAAAGATGAGGGGGATAAGCTGTGCGGAGTGCATCAGGGTACGTAAAACTGGCGTGAATTAAAAATCAAGGGATGTATGATACATTTTGAAGCACTCTTTCATACGGAGACTTAGTTTTTCGGGACACGTGTCACATTGATATATTGTGTCCCTGGTACGATGCGTGTGGCTCCGCTTCCAGAAGTAATGGGTGCTCCCCCTTCTTGTTCCCTAAACCACACCGCATAGCGCTGTAGGGCTTCAGGGCTTGATCTGACAAGGGCACCCCTCACATGTACCTATTGTAGTCCAGGATGCAGTCCGGTTTGGGGGTCTCTGTACTGGTACCTCGTACAGGTACATGGGTACTGGTGTGGCATCTCTCGTCTTGTACTTGACACACAATATATTGCTGCTGGATTGTGCCCTGCTCTCACCCCTTCTGTGTGTTTGCCCAAGCAGAGTCTTAGGGAGGCCTCTCAGATTTCTTCTAGCAGTGCCACATGCCGCAGGACTTCTGGAAGCGAGGCAGTTGAAGAGTGGGACGCTGGTATAAAAATTATCCAGGTAGAGGTGGTGACCCTGGTCCAGCAGTGGGTGCACCAAATCCCACACAATTTTTGCATTAACTCCCAGTAAGGGGGGCATTCTGGGGGCTGAATACTGCTGTCCTTCCCTTCAGATATCCTAAATTTGTAGGTATACCCTGATGCACTCTCGCACAGCTTATACATCTTCACACCATACCTTGCCCTCCTACCCGGCAGGTACTGGTGGAATTGAAGCCTCCCTTTAAAATGTACCAAGGACTCATCAATAGAAATACATGTCTCGGTGGTGTATGCTTGGGAAAACCGGGCACTGAAACGGTCTAATAGGGGTCTCCGTTTATACAAACGGTCAAAACTGGGGTCGTCTTGGAGTAGGCAATGCTCATTAGGAGAAGCGCAGTATTGCCTCATTTTTTTTTTTATTTTAGGTTCCAGTTCAGTTCTGAAGTTGCTTTGAGGGGCCCATATATTAGAAACCCCTATAAAACACCCCATTTTAGAAACTAGACCCCTCAAAGTATTCACAACAGCATTTAGAAAGTTTATGAACCCTCTAGGTGTTTCATAGGAATTTAGAGCAAAGTAGAGGTGAAATTTACATATTTATTTTTGTCAGAAAATCCTTTTTATACCATTTCTTTCTATAACACAAAATGTTTTATCAGAGAAACGCAACTCAATATTTATTGCCCAGATTCTGCCGTTTGAGAAATATCCCACATGTGGCCCTAGTGCGGTAATGGACTGAAGCACCGGCCTCCGAAGCAAAGGAGCACCTAGTGGATTTTGAGCCCTCTTTTTTTTTTAGGCACCATGTCCGGTTTGAAGAGGTCTTTTGGTGCCAAAACAGTGGAAACCCCCCAAAAGTGACCCCATTTTGGAAACTAGACCCCTTGAGGAATTCATTGTAGTTTTCTTGGGGTGCATGCGGCTTTTTGATCAGCTTTTACTCTATTTTTAGGTGGCGTGGTGACTAAAAAACAGCAATTCTTCTATTGTTTTTTTATTCTATTGTTTTTTACAGCGTTCACCGTGCGCTATAAATGACATATTCACTTTATTCTGCGGGGCGATACGATTACGGCGATACCAGATGTTTATAGTTTTTTTATGTCTTATGGCGTTTGCACAATAAAATACGTTTTGTAAAAAATCATTCACTTTTTCTGTTACCTTATTCTAAGAGCCTGAACTTTTTTATTTTTCCATCAAGAAAGCCGTGCGAGGGCTTATTTTTTGCGTAACGAACTGTAGTTTCCATCAGTACCATTTTTCGGTACATGCGACTTTTTGATCTCTTTTTATTCCAGGTTTTGGGAGGTGAAGTGACCAAACAATTGTGATTCTGGTATGTTTATTATTATTTTCTTTTACGGCGTTCACCGTGCGGGATAAATAACAAAATAATTTTGTAGTTCAGGCCGTTACGGACACGGCGATACCAATTATGTATAGTTTATTTGTTTATTTATCTATTTTTATTAATAATAAAGGACTGATGAGGTAAAAAGGTTTTTACTCTTAATACTTTTAAAACTTTTATTTTCTTATTTTTACAAATCTTTTTTTAACTTTTATTTAACTTTATTACTTTGTCCCACTAGGGGACTTGAGGGCAGGAGGCCCTGATCGCTATTCTAATACACTGCACTACATGCGTAGTGCAGTTTATTAGAGCTGTCAGCTACTCACTGACAGCAAGCATAGTGGGTCCTGACTTTGTCAGGACCCACTAGGCTTCCGTCGATGGCATAGCCGGATGCCATTGTTTGGTGTCCGGTTGCTATCGTGTAGCAGGTCGGCGATGGTAGCTTAAACCCTAAAAAGCTGCCATCTCTATTGAATGCGGCTTTTAAGGGGTTAATCAGCGGGGACACAGCGATCGGTCCCCGCTGTAGGAGCTGCAGCAACTGCTGTACGAGACAGCAGCTGTCACAGCTCCTGTATGTGTCGGGAGGACGGCCGAAATGGCCGTTACTCCCGAGACGTACTATTAGGTCATGGAGCGCGAATGATACAGCTACCATGACCTAATAGTACGTCCAGGAGCGGGAAGGGGTTAAGGTTGTTTTGTCCTTCTTATTGAAGGATGATCCAATGCTTTGGATTATTTTGGATGCTATCCCACGTATTGGGTATTTCTATATAAGTCATCTTATGGGGTAATGGATAAATCTATCTTGATCTAAATTACAGACCTTATATTATAATAAAAGTTTCTGTATTCCTAACTATAAATAGATTAATTATATTGTATATTACATTTCTCTGCCTCTTTCTTGATTCCATACTTACGTTGCTTGCTATATAGCGACATTGATGGTTGATTCCTGTATGCCCTGCTCCAATATGGCCACGAAGTGAAGTTTCTTACATTTGCACATGCGCTGGCATGCACAGTAGAGTGGCACACTTCTGATATCATTTTTCTTCCCCGTAACATATACACACACACACACACACACACACACACACACACACACATATACTTTAACATATACACACATATACTGTACATATACACACACACACATATACTGTAACATATACACACACATATACTGTACATATACACACACACACATATACTGTACATATACACACACACATATACTGTAACATATACATATATATACTGTAACGTATACACACACATATACTGTAACATATACACACATATACTGTACATATACACACACATATGCTGTAACATATACACACACACATATACTGTAACATATACACACACATATACTGTAACATATACACACATATACTGTAACATATACACTCATATACTTTAACATACAAACACACATATACTGTAATATACACACACTCATATACTGTAACATATACACACATATACTGTACATATACACACACATATACTGTAACATACACACACATATACTGTAACATACACACACACATATACTGTAACATATACACACATATGCTGTAACATATACACACACATATACTGTAACATATACACACACATACTGTACATATGCACACACACATATACTGTAACATATTCACACACATATACTGTAACATACACATACTGTAACATACACACACACATATACTGTAACATATACATATATACTGTACATATACACACACACATATACTGTAACATACACACACATGCTGTAACATATACACACATACACACACACACACACACACACACACATACTGTAACATACACACACATAAAGTGTAACATATACACACATATACTGTAACATATACACACACATACTGTAACATATACACACACATACTGTAAGATATACACACATATACTGTAACATATACACAAACATATACTGTAACATATAAACACAGACATATACTGTAACATATACACACATATACTGTAAAATATACACACACACACACACTGTAACATACACACACATATACTGTAACATAGACACACATATACTGTAACATACACACACACATATACTGTAACATATACACACACATATACTGTAACATATATTCACACATATACTGTAACATATACACACATATACTGTAACATATACACACACATACTGTAACATATACACACACATATACTGTAACATACGCACACACACACACACACACACACACACACACACACACACACATACATACACACACATACACATATACTGTAACAGATACACACATATACTGTATATATACACACACACATATACTGTAACATATACACACAGACATATTTTGTAACATATGCACACATATACTGTAACATACACACACATATAATGTAACATATACACGCATACTGTAACATATACACACACATATACTGTAACATATACACACACATATACGGTAACATATAAACAGATATACTGTAACATATACACACATATACTGTAACACACACACACACACACACACACACACACACATACTGTAATGTATACACACACATATACTGTAACATATACACACATATACTGTACATATGCACACACACATATACTGTAACATATGCACACATATACTGTACATATGCACACACATATACTGTAACATATACACACATATACTGTAACATATACACACACATATACTGTAACATATACACACACATATACTGTAACATATACACACATATAATGTAACATATACACACACATACTGTAACATATACACACACATATACTGTAACATATAAACACATATACTGTAACATATACACACATATACTGTAACATACACACACACACACACACACACACACACACATATAGTCTAACATACACAACCACACACACATATACTGTACATATACTGTAACATTACACACAACGCTCCCTTGTACCTCCCACATCCCTGTTGTACCCCCACATCCTCACACACTGCTCCCATGTACCCCCCTCCTCACACACTGCTCCCATGTACTCCCCTCCTCACACACTGCTCCCATGTACTCCCCTTCTCACACACTGCTCCCCATGTACCCCCCTCCTCACAGACTGCTCCCAATGTACCCCCCTCCTCACACACTGCTCCCATGTACTCCCCTCCTCACACACTGCTCCCCATGTACCCCCCTCCTTGCACACTGCTCCCCTTTACCCCCTTCTCACACACTTCTCCCCATGTATCCCCCTCCTCACGCACTGCTCCCCTGTACCCCCTCCTCACACCTTCCACCTCTCACTGCAGCATCCTTGTATTTTTTCTCCATAGACATGCATTAGGAGTAAGACCCTCCCTTTCCTGTGGTCAGCTGACTTCTGCTCTATCTTCTATTAATTTTCTCCTCAGCGGTTTAGGACCTTTGTCATGTGACTATGATGTCATCAAAGGTCCTGCTCCTCTCTTAGTTGCTGTTTTGGCACAATTTGCACAAAATCACGGCAAAAGCACAGCATTTTTTCTGGCAATTGCGTAGAACCGTTTTAGAAACAGTGCTGTAATGCACAAATCATGCTAAATTTGCAGCAGTTGTGAAGTAAAGATACAAAAATATGCATGGGGCCCCCCCTAAGCCAATCAGAGAGTGGGGCTTGGAGCAGGCGCTTCAGGAGCATCAATGATAATGCGGCCCTGCTAGGGCCATACATCTGTATTATGGCTCTGTATAACCTCTGAACTGTAATATGGCACCCATAGAAATACATGAGGCCTTACTGTACTTCTATACGCCTCTGACTTAGTGCAGGTATTTTTCTGTCTGAACTGTATAAATTTGACAGATATTTATCGGTTGATCAGCGCTCGTATAAAGACCCTTTACACAGGTCAATATAAACTGTATGGAGACTAAGGATTGCTAATATGATTGATCAGTTCCCATATAGTTTACATACGTACTGTCAGCAGCACATCTGCTGTTTACACGGGGAGATGTGTTGCCGACAACGATGATTTTCAGGGCAGAATAAAAGATTAAACAGCCGAGGAACAAGTGTTTGCTGGTTTGTCGTCTGATCGCTGCCCTGTTCACACACGGCAATGATTGGGAATGAGCGATTGTATGAACCAATATTTGCCTCGTGTAAATGGACCTTTTGACTTTACAGTCAAGGATATGAAAAACCGTCTGACCGCCACAAATGGTACAAATGTTACCTGATCAGCGCAGTCACTTGGTTATCTGTGTAGAGAAGTTGCTCCTGACACTTATTGCGGTCTGGAGGAGGGTATAGGAAACAAATCCCAGGTTACTATTTGTTAACCATTACCCTTCATGCTGTGGTAGTAAAATAAACAGGCCAGGCTGTACTGACCTGGCGATGGCCATAGTATACAGTTTGGAAAACAATTATTATGCCTCCAAATATTTTCCTACATTTTGTAGGATACTAAGGAAAGGGAAGATAGTAGATAGTGAAGAGTAAGAACAAAACAAGACCCAATTTCTGAATGAATTAAAATTTATAGTCATGCATAACACCCTAATAACTGAGAAGGGAAAAAAAAAAAAAAACAGTGACATGAAGTGGTTAAATTGTAAATTTGATAAATAGCAAAAAATATTTGGGATATCAAAGAATTCATAGTAGACACTAATGTCTGAAAATAACAAAGAATTATTACAGTATTAATAAAAATGCCACATTATAACCTTTAAGAAGATTAAACATACATTTACATTAGTAAATAACACATTAGTTAGGTATCTTGTATAAATGAAGAAACATAAAGTAAAATGCACTATATTCAATAAGCGGATCATGTCCCTTTAAAAATACTGCTGCTTCTGTCACCATGGTAACTGAACTAATCAACAGCCAATAGGATTGCTGGATTTGAATTTGAAAAAAAAAAAAAATTGAGTTGTCTTCAGTCTGTTATATCTCAGGTGAGAGTGAAGACGGACGACTGCGACTACTGCGATTTCTCAGGTAAGATCCCGGAATATAATATAAATGACGGCTGATTCATCTCATCACACATATTCATACATGTTATTAACATTTCATAATAACAGATTCTCCAAAATATTTATTATTTACCTAAAACTTGACATGATAAGATAAATGTTTGTGGGTGAAGCTGCGGCTGTTACTCAATGACTTCTCCACTTGTCACATCTTGTATTTGGATGGATGTTGTGTTAGAAGTTTTGTGTAGTTGCAGTAGTGCTGCCGTTCTCCACCTCACCCCCATCACTGGTGAGAATCAGGGGTGTAGCTATGGTGGGTGTGGAGGGGGCAGTCACACCCGGGGCGTCCAATGTTCCCTCTGAGGGCCTCGTATGGAGACACCAGTATTATAAATGGCACTTGGCAGGTGAGAGGCCGTTACAGATTTGGCACTGGGGCCCAGGCGCTGATTCATAGGGACACTTTGGAGCTGATGAGATGCTACAAAAAGGTCCTGGCATTTAGCACGGGCAGGGACCGCCATTGTTTGGGAGAAAAGTGGGAACGAGGAGTGAGTCCCCAGCAGTTGTTATAATAGGGGACAAGGAAATCCTAATAATTCGCTGAGTGCACAATTCCCCTTTACACCGGTGGAGTCATTGGTAAAGAGCTATGGTAGCAATATAGAAGAATAACTCTATAGATGGCGGCTTGGGTCGCACATTGTATTCAGTAAAGTGTGCAGCATACGGGTTACCTTTTCACTTCATGGTTTCTCTATATGTTGACTGTTTTATAGGATTTGGACTACATTTCGTTGGAGCGACGACTGCATCGGAGACCATGTGGATCGGCCATTCAGCCAGCATTGGATCAGGTATAATTCTTTACACTGGGATGACTGACTATTCTCTGTAATGTCTGTTGTCAGATTGGTCTCTACTGCTTTGCTGGTAACAGGTGACCCCCAGCTCAGATCCATATTAGGGGCGATTATGGATTCAGGAAATAAAGGTCATTCATGTATAATGAAAAGTTATACAAGTTTCCAATAAACTTTCTTTAACAATTCCTGTGAGGATATGGGCACAACTTCAGGGGCTGCTGTGATTATAATAAAAAGAAATAATGTTAAGGTTGTATTCTTTTCAGCTTATATGAACATCACCCCAGAGGAACATCTAAGAAGACTGGGCTATTGTATCAAGCTTCTGCCTTCACCCCTCTACAAGATGGAAGTTAGTGAGAATATTGGCGATTTCTCTGCCTTTATGAAAGATTCGTTGAAGTTACATCCGTATAGAAGGGTTTCTGAGAATGTCTGAATACACAAGTAACTTAATCTATTGTTTTATTAGCGCCTCATGCCGACCAACCCAGAAGCCCAGAATTTTTTTTTAATACAAGAGGAAGAACAGCCAAGACCATCGATGGAGATAACAGAGCGGCAAGAAAGATCTATGATGATGAGAGAACTGTGCAAATACCTGGAAGAAGAAGAAAAGGAAAGCACTGAAGAAAACAGCAAGATAAGAAGAAAGAAGATACAGAGAGTGAAGACCATCAAAATCAAGAACTCCACAAGAAGAAGCCGGATAAGGCAGAACACCATCCGGCAGTACGTGGACCAGCACATGAGAGGAAAGAGGAACATCTTGTGGACGATCCTGCTGAATCCTCTCTGCCGCTGAAATAATATTCATATTAAAACTCTAAAAGTATGAAATAGTATAATATGAATAATTAGGTGTAATAGTATATATGATATAGTGTAATAGTAATAAAATTATAATATTAATCAGATACTAGCAGTAATTAGATAAATATGATCATATTAATAATAATGCATTAGATAGATGTTAATAAAAGTAGGGTGTTTGATCCAGGGTTCTAGGACTGATCGCCTTTTCTCGGGGTCAAGAAGGAATTTTCCCCCTGTGACACAAATTGGCTGAAAGTGACCAGGGTTTTTTGCCTTCTTCTGGATCAACAGTATAGGCATAGGGACAACATAATATAGTATAATAGTAATAGTAGTGATATAATAGTAATAGTATTAATAATAGTGATATTAATAATAGTTGCAATGGTAGAATAGTTATAGTCTAATAATATTAGTAACCAAACGATAAAAAAAATAAAAAATAGCAATTCAATTATTAAGAATTGAAGTAGTAATTAAATTAATACTGTAATATTAGTTAGATAACTGTTAGGTTTGATCCAGGGTTTGACTGATCGCCTTTTCCAGGGGTCAAGAAGGAATTTTCCCCTGAGTCACAAATTGGCTGAAAGTGACCAGGGGTTTTGCCTTCTTCTGGATCAACAACTTTAGGTTTAGGGATCTAATAGCAATAATAACAGTAGCGGTATTAATAATAATAATAATAATAATAATAATAATAATAATAATAATAAGGATAAGGATACTAGTAATAATAACATTAGTAGTAGTAATAATAAAAATAATAATAATAATAATAATAATATTAAAAGCTTTAGTACTAGTAATAATAATAAGGATAATAGTAATAATAGCATTAGTAGTAATAATAATAATAATAAAAATAATAAGGATAATAATAATAATATTAGTAGTAATAATAATAATAATAATAATAATAAAAATAATAAGGATAATAATAATAATATTAGTAGTAGTAATAATAATAATAATAATAATAATAATAATAATAAGGATAATAGTAATAAAACATTATTAGTAGTAATAATAATGGGGATAATAGTAATAATAGCATTAGTATTAGGGTTTGATCCAGGGTTTGACTGATCGCCTTTTCCCGGGGTCAAGAAGGAATTTCCCCCCTGTGACATGGATTGGCTGAAAGTGTCCAGGGGTTTTCGCCTTCTTCTGGATCAACATCTTTAGGGATAGGGACCTCATAAATAGTAATAGTTTAATATTAATATCATAAATAGGGCTGTAGGGTAAAACTAGTGATAATTGTAGGTATTAGAAATAAATGATAAATTAGAACTAGAACTTTTGTGTCGTCTCTTTTATTAGAAGAAAAACATTTACATTTGCAAATAATTATATTCGTCTTCCCAATTGTTTCATGACTGCAGAACTTATCCTCTCCCAACGAGGAAAAGATTGTTTGAGATGTTTGTTGGATTGTGAGGAATAGTGCAGACTGGACATTATTCTGTACCTTAACAGAACATATACGTTGCAATACCATATATATATTTTTCTTTCAGGAAAGGCAATAGGAAGACGTAATTATCTGTATGTCACTTACATTTTTTGGCCATACAGCTGACATATGTCTGGTAATAAAAAAATGTCCACAATAGTTTTCTGACATAGAAAAGTAGCAATTTGTGGGAACAACTATGAATTTCATGCCAATTGCACCTCTTGCCACTTTTAGAAAAGTGGGTGAAGTTTAGCCGAAGGGGGCGTGGCCATTCATGGTTTGCCGTATTTCCTATAATTTATGCCAGAAACATCGGGACATGCGTCCTCTTTATAACTTTGTCGCATCTCACTCCAGCTTGTTTCTAATAAAGAATGGTGTATGAAAAGCCAGTCTTACTAATTCTCCCCAAACAAGAATAGAGCTCCAGACTTTTTACTTTTGTCGGAAAAGGGCGTGGAGTTTAGCAAAAAGAGTCAAGACCTACGTCAAATTGATTATAATTTACGCCAGAAAACTGGCGTAAATTATAGCAGAAATCTACGCTAGCTCCATACTGGCATAGGTTTGAGTCTGTGTGGCTCAACCTTGCCCTCCCCCAATCTGACTACCCCCCTCCTTCTTTCGATACATAAAATAAAAAATATTTTTACTCCCCTAACCTTACCCTACAGTTCCGCTTCTCTTGTCCCCAACAGGTCCCCTGCGGCTCTCTTCAAGCCGTGGCTCATTTAAGGAACTGAGGCCGGGCATTTGTCGGTCAGTACCTGTGTGACGCAGCACTCAGGTACTGTCCAGTGTCAGTACCTTGAATGAGCCACGGCATGAAGAGAGAGCTACAGTGGACCTAGTTGGGAGAAGAGAAAAGGACCGGTGAGGTGAGTATGTATTTTTTTAATTTATGTGATGGGAGGGGGATGGTTGAGGCACGGTCGTTATGCCACAATTGTGGCACACGGCCTGTGGAAAGATGCGACACATTTTTTAAAAAGGCGTTCTCCTCTTAATAAAAGTTTTGTATCTTACGCCAGCGAGTTGGTTATTAAGACTAGCGTACGACACCAGTCTTAATAAATCTTCCCCATTGTATACTTGATGCAGTAAATGCAATGTCTTGCCATTTTGTTGTAGTATGTAGTACTGTCTCTTTCATGGCAAGTGTGAACAGACCTTGAAATAGTCGCTTTTGTTGACGTCTTACTCTAAAATCCACAAAAGAGGATGTTACACGTTTGGAAACAAGAGAAGAACGGCTGTCTAATTACAGAGGAATCCCGGGCTGATGATGTTACCACGATCTGCAAACAGGGGTGAACCTAGCCCCTCTGCTGCCTGGGACGAACCATAAAAAGGCACCCCCCCCCCAATCTATCCGAGTTATTGTCATTACTAGCTTTACACAACAAACACGCAATATATAAAAAAAAATTAAATAGGAAAACATTTGTTGTTTATTTGTTAAAGTGCTGTTTAATGTATAGAGAAGATTTAAAGAATTCTTCTTACTGTATTATTTAGTATCATAGATCAACAACGCAGCATTATCACTGAAAATGGTTTAACGCATCTTCTATGCCCCCTTTTTATTACCTAATTGACTTATGATTTTTAACTGAGTTCAGTGGCCCGGCATGGCTTGCATAATGCAGTGACATCATCGTGCCGGGCAGTTGACATCATCAGCGTGCTCCCGATCTCTTGTAGATCTCAGGTCTAAACCAGGCTGTGGCCTACAAGAGCGAACGGCGGAGCAGGGAGACAATGGCCAGGGGTTGGCTGGCTAATTTTAGTCTGGGGGCAAGCACACAGCACTGGCCCAAGAGTAGCGGCCCATTCTGGGGGCACTGGGCAATTGGCGAGTTTGCCCCCCTAACACCGCTACAGAAGAACTCTGCTACCTGTCAACAGAAAAATCATCCGCCAGGAGGAAAAATGCTTCTTGTTAGCGCAGTACAAGAAAGCCTCACCTGGGAATTAGACTTTCATGTACATTTTTCCCTCTAAGGATGACTTTTCAGTTGATAGGTAGCAGAGTTACATGAAGGGGAATTATTGTGGCAAATTGAATTTTTTTTTATTTTTATACTGCTAACTTTTTTTTGGTAGGTTCCGCTGGACCGTTTGGACTATGTCGTATATTCATTAGAATATGTAGTAGATTCATTGGACTACGTCGTAGATTCATTGGACTACTCCGATGATCTACTTTTTTTAAAAAAAAATTGTGAAAGAGGGTTGCATGGGGGAGTTTTGATTTTAATAAAAATAAAATTCTTATGTCTGTTTTTTTTTATATTTTATTATGGCCTTAGGGCTGCTGTCTGATTGACAGCATTCAATTACTAAGGCTGGGGCTTAGCATTAGCCAGTAAAAAGGCTATCACTAACCCCTATTATTACCCTGGTTCCTACTGCCGCCAGGTATACTGGGAAGAGTCGAGTACGATTCAGTACCTGGCCATCTGAAATGCCGGTTAGGCAGCGGAACAGCTGCAGGCTGGTATTATCAGGCTGGGAAGGGCCAAAAAACGTGGCCCTTCCCACCCTGGTAATGCTAGGCTGCAGCTGCTTTATTGTATCTGGCTAGTTATGAAAAATAGGGCGAACCCCACGTCATTTTTTAAAAATAAATTGAAAAAAATTAAGTGAGATCCCCTCCATTTTTCATAACCAGCCAGATACAATAAAGCAGCAGCAGCCTAGCATCACCAGGGTGGGAAGGGCCATGGTTTTTGGCCCTTCCTAGCCTGGTAGTACCAGCCTGCTGCCACCCCAGTACCCTTCACTTCAGATGGTCGGGTACTGGATTGTACCCAGCTCTTCCCAGTACTCCTGATCTTGGTGGGTACCGAGGTAATAATAGGGGGTTAGTGCTAGCCTTTTTACTGGCTAACACTATGCCCCTTCTTAGTAATGGACGCTTTCAATCAGACAACTGCCATTACTAAGGCGGTAATGAAGTATTTAAAAACAGAGACATAAAAAATAAAGTTTTATTGATAAAACTCTTCCACACAATCCACTTTTACCATTTTATTGAAAAAAAGCATAAAGTGTAGCTAAACGTTCGACAAACTTCTGACATGTCATAGTGACATGTCAGAAGTTTGGATTGGTGGGGGTCCGAGCACTGAGACCCTCACCAATCGCTAGAACGAAGCAGCTGAAGCACTCGTGTGAGCGCTCAGCTGCTTCATGTCTGTTCGGCTTTTTCCGGAAAGCCGATATATCAATGTACGGGCTCATAGACTTTCTATTGAGTCCGTACACCCAGTGGTGTAACTACCACCGTAGCGGCTGCTGCGGGGCCCACGGCATGAGGGGGCCCGTGTCGCCCGTCGGCACGGGCCCCCACCATGGCCGGAGCCTCCGCTAGCGGCTGCTATGGCTGCTACAGCGCGACGCCACTTAACACTACGGCAGAGCAGGGAGGTATCTCCCCGCTCTGCCATTAAACAAAAGACATGTATCCCCTATCCATAGGATAGGGGATACATGTGTGATCGCTGGCAGCGATAAGGAGAACAGGGGACTGAAAGTCCCCCAATGTTCTCCATCACAAACCTCGGACTTCCGGGGTCTGTGTCGGCAGCTCCGTAGAAATGAATGGAGCGCCGGTCGCGCTTGTGCGCATGCGTGACCAGCACTCCTTTAATTTTTATTGAGCTGCGCAGACGCCGGTAGTCAGAGGTTAGTCATGGAGAACTTCAGGGGACTATTAGTAGCTGAATGGCTTTCTCTACAGCGGGGGGCTGTATGGTGTTCTCTACATGGGGGGCTGTATGGCGTTAGCGCCATACAGCCCCCTCTGTAGAGAACGCCATACAGCCCCCCCTGTAGAGAACGCCATACAGCCCCCTGTAGATAACGCCATACAGCCCCCTGTAGAGAACGCCATACAGCCCCCCCTGTAGAGAACGCCATACAGCCCCCTCTGTAGATAACGCCATACAGCCCCCCTGTAGAGAACGCCATACAGTCCCCCCTGTAGATAATGCCATACACCCCCCCCCTGTAGGGAATGCCGTACAGCCCCCTCTGTAGATAGCGCCATACAGCCCTCCCTGTAGGGAACGCCATACAGCCCCCCTGTAGGGAACGCCATACAGCCCCCTCTGTAGATAACGCCATACAGCCCCCCTGTAGATAGCGCCATACAGCCCCCTGTAGATAACGCCATACAGCCCCCACTGTAGAGAACGCCATACAGAGTCCCCCCTGTAGATAACGCCATACTGCCCCCTCTGTAGATAACGCCATACAGCCCCCTCTATAGATCACGCCATACAGCCCCCCTGTAGATAGCGCCATACAGCCCCCTGTAGATAACGCCATACAGCCCCCACTGTAGAGAACGCCATACAGAGTCCCCCCTGTAGATAACGCCATACAGCCCCCTGTAGATAACGCCATACAGCCCCCTCTGTATATAACGCCATACAGCCCCCTGTAGATAACGCCATACAGCCCCCTCTGTAGATAACGCCATACAGCCCCCTCTGTAGATAGCGCCATACATCCCCCTGTAGAGAACGCCATACAACCCCCTGTAGATAATGCCATACAGCCCCCACTGTAGAGAACGCCATACAGAGTCCCCCTGTAGATAACGCCATACAGCCCTCTCTGTAGATAACGCCATACAGCCCCCTCTGTAGATAACGCCATACAGCCCCCTCTGTAGATAACGCCATACAGCCCCCTCTGTAGATAACACCATACAGCCTCCCTGTAGATAACGCGATACAGCCCCCACTCTAGACAACGCCATACAGCCCCCCCTGTAGATAACGCCATACAGCCCCCACTGTAGATAACGCCATACAGCCCCCTCTGTATATAACGCCTTACAGCCTCCCTGTAGATAACGCCATACAGCCCCCTCTGTAGATAACACCATACAACCCCCTCTGTAGATAACGCCATACAGCCCCCTCTGTAGATAATGCCATACAGCCCCCTCTGTAGATAGCGCCATACATCCCCCTGTAGAGAACGCCATACAACCCCCTTGTAGATAATGCCATACAGCCCCCACTGTAGAGAACGCCATACAGAGTCCCCCCTGTAGATAACGCCATACAGCCCCCTCTGTAGATAACGCCATACAGCCCCCTCTGTAGATAACGCCATACAGCCCCCACTGTAGAGAACGCCATACAGAGTCCCCCCTGTAGATAACGCCATACTGCCCCCTCTGTAGATAATGCCATACAGCCCCCTCTGTAGATAACGCCATACAGCCCCCTCTGTAGATAACACCATACAGCCCCCTCTGTAGATAACGCCATACAGCCCCCTCTGTCGATAACGCCATACAGCCCCCTCTGTAGATAACGCCATACAGCCTCCCTGTAGATAACGCCATACAGCCCCCACTCTAGAGAACGCCATACAGCCCCCCTGTAGATAACGCCATACAGCCCCCACTGTAGATAACGCCATACAGCCCCCTCTGTTAATAACGCCATACAGCCCCCCTGTAGATAACGCCATACAACCCCCTCTGTAGATAACGCCATACAGCCCCCTCTGTAGATAACACCATACAGCCCCCTCTGTAGATAGCGCCATACATCCCCCTGTAGAGAACGCCATACAACCCCCCTGTAGATTATGCCATACAGCCCCCACTGTAGAGAATGCCATACAGAGTCCCCCCTGTAGATAACGCCATACAGCCCCCTTTGTAGATAATGCCATACAGCCCCCTCTGTAGATATATACAAAGGGGGCTGTATGGCATTATCTACAGGGGGGGCTGTATGGCGTTCTCTACAGAGGGGGCCGTATGGCGTTATCTACAGGGGGCTGTATGGCGTTATCTACAGGGGGATGTATGGCGCTATTTACAGAAGGGGCTGTATGGTGTTATCTACAGGGGGGCTGTATGGCGTTATCTACAGGGGGGGCTGTAAAAAAGGCACTATCTACAAGGGGGGGTTTTGTGACACCCAGGGGCGGGGGGCCCCAGTCAAAAGTTTGCTATGGGGCCCAGTCTTTCCTAGTTACGCCCCTGCGTACACCGATACATTTATTTCCGGAAATAGCCGAACAGACACGACACAGCAGAGCGCTCACACGAGCACTTCAGCTGCTTCGTTCTAGCGATTGGTGGGGGTCTCAGTGCTCGGACCCCCACCAATCCAAACTTCTGACATATCACTATGACACGTCAGAAGTTTGTCGAACGTGTAGCTACACTTTAAATCAGCGAAGTAGTCCAACGAATCTACGACATAGTTCAAATGGTCCAGCGTAACCTGCAAAACAAAACTTAGCAGTATGAAAAATAAAAATAAAGATGGCTGCCCCCACAGAAGTGCAAACATATGAATAAATAGTTACTTTAGAGAACATATTAAAATAATTAGAAAAAATAGGCATATAAAGTAAAACTTCAATAAACTATCAAATTAAAAAAAATTAAATAATTATAACACCTTTCCTTTAAAGAGAACCTTTCGCCTGCCCATACATGTGCAGCTGAGTGCATCATGTACTGGGCAGGGCTGCACAAACCCTGGGGCACTTTACATTTTTATCCTGCCCTTCTTTGTTATTTAGAGATTGGTGCCGTAATATTTGGCGCCCGATATTTAAATAACCCCCTGAACTGTCAATGGGGCGGTAATTGGCAAGGGGGCGTGTAACATCGCTCTGACTGTCCAATCAGCTACGGACAGTGTCACGGAAAAGGCTGGAGAGAGGAGAGCATGTGTGCAACTCCGCCGCCACTTCGGAACAGAAGAGGAGAAAAATTTGAATTCTTCTTCTATTCCATGGTATCGAAGCTGTGCACGCACGCACGCTCTCACTCTTTAGCTCTCGGCAGACAAGGACGACAAGACTGAACTCTCGCGAGAGATCATACAGTCTTGTACTTACATGCCGAGGGCTGAAGAGTGAGAGCGTGCGCATGCACACGCTCTCTAGCTCCTGCTGTTGACACTGTCCGTAGCTGATTGGACAGTGTCACAGCGATGTTACACGCCCCTTGCCAATTACCGCCCCATTGACAGTTCAGGCGGTTATTTACATATGGGACACCAAATATTACGGCACCGATATCTAAATAACGAAGGAGGCTAGGAAAAAAATATAAAGTGCCCCAGAGTTTGTGCAGCCTTGGCTATTACATGCTGCACTCAGTTGCATATCTATGGGCAGGTGAAAGATTCTATTTAAAGTGTAACAAATTTTTGTAAAAACTTTAGACATGTCAGAAGTTTTGATCAGTGGGGTCCGAGCACTGAGACCCCCACTAGTCGCTAAAACGAAGCAGCAGAAGTGCTCAGGTGAGTGGTGTGCTGCTTCGATTCTGCTTGGGTTTCCTTGGAGCAGTGTATGGGCTCAATAGAAAGTCTAGGAGTCCGTACACCGCTCACTCGGCCGCAAGTCGATCATAAATGAAGCGGCACAACGCTCACCCGAGTACTTCTGCTGCTTCGTTTTAGCGATCGGTGGGGGTCTCAGTGCTCAGTCCCCCACCGATGAAAACTTCTGACATGTCAGCATGACATGATAAAAGTTTAGTTACAGTTTAAAGGCTATGTACACATTTAAACACTTGTATATGTATATATGTATATATATATATATATATATATATATATATATATATATATGAAGATATCCATCAATGTGATTGGTGCAAGTCTTATTTACTTTTTATTGAAAATTATTTTTACTTTTTGAGATACAGCGGCTTTGTAATCTGTATACAGAGCAGCTGTACCTAGTGCTGAGACCTGAATCCACTAGGTCACCTATTATCAATCACATCTAAGTTATGAACTTAGATCTGATTGGTGGCAGTTCGATCCTGCCCCAACTAATTTAAAAGGGGTCGGCCGATGCTGGGGGGCCGGGAGTATACTGCAAGGGGGGGGGGGTCTTGGCGTTTTACTGACAGCAGAGGGCTCTATAGTGGGGAATAATCCCCCCCATAGAGCCCTCACTAGTTACTACACTGAAAGTTTAGAGGGGGTCTGAGCCCCCCCTATAGAGCCGTCTGCAGTAAGTCCGACGCTCAGACCGCCCCCCCGCCCCCCTACATCCCCCTATCCTTCCATTATAGTAAAGGGAGGGCTCTATGGGGTGGATTATCCCCCCCCCCATAGAGCCCTTGGCTGCCAGTAAAATGCCTCCCTCCCTTGCAGTATACTCCCGGGTCCCGGTCCCCCAGCTACGGCCGACCGACACCTTTTGAATTAGTGAAGGCAGGAGCGCGAGCGCTGTAAGTGGTGCTCAGTTTTTAATACAAGCCACCGCTCACCTCATGCATCTCGTCACTTCTCTTCTCGACTGCTCCTTCTGCAGACTTGCTCCTCTCTGGCGGCGCATGCTGCGTAGGGCGTCAGAGAGGAGGAGGAGTGTTCTTACAGACGTGCCCATCATGCGGCACATCAGGTAAGTAAAATAAGGCATGCCCCCTCCCCCCGGTCCAGTCCAGTCATGGCAGGTGGCAGGTGCGGCACTGTCTGCAGACTAAATGCTGTGGTCACTAATGAATGTAGCATTTAGAAGGTTAAATAACAGAGATTACAACATTTTCCTCATAACAGGGGGATCCATCCATTTACAAGAGCTTAGAGCTGCTAAAAGAGAACGGCTATCATTTTGGTAGACTCGGCCTGGCCCCCTATTACATGGTCGACTATTCATTTGTGGCTAAAACTTCCTTTTAGTGAAACGAAGGGGCCTACACCAATCCCTGAATAACAATCCCATAGCATTATCCCTCCTCCACAAAACTTTACAGTCGGCACAATGCAGTCAGGCAGGTAACGTTCTCCTGGCATTCACTAAACCCAGACTCATCCATCAGACCGCCAGATTCATCACTCCACAGAACACATTTCCACTGCTCCAGAGTCCAGTGGTGACGTGGTTTACAGATCTCCATCCGACACTTTGCATTGTGCTTGGTGATGTAAAGTTTGCATGCAGGACTTTGGCCATGGAAACTCATGCGATGACCGTTTTTGTACGGATTTTAATGCCCAATGTGGTTTGGAACTCTGCAGTTATTGAGTCAGCAGAGCGGTGACAACTTCTATGCGCCTCAGAACGCAGCAACCCAGATCTATAACTTTCGTGGCTGAGTTGCTATGGTTTTGTAATGGCAGGGGGTAGGGAGACGGACAAGTGAGCCCTAATCTACCCGCCACTCTGTCCCTGCCTACTTGCAACGACCCGCCCTAGGCGACGGGGTACAACTGGACGGCGGTCCCTGCGCTCAGTAAGTGCACGACAAACACGACAAACATACAAGGAACACAAGCAAGGAAAAGGGGCCGTTGCCCACGGCAACACCGTGAGCAACCAGAGTGGTGAACGAGCCGAGTCAAGCCAGGAGTGTGCGAGGTACAAAACGAAAAGCAGAAGAGTAGTCGGTAAGCCAGGGTCTGTATGGAGCAGGATCAAAAATAGCAGGAGCTGTAGCTGGGCCAGGAAACCACAAGGAGGGAAACACAAGCAATAACAAGCACCGAGGGACAGGAAGTGCAGGCTTAAATAGACCGAGGGCGGGAGCTAGCTGAGTCTGGCCAGGTTACGATAGGCTCTCCCACTCCTAAGCCTGCCAGCCTGAATGGTGGAAGCAGGAGTCAGTCTCAGGGATGTATTCTCAGGTGCTGACTGATTAGTTCTGGGAGTTAACCCCGCTGTGCCTGGCAGATCCTTTACAGTACCCCCCCTTTTATGAGGGGCCACCGGACCCTTTCTAAGTGGACCTGGCTTACTGGGGAAACGCAGGTGGAACCTCCTGACCAATACCCCAGCGTGAACATCCCGGGCGGGTACCCAAGTCCTCTCCTCGGGCCCATATCCTCTCCAATGGACCAGGTACTGGAGGGAGCCTTGGACCATCTTGCTGTCCACAATCCTGGCCACCTCGAATTCCACCCCCTCCGGGGTGAGGATGGGAGCAGGAGGTCTCCTCGAGGGAGCCAAGGACGGGGAGCAGCGTTTGAGGAGGGAGGCATGAAACACGTCGTGTATCCGAAAAGACGGGGGTAACTCCAGCCGGAAGGAGACAGGATTGAGGACCTCAATGACCTTATACGGCCCAATAAACCGGGGAGCAAACTTCTTGGACGGAACCTTGAGACGCAAGTTCCTAGACGACAACCACACCAGATCCCCGACCATAAACAGGGGGTTAGCAGAACGTTTTTTATCAGCCTGAGTTTTTTGTACGCTCTGGGACACCTCTAGGTTTTTCTGAACCTGGGCCCAGACTGTGCACAGTTCCCGATGAACGACCTCTACCTCAGGATTGTTGGAACTACCAGGTGAAACGGAGGAGAACCGTGGATTAAACCCAAAATTACAAAAAAAAGGAGAGACCCCTGACGAGTTACTGACCCGGTTATTAAGGGAAAATTTGGCGAGGGGAATGAAAGAGACCCAATCAAATTGACAGTCAGAGACAAAACACCTTAAGTATTGTTCTAGAGATTGATTAGTCCTCTCCGTTTGGCCATTGGTTTCAGGATGGAAGGCAGAGGAGAAGGACAGATCAATCCCCAACTTCATACAGAAGGCTCTCCAAAACAATGAAACAAATTGTACCCCTCTGTCCGAAACAATATTGACAGGGACCCCATGGAGACGCAGGATGTGTTTGACAAACAAGGTAGCCAACGTTTTGGCGTTGGGTAGTTTCTTGAGGGGCACAAAGTGGCACATCTTACTGAAGCGGTCCACCACCACCCACACCACCGACTTGCCTTGGGATGGAGGCAAATCGGTGATAAAATCCATGGAGATATGTGTCCAAGGTCTCTGGGGAATGGGCAACGAACGCAGTAAGCCCGCTGGTCGGGACCTGGGAGTCTTGGACCTAGCACAAACCTCACAAGCGGCGACGTAGGCCTTAACGTCTTTAGGCAACCCAGGCCACCAATAATTTCTGGTAATGAGGTGTTTGGTACCCAGGATGCCTGGATGGCCAGATAGTGCGGAGTCATGATTTTCCCTAAGTACCCTTAGCCGGAATTGCAGGGGAACAAACAGCTTGTTCTCAGGAAGGTTCCCGGGAGCTGCACCTTGATCAGCAGCAATTTCAGAGACTAAATCAGAATCGATCGAGGAAATGATTATACCTGGAGGCAAAATACAAGCAGGATCTTCCTTCGAAGGAGGGCTGGCCATGAAGCTACGCGACAGTGCATCAGCCTTAATATTTTTAGACCCAGCCCTATAGGTAACCAAAAAATTGAATCTGGTAAAAAATAACGCCCATCGAGCTTGTCTCGGGTTTAGCCTCCGGGCAGATTCTAGGAAAACCAGATTCTTGTGGTCGGTAAGGACCGTTACCTGGTGCCTAGCCCCCTCCAGGAAGTGGCGCCACTCTTCAAATGCCCATTTAATGGCTAAGAGTTCGCGGTTGCCAATATCATAGTTACTTTCAGTTGGCGAAAACTTCCTGGAGAAGTAGGCACAGGGGCGGAGATGGGTGAGGGAGCTGGTACCCTGGGACAAGACAGCCCCCACTCCCACCTCAGATGCGTCAACTTCCACGATAAATGGCTCCATTTGGTTGGGCTGAACCAGCACCGGGGCCGAGACAAAACACTTCTTAAGGACCTCAAAAGCCTGGACAGCCTCAGGAGGCCAGTGGAGGAGATCAGCACCTTTGCGAGTGAGGTCCGTAAGGGGCTTAGCGATGACCGAGAAGTTAGCAATAAATCTCCTGTAATAGTTAGCGAACCCCAAAAAACACTGTAACGCCTTCAGGGAGGCAGGTTGGACCCATTCCGCCACAGCCTGAACCTTGGCGGGGTCCATGCGGAATTCATGAGGAGTGAGGATTTGACCCAAAAATGGAATCTCCTGTACCCCAAACACACATTTTTCGGTTTTGGCAAACAGTTTATTTTCCCGAAGGACCTGGAGCACCTTTCTGACATGCTCCACGTGGGAGGACCAGTCCTTGGAAAACACCAGTATGTCATCAAGGTACACTACCAGAAAAATCCCCAGGTAATTTCTCAAAATCTCATTTATGAAATTCTGGAAGACCGCAGGGGCATTACACAACCCAAAGGGCATGACGAGGTATTCGAAATGGCCTTCGGGCGTGTTAAACGCAGTCTTCCACTCATCCCCCTCTTTGATGCGAATAAGGTTATACGCCCCCCGTAGATCCAATTTAGAAAACCATTGGGCCCCCTGAACCTGATTAAAGAGATCAGGAATCAAAGGAAGGGGATACTGGTTCCTTACCGTGACCTTATTCAGGCCACGGTAGTCAATGCATGGCCTAAGACCACCATCCTTCTTCCCCACGAAGAAGAAGCCAGCACCTACCGGAGAAGAAGAGGGACGAATGTAACCCTTGGCCAGGGATTCCTGGATATACACTCTCATAGCTTCACGTTCGGGACAAGAAAGATTAAATATCCTACCCTTAGGAAGCTTAGCTCCTGGTACCAATTCGATAGCGCAATCGTATTCTCTATGAGGAGGTAACACTTCGGAGGCCTCCCTAGAGAAAACATCAGCGAAGTCCTTAACAAACTCGGGTAGCGTATTCGCCTCCTTAGGGGGAGAAATAGAATTAACAGAAAAACATGACGTACAACATTCATTACCCCATTTGGTTAGCTCCCCAGTATTCCAGTCAAACGTAGGATTATGCAACTGCAACCAGGGAAGACCTAGAACCAAATCGTACGATAATCCCTGCATCAACGGTACAGAGCATTGCTCCAAATGCATGGAGCCAACAAGGAGTTCAAAAACAGGGGTATGCTGTGTAAAATAACCATTAGCAAGAGGAGTGGCGTCGATACCCACTACCGGGACAGGTTTAGGCAAATCAATAAGAGGCATAGCAAGGGACATAGCAAATTCCACAGACATGATATTAGTAGAGGACCCTGAATCCACGAAGGCACTGCCGGTAGCAGACCTACCACCAAAAGAGACCTGAAAGGGAAGCAAGATCTTAGTACGTTTCATATTTACTGGAAATACCTGTGCGCCCAAGTGACCTCCCCGATGATCACTTAGACGCGGAAGTTCTCTGGCTGCAACCTTACGCTTAGGACAGTTGTTCACTTGATGCTTGTCGTCCCCACAGTAGAAGCAGAGACCATTCTTCCTGCGGAATTCTCTACGTTGTTGGGGGGACACGGAGGCCCCGAGTTGCATAGGTATCTCTGAAACTTTCGGGAAGGAACGAAGCAACGGAGCTTCGGGAGGCATCATGGGGGAGTCGGAGGAGAAAACACATAAACGTTCACGTTGTCGTTCCCTGAGACGTCGGTCAAGTCGTATCGCTAAAGCCATAACCTGGTCTAGGGAGTCAGAAGAGGGATAGCTAACTAGCAGGTCTTTCAGGGCATTCGACAGACCCAACCTAAACTGGCACCTTAAGGCAGGGTCATTCCACCGAGAAGCTACGCACCACTTCCGAAAGTCAGAGCAATACTCCTCAACAGGTCTCTTACCCTGACTTAAGGTCACCAGCTGACTCTCGGCAAAGGCAGTCCTATCAGTCTCGTCATAAATAAGTCCGAGAGCAGAAAAGAAACAATCAACGGAGGAAAGTTCAGGGGCGTCAGGAGCCAAGGAGAAGGCCCACTCTTGGGGCCCTTCCTGGAGCCGGGACATAATTATACCCACCCGCTGGCTCTCAGAACCTGAGGAATGAGGCTTTAAACGAAAGTAAAGCCTAAAACTCTCCCGAAAGGAGAGAAAAGCCCTCCGGTCCCCTGAGAACTGGTCGGGCAACTTGAGGTGGGGTTCAAGAGGTGCGGTGAGGGGAACTACCAGGGTAGCATCAGGCTGGTTGACCCTCTGAGCCAGGGCCTGGACCTGTAGGGAGAGACCCTGCATTTGCTGAGCCAGGGTCTCACGGGGATCCATAGTGGTGTCAGGGACCAGGGGTAGACTAGGTATGGGCTTGTTATTATGTAATGGCAGGGGGTAGGGAGACGGACAAGTGAGCCCTAATCTACCCGCCACTCTGTCCCTGCCTACTTGCAACGACCCGCCCTAGGCGACGGGGTACAACTGGGCGGCGGTCCCTGCGCTCAGTAAGTGCACGACAAACACGACAAACATACAAGGAACACAAGCAAGGAAAAGGGGCCGTTGCCCACGGCAACACCGTGAGCAACCAGAGTGGTGAACGAGCCGAGTCAAGCCAGGAGTGTGCGAGGTACAAAACGAAAAGCAGAAGAGTAGTCGGTAAGCCAGGGTCTGTATGGAGCAGGATCAAAAATAGCAGGAGCTGTAGCTGGGCCAGGAAACCACAAGGAGGGAAACACAAGCAATAACAAGCACCGAGGGACAGGAAGTGCAGGCTTAAATAGACCGAGGGCGGGAGCTAGCTGAGTCTGGCCAGGTTACGATAGGCTCTCCCACTCCTAAGCCTGCCAGCCTGAATGGTGGAAGCAGGAGTCAGTCTCAGGGATGTATTCTCAGGTGCTGACTGATTAGTTCTGGGAGTTAACCCCGCTGTGCCTGGCAGATCCTTTACAGGTATCTAAATTCTTCCACTTTGCAATAATACCACTCACAGTTGATCGTGGAATATCTAGGAGGGAAGGAACTTCACAAAATGACTTGTTATAACGATGGAATCCTATTACAAGACCATACTGGAATTCAGTGAGCTCATTAGGACGACCAATTCTTCCACAAATGTTTGTAAAGGTGACTGCAAGGCTGGGTGCTGGATTTTATACACCTGCGGCAATGAGATTGAATGAAACACCTGAATTAAACAATTAAGAGGTCTGTCCCAATACTTTTGTCCATATAGCGAACATCTCTGTTATATGGCGCCATATGGAGGTACCATATGGCGGCACTCACTGTCTATGGCTCTGTGGTATGGAGTAATAGGACCTTCGGGAGCTCCCGTGCCGTTTTCTCCACACGGCTCTGCTGTGTGTATGACACCTATAACTGATCGCTGGCTTCCAGTGCGGCTGTAGGGGCTCATGCCAGCAGATACATAGGACCTCTATTTTGGATCTAAATTTACATTAAATGGTTGCTAAGTAAGGTATTCAAGCAAGTCAGAAGAGCCTCACTTTAATAAAACAGTTCATCAATTAAAAAACAAGAGGTTTTTTTTAATTTATTTGTTACAAATATATATTCTGTTTTCTGACGTATATTCTAATGGGTTTGTCTGGTTATTTTACCATGAAAAAATTGCCTGTAGCTGGAATGTTGGTGGAAACCCTTTCTAAGGCCGCTTTCACTCGGCAGTAAAATGATCACATTTTATCCTCCGTATTGCTGTCTCCTGTGTGGAACTGTTCCGCTGCCTGTACACATAAGCCAAACTTGATGATTTTAGTGGGATTGACCTACAATCTTATGTGTATGGGAGGCTCTCAACTCTTCTCCAATGCCAGATGTCAGGAATTTTGTTTCAATAGGTCTGACCCAACTTCCAATCCGTCTGTATTTGTACCAAAAAATGGTACCTACATAAAGTACAACTCGTCCCGCAATACAACTACAATGTAGATTCATACAGCTACAACGTACAAAAAATAAAAAAGTTATGAGCGTTGGGATGCAAAGAGGGAAATATTAAAAATTGTTCTGTCCTCAAGGCCAAAATTGGCCGTGTGCTTGAGGGGTTAAACTCTCTCATATCTATAATAATATATCCTGACCACTATGATGAACTCTCATAAAATATGCAAAATTTACATTCTTTCCATTTCTGGTCATGATCACCTAAATTCTAGATTCCCATAAAGAGTAATTTATAATGTCCCGCTAAAAAATAAGAATATTACACAAGTCATTATACAAACAGATGTATATAAAAATCACGATTCAGACCATTTGGACACATAATAATTTATCCAAAACACCTCCCGATCTTTAAGTCGCTCATGGCGATCACCCCCTCTGCGTTCTTGTATTATTTCCTCTAGAACCTGAAATCTTATCTGAGTAGGTGAGTGACCACTTCAGCAAAGTGTCGAGGTGCTGGAAGTTCACATGGTGTCGTGCGGACTGTGGGTTTATGGTGGGAGATACCGTCTCTGCTACATAATACAGTGCGCAAGGACATTTCAACATAAACACCACATACATAGTATTACAGTCACATCGTGACCTAATTGGTATCTTATTGCCTGAATGTGGATCTAAAATATTCGCACCACGTGGATATGCTACAATATATATATTTATATATATATATTGGATTTTCTTTCAGTGCAAGGTGTATGACAGGGTGGGTAAGAGAGTGGAAAGTGGCATGGGCGGGAGTGGGGCCAGGTGGACATGCCCCCTGACAGGGGCTCTGTGGAGGGCCAAGAGGGAGACAGGTGGGCAGGGGCGATACATAAATAAAATCATTGCACTGGAGCTGCTGCTTTTATACAGCAGATTCAGTGACCAAGTTGCGGTGCTGGCTGCTGCCTCTGGTTCCTGCAAGGTCTACGATCTGCCACCAACGCAGTGAGAAAGAGATTGAAGGTCAAGCATTCGCCCGTTGCTTCATTCAATGTCTATGGGACTGACTGAAACAGTCCCCCTGTAATCTGCAAAATGATCTTCATATGATAAGCATGTACGCATTTAAGAGAATATGGACCTTTAGCTATTGAGTGCTTACCAGAAACAATACTTTCCCCCTGCACAAGAAAAAAGATGACATCAGCACTCAGGGTATTAATACATAAAAACCATGTACACCTTTGCAACCAATTTTGTTTATTGCTCCAATACATCTAAAATAAAAAATGAAGCAATTTTGCAAATAGTCTCAATTACGGACGTCCCACTGTTTTCTGTCTACATTTCCTATGCATTCCTTTGTGTTTCCATGGTTACAGACTACAAACCCACCCTGTGTAGTCTGATACTGTAGTCATGTTTTACTATTTTCCATCTGTGCCCTAATTCTTGAAACCTACCAAAAGTACATGATCAAGAAGTAGGGTACGGATAGAAGAGAGTAGCATGTGACTACAGGATCAGACTTTACAGGGTGTGTTTGCAATCTGTAAACATGTAAACATATAGGTCTGCATAGGAGCTGTACACACCGGTAGGATATTTGTAATCATGACTATTTTCAAAGTTGTTTAACTTTTTATTTTAGATGCATTGGAGCAAAATATACATGTAGTACATACACCGCGTTCCAAATTATTATGCAAATGTTATTTTTCGCTGATTTTCCTAAATAGTCGATGCAAATGACAGTCAGTATAATCTTCAAGCCATCAACCATTGAAGTATAATGTGAATTTTATTGAACAAATCTCCTAATGATAACAGATTTTTTTTTAGAAGTAAAAAACTCAAAATGCACTGTTTCAAATTATTATGCACAACAGAGATCAAAACATTTTAAAGGTTGTAAAGAGAACTAAAATGGTAATTTGTTGAATTTGCAGCATCAGGATGTCAAATTTACAGAAATCAAAAGCTCTCTCAATAAAAAAAAACTTAACAGGCCAAGTTACATATTAACATAGGACACCTTCTTTGATATCACCTTCACAATTCTTGCATCCATTGAATTTGTGAGTATTTGGACAGTTTCTGCTTGAATATCTTTGCAGGATGTCAGAATAACCTCCCAGAGCTTCTGTTTTGATGTGAACTGCCTCCCACCCTCATAGATATTTTACTTGAGGATGTTCCAAACGTTCTCAATAGGGTTGAGGTCAGGGGAACATGGGGGCCACACCATGAGTTTCTCTCCTTTTATGCCCATAGCAGCCAATGACACAGAGGTATTCTTTGCAGAATGATATGGTGCATTGTCATGCATGAAGATAATTTTGCAACGGAAGGCACGGTTCTTCTTTTTTTACCACGGAAGAAAGTGGTCAGTCATAAACTCGACGTACTTTGCAGAGGTCATTTTCACGCCGTCAGGGACACTAAAGGGGCCTACCAGCTCTCTGCCCATGATTCCAGTCCAAAACATGACTCCGCCACCTCCTTGCTGATGTCACAGCCTTGTTGGGACATGGTGGCTATTCACCAACCATCCACTACTCCATACATCTGGACCATCCAGGGTTGCACGGCACTCATCAGTAAACAACACGGTTTTAAAATTAGTCTTCATGTATTTCTGAGCCCACTGCAACCGTTTCTGCTTGTGAGCATTGTTTAGGGGTGGCCGAATAATAGCTTTATGCACACTTGCAAACCTGGAGGATCCTACACCTTGAGGTTCGCGGGACTCCAGAGGCACCAGCGGCTTCAAATACCTGTTTGCTGCTTTGCAATGGCATTTTAGCAGCTGCTCTCCTAATCCTATTAAATTGTCTGCAGAAACCTTCCTCATTATGCCTTTATCTGAACGAACCCGTCTGTGCTCTGAATCAGCCACAAATCTTTTCACAGTACGATGATCACGCCTAAGTTTTCTTGAAATATCCATTGTTTTCATACCTTGTCCAAGGTATTGCACTATTTCACGCTTTTCAGCAGCAGAGAGATCCTTTTTCTTTCCCATATTGCTTGAAACCTGTGGCCGGCTTAATAATTTGGAACATCCTTTGATTGGACACACCTGGAAAACAAATTATCACAGGTGTCTGAGATTGATTACAATGATCCAAAGAGCCCTAAGACACAATACCATCCATGAGTTTAATTGAAAAACTAATAATTAAATGTTTATGACAATTAAATCCAACGTGCATAATAATTTGGAACACAGTGTATGCCTTTAAATCAGACAGAATCAGTTTGTTCTTTCATATTAAGAAAAGCGTGAACCCTAATGTGGACGTAAATAATATTGTGGAATAATAGGTTGTCAATGTATGAGCGTGAGGGTCCAACCCCATCTATCCTAAGGGTTCGTGGACCCTTTATTGTTTATTTAGACACAGCGATGTATATACAGGTTTGGCTGTGCTTGGTACTGCAGCTCAGCCCATTCACTTGAAAGACTAGGCTTCCTGGTACACATGATTGGCAGGTTCATATGACCGGATTTCCACTGATCATACATCGATAGTCTATAATAAAGATATACCATCAATGAAGAAGCTCCGGCGGACACGAGCTGTCGATTTATTGCATTCATCTGAATGGCCGCCAAGTAATACTACATTTCCACTGCAGAGGAAATGTCTAACTGGTCAGGACAATCCCCTAACTAAATCAGCTGTTTGTCAAGGGTGTCTGGAGCTCCCATATGAAACGTGAGCAACAAGAATGGTGAACGAGCCGAGTCAAAATCAGAAGTGCACAAGGTACCAAACGCAGAGCAGGAGATTAGTCAATAAGCCAGGGTCAGTATGGAGCAGGATCAAATAGTCAGAAGCTGTAGCTGGGCCAGGAAACCACACGAGAAGAATCACAAGCAAAGGAGGAACAGGAAAGGCAGGCATAAATAGACAGAGGGCGGGAGCTAGCTCCGTCTGGCCAGGCTGCGATAGGCTCTCCCACTCCTAAGCCTGCCATCCTGAGTGATGGAAGATGGAGTCAGTCTCAGAGACACAGACTCAGGTGCAGACTGATTACCAATGGGAGTATACACAGAAGTTGTGCCTGGCAGTTCCTTTACAGTACCCCCCCTTTTATGAGGGGCCACCGGACCCTTTCTAAGTGGACATGGTTTATTGGGGAAAAGAAGGTGGAACTTACTGACCAATACCCCAGCGTGAACATCCCGGGCGGGTACCCAAGTCCTCTCTTCAGGCCCGTATCCTCTCCAATGGACCAGGTACTGGAGGGAGCCTTGGACCATCCTGCTGTCCACAATCTTGGCCACCTCGAATTCCACCCCCTCAGGGGTGAGAACGGGAACAGGAGGTTTCCTCGAGGGAGCCAAGGATGGGGAGCAGCGTTTAAGGAGGGAGGCATGAAACACGTCGTGTATTCGAAAAGATGGGGGCAACTACAGTCGGAAGGAGACCGGATTGAGGACTTCAATGACCTTATACGGCCCAATAAACCGGGGAGCAAACTTCTTGGACGGAACCTTGAGACGCAAGTTCCTAGACGACAACCACACCAGATCCCCGACCATAAACAGGGGGTTAGCAGAACGTTTTTTATCAGCCTGAGTTTTTTGTACGCTCTGGGACACCTCTAGGTTTTTCTGAACCTGGGCCCAGACTGTGCACAGTTCCCGATGAACGACCTCTACCTCGGGATTGTTGGAACTACCAGGTGAAACGGAGGAGAACTGTGGATTAAACCCAAAATTACAGAAAAAGGGGGAGACCCCTGACGAGTTACTGACCCGGTTATTAAGGGAAAATTCGGCGAGGGGAATGAATGAGTCCCAATCATATTGACAGAATTACAGGAAGAAAAAACGGGATACACGGCGCTGCTTAATAAGATAGGTTTAATGACGATAATTGCTACGCGTTTCGATACCGGACCGGCATCTTCATCAGGCATATCATGAGAGTAGTAAAAAAACACACATATATATACACAAAAGTACAAGTGAAAAGTAAGTTCATTGGACCAGTTCAGACCAGCCTCCTGGCCAAAAACCGCCAAAACCTGCAGGTCAAAGTTCAGAAATGTCAGAAAAAATAAAAACAGTAAACAATAAAATTGGAGTGAATAAAAGTCACAAATGGGTTGCTAGCAGATAATGAATGACATAAAATGACATACAGGGCCATATTTGCTACAGTAACTGGACGAACCAGGGGGTTCTGTTCAGTCACAGGGCAGCAGGGAAATGCTGCACTCAATGCAAACAGTATATTGTACATAAAGAGGTTTTATTTGTGGTATGCGGAAGGAATAAGTAGTCTGAAGTTGTAAGGGGGATAGTGAGATATTGCAAGTGTCAAAAGAAACAACTGTACGAGATCTTTCATAGCGCGCATACTGGCGCGTTGTCATGGCAACCATAAACAAATGCATGCCGGAAGAGAGGGGAAATGTGTTGGAACGCATGGTGAAGCGCAGAGAGCGCAAGGGGGAAGTTATACACAAGGGCAAATTTAGCCAGCAATTAGCTGGAGTATATCTGCTACTTATATCATAAATACAGCTAATAGACATACTAGTAATGGTGTGTGCTGTATATATTTATAAAATGACGGAATGAAACTAATAAAATGATAAAATGAGGAATATGTATAACCTCAACATCGGATAGCTCTGGAAATATTAGTGCATATATAAATCTCAATGTGGATAGTACAATGTAAAAAATGGATGAAATATATGAAAATTTAAAATTAGGTTAATATAGACCTTAAGAAAATTAGTAATTAATACAACATCGAAGAAATTAGTAATTAATGAAAATCAATAGAATTAATAATTAATAGGCTGTCCATAAAATTGATAAATTACAACACATGAAAAAAATGTTTGACATTAATCCAGAGCGGACTCCGTAATATCATTAAGGCCATTAGGAAATAAGGTCGCCAATTTATATATCCAAAAATTTTCTCTTTGCTTTAATCTAATAAATCTATTAGATATATCAAGGGGTATTTTTTCAATGGGAGTCACAGTGATAGAATCAAAATTGCATTTATGTTCAGTAGCACAGTGGCGGGACACGCTATGTTTTTCGAACCCAGTCCTAACATTAAATCTATGTTTATTGACTCTACATCTAAGGGTTTGGGTGGTACGACCCACATATTGTCGATTGCATGCACATTGTAACAAGTAGATAACATAGTCACTACCACAGTTGAGAAAGCTTTTTATCGGAAAACTTTCATTAGTAATTATGGAAGTGAAGTGCGTTTTTTTGTTTGAAATATTTAGACAACAGAGACATCTGGATTTCCCACAACGATACGACCCGTTAATGATTAATGATGTTTTTGGATGGTCTTGGGTAATTTTATGCAGTTTGCTCGGCGCTATCATGTTTCTTAAAGTTTTTGCCCTTCTATATGTGATCCTAGGCCTAATGGGAAGGATACTTTTCATGTATTGGTCATTTATTAGGATGTGCCAGTGCTTTAGAAGTATAGAATTAATTAATTTACTCCCTTTATTAAAGGTAGTGATAAAATTACAATTAAAATCGATTGGTTTCACAACTGCCCAAGATGTGGGGTTGATACATTCAGATTGTGTTAGCGCCTTTGCTCTAGACTCTGCTCCCTTGATTAAACTGGTTGGAAAGTTTTTTTGTTTAAATCTTTTTTTCAGAATATTACATTCAACGGAGAAATCTTTATCGCTAGTGCAATTTTTTCTTATTCGTTTGAATTGGCCAAACGGTACATTTTTTAGCCATGGACGGTAATGTGCACTTTTAAAATCTAGATAGCTGTTAACGTCAACTCCTTTAAAATGTGTCTTAGTATTTAAGAGGCGGCCATTTTTTTCAATTGTTAGGTCTAAAAAATCTATTCGTTCAAGAGACGAAGTATGCGTAAGTGTTATACCAAAATTGTTATTATTGAGGTGGCTTACCCAATCTAAAATCACAGTTGGATTGCCTTTAATGATGAAAAAAAGGTCATCTATATAGCGTTTATAGAAAATAATATTTTCCTTGAAATTATGGTCACCGTATATATAAAGGTCTTCAAAGGCCCCCATGTACAGGTTAGCGTACGATGGGGCAAATCTTGACCCCATCGCACAGCCCTTTACTTGTCTGTAAAATTTGCCCTCAAAAGTAAATACATTGTGTTTAAGTATAAAATCAATACAGTCCATTAAAAAATTGATCTGATTATTCGGGAAAAGGGGGTTAGAGGTTAAATAAGTTAGAGACGCTTGCATGCCGAGATCATGTGGGATATTTGTATAAAGTGATGTCACATCTGCAGTAAAAAACCATAGATCCGTAAAATCGTGGGTGGTTTGCAGTTTATAGAGCTCTCTGATTAGATGGGTAGAATCTTTAAGGTAAGACGGTAGTTTAACCACATGTGTTTGGAGGTGAATATCTATAAAATGTGATAGGTTGCTGGTTAATGACCCAATCCCTGAAATAATGGGTCTACCAGGGGGATTTGATAGGGATTTGTGAATCTTTGGTAAATGATAAAGAAATGGAATGGTGGGAAAAGGAACGGTTAAAAATGTTTTCTCTTTTTTATTTATAGTCTGATCGGTATAGGCCGTTTCAATGAGTGATTTATATTTAAGTAGAAATGTTGGTATTGGGTTGTGCTGCAGTTTCTCGTAGAAGTTTGTATCAGACAGTAGTCTGTAGGCCTCATTGGTATAGTCATCACGATCCTGAATTATAATCCCGCCACCCTTATCGGCAGATCGTATCACTATTTGGTGATTTTTTTGTAAACTTTTTAGTGCAATGCGTTCAAACTTAGTGAGGTTGTCTATGGAGTAAATTGGTTGCTCTATGGTCTTGAAGTCATTACTGACCAAATTGTAAAATGTTTCTAGTGCCGGTCCACGATGGTGGAGGGGATAGAATGAAGATCTAGGGTGGACATCCACACTAACAGATTTGGGAATGTGAGTGGATGAGGTCAAATTTTGTGTGAGCTCTGGTGATGTCATTACTGGAGATAATGCGAAATGACGTAGAAGTGTGAGTCTACGCATAAACCTATTAAGGTCCATAAAAACCTCAAAACCATCTGGTGCGGTGGTGGGACAAAAAGAGAGACCCTTGGAGAGTAAACTAGTCTCGTTAACATTTAGGATATATTTAGATAGATTAAAAAGTTTTACAGTTTCTGCTTGTATTTCTTTGGGAGAAGGGGGAGGTTTGTGTCTGCCCCCTCTACATCCTCTGACTCTTCCTCCAATTTTCTTTTTGATGTGATCTTTTGTATTTTTGGGAAGAAGGCTGTAATTGTTTGCGATTTTGGACTTTTTAAGATGGGCAGAAGGATATCTCGTGATTGGGAGATCGGGGTAATTGGAGGTCTGGTGAACTGTGGTGGAAGTCCTAAAAAAGACACTGTTGCCAGAGTGTTGTCAAAAATGGGCTCAGGGCCATCCGTGGTGGTATTATGTAGGAATGACACAACATGTGGACTAATAACCTGAACCAGATCGTCATGTGTGGTTAAATTCAACATGGATGATGGAAGTGGTGATGTAATATCAATTTCTATAGAGTCATTAAACAAGGGGGATTCAAATGACCGTTCAAAGGGAGTGTCTGGAACAAGATTAAAAAGTTTCAGATGTGCCTCTAAATTGGCGGATTTAAAAGCGTATTGGGGTATTGGTCCCAAATGATTGGTGCATGTAATTTTCGTCAAATTTGAATTAATTGAATTAATTGAATTTTGAGGGTCTGTGCCAATTGAATGTATGGATTGTTGGTGATGTAAATGGTTAATTGGGATGGAGACAGGTTTGGAAATGTGGAGAGGGGTAAATGGTCTAATGTTAGAACTAATATTATTGGATATACTGGTGTTTTTGTTTATGTTCATATGGACAGGTGGGGTTGGTACATTCATAATTGTATTTTTTATTTTGCTAGTGTCGGTCATAGATGTTGAATCACAATTGGCAACTTGTTTAGGTTTAGAGCGCTTGAATGAATAGGATGATTTGCCGAAAGGAGTATTTAGCTTATTTGCATGGGGGTCCATATGCGGACGCTTGATAGGGAGGGGTTTGGAGGTCCAATCACCCAATTTGTTATCCATGTAATCCGCTCTATCTCTTTTTAGTTTTTTCATTTTTTTACCAATGATATCTCTTTCAAATACATACAAGCGATCAATGGTTGACAATTCCAATTTTTTGTAATCAGGAATATCAGAGAAGCGGCACAACTGCTCGCTTAGCTCATCAATCTTGTTCGATAATTCAGCACAAATACTTGTTCTCTTTTTGTGCAAACAATTAATAAACCCAGCATTGCTATGTTCCAATGCCTTGAGCCATTCAGTGTAAAACATGCTATCATCCAGGTATGGGGTATTGAAACAGACCCTGAGGCCCCTAGGGGCTATTTTTTCGGACAGGTAAATGTCTAAGAAACGACAGTCAATGTTGAGAAAAGCTTCCTCTTTCAATGTGTCTTCCAATAGCAGAAATAAATCCGTCATTTTCTTTACATCCTCAATATTAGTAGTAGTATTACTCACTGGTGTGGCACGATCATCAGGGAAGTCCATTGTCGTAAGCTGTGCGATGAGACAATCCCGTGTGGTTGCTCTTTCATTGATAAAGTTCATCATGATTGCAATGGAAAATGGAAAACGAAGGCAGCCAGTGTCAGAGGGTCTCCGGAACGAAAGCCCCAAAAATCCTCAATGGCGGGATCCAAGCCACCCAAATAGGGTATGAGCAATGGCCCGAAAGTGGTACTGAAGTGAAACAAAAAAAGAACACGGCGCCAAACTTGCGGTATCAATATATAATGCGTGGAGAAAAAACAATATATGCTCACCTCCAAGGTTGTAAATTACCGGCATGTAATTCGTGATAGAGAAGCTGCTGCCAATCCCAACGCAAACTCCCAAGGGGTTGCCAAAATGGTAGAATTACAGGAAGAAAAAACGGGATACACGGCGCTGCTTAATAAGATAGGTTTAATGACGATAATTGCTACGCGTTTCGATACCGGACCGGCATCTTCATCAGGCATATCATGAGAGTAGTAAAAAAACACACATATATATACACAAAAGTACAAGTGAAAAGTAAGTTCATTGGACCAGTTCAGACCAGCCTCCTGGCCAAAAACCGCCAAAACCTGCAGGTCAAAGTTCAGAAATGTCAGAAAAAATAAAAACAGTAAACAATAAAATTGGAGTGAATAAAAGTCACAAATGGGTTGCTAGCAGATAATGAATGACATAAAATGACATACAGGGCCATATTTGCTACAGTAACTGGACGAACCAGGGGGTTCTGTTCAGTCACAGGGCAGCAGGGAAATGCTGCACTCAATGCAAACAGTATATTGTACATAAAGAGGTTTTATTTGTGGTATGCGGAAGGAATAAGTAGTCTGAAGTTGTAAGGGGGATAGTGAGATATTGCAAGTGTCAAAAGAAACAACTGTACGAGATCTTTCATAGCGCGCATACTGGCGCGTTGTCATGGCAACCATAAACAAATGCATGCCGGAAGAGAGGGGAAATGTGTTGGAACGCATGGTGAAGCGCAGAGAGCGCAAGGGGGAAGTTATACACAAGGGCAAATTTAGCCAGCAATTAGCTGGAGTATATCTGCTACTTATATCATAAATACAGCTAATAGACATACTAGTAATGGTGTGTGCTGTATATATTTATAAAATGACGGAATGAAACTAATAAAATGATAAAATGAGGAATATGTATAACCTCAACATCGGATAGCTCTGGAAATATTAGTGCATATATAAATCTCAATGTGGATAGTACAATGTAAAAAATGGATGAAATATATGAAAATTTAAAATTAGGTTAATATAGACCTTAAGAAAATTAGTAATTAATACAACATCGAAGAAATTAGTAATTAATGAAAATCAATAGAATTAATAATTAATAGGCTGTCCATAAAATTGATAAATTACAACACATGAAAAAAATGTTTGACATTAATCCAGAGCGGACTCCGTAATATCATTAAGGCCATTAGGAAATAAGGTCGCCAATTTATATATCCAAAAATTTTCTCTTTGCTTTAATCTAATAAATCTATTAGATATATCAAGGGGTATTTTTTCAATGGGAGTCACAGTGATAGAATCAAAATTGCATTTATGTTCAGTAGCACAGTGGCGGGACACGCTATGTTTTTCGAACCCAGTCCTAACATTAAATCTATGTTTATTGACTCTACATCTAAGGGTTTGGGTGGTACGACCCACATATTGTCGATTGCATGCACATTGTAACAAGTAGATAACATAGTCACTACCACAGTTGAGAAAGCTTTTTATCGGAAAACTTTCATTAGTAATTATGGAAGTGAAGTGCGTTTTTTTGTTTGAAATATTTAGACAACAGAGACATCTGGATTTCCCACAACGATACGACCCGTTAATGATTAATGATGTTTTTGGATGGTCTTGGGTAATTTTATGCAGTTTGCTCGGCGCTATCATGTTTCTTAAAGTTTTTGCCCTTCTATATGTGATCCTAGGCCTAATGGGAAGGATACTTTTCATGTATTGGTCATTTATTAGGATGTGCCAGTGCTTTAGAAGTATAGAATTAATTAATTTACTCCCTTTATTAAAGGTAGTGATAAAATTACAATTAAAATCGATTGGTTTCACAACTGCCCGGGATGTGGGGTTGATACATTCAGATTGTGTTAGCGCCTTTGCTCTAGACTCTGCTCCCTTGATTAAACTGGTTGGAAAGTTTTTTTGTTTAAATCTTTTTTTCAGAATATTACATTCAACGGAGAAATCTTTATCGCTAGTGCAATTTTTTCTTATTCGTTTGAATTGGCCAAACGGTACATTTTTTAGCCATGGACGGTAATGTGCACTTTTAAAATCTAGATAGCTGTTAACGTCAACTCCTTTAAAATGTGTCTTAGTATTTAAGAGGCGGCCATTTTTTTCAATTGTTAGGTCTAAAAAATCTATTCGTTCAAGAGACGAAGTATGCGTAAGTGTTATACCAAAATTGTTATTATTGAGGTGGCTTACCCAATCTAAAATCACAGTTGGATTGCCTTTAATGATGAAAAAAAGGTCATCTATATAGCGTTTATAGAAAATAATATTTTCCTTGAAATTATGGTCACCGTATATATAAAGGTCTTCAAAGGCCCCCATGTACAGGTTAGCGTACGATGGGGCAAATCTTGACCCCATCGCACAGCCCTTTACTTGTCTGTAAAATTTGCCCTCAAAAGTAAATACATTGTGTTTAAGTATAAAATCAATACAGTCCATTAAAAAATTGATCTGATTATTCGGGAAAAGGGGGTTAGAGGTTAAATAAGTTAGAGACGCTTGCATGCCGAGATCATGTGGGATATTTGTATAAAGTGATGTCACATCTGCAGTAAAAAACCATAGATCCGTAAAATCGTGGGTGGTTTGCAGTTTATAGAGCTCTCTGATTAGATGGGTAGAATCTTTAAGGTAAGACGGTAGTTTAACCACATGTGTTTGGAGGTGAATATCTATAAAATGTGATAGGTTGCTGGTTAATGACCCAATCCCTGAAATAATGGGTCTACCAGGGGGATTTGATAGGGATTTGTGAATCTTTGGTAAATGATAAAGAAATGGAATGGTGGGAAAAGGAACGGTTAAAAATGTTTTCTCTTTTTTATTTATAGTCTGATCGGTATAGGCCGTTTCAATGAGTGATTTATATTTAAGTAGAAATGTTGGTATTGGGTTGTGCTGCAGTTTCTCGTAGAAGTTTGTATCAGACAGTAGTCTGTAGGCCTCATTGGTATAGTCATCACGATCCTGAATTATAATCCCGCCACCCTTATCGGCAGATCGTATCACTATTTGGTGATTTTTTTGTAAACTTTTTAGTGCAATGCGTTCAAACTTAGTGAGGTTGTCTATGGAGTAAATTGGTTGCTCTATGGTCTTGAAGTCATTACTGACCAAATTGTAAAATGTTTCTAGTGCCGGTCCACGATGGTGGAGGGGATAGAATGAAGATCTAGGGTGGACATCCACACTAACAGATTTGGGAATGTGAGTGGATGAGGTCAAATTTTGTGTGAGCTCTGGTGATGTCATTACTGGAGATAATGCGAAATGACGTAGAAGTGTGAGTCTACGCATAAACCTATTAAGGTCCATAAAAACCTCAAAACCATCTGGTGCGGTGGTGGGACAAAAAGAGAGACCCTTGGAGAGTAAACTAGTCTCGTTAACATTTAGGATATATTTAGATAGATTAAAAAGTTTTACAGTTTCTGCTTGTATTTCTTTGGGAGAAGGGGGAGGTTTGTGTCTGCCCCCTCTACATCCTCTGACTCTTCCTCCAATTTTCTTTTTGATGTGATCTTTTGTATTTTTGGGAAGAAGGCTGTAATTGTTTGCGATTTTGGACTTTTTAAGATGGGCAGAAGGATATCTCGTGATTGGGAGATCGGGGTAATTGGAGGTCTGGTGAACTGTGGTGGAAGTCCTAAAAAAGACACTGTTGCCAGAGTGTTGTCAAAAATGGGCTCAGGGCCATCCGTGGTGGTATTATGTAGGAATGACACAACATGTGGACTAATAACCTGAACCAGATCGTCATGTGTGGTTAAATTCAACATGGATGATGGAAGTGGTGATGTAATATCAATTTCTATAGAGTCATTAAACAAGGGGGATTCAAATGACCGTTCAAAGGGAGTGTCTGGAACAAGATTAAAAAGTTTCAGATGTGCCTCTAAATTGGCGGATTTAAAAGCGTATTGGGGTATTGGTCCCAAATGATTGGTGCATGTAATTTTCGTCAAATTTGAATTAATTGAATTAATTGAATTTTGAGGGTCTGTGCCAATTGAATGTATGGATTGTTGGTGATGTAAATGGTTAATTGGGATGGAGACAGGTTTGGAAATGTGGAGAGGGGTAAATGGTCTAATGTTAGAACTAATATTATTGGATATACTGGTGTTTTTGTTTATGTTCATATGGACAGGTGGGGTTGGTACATTCATAATTGTATTTTTTATTTTGCTAGTGTCGGTCATAGATGTTGAATCACAATTGGCAACTTGTTTAGGTTTAGAGCGCTTGAATGAATAGGATGATTTGCCGAAAGGAGTATTTAGCTTATTTGCATGGGGGTCCATATGCGGACGCTTGATAGGGAGGGGTTTGGAGGTCCAATCACCCAATTTGTTATCCATGTAATCCGCTCTATCTCTTTTTAGTTTTTTCATTTTTTTACCAATGATATCTCTTTCAAATACATACAAGCGATCAATGGTTGACAATTCCAATTTTTTGTAATCAGGAATATCAGAGAAGCGGCACAACTGCTCGCTTAGCTCATCAATCTTGTTCGATAATTCAGCACAAATACTTGTTCTCTTTTTGTGCAAACAATTAATAAACCCAGCATTGCTATGTTCCAATGCCTTGAGCCATTCAGTGTAAAACATGCTATCATCCAGGTATGGGGTATTGAAACAGACCCTGAGGCCCCTAGGGGCTATTTTTTCGGACAGGTAAATGTCTAAGAAACGACAGTCAATGTTGAGAAAAGCTTCCTCTTTCAATGTGTCTTCCAATAGCAGAAATAAATCCGTCATTTTCTTTACATCCTCAATATTATAGAAAACACTGAGAACAAAGGAGTCATAAACTATTAGGATAAATTTGCCAATGGCATAGAAAAATAAACTTTATTAGGACAGTACAAATTACATACAATTTAAAATTAGACTACAAAATCCAAGACCTGTACACCTCCCAAGTGGCAAAAACGAACATAGAGGAAATACCTCTTATAAATGCAGCTCCGGGAAGAAGGAGATCGTTGAATCAAACAAGCAAGGGCTCAAACAAACATATTGTCAGTTCAATGTGATTGAATATCAAATAAAGGCAAGACGCCAGAGTATAAAATGTAAGTGAGATTAGGTCATATATTCATCCAGACTCATAGTAGCATTGTAGGTAAATGATTAAATGCTGGACTCAAAAAGTGACGATAAATTGTTTACATAAGCCCATATCAAGCAAGATATTTCTTCCCAGCAAGTAAAGCCACAAGAGGAAAGGTAAGTAGAAAAGGTATAAGGTAAAAACCTATAGTACTACTAACCCGTATAGTTCCTGTGGTTCAGTGACTTCCCGAGTACGGAGGGACCCCGACGCGCGTTTCGCGTAGATGGCTTTTTCAGAGGGGTATACTATCTTCGATCAAGTCCTTCTACCTTAAATATATTGTTTAATCCAGTCAGCTGGTACGGGTTGGCCAATGAAATCAGATCAATGCGGCCGTGCTTGTCAGACCGAAACATCGCGAGACTCGCACACCTGCCAGCCGAGTCCCCACCACGCATGCGCGGCTCCGGAAACCACGCACGCGCAGAGAGGTGCAAACGGCAGACAGGGTCAGAGCCAGCGATGACGCGTATGACAGGCAGGGCCGGTATACAACATCATGGGATGAAGTCAAAGTAAGTTTAAAAACCGAATTCTAATGCTACAAAGTTATATGCTGCAGTAAATAGTTTAGTGCAGATATAAAAGCACATATCGATCCATGACGGTTCTCACTGGAGATAGTCATAATAAGATCAGTGTGAAAGTCGATATAATAAGACGGGATCGCAAAAAATGTATAAGATGGCAATTGAGCACCCAGAGTGCTGTGATGAGTTAAAAAATACAGTAATGAAAAAGAGGAAAGTTCATCAATAAAAACAAACCAGTAAGAGATGAAAATTATATACATAAATGAGTTGAGTACACAGAATACAATCCATGTTATAATAACATATTTATATTATATTATCAGCATGCTGATGCTGAATTTAACCAATGGTGAGAAAACCCGAATTAAGAGAGTCCCACTCGTTAAAGCGGAACACATTATGTGTTTATTCCACCCATATCCCAGACTGTCAACAAAAAAGCATAAAAGAGTAACGGATATAGAACAATATTTACAGAGAATTATAAAATACAGTGAATTATCCCACGACGTGTAGAGATGATTTCAGGCAGATCCACATAGTGAGAATCAACGTCTCACAAGCAGTAGAACAGATGTTTCAAAAGTATATCGATCTTGGATCAATGTAAGTATATGCAGGTCAGAAAATGGCCAAAGTAGAAGACTAGAAGGAGAAAATATAAAAATTAATAGACATACAGTTTAAAAACACAAACAAATAAAAAATGGTAGAGGGACTACAAAAATGGCGCAAAACTAAAGGTCTCATTCAGACCAACAGGGGCCATAGTTCCAAGCGTAATAATCCACTTGCACTCCCTCTGAGCTAGCAATTTCTTGGCATCCCCACCTCTGATACCACATATCACCCTATCTATACCCCAAGCTTTGAAAGATCTTGGGTCACATGCATGGTGGATTTTAAAATGTCTGGGGATTGTTTTCAGCAAAGTAAGATCTTCAATTTCCCTAGCGGCGACTATGTCGCGCACATGTTCCCTAATTCTAATCCGTAGTTGTCTGGATGTCAGACCGATATATACCTTCGAACAGCCACATGTGGCATAGTATATAACGTTCGTCGTACTACAGGATATGTAGTATCGGATTTTAAACTCTCTGTTGTTAATCATAGAGGAAAAATTAGATGTACGGACCATATTTGTGCATGCCACACAGTCGCCGCATGGGTAACAGCCATGTCTGGGGTTTTTAGTTGCAAATAGGTTGCATTCTTTTGGCACATAGTGGCTATTTACCAGCATGTCTTTCAAATTCATGCTCCTACGTGCTGTCATTAGTGGCTTTTTCGATAATTTATCAGCCAAGGTAGGTTCAGAGTGTAAAATTGGCCAATGTTTTTCCAAAGCAGATCTCATTGCCTGCCACTGATTGTTGTATGTGGCGATATATCGAATGCTAGTGTCATCACTTTTTTTAGTGGCATTCAATTTTGGTGGATGTAAAATTGAATTACGATCCGTAACCTTTGCCCTTCTATATCCCTTCTTTATGCTTCTATGACTATATCCCCTATCTCGGAACCTCTCCTCCAGGTCTCTTGATTGCCTCTCAAAATTTCCATTTGATGAGCAGATACGCCTCATTCTTAGGAACTGACCAATAGGGACGGCCCCAATCGTGGACTGGCTGTGGGCAGATGTAGCATGTAGCAAGGAGTTAACAGATGTCTTTTTCCGAAATACAAGTGCAAGTGGATTATTACGCTTGGAACTATGGCCCCTGTTGGTCTGAATGAGACCTTTAGTTTTGCGCCATTTTTGTAGTCCCTCTACCATTTTTTATTTGTTTGTGTTTTTAAACTGTATGTCTATTAATTTTTATATTTTCTCCTTCTAGTCTTCTACTTTGGCCATTTTCTGACCTGCATATACTTACATTGATCCAAGATCGATATACTTTTGAAACATCTGTTCTACTGCTTGTGAGACGTTGATTCTCACTATGTGGATCTGCCTGAAATCATCTCTACACGTCGTGGGATAATTCACTGTATTTTATAATTCTCTGTAAATATTGTTCTATATCCGTTACTCTTTTATGCTTTTTTGTTGACAGTCTGGGATATGGGTGGAATAAACACATAATGTGTTCCGCTTTAACGAGTGGGACTCTCTTAATTCGGGTTTTCTCACCATTGGTTAAATTCAGCATCAGCATGCTGATAATATAATATAAATATGTTATTATAACATGGATTGTATTCTGTGTACTCAACTCATTTATGTATATAATTTTCATCTCTTACTGGTTTGTTTTTATTGATGAACTTTCCTCTTTTTCATTACTGTATTTTTTAACTCATCACAGCACTCTGGGTGCTCAATTGCCATCTTATACATTTTTTGCGATCCCGTCTTATTATATCGACTTTCACACTGATCTTATTATGACTATCTCCAGTGAGAACCGTCATGGATCGATATGTGCTTTTATATCTGCACTAAACTATTTACTGCAGCATATAACTTTGTAGCATTAGAATTCGGTTTTTAAACTTACTTTGACTTCATCCCATGATGTTGTATACCGGCCCTGCCTGTCATACGCGTCATCGCTGGCTCTGACCCTGTCTGCCGTTTGCACCTCTCTGCGCGTGCGTGGTTTCCGGAGCCGCGCATGCGTGGTGGGGACTCGGCTGGCAGGTGTGCGAGTCTCGCGATGTTTCGGTCTGACAAGCACGGCCGCATTGATCTGATTTCATTGGCCAACCCGTACCAGCTGACTGGATTAAACAATATATTTAAGGTAGAAGGACTTGATCGAAGATAGTATACCCCTCTGAAAAAGCCATCTACGCGAAACGCGCGTCGGGGTCCCTCCGTACTCGGGAAGTCACTGAACCACAGGAACTATACGGGTTAGTAGTACTATAGGTTTTTACCTTATACCTTTTCTACTTACCTTTCCTCTTGTGGCTTTACTTGCTGGGAAGAAATATCTTGCTTGATATGGGCTTATGTAAACAATTTATCGTCACTTTTTGAGTCCAGCATTTAATCATTTACCTACAATGCTACTATGAGTCTGGATGAATATATGACCTAATCTCACTTACATTTTATACTCTGGCGTCTTGCCTTTATTTGATATTCAATCACATTGAACTGACAATATGTTTGTTTGAGCCCTTGCTTGTTTGATTCAACGATCTCCTTCTTCCCGGAGCTGCATTTATAAGAGGTATTTCCTCTATGTTCGTTTTTGCCACTTGGGAGGTGTACAGGTCTTGGATTTTGTAGTCTAATTTTAAATTGTATGTAATTTGTACTGTCCTAATAAAGTTTATTTTTCTATGCCATTGGCAAATTTATCCTAATAGTTTATGACTCCTTTGTTCTCAGTGTTTTCTATAGTTAATTTGGAGTCTCTATTCCCACAGTAGGGAGACCTGAATCCGCACTTGCTGGTGGTCTAACCCTGATAACCATTTTCCTGTTGAGACATATGTTTGATATCCTCAATATTAGTAGTAGTATTACTCACTGGTGTGGCACGATCATCAGGGAAGTCCATTGTGGTAAGCTGTGCGATGAGACAATCCCGTGTGGTTGCTCTTTCATTGATAAAGTTCATCATGATTGAGGACTTCCACCACAGTTCACCAGACCTCCAATTACCCCGATCTCCCAATCACGAGATATCCTTCTGCCCATCTTAAAATGTCCAAAATCGCAAACAATTACAGCCTTCTTCCCAAAAATACAAAAGATCACATCAAAAAGAAAATTGGAGGAAGAGTCAGAGGATGTAGAGGGGGCAGACACAAACCTCCCCCTTCTCCCAAAGAAATACAAGCAGAAACTGTAAAACTTTTTAATCTATCTAAATATATCCTAAATGTTAACGAGACTAGTTTACTCTCCAAGGGTCTCTCTTTTTGTCCCACCACCGCACCAGATGGTTTTGAGGTTTTTATGGACCTTAATAGGTTTATGCGTAGACTCACACTTCTACGTCATTTCGCATTATCTCCAGTAATGACATCACCAGAGCTCACACAAAATTTGACCTCATCCACTCACATTCCCAAATCTGTTAGTGTGGATGTCCACCCTAGATCTTCATTCTATCCCCTCCACCATCGTGGACCGGCACTAGAAACATTTTACAATTTGGTCAGTAATGACTTCAAGACCATAGAGCAACCAATTTACTCCATAGACAACCTCACTAAGTTTGAACGCATTGCACTAAAAAGTTTACAAAAAAATCACCAAATAGTGATACGATCTGCCGATAAGGGTGGCGGGATTATAATTCAGGATCGTGATGACTATACCAATGAGGCCTACAGACTACTGTCTGATACAAACTTCTACGAGAAACTGCAGCACAACCCAATACCAACATTTCTACTTAAATATAAATCACTCATTGAAACGGCCTATACCGATCAGACTATAAATAAAAAAGAGAAAACATTTTTAACCGTTCCTTTTCCCACCATTCCATTTCTTTATCATTTACCAAAGATTCACAAATCCCTATCAAATCCCCCTGGTAGACCCATTATTTCAGGGATTGGGTCATTAACCAGCAACCTATCACATTTTATAGATATTCACCTCCAAACACATGTGGTTAAACTACCGTCTTACCTTAAAGATTCTACCCATCTAATCAGAGAGCTCTATAAACTGCAAACCACCCACGATTTTACGGATCTATGGTTTTTTACTGCAGATGTGACATCACTTTATACAAATATCCCACATGATCTCGGCATGCAAGCGTCTCTAACTTATTTAACCTCTAACCCCCTTTTCCCGAATAATCAGATCAATTTTTTAATGGACTGTATTGATTTTATACTTAAACACAATGTATTTACTTTTGAGGGCAAATTTTACAGACAAGTAAAGGGCTGTGCGATGGGGTCAAGATTTGCCCCATCGTACGCTAACCTGTACATGGGGGCCTTTGAAGACCTTTATATATACGGTGACCATAATTTCAAGGAAAATATTATTTTCTATAAACGCTATATAGATGACCTTTTTTTCATCATTAAAGGCAATCCAACTGTGATTTTAGATTGGGTAAGCCACCTCAATAATAGCAATTTTGGTATAACACTTACGCATACTTCGTCTCTTGAACGAATAGATTTTTTAGACCTAACAATTGAAAAAAATGGCCGCCTCTTAAATACTAAGACACATTTTAAAGGAGTTGACGTTAACAGCTATCTAGATTTTAAAAGTGCACATTACCGTCCATGGCTAAAAAATGTACCGTTTGGCCAATTCAAACGAATAAGAAAAAATTGCACTAGCGATAAAGATTTCTCCGTTGAATGTAATATTCTGAAAAAAAGATTTAAACAAAAAAACTTTCCAACCAGTTTAATCAAGGGAGCAGAGTCTAGAGCAAAGGCGCTAACACAATCTGAATGTATCAACCCCACATCCCGGGCAGTTGTGAAACCAATCGATTTTAATTGTAATTTTATCACTACCTTTAATAAAGGGAGTAAATTAATTAATTCTATACTTCTAAAGCACTGGCACATCCTAATAAATGACCAATACATGAAAAGTATCCTTCCCATTAGGCCTAGGATCACATATAGAAGGGCAAAAACTTTAAGAAACATGATAGCGCCGAGCAAACTGCATAAAATTACCCAAGACCATCCAAAAACATCATTAATCATTAACGGGTCGTATCGTTGTGGGAAATCCAGATGTCTCTGTTGTCTAAATATTTCAAACAAAAAAACGCACTTCACTTCCATAATTACTAATGAAAGTTTTCCGATAAAAAGCTTTCTCAACTGTGGTAGTGACTATGTTATCTACTTGTTACAATGTGCATGCAATCGACAATATGTGGGTCGTACCACCCAAACCCTTAGATGTAGAGTCAATAAACATAGATTTAATGTTAGGACTGGGTTCGAAAAACATAGCGTGTCCCGCCACTGTGCTACTGAACATAAATGCAATTTTGATTCTATCACTGTGACTCCCATTGAAAAAATACCCCTTGATATATCTAATAGATTTATTAGATTAAAGCAAAGAGAAAATTTTTGGATATATAAATTGGCGACCTTATTTCCTAATGGCCTTAATGATATTACGGAGTCCGCTCTGGATTAATGTCAAACATTTTTTTCATGTGTTGTAATTTATCAATTTTATGGACAGCCTATTAATTATTAATTCTATTGATTTTCATTAATTACTAATTTCTTCGATGTTGTATTAATTACTAATTTTCTTAAGGTCTATATTAACCTAATTTTAAATTTTCATATATTTCATCCATTTTTTACATTGTACTATCCACATTGAGATTTATATATGCACTAATATTTCCAGAGCTATCCGATGTTGAGGTTATACATATTCCTCATTTTATCATTTTATTAGTTTCATTCCGTCATTTTATAAATATATACAGCACACACCATTACTAGTATGTCTATTAGCTGTATTTATGATATAAGTAGCAGATATACTCCAGCTAATTGCTGGCTAAATTTGCCCTTGTGTATAACTTCCCCCTTGCGCTCTCTGCGCTTCACCATGCGTTCCAACACATTTCCCCTCTCTTCCGGCATGCATTTGTTTATGGTTGCCATGACAACGCGCCAGTATGCGCGCTATGAAAGATCTCGTACAGTTGTTTCTTTTGACACTTGCAATATCTCACTATCCCCCTTACAACTTCAGACTACTTATTCCTTCCGCATACCACAAATAAAACCTCTTTATGTACAATATACTGTTTGCATTGAGTGCAGCATTTCCCTGCTGCCCTGTGACTGAACAGAACCCCCTGGTTCGTCCAGTTACTGTAGCAAATATGGCCCTGTATGTCATTTTATGTCATTCATTATCTGCTAGCAACCCATTTGTGACTTTTATTCACTCCAATTTTATTGTTTACTGTTTTTATTTTTTCTGACATTTCTGAACTTTGACCTGCAGGTTTTGGCGGTTTTTGGCCAGGAGGCTGGTCTGAACTCGTCCAATGAACTTACTTTTCACTTGTACTTTTGTGTATATATATGTGTGTTTTTTTACTACTCTCATGATATGCCTGATGAAGATGCCGGTCCGGTATCGAAACGCGTAGCAATTATCGTCATTAAACCTATCTTATTAAGCAGCGCCGTGTATCCCGTTTTTTCTTCCTGTAATTCTACCATTTTGGCAACCCCTTGGGAGTTTGCGTTGGGATTGGCAGCAGCTTCTCTATCACGAATTACATGCCGGTAATTTACAACCTTGGAGGTGAGCATATATTGTTTTTTCTCCACGCATTATATATTGATACCGCAAGTTTGGCGCCGTGTTCTTTTTTTGTTTCACTTCAGTACCACTTTCGGGCCATTGCTCATACCCTATTTGGGTGGCTTGGATCCCGCCATTGAGGATTTTTGGGGCTTTCGTTCCGGAGACCCTCTGACACTGGCTGCCTTCGTTTTCCATTTTCCATTGCAATCATGATGAACTTTATCAATGAAAGAGCAACCACACGGGATTGTCTCATCGCACAGCTTACGACAATGGACTTCCCTGATGATCGTGCCACACCAGTGAGTAATACTACTACTAATATTGAGGATGTAAAGAAAATGACGGATTTATTTCTGCTATTGGAAGACACATTGAAAGAGGAAGCTTTTCTCAACATTGACTGTCGTTTCTTAGACATTTACCTGTCCGAAAAAATAGCCCCTAGGGGCCTCAGGGTCTGTTTCAATACCCCATACCTGGATGATAGCATGTTTTACACTGAATGGCTCAAGGCATTGGAACATAGCAATGCTGGGTTTATTAATTGTTTGCACAAAAAGAGAACAAGTATTTGTGCTGAATTATCGAACAAGATTGATGAGCTAAGCGAGCAGTTGTGCCGCTTCTCTGATATTCCTGATTACAAAAAATTGGAATTGTCAACCATTGATCGCTTGTATGTATTTGAAAGAGATATCATTGGTAAAAAAATGAAAAAACTAAAAAGAGATAGAGCGGATTACATGGATAACAAATTGGGTGATTGGACCTCCAAACCCCTCCCTATCAAGCGTCCGCATATGGACCCCCATGCAAATAAGCTAAATACTCCTTTCGGCAAATCATCCTATTCATTCAAGCGCTCTAAACCTAAACAAGTTGCCAATTGTGATTCAACATCTATGACCGACACTAGCAAAATAAAAAATACAATTATGAATGTACCAACCCCACCTGTCCATATGAACATAAACAAAAACACCAGTATATCCAATAATATTAGTTCTAACATTAGACCATTTACCCCTCTCCACATTTCCAAACCTGTCTCCATCCCAATTAACCATTTACATCACCAACAATCCATACATTCAATTGGCACAGACCCTCAAAATTCAATTAATTCAATTAATTCAAATTTGACGAAAATTACATGCACCAATCATTTGGGACCAATACCCCAATACGCTTTTAAATCCGCCAATTTAGAGGCACATCTGAAACTTTTTAATCTTGTTCCAGACACTCCCTTTGAACGGTCATTTGAATCCCCCTTGTTTAATGACTCTATAGAAATTGATATTACATCACCACTTCCATCATCCATGTTGAATTTAACCACACATGACGATCTGGTTCAGGTTATTAGTCCACATGTTGTGTCATTCCTACATAATACCACCACGGATGGCCCTGAGCCCATTTTTGACAACACTCTGGCAACAGTGTCTTTTTTAGGACTTCCACCACAGTTCACCAGACCTCCAATTACCCCGATCTCCCAATCACGAGATATCCTTCTGCCCATCTTAAAAAGTCCAAAATCGCAAACAATTACAGCCTTCTTCCCAAAAATACAAAAGATCACATCAAAAAGAAAATTGGAGGAAGAGTCAGAGGATGTAGAGGGGGCAGACACAAACCTCCCCCTTCTCCCAAAGAAATACAAGCAGAAACTGTAAAACTTTTTAATCTATCTAAATATATCCTAAATGTTAACGAGACTAGTTTACTCTCCAAGGGTCTCTCTTTTTGTCCCACCACCGCACAAGATGGTTTTGAGGTTTTTATGGACCTTAATAGGTTTATGCGTAGACTCACACTTCTACGTCATTTCGCATTATCTCCAGTAATGACATCACCAGAGCTCACACAAAATTTGACCTCATCCACTCACATTCCCAAATCTGTTAGTGTGGATGTCCACCCTAGATCTTCATTCTATCCCCTCCACCATCGTGGACCGGCACTAGAAACATTTTACAATTTGGTCAGTAATGACTTCAAGACCATAGAGCAACCAATTTACTCCATAGACAACCTCACTAAGTTTGAACGCATTGCACTAAAAAGTTTACAAAAAAATCACCAAATAGTGATACGATCTGCCGATAAGGGTGGCGGGATTATAATTCAGGATCGTGATGACTATACCAATGAGGCCTACAGACTACTGTCTGATACAAACTTCTACGAGAAACTGCAGCACAACCCAATACCAACATTTCTACTTAAATATAAATCACTCATTGAAACGGCCTATACCGATCAGACTATAAATAAAAAAGAGAAAACATTTTTAACCGTTCCTTTTCCCACCATTCCATTTCTTTATCATTTACCAAAGATTCACAAATCCCTATCAAATCCCCCTGGTAGACCCATTATTTCAGGGATTGGGTCATTAACCAGCAACCTATCACATTTTATAGATATTCACCTCCAAACACATGTGGTTAAACTACCGTCTTACCTTAAAGATTCTACCCATCTAATCAGAGAGCTCTATAAACTGCAAACCACCCACGATTTTACGGATCTATGGTTTTTTACTGCAGATGTGACATCACTTTATACAAATATCCCACATGATCTCGGCATGCAAGCGTCTCTAACTTATTTAACCTCTAACCCCCTTTTCCCGAATAATCAGATCAATTTTTTAATGGACTGTATTGATTTTATACTTAAACACAATGTATTTACTTTTGAGGGCAAATTTTACAGACAAGTAAAGGGCTGTGCGATGGGGTCAAGATTTGCCCCATCGTACGCTAACCTGTACATGGGGGCCTTTGAAGACCTTTATATATACGGTGACCATAATTTCAAGGAAAATATTATTTTCTATAAACGCTATATAGATGACCTTTTTTTCATCATTAAAGGCAATCCAACTGTGATTTTAGATTGGGTAAGCCACCTCAATAATAACAATTTTGGTATAACACTTACGCATACTTCGTCTCTTGAACGAATAGATTTTTTAGACCTAACAATTGAAAAAAATGGCCGCCTCTTAAATACTAAGACACATTTTAAAGGAGTTGACGTTAACAGCTATCTAGATTTTAAAAGTGCACATTACCGTCCATGGCTAAAAAATGTACCGTTTGGCCAATTCAAACGAATAAGAAAAAATTGCACTAGCGATAAAGATTTCTCCGTTGAATGTAATATTCTGAAAAAAAGATTTAAACAAAAAAACTTTCCAACCAGTTTAATCAAGGGAGCAGAGTCTAGAGCAAAGGCGCTAACACAATCTGAATGTATCAACCCCACATCCCGGGCAGTTGTGAAACCAATCGATTTTAATTGTAATTTTATCACTACCTTTAATAAAGGGAGTAAATTAATTAATTCTATACTTCTAAAGCACTGGCACATCCTAATAAATGACCAATACATGAAAAGTATCCTTCCCATTAGGCCTAGGATCACATATAGAAGGGCAAAAACTTTAAGAAACATGATAGCGCCGAGCAAACTGCATAAAATTACCCAAGACCATCCAAAAACATCATTAATCATTAACGGGTCGTATCGTTGTGGGAAATCCAGATGTCTCTGTTGTCTAAATATTTCAAACAAAAAAACGCACTTCACTTCCATAATTACTAATGAAAGTTTTCCGATAAAAAGCTTTCTCAACTGTGGTAGTGACTATGTTATCTACTTGTTACAATGTGCATGCAATCGACAATATGTGGGTCGTACCACCCAAACCCTTAGATGTAGAGTCAATAAACATAGATTTAATGTTAGGACTGGGTTCGAAAAACATAGCGTGTCCCGCCACTGTGCTACTGAACATAAATGCAATTTTGATTCTATCACTGTGACTCCCATTGAAAAAATACCCCTTGATATATCTAATAGATTTATTAGATTAAAGCAAAGAGAAAATTTTTGGATATATAAATTGGCGACCTTATTTCCTAATGGCCTTAATGATATTACGGAGTCCGCTCTGGATTAATGTCAAACATTTTTTTCATGTGTTGTAATTTATCAATTTTATGGACAGCCTATTAATTATTAATTCTATTGATTTTCATTAATTACTAATTTCTTCGATGTTGTATTAATTACTAATTTTCTTAAGGTCTATATTAACCTAATTTTAAATTTTCATATATTTCATCCATTTTTTACATTGTACTATCCACATTGAGATTTATATATGCACTAATATTTCCAGAGCTATCCGATGTTGAGGTTATACATATTCCTCATTTTATCATTTTATTAGTTTCATTCCGTCATTTTATAAATATATACAGCACACACCATTACTAGTATGTCTATTAGCTGTATTTATGATATAAGTAGCAGATATACTCCAGCTAATTGCTGGCTAAATTTGCCCTTGTGTATAACTTCCCCCTTGCGCTCTCTGCGCTTCACCATGCGTTCCAACACATTTCCCCTCTCTTCCGGCATGCATTTGTTTATGGTTGCCATGACAACGCGCCAGTATGCGCGCTATGAAAGATCTCGTACAGTTGTTTCTTTTGACACTTGCAATATCTCACTATCCCCCTTACAACTTCAGACTACTTATTCCTTCCGCATACCACAAATAAAACCTCTTTATGTACAATATACTGTTTGCATTGAGTGCAGCATTTCCCTGCTGCCCTGTGACTGAACAGAACCCCCTGGTTCGTCCAGTTACTGTAGCAAATATGGCCCTGTATGTCATTTTATGTCATTCATTATCTGCTAGCAACCCATTTGTGACTTTTATTCACTCCAATTTTATTGTTTACTGTTTTTATTTTTTCTGACATTTCTGAACTTTGACCTGCAGGTTTTGGCGGTTTTTGGCCAGGAGGCTGGTCTGAACTCGTCCAATGAACTTACTTTTCACTTGTTTTTTCTTCCTGTAATTCTACCATTTTGGCAACCCCTTGGGAGTTTGCGTTGGGATTGGCAGCAGCTTCTCTATCACGAATTACATGCCGGTAATTTACAACCTTGGAGGTGAGCATATATTGTTTTTTCTCCACGCATTATATATTGATACCGCAAGTTTGGCGCCGTGTTCTTTTTTTGTTTCACTTCAATCATATTGACAGTCAGAGATGAAACACCTTAAATATTGTTCTAGAGATTGATTAGTCCTCTCAGTTTGGCCATTAGTTTCAGGATGGAAGGCAGAGGAGAAGGACAGATCAATCTCCAACTTTTTACAGAAGGCTCTCCAAAACAAGGAAACAAATTGTACCCCTCTGTCCGAAACAATATTGACAGGGACCCCATGGAGACGCAGGATGTGTTTGACAAACAAGGTAGCTAACGTCTTGGCGTTGGGTAGTTTCTTGAGGGGCACAAAGTGGCACATCTTACTGAAGCGGTCTACTTCCACCCACACCACCGACTTGCCTTGAGATGGAGGCAAATCGGTGATAAAATCCATGGAGATATGGGTCCAAGGTCTCTGGGGAATGGGCAAAGAACGTAGTAAGCCCGCTGGTCGGAACCTGGGAGTCTTGGACCTAGCACAAACCTCACAAGCGGCGACGTAGGCCTTAACGTCTTTAGGCAACCCAGGCCACCAATAGTTTTTGGCAATGAGGTGTTTGGTACCCAGGATGCCTGGATGACCAGATAGTGTGAAGTCATGATTTTCCCTAAGTACCCTTAGCCGGTATTGCAGGAGAACAAACAGCTTGTCCTCATGAAGGTTCCCGGGAGCTGAACCTTGATCAGCTGCAATTTCAGAGACTAAATCAGAATCAATGGAAGAAATTATTATACCAGGAGTCAAAATACAAGCAGGATCTTCCTCCGAAGGAGGGCTGGCCATGAAGCTACGCGACAGTGCATCGGCCTTAATATTTTTAGACCCAGCCCTATAGGTAACCAAAAAGTTGAATCTGGTAAAAAATAGCGCCCATCGGGCTTGTCTCGAGTTGAGCCTCCGGGCAGATTCTAGGAAAACCAGATTCGTGTGGTCGGTAAGGACCGTTACCTGGTGCCTAGCCCCCTCCAGGAAGTGGCTCCACTCTTCAAATGCCCATTTAATGGCTAAGAGTTCGCGGTTGCAAATATCATAGTTACTCTCAGTGGGCGAAAACTTCCTGGAGAAGTAGGCACAGGGGCGGAGATGGGTGAGGGAACTGGTACCCTGGGACAAGACAGCCCCCACTCCCACCTCGGATGCGTCAACTTCCACGATAAATGGCTCCATTTGGTTGGGCTGAACCAGCACAGGGGTCAAGATAAAGCACTTCTTAAGGACCTCAAAAGCCTGGCCAGCCTCAGGAAGCCAGTGGAGGAGATCAGCACCTTTGCGAGTGAGGTCCGTAAGAGGCTTAGCGATGACCGAGAAGTTAGCAATAAATCTCCTGTAATAATTAGCGAACCCCAAAAAACACTGTAACGCCTTCAGGGAGGCAGGTTGGACCCATTCCGCCACAGCCTGGACCTTGGCAGGGTCCATGCGGAATTCATGAGGAGTGAGGATTTGACCCAAAAATGGTATCTCCTGTACCCCAAACACACATTTTTCGTTTTTCGCAAACAGTTTGTTTTCCCGAAGGACCTGGAGCACCTTCCTGACATGCTCAATGTGGGAGGACCAGTCCTTGGAAAACACCAGTATGTCATCAAGGTACACTACAAGAAATACCCCCAGGTAATCTCTTAAAATCTCATTTATGAAATTCTGGAAGACAGCAGGAGCATTACACAACCCAAAGGGCATGACGAGGTATTCGAAATGACCTTCGGGCGTGTTAAACGCAGTCTTCCACTCATCCCCCTCTTTGATGCGGATAAGGTTATACGCCCCCCGTAGATCAAACTTAGAGAACCATTGGGCCCCCTGAACCTGATTAAAGAGATCAGGAATAAAAGGAAGGGGATACTGGTTCCTTACAGTGACCTTATTCAAGTTACGGTAGTCAATGCATGGCCTAAGACCACCATCCTTCTTCCCTACGAAGAAGAAGCCAGCACCTACCGGAGAAGTAGAGGGGCGAATGTAACCCTTGGCCAGGCATTCCTGGATATACTCTCTCATGGCTTCACGTTCGGGACAAGAAAGATTAAATATCCTACCCTTAGGGAGCTTAGCTCCTGGTACCAATTCAATTGCGCAATCGTATTCTCTATGAGGAGGTAACACTTCGGAGGCCTCCTTAGAAAACATCAGCGAAGTCCTGAACAAACTCAGGTAGCGTGTTCACCTCCTCAGGGGGAGAAATAGAATTAACAGAAAAACATGACATCAAGCATTCATTACCCCATTTGGCGAGCTCCCCAGTATTCCAGTCAAACGTGGGATTATGCAACTGCAACCAGGGAAGGCCTAAAACCAAATCGGAAGATAATCCCTGCATCAACAGTACAGAGCACTGCTCCAAATGCATGGAGCCAACAAGGAGTTCGAAAACAGGGGTATGCTATGTAAAATAACTATTAGCAAGAGGAGTGGAGTCGATACCCACTACCGAGACAGGTTTAGGCAAATCAATCAAAGGCATAGCTAGAGACATAGCAAATTCCACAGACATGATATTAGCAGAAGACCCTGAATCCACGAAGGCACTGCCGGTATTCCGGCTGCTTATTCTTACGCCTAGGACAGGTGTTCACTTGATGCTTGTCATCCCCACAATAGAAGCAGAGACCGTTCTTCCTGCGGAACTCTCTACGTTGTCGGGGGGACACGGAGGCCCCGAGTTGCATAGGTACCTCCGAGTCTTCCATGGAAGAGCGAAGCAACGGGACCTCGGGAGGCATCATGGGGGAGTCAGAGGGGAAAACACAAAAACGTTCAAGCTGTCGTTCCCTGAGACGTCGGTCAAGTCGTACCGCTAAAGCCATAACCTGGTCTAGGGAGTCAGAAGAGGGATAGCTAACAAGCAGGTCTTTCAGAGCGTTCGACAGACCCAACCTAAATGTTCACCTTAAGGCAGGGTCATTCCACCGAGAAGCTACGCACCACTTCCTAAAGTCAGAACAATACTCCTCAACAGGTCTCTTACCCTGACGTAAGGTCACCAGCTGACTCTCGGCAAAGGCAGTCCTGTCAGTCTCGTCATAAATGAGTCCGAGAGCAGAAAAGAAACGATCAACGGAGGAAAGTTCAGGGGCGTCAGGAGCCAAGGAGAAGGCCCACTCTTGGGGCCCTTCCTGGAGCCGGGACATAATTATACCCACCCGCTGGCTCTCAGAACCTGAGGAATGAGGCTTTAAGCGGAAGTAGAGCCTACAACTCTCCCGAAAGGAGAGAAAAGTCCTCCGGTCCCCTGAGAACCGGTCAGGCAACTTGAGGTGGGGTTCAAGAGGTGAGGTGAGGGGCACTACCATGGTAGCATAAGGCTGTTTGACCCTCTGAGCCAGGGCCTGGACCTGTAGGGAGAGACCCTGCATTTTCTGGGTCAGGGTCTCAAGGGGGTCCATAGTAGTGTCAGGGAGCAGGGTAGACTAGGTATATGGGCTTGTGATTATGTAATGACGGGGGTAGGGAAACGGACAAGTGAGCCCTAATCTACCCGCCACTCTGTCCCTGCCTACTTGCAACGACCCGCCCTAGGCGACGGTGTACAACTTGGCGGCGGTCCCTACGCTCAGTAAGTGCATGAGACAAACAGACAAGGGAACACAAAGCAAAGGGAAAGGGGCAGTTGCCCACGGCAACACCGTGAGCAACAAGAATGGTGAACGAGCCGAGTCAAAACCAGGAGTGCACGAGGTACCAAACGCAGAGCAGGAGAGTAGTCAGTAAGCCAGGGTCAGTATGGAGCAGGATCAAATAGTCAGAAGCTGTAGCTGGGCCAGGAAACCACACGAGAAGAATCAAAAGCAAAGGAGGAACAGGAAAGGCAGGTATAAATAGACAGAGGGCGGGAGCTACCTCCGTCTGGCCAGGCTGCGATAGGCTCTCCCACTCCCAAGCCTGCCAACCTGAGTGGTGGAAGATGGAGTCAGTCTCAGAGACACAGACTCAGGTGCAGACTGATTACCAATGGGAGTACACACAGAAGTTGTGCCTGGCAGATCCTTTACAGTCATGAAAGCTGAAGAGACCGAAAATCTCTGCGATCCAGATGCCAGTAGACATTCGGGTTTACGAGTCGAAAAATGGCGCATAGGCAAAGGGGGTGTTGAGATGTGTTTCTGCTCATATTCTTACTCTAATGGTAGGAAACAAATTGGCGATAACTCCGATCCTGGCAATTTTCCCCCTCCGATAGATGCCGTTGTAAATAGTGACCGTGGCAGATGGAGTAAGCTACCTCTGTCCCCCAATCACCCCCCACAACGGTTGCAATGACAGCCAGAGACCTATTGAAGGCATCCAGGTCTCTCATCAGTGCCCTACAATTAAGCCTTGCCAAATGACAAAAAAAAAGTAGCTAAACTTTTAAAAAACATTTGACATGTCATAGTGACATGTCAGAAGTTTTGATAGGTGGGGGTCCGAGCACTGATGGCTAAAACAAGGTGGCAATAGTGCTTGGGTGTTTCTGATCGGCTTTCCTCAGAGCAGTGTACAGGCTCAATTATGAGTCCATACACCGCTTTCTCGACTTTCAGAGGAAGGCCGATCAGACACAAAGTAAAAGCGCTCACCCGAGTGCTACTGCCGCTTTATTTTAGCTATCGGTGGAGGTCTCAGTGCTCAGAAACCCACAGATCAAAACTTCTGACATGTCACCATGACATGTGAAAAGTTTTTTTTTAAAGTTTGGTACCCTTTAATAACATTTTAAAAAATATATAAAGTTAAAAAATCCCCCATTTCCCATTTTACACAAAAAAAATTTTCAACAATAAAAAAATTAAACGTAATACATCCGTAAAAGTCTGAACTAGTAAAAAATAAACAGCATTGCTTTGTTATTATTTCACTCCCCCCCCAAAAAAAATATAATAAAAAGTGATAAAAATGATGAAGTAACCCAAAGTTGTAACAATAAAAACTACCTTAATGTTCAAAGCGATAAAAAGATTGGCACTGCTTTGGCTCGTGGAGCGCTATAAGTCTCAATAATCAGACGACCGTATAGGTCTAAACGGATTCAATTGGATCCACAACAGGTGGTGATCAGTGGTGTGATGAGACAAGCACAAGTGCAGTAATAAAAGTAGAAGAGATCCACGGCACTCACCATTCAGTTGAATTTTCATTTAATGTTGTGGCAAACAAAGGCAGTATGGATGTGGAGCACAAGCCTACGGCCGTTTCACGTATACTCATGCTTTGTCAATGCCAATAAAAACTACAGCTCACCCCGGCAAAGAAAAGGTAAATCATAATGAAAACAAAATAAACTTGGTATCGCCGTAATCTGGCCCTGCAGAAAAATGTTAACATGTTGTTTTTACCGCACGGTGAACGCCATCCCACAAAGAATTTTTCCATTTCCCAGTACATTATATAGTACATTAAATGGTGCCATTAAAAAGTACAACTTAACCAGATAAAAAACAAGCCCCCATATGGCTATAACGATGGAAAAATAAAAAGTTATGGCTCTTGGAATACAACAAGGAAAAAACAAAAAGAAAAGAAAGAAAATTGGTTGTGTCTACAAGGCGTTACACGTGCGTTTATAAACAGGAAACATCTCTGATTTTCCATTTTGCTGTTTCCTCTTCTGCAAATATTCTAGACAATTCTAGACAATTTGTGTCTTACCTTTTGTTGACTTGTTCTTGCAGGGGCACAGGTTGATGACAATATTTCCCGTCGCACTACTCAGCGCATTGTGGCGCCTCCCGGTAGCCGTGCCAACATCACCAGCCTAGGCTAGACCCAAACTAATTCTCCTGCCCCTGATTTGCGTTCCTCCTCCAAGATGAATTATTTCCGAAAGATTTACCGATTCCTGGCTTTTTTTTTTTTTTTTTTTAGAATCTCGGGGGCAGTGACTTTTTCTAGGAGAAGATACCAACAGTTTAGGAAACACAGAGGGTTACATCGCTCATACACACCTGTATGTATGTATGTATGTATGTATGTATTTGTACTTTGGTACATATACTCATATGTAAATCATTCATAGGTGCCAGTTGGTATGTTTGCATGTGTTTGGGCATACTCGGGTTGAATTAGAATGCTCCACAAGACCTGTCCTTTCTAGCGACCATTCACGCCCCTCTTTAACTCGACACCCAGGTCGTTTTTTTGTACTTCAGTGAAAGGTCACCTTATAGAAACATCTCGGTCTTGCTACATTCAGGGTCATGGATTTAGGATTATACATCTCTGTGAGAAAATAAATCAGTGCTTAGAAGAAGACATTTATTTTTCATCATGACGACCATCTACTAAACAATGATGTCAATACAATTCACCAATAGTTAAATCTTTTAATTTTATTTATTGATTTTATCGCAAGTGTAGTCAAGGTTCTTACATTACCACCGAAAAAAGGCCATACTTACAAATGGACACAGCCAGGTCAGAAACGCTGATGAAGGAGTGTGAGCAGGTGCTTTAAATAATAATAGCCACTCCCACTGGTCTTGAGGGGAGTGGTGTGTGGTGCATGGGATGTGTAGTAAGAAATAAATGAATAGTGTGTGTGCAAGTGTAATACTAAAAGTGAACTATAGGGGGCAGTAATGAGTGAAGTGCCTCAATAGAAATAAATGGATAATGGGGTGCAAGTGTGTGAAACATGGAGGGATAGTGTGTACGTCATGAGGCACAAAGTGTATAGCCAGGTAGAAGCCTATTTGTGACGCCTTGATAGTTCATAGAGCGGGCTACACTGCTTGCTATGCCAAACAACAACACACCATGCTCTCCCAGCATCAAAGACCCGGCTGTGTCCAAGAGAAGCGAATATAAGTAGTAATGAAAAATACCTGGGATATTAGTAATCATTTTGGCCAAAAGGACGCAAGCTCGCAATCCACGACAAGGATCCCCAGACTTGCGAGTCCCTACCTCCTTAAATGGAACAGATGTTCCTGATGTACAGACAGAACCGATAAAAACAAAGGGACATATACAAAAGCACCGAAAAAAGGCCATACTTACAAATAAGGAGTTAGGGACTCGCAAGTCTGGGGATCCCAGGTATTTTTCATTACTACTTATATTCGCTTCTCTTGGACACAGCCGGGTCTTTGATGCTGGGAGAGCATGGTGTGTTGTTGTTTGGCATAGCAAGCAGGGTAGCCCGCTCTATGAACTATCAAGGCGTCACAAATAGGCTTCTACCTGGCTATACACTTTGTGCCTCATGACGTACACACTATCCCTCCATGTTTCACACACTTGCACCCCATTATCCATTTATTATTATTGAGGCACTTCACTCATTACTGCCCCCTATAGTTCACTTTTAGTATTACACTTGCACACACACTATTCATTTATTTCTTACTACACATCCCATGCACCACACACCACTCCCCTCAAGACCAGTGGGAATGGCTATTATTATTTAAAGCACCTGCTCAGACTCCTTCATCAGCGTTTCTGACCTGGCTGTGTCCATTTGTAAGTATGGCCTTTTTTCGGTGGTTTTGTATATGTCCCTTTGTTTTTATCGGTTCTGAAGGTTCTTACATTACTTCATCGGTACTTATCAACTATCCAAGACTAATACGTTGCACAGAAAGACCTTTAATGCAAGACTAAAGCTATAACATCGAAAACCTCCTGCCGAGAACGCCAAATGTTGCAATCGATGTGGGTGTAGGGCGTTCAGAGGGGACCCTGGTGCTGACATTGCAGGGTAGCTGTTCCATTCAACCAGTTTTTAACCCATTCTGGGATTTGTGGCTGTGTTCCTGATTGCAGGAGATGTTGTGCTTATGCAAATTAATGTGTCTAGAATAAAATGTGCTCTCTCCGATATCTTAAATAGCAGAGATAAGTCTTGTGTCTTTTTCCTGTAAACACTGTGTTCTTATTTCTTATCACAGGATCCACTAATAAAATGTTGTGCTTTCAGCAATGCTTCTAGCATGTTACTCTTAACTTGTGTCTTAAATTCATACATTATTTGACACCATTGCTTTAAGGGGTTGTACGCTTTTGGATTACATTTACACACATGTTCTCATGAGAAATCCAGGTGAATACCCTAAACGCATATGTTAATAAAGCATACTTACTAAAAAACCAGAGCCCTTCTGCCTATCTCTTGGCTCCTGTATAAAGATGCCTGGAAACAATGTGGCTAAGTCCATATATATGGCACCCTGTACATGTGAAGAAGGGTCAAAAGATCCTTTCTACATCCACCAGTGAGTGCTCAGAACTTTTCTTGATCTACCAATGTGTGTTACATCTTCTGAAATTCAATTATACTCCTGACTAATTGTGCTTCAAAGAGATGAGCCCAGGACGTTTTAAGTTACATAAGCTTTTAGAACATGTTGAGTTATCATTTGGACACATAGAATAACAGACTGAGCTCCATCCTACATGAATGAGCTCCGGCAAAAGGATGACTTCCACCAGCCAGGAGAGAACGTGATATGTGGGTGACTACTTCTTGTTAAAAATTATAATTTTGACTGCACGCAGCCACCATTAGGGGGGGCTCACTGCATATGGATTTATATATCTAGTATTGAACTCAATGGAGCTATATGATTTTTTATGCAGCAAGCTCCATCTAGTGGCAGGCAAACGCTATAACTCAGCAAGAAGTAAAAGCACTTCAGTGCGAAGCCCTCTCTCACCACAGGCCCTATAGCGGTTGCATGGCCTGCCTCTATGGATAAATCAGGTCCCATAGGAAAGTGGCCCATCTACAAACAGCTTTTTCGGAAAAAATCACTTTGGCAGCACTCATGACCCATGATCGGTATACAATTATTTATTACTTGCAATGATCCTCTATACTCGATGGATGCACTTGCATACGTTGAGGTTCAAGTCTGGATTGCACTTACAGTTGCAAGACAAAGTAATGCTTCGTTCACATCTGCGTCAGTACTCCGTTTCAACGTTGTGTCTCAGCTTTACGTCGGAATGGAGCCCTAACTGACACAAACGAAAACCATAGATTTCCTTTTCAATCACGATTGATTTCAATGGTAACGGATTCAGTGGCAATGATTTCCGTTCGTCTTTGTTGTACAAGAGTTCCGTTGTTTTGACGGATTAAATAGCGTAGTCGACTACGCTATTGATTCAGTCAACGACGGAAATCTTACACAACGGAACCAAACGGAAACCATTGGCACCGGATCCGTCACCATTGAAATCGAGACAGGGTCTCGTTCTGACGGAAAACTCAGACTGAACGTCGGAACGGGACCCTGGAGCAGATGTGAACGAAGCCTTAGTGAACCCTTTGGAAGTACCTGGATTTCCGCATTGATTACTAATAGAATGTCACAATTTTAGACAAACACAATCTAAACTGAAAACAATTGAGTAAATATTCACAGTACAAGAAGAAAAAGTAAGTGAACCTCTGTGTTAATGACTTCTCCAAGAGCTAATTGGCAAAAGGTGTTTCAATTAAGGAGGTGAGGTCGGAAGTGTGGGTTTCACAGGTGCTTTGCTTATTAAATAAAGGCACACAAAGCCTGGTTATTGACAACATCTTAGATGGGCTCGTGTAATATAGATGAAGGAAGATAAAGAAAATGGATCCAGCGCTGAGTCCTCTGAAGTCTTTTTGTTAAAAGGAAACTATTTCCAAGTTTTATTGTAGAATTATCAAAAAATTAAAAACAATAGCATGATAGGAAAATATTCTCAGATAGAATGAGGATTTATGGCAGTGTAAGCGGTGCCTACGCGTTTCTGACGCTTGCAGCGTCCTTAGTCATGGCTTTTACCCGTGCGCAAGTCCATTGATGTGATAAGGTGAGCTGGAGGAACCCTCCCAAACATTTTTTCTAATATAGATGACTTAAGCTGGAAAAGGCTACTACAGCATTGTGAAAGACCTGGGTGTATCTCAATCCACGTGTAGGTAAACTGTCTACAAATGGAGAATATTCAGGATTGTTACTACTCTCCGTAGGAGTGTGCATCCTCTTAAGATCACTCCAAGAGCAAAACAGGCAATGTGGAAAGAGGTGAGAAAGAATCCAAGGGTAACAGCAAAAGACCCACTGAAGACTCTACAAACTGCAAAAACCTATAAGAAAAAAAAACATTTAACTAGAATTTCACATGGAAAGATACCACTGCCGCTGCTATCCAAAAAAACACTGCGGACTGTCTCAAGTTTGCCCTAGACCACCTGGATGTTCTACATTGCTTCTGGGAAAATGTTCTATGGACAGATGAGTAAAAAAGTGGATTTTTTTTTATCACAAATGGCAGCAGTCCGTGATCCAAAGCTGAAGAAGCGTTGGGTCATGCAACAAGGCAATCACCTAAAGCACACAAACCAACTAAAGAATGGTTGAAAACGAAGAGTTGTGTTTTAGAATGGCCGGTACAGAGTCCTGACCTCAACCCTATTGAGATGCTGTCAGACATGATCTGAAGAGGACTATAAAATAAATACCTATCCTCGTTCCCACGATGAGTGGAGATCCCTTGGCAGGTCTCCTCTGGTCTGTGAATTGTGTACGACTCGGCGCAGGCAGGCTTGATGACGTCACAGCATCATGCCTGTCTCTGCCAAGCCGCTCATGGCTGGCATTATATAGTAAATGTTGAAGCAGGGAGCTGACGGCTCTCTGCTTCACCATTGGATTCAACTTTATCTGCCTCTTAAGGATGCAGATATAGTTGAAACCAGTACAAACCACCAGCCGCCTGGGACGGTTAGGAGGTTTGCCAATATATATCGCATAAGACATGGAGAGTAGTCCCAATCATATCATATTTACTGTATGCAGTGTATGCAGGGATACAATGTGTGTATTACTTTCTTAGCACCCCACCATGACCATTACTTGTCCTACAGCTGAAAGCGGAGGGGAAATAGTCCTTTAAAAGTGTGCTGTATTTAAGTTCAGTGATGTGAACAAATATTTTCCCCCTTTCTAATGTTTCCTATTGTTGTTACACTGAATGGTTTCTGAAATTAAAAATAAGTAATATAAGCAAAGGAAACCTGAGTATTTATTGTACTGTATTTATTTAAAGGAGACCAACTAGAAGAAATTAAGACTAACTAGAAGAAAGGCTAATGAAGGGGCCACAGTTCTCCGGCCCCTTCATTGTTTATCCAGTCACGGCAGGTCCCCATTCACTTGATCATCGTTCTGATGATCGGTTTAGAGGTCATCACTGGAAAATCCTGGAAAAACCCGGCCCTCACTAAAATATATATATATATATATATATATATATATGTAGCGTCCATGGCCGCGGGCCGTCGGGTTTACTCACCTCCCGACGCCCGCAGCCATGGGTCTGTGATCGCTGGTCTCCGTCTCCCTCCTAGGAGATGCCAGCGCTCACTTCCGCTCCGTTCGGCTGTGTCCCGTAGGGTGCGCGCGAGCGCTCGCGCCCAGCCTTAAAGGGCCAGCGCGAGCAAATAGGAAATCGTCATCATCATCAACTGCCACGATTTCCTGGTCTATAAGAAGGCCCCTGGCTTTCTAATCCTTGCCTGAGCGTTGTTAGATTTCCCAGTCTGTCTTGCAAATGGTCCCTTAGTGTTTCCCGTTCCTGTTGTTACCCGTGCCTTGTTCCCCGTTCCTATTTCCCGTGCTTTGCCTTAGTATCAAGTCGTGCCACGTCCTGTTTCATCTGCCACGTCCAGAGGAATCTGCCATGTCCTGTGTCATCTGCCACGTCCAGAGGAATCTGCTACGTCCAGTGTCATCTGCCACGTCCAGAGGAATCTGCCACGTCCTGTGTCATCTGCCACGTCCAGAGGAATCTGCTACGTCCAGTGTCATCTGCCACGTCCAGAGGAATCTGCCACGTCCTGTGTCATCTGCCACGTCCAGAGGAATCTGCCACGTCCTGTGTCATCTGCCACGTCCAGAGGAACCTGCCACAACCTGTGTCATCTGCCACCTCCGGTGGAATCCGCCACGTCCTGTCATCTGCCACGTCTGGAGGAATCCGCCACGTCTGGCGCAACTTGCAGCTCCTGTGTTATCCTCCACGTTTGGCGCCATCTGCTGCACCCAACTCATCTGTGCCAGAGCTTCGGTCACCGTCTGGACTATACAGGTACCCTTGTGTTTGACATTGTATTTCTGGGGTTTCCTGTGGTTTGGCCAGCTGGCTTCCCGCTACGGCGGTATGGCCTAGTGGGTCCACTAACCCGCTCCGTGACAATATATATGTATATATATATATATATATATATATATATATATATATATATATATATATATATGTATATATATATGTATATATATATATATATATATATATATATATATATATATATATATGTATATATATAGATATATAAAAAGGATCTATCACGTTAAATGTCAGAATGGGCTAATATCAGACCCTAGACCCAATCCCTGTATTAATATCAAACTACTATATTAGTTTCAGACATACATAAATATATTTATTTATTAATATAGAACAGAACTCTGTATTAATTCACAAACCAGACTGGGCCTCTATATTAACATCTGACTCCTGACATTACATAAATACACATTCAGACCCCAAACTAAATACTTACCCACCTTTCTTCCGTATTTTGTTCAGCTCCGAGCGGTACAGAATGTGTCCTGACGCTAACCAGCATAGGGACCCAGTGTAGCTGTGCCCGGAGCTGAAGAAGAGTGAGGAGGTAAGTTTACATGATGCTATCTATAGGATTAGACCAATAGATAACGGACGATTTCTATAATTTCTTTTTAAATCTGGAGGGGGCCCATGTTGCGCACACCCCACATTCTGCTTCTTGGGCAAGTGCCCCGGTAGCCCCCTCCGAGCAAGCCTTTCTATATGTGAAGTCGCTTTTCACTCAGAGAAGGAATATTATTAATACAACGCTCCACAGACACAGATGAGTGGTAGAAGTTTATTGATAGTAATGAATATCTGTGCAGTTGTTATCGCACTTTCCTCACAGCAAGAATGGAAAGTCTCGTAGCTGCTTCTACCTGAGAATCTGTGATGAATTAATAGTGCGCCATTGTCAGTCTATGATATCACTACACTGACATAATGGTGGAAACACGCACATTCACTATCACACCGGCAATCACCAAGACTCCCGAATACTGTCCTCATAGTTACGATAATGATGGACAGGGGCGTAGCTATAGGGGGTGCACCCGGGCCCTGGAGTCTGAGAGGCCCAAAAGCCCCTTGGCCGAATAAGAAGACACCAGTATTATAAATGATATATGGTAGGTCGGGGCCCTGTTGTAGATTTTACATTGGGACACAGGAGCTTCAAGTTACGCCTCTGATGATGGATCACCACTGAAGAGATGGAGGAGTCTTCTCAACGAAACCCTTCACAGCCGCCATTATGTTCAATCCAGATGTTGACCTACTTTACCAGCCAAGATGTCATATGCCAGAGCCAGAACAAGCGATATTCTACAAGCAGCAGCGCTCATCAGACACTTTCTCTTTCCAGCAATTTCTGAATGTTGTGCAGCTTCACTAGTAGCAGCACTAACAGGGCAGCGACCAGAAGGAGTGGAACGCCGACAGCACCGCTGATGATCAGGATTTTTCTCAGGCTGTCGTCTGTAATGCTGGCAGTGGCTGCAAGATCTTGTTGTGTGGCTGGAGACGCTGTTATTGCGGCTGCTGTATGCGCTGTTGTTGTACGGATGGTTGGCGCTCTTATTGCGGCTGCTATATGCGCCGTTGTTTTAGTTTTTGCAGCCATTTTTCTTGCTGCTGCTAGACGCACTTTTAGTTTCTGGATTGCTGCTGGGGCTGGTGGTGTTTTTATGGTTGTTTGATAAGAGGCTGTTGGAAAACAAGAAAATGATTAGAAAATCAATAATTGATTATCAGAACTGTATTACAGAGATGAGAGATCTGGGAGAGTAGAGAAGCTTACGTTCAGTTGTTGTTTCTTCCATCCAGGGATAGGACTCCTCGTCATAATCTGGTGGCGCTGGTGATAATTCTGGAAATAAGACGTGTCACACAGTTCATCATTAGTAAATGTTTTCTTCTGGTCACTACTTATTTCTGGTGTGAATGTTATGTATAAATGTCAGTATATGGCGTGTGCACGGAGCCTGTACAGAGGAGAACACAATTCCTGCAGCTCCGTACTATGGAGCTATAGGTGCTCTATGTCAGATTAATATGCAATCAGACCGAAAACCCTCCACATGTCTATGGGCGCCATATTACGACTCTGTATAACTCGGAGGTGGTATAGAGGCATAACATGATGCTGTACATGAGCCCCATATCTGTGTATATAACATTTATATCAATGACAAGAATGATCTTAAAGACTGAAGTAAACGTTACCTGCACGGTAGATGGTTTCTGCCTTCTCAGGAGATGTTTTTCCTGCATTGATTTTACGAGCTTAAAATTAAAAATGAAATCATTTAAAATTCCATGAAGATAAAATAAAATAAGTAATACAAATCCTGATATTGTGATATTATAGCTATAACTGTGTGATGCTTCTAATATTGGGATAGATAGAAGAACTTGTCATCATAAGATAAGAGACATAACAGTCTGTGCCCAGGTCCAGACCAAATATGACTGACAGTGACTGGTATATAGTATATCTACTCTCATAACGACTGATACATCCACTGGTAACAGGCTGTGACATTAGTGGGCATTACCATGACACTGGACCTGCCCGTCCTGACACAAACACAAATTCTATTATATCATTCCAGTGTATGTGACTTATATTCTCTTACTCAACAACATCTTATAATCATTTACTTGTTAGAAATGTCATTAAATGGATATTATGTTAATCAGAAAACTGTTCCCTAACCAGAGTCTCAGAGTTACATGTGTTACTGTGTGATCTGCTGTGTCTTTGTATATAGAGGTGGATCTACAGCCATAGCCTCCCTGTTTATATGAGATACGATGTTATATTATAAGGCCCCATGCACACGACAGTAAAAAACCTCAGTTTTTGCGGACCGCAATTGCGGTTCGCAAAAACGGACCCATTCACTTTCATTGAACGCGCACACCTTTCCGTAGCACTACGGAAGGGTGTCCGTGCCGCGGAAATGTTCCGGGAATTATGGAACATGTCCGTTCTTTTGCATTTTGAGGGCCGTGCTCCCATGCTTTGTATGGGAGCACGGCCCGAGAATGCGGCTGTCAGTCGGCGGCCGGCCGTGCCCGCAATCGCGGGCCGTGATTGCGGGCACGGTCGTGTGCATGGGGCCTAAGTGTTATTATCTCAGTGTCTATAAAGAATTACCTCACATAGAACTTACCGCGCTTCTTTTTAGTCCCAGCCATCATCTTCTTTAATATTTTTAGCTCTTTCTGTATATCGGTTTCACCTACATGATAAAATTCCAGCCATTAACCTTTATTATTCTAGAGGTAGGTTGTCCAGATCTGGTACAATATCTACCTCATTATTTACACTTTATTAAGAACGATTGTCTACAATTTTCTTAGAATTCTTTCATTGATTTGCATCTACAGTTCTGCTTGGTTTGTATTGTATTATTTGGAGCAGTTAGATTTCTACTATAAAGTGTCGGCTTTCTCTTGAAACTAAAAAGCCGTCATCATGGATGTAACAAATATCCTGCTGCTGAGGTGCAAATATTTTACTGCAACTTATTTACTATTCAAGACCTAACTACACCCAAAACCTAAAAATTTCCTGGTGACTGCAATAGACCCCAATATCCCTCTTCTACCCATGTCACAATCACAGGGTCTTATAGTTAACCGTGTACCTGCCAGTGACATGGAGGGGACATTGTGGTCACTGGGGATTTCATTTCCCTGACTAATAATATAGTCACCCTGCAGGGTCAAGTGTGAGAAATACATGATTTTAACCCCTGTAGAGCCACTAACTTGGTAGTCCATTAATAAATGTATTCCTATGTACAGTGTTATTTATTACATCTGTGAGGGTCATTCTTTACAAGTTTATATATATAATATGAATGATGTAATAGAGAGAAGACGTTACCTGCATGGTCGGATGTTTCTATGTCCTCATTGATTTTACGACCTGAAAATCAGAAACAAAATAATAAAGGCCATGAGATTAAAGCAAAGCAAGTATGAATCCTGATATTGTGATATTATAGATATTATATCTACTCTCCTAATGACTGATACATCTACTGGTAACAGGCTGTGGCATTAGTGGGCATTAGTACACTCAACATGTATTTCCTTACATCTTCTTCACTCCATTGCAGATGTTTCCTCCTAATGTATAACTCTGCAGTGTATTAGTGTTTATATATGGCCACTGTGTAGGTTCTGTGCTTTCTACTCAACCAGATTAGTGAACCCATTTATCACAGGAAAGCTATGGGGTATAGTGGACTGGAGGAGAACCTGGTGTATAATGTCAGTCAATGTAGAATATGAGTGTGAGCTCCATCAGGAGATATTTCCTTCATTGATAGTGGAATAAAGCGTCATGTAGAGCAAAGGACCAAACTCTTTCATGTTATTCTAATGGGTCATATATAAATAATACTGGTGAGTGGCGTGCCAGTCTGGAAAAGGGTGCAGTATGTCTTTGTACATAGCTGTGGATCTACCACCATATTGTCCTTCTTTGTATGAGATCATTTATTATATTGTAGGTATAAGGCCAGAGCTACATGCACTATAAATGTATGTATGTATATGTATATATATATATATATATATATATATATATATATATATAGTAACAGCTCCAATTACAACTGCCTCATGACAATTACTGTCTGTAGAAATACATTGGGTCATGGTTACATGTAATTTTCAGGAGATTAATTGTCTCAATGGTTATAAAGATATTCCTCAGACAGAACTTACCAAGCTTTCTACTATATACAACTCGGATTTTCTTTGGTTGAATTGTTGTGGTAAAACCGATTTCTCCTGTATGATAAAAATTCACATTCACTTTTATTATTGAAGATTTCATTTCTACCAAATAGACTACAGAGATGTAACTGAGTATTCAGACTCTCTTAGGAATTATTATTTCCAGATAAGAGCATCATATATATTTCCTGTAATATTTCCATGATTTCCAGTCCCCTCTACATCTCCGCTTCTTCTACACTGGGACATTTGGAGATGTTACATTTTTATTAATTATAGATTCCACATGAAGAACAAGATATGAAGCTGAGAACAACAAGAAGATCAAGATAAACTTACCATGGAGGATTCCACGTGGAACAATGATGGATTTTAGTTGTTTTTTTGTGGAAATTCCATTGGAGTGTCCTATGTGAGAAAAGTACTTGAATTACCCTCCATAACTATATATTCATAGCTTGTCCAGTCTATTCTATTACATAGAAGTCATTAAACTGCATTATTAGTCATCTACTTTATATATAGATACTTAGTACAATATATCAGCCTCGTACTAGAACAGACAATATATGTATCTAGAGAACTCACCGATCCCCTGTAGATCAGAAGCAGTCGGGGATGTAAACCCCTGTGTTGTGCTTGTTATTACTGCACTTGTTGGACCTGGAAGAAAATACAGAGAAATTGTTGATCTAATCCCAATAATCCTAATCCATTAACACTGTAATACATGACTATATGTGGTGAAGTAATGGGGTTCTAGTCTACTGGGATGTCTCCAGGATTCCTCCTCCTGACTGGACGTCCTTCTATACATTGCTGACCACAAGTGTCTTCAGGTTCCTCCTCCTGGATGTTGAGTGTGGACACAGAAGACAATGTGCGGGATGGAAACTTGTATCTTCTGTCCCTGACTGCTGCATGATAAACTGAGCCGTATATGTGTCTGTTCTATAATGTGTTATTATATTACCTGCAGGGGATGTGGTCGTGGTGGTCGGCAACGGTTGTTCAGTTGCAGCAGACGTCTTTACTATAATAAACAAGAACATATTATAATTATTCACAAAGAAATAACAATAAGTGACCCCAATATATGGAGAATCTTATTCCAGTATCAGCCTCGTACTCGAACAGACAATATATGTATCTAGGGAACTCACCGATCCCCTGTAGATCAGAAGCAGTCGGGGATGTAAACCCCTGTGTTGTGCTTGTTGTTAATGCACTTGTTGGACCTGGAAGAAAATACAGAGAAATTGTTGATCTAATCCTAGTAATCCTAATCCATTCTGATGTCCTGCACAGAGCAGAGAGTCATTCACATACAACATTGTTATGGAGACAATATAATGGCGGAGCCCACCTTCTCCACATGTAGTAGACGCCTTATTGTTCCTTACTCTCCCTATATATCAGCATTGGGGGATCATTAGGGAACATGTTCTGGTGTAATACATGACTCTATATGGTGAAGTAATGGGGTTCTAGTCTACTGGAATGTCTCCAGGATTCCTCCCCCTGGCTGGACGTCCTGCTATACATTGCTGACCACAAGTGTCTTCAGGTTCCTCCTCCTGGATGTTGAGTGTGGACTCAGAAGACAATGTGCGGAATGGAGACTTGTATCTTCTGTCCCTGACTGCTACATGTATAAGTGGAGCCGCTATTTCCTCTATGGATAGAGATGAGTCTGTTCTATAGTGTGTTATTATATTAACTGCAGGGGATGTTGGCACGGCGATGGACGATGGTTTTATTATCTCGCCAGACGTCTTTTCTGTAAATAATAAAACAATATATTATAGAAAAATCAAATAAACAATGTAAATGATGAATATAATGAGTTTTCTGCCATTGAAGACACAGAAGACGTCCAGAAGACACTTACCATCGATGGTCGGAGGAAGAGTCACCACAATTTTCCTCAGACGTGTTTTAGGTTTTTCAGTTTGTACATCAGATGTTCCTATGTGAAGGACATTCCATTTATTGGTTATTTATGTTTCCTGTATTATCTATCCTGAGTATAATATACATCATATGTTTATAGTATCAATTTGTTATTATTATATATGGGATTATGTATCTTGTACTGTAACTAAGAAGAACATTAGATGACACCAGGGAGCTGTATGACATATAACAGGCTGCCGGCTGAGGACATTTCTACATGACTTCTAATATTCCTTATAATTTACAGTATGGGACTATGTCCTCTATGGATAGAGATGAGTCTGTTCTATAATGTGTTATTATATTACCTGCAGGGGATGTTGGCACGGCGATGGACGATGGTTTTATTATCTCGCCAGACGTCTTTTCTGTAAATAATAAAACAATATATTATAGAAAAATCAAATAAACAATGTAAATGATGAATATAATGAGTTTTCTGCCATTGAAGACACAGAAGACGTCCAGAAGACACTTACCATCGATGGTCGGAGGAAGAGTCACCACAATTTTCCTCAGACGTGTTTTAGGTTTTTCAGTTTGTACATCAGATGTTCCTATGTGAAGGACATTCCATTTATTGGTTATTTATGTTTCCTGTATTATCTATCCTGAGTATAATATACATCATATGTTTATAGTATCCATTTGTTATTATTATATATGGGATTATGTATCTCCTACTGTAACTGAGAAGAACATTAGATGTCACCAGGGAGCTGTATGACATATAACAGGCTGCCGGCTGAGGACATTTCTACATGACTTCTAATATTCCTTATAATTTACAGTATGGGGACAGGACCCCCTTGTTCTTAGATTAGTTGGGGGTCCGGTCACTGTGATCACTATGTGATTGACATAACAGAGATTTTATCCCCTTTAAGATGGGAGGACAATTGTAGAATAAAATGGTGGCAATAAACTTACCTTGTACGGACTGAAATTCATCCATGATTTGTTTGAGTTGTCTCAAACCCCTGAGAAAATCACGTTGTGTTTCTCCTATAAGAAAAGAATGAAACACATGACCTTTTATTATCATTGGTGACATCTGGGGCCAAACATCGTAGTGATATGTAATGGCAGATTGTGGATTACTGGAGGGTCCTACATTGTACATCTGTAGTCACTGGTAAAGGGTTCACCTCCTTTATCATTACATTTCCATCAATACCAGAGATAAGTATATACTATGTGCACATAACATGTATATTACAGTAAGGTAACGGCCTCCCATGTACTGAGACAAATGAGCCGTAATAACGGGGGGTCCTGGAGATCTGCTTTTAAGAGGTCACCCACTTTACATCCCCCCTATGTATAAAACACATGTAATAAAAGGGAGTTCTTCACACTAGAGAATCCACAACTGCGGCATTTCTATCTACAAGCTTCCATATTACATATAATAAAGGACATTGTTCTTACCTTCAGCATAAGCTGGGATGGGAGAAGACCTGGATGGTCGGTCATTCTCAGATGCTGCTGTTTCAGCAACAAATAAAGCAAAGATAAGCCAGAAAATAAGCATTCTGCTCAGTACACTCGCCATAATCAAGGTCAAATCAAGGAGAAAGTGATAAGTTAACCTATGACTGCTTTATGATGTCATCACACTATGACACCATGGAAGAACATACCATGATTGGTCAAGAAGGTGGATGACATATCTGCTTTATGAAGTCATCACATTATGGCACCATGGTGTACAAAGAAGATACCATAGTATAAGAGGGGGGATATATAAATACAGGGTGACTAGAAAAGTAATAACAAAGAAAAGCTAATGTGTTCAAATGAGAAATAGTATTGTATCACCCACATGTGCGATGTTTTAGACCAACTCAATTGAGGAGGAAGCGTTGCACATTTAGGTGAATAATGCTTCTTATTTTTCACCGTCCATTTGAGCGCTGCCTCAAATTTTTCAGGCATGGAAAATTATAATTCACGTTGACAATTATTTATATAATCAGAAGAGCAGACGTCACACAGGGTCAAAGTGCAGGGTTGCACACGTAACCTGTCATATCAACAATCCAAATACGATCAATAAATCGTATGTATCTCTAAATATTACCGTTAATTGGTTATTAAAATAATCTTTAACCCCTTCCCGACATTTGACGTATCCATACTCAAAAGTCGGGTAGGGGAAGTATGGAACGGGCTCACGGAGAGAACCCGCTCCATGCCGCGTCCAATAGCGACCACAGCATTTAAATCCTTAGAAAGAGGGGGGCGACACACTCTAACAGTTCATCGCGCACCCCGCAACGCAATCGCAGGGGGGGCGATGGTTGGTATGGCTGCCTGGGGGCCTAATGAAGAACCCCAGGTCCGCCATCTTTGTGCTCCTATTAAGCCCTGCCTCCGGTCAGAGTCACGATATACTGCAATACCTTAGTATCGCTGGTTGAAGTCCGGGGACTAATAAAAAAAAGTAAAAATGAGTAAAATAAAGGTTTTTTTTATGTAAAATAATAATAATTTAAATTAAAAGTTCAAAAAGACCCCCTTTTCCCATTTTCCCGCTAGAGCATAGTAAAATAATAAATAAATATAATTGGCATCGCCGCGTCCGTAAAAGTCTGAACTATTACATTATATCATTATTTAACACGGAAAAATAAAAAAGTTATGGCTCTCGGAATTTGGCGACACAAAATACATTTTATTTTTTACACTTAGGTTTTTACTTGTAAAAGTAATAAAATACAGAAAATAAACATACATATTTGGTATCGCCGTAATCGTATTGACCCACAGAATAAAGTTAACATGTTGTTTCAATTGCACAGTGAATTTCGTAAAAACGACGCACAAAAAAACCAATGGAGGAATCCTTGTTTCTTTCCTTTTCTACCCCACAAATAATTTTTTCCCCGTTTCCAAGTACAATATCCGGCACAGTAAATGGTGCAAAGAAAAACTACAACTCGTCCCGCAAAAATCAAGCCCTCTTAGCACTATATCGACGAGAAAAATAAAGACGTTATGGCTTTTGGAAGGTGGGGAGGAAAAAACAAAAATGAAAATCTGAAAAAGGGCTGTGGCCAGGGCCGGATTATCATTGGTGCTCCTGGAGCACCTGCTCCAGGCCCCAGTTTCTGATTAACTCAGGGGGGCCCAGGCATATTTTTTTTTATATTTTTACTTCAAAACTGCTGCAAATTTAGCATGATTTGTGCATAACTGCATTGTCTCTAAATGTCTCTACGCATTTACAAAAAAACGCTGCGTTTTTGCCTCGATTTTGCGCATATGACCCCAAAACATCAACTAGGAGAGGAGTAGGACCTTTGGTGACATCATAGTCACATGACAAAGGTTCTTAACCACTGAGGAGGATAGTAAAGTGATAGAAGGTAGAGTGGAGGTCAGGTGACCTCAGAAAGGGGAGGGTCTTACTCCTAATGCATCTCTATGCAGGGACAAAAGATACAAGGAGGCTGCAGAGAGGTGGGAGGTAATGAGTGGTCTGAAAAAGAGATAGAGCAGTGTGAGGAGGGGGGTACATGGGGAGCAGTGTGGGTGAGGGGGGGGGGTAAATGGAGAGCAGTGTGTGAGGAGGGGGGTAAATGGGGAGCAGGGTGTGTGAGGAGGGGGTACATGGAGAGCAGTGTGTGAGGAGGGGGTACATGGAGAGCAGTGTGTGTGTGTGTGAGGAGGGGGATACATGGGGAGCAGTGTGTGAGGAGGGGATACATGGAGAGCAGTGTGTGAGGAGGGGTGTACATGGGGAGTAGCGTGTGTGAGGAGGGGGGTTATATGGGGAGCAGTGTATGAGGAGGGGGTACATGGGGAGCAGTGTGTGAGGAGGGGGTGTACATGGAGAGCAGTGTGTGAGGAGGGGGGTACATGGAGAGCAGTGTGTGTGAGGAGGGGGTACATAGAGAGCAGTGTGTGTGTGAGGAGGGGGATACATGGGGAGCAGTGTGTGAGGAGGGGGATACATGGAGAGCAGTGTGTGAGGAGGGGGTGTACATGGGGAGCAGTGTGTGTGAGGAGGGGGGTATATGGGGAGCAGTGTATGAGGAGGGGGGTACATGGGGAGCAGTGTGTGAGGAGGGGGTGTACATGGAGAGCAGTGTGTGAGGAGGGGTGTACATGGAGAGCAGTGTGTGTGAGGAGGGGGTACATGGAGAGCAGTGTGTGTGAGGAGGGGGATACATGGGGAGCAGTGTGTGAGGAGGGGGATACATGGGGAACAGTGTGTGTTATGAGGAGGTGTACATGGGGAGCAGTGTGTGAGGAGGGGGTACATGGGGATCAGTGTGTGAGGAGGGTGGTACATGGGGAGCAGTGTGTGAGGAAGGGGTACATGTGGAGCAGTGTGTGTGAGGAGGGGGTACATGGAGAGCAGTGTGTGAGGAGGGAGATACATGGGGAGCAGTGTGTGAGGAGGGGATACATGGGAACAGTGTGTGTGAGGAGGGGAATACATGGGGAGCCGTGTGTGAGGAGGGGGGTACATGGGGAGCGGTGTGTGAGGAGGGGGTGTACATTGGGAGCAGCGTGTGAGGAGAGGGGGTACATGGGGAGCAGTGTGTGAGGAGGGGGGTACATGGGAGCAATGTGTATGAGGAGGGGGGTACATGGGAGCAGTGTGAGTGAGGAGGGGGTACATGGGTAGCAGTGTGTGAGGAGGGGGTACATGGGGAGCAGTGTGAGAGGACGGGTGGTATATGGTGTAGCAGTGTGTGAGGAGGGGGATACATGGGGAGCAGTGTGTGAGGAGGGGTATACATGGGGAGCAGTGTGTGAGGAATGGGTGTATATGGGGAGCAAGGTTGTAGGAGGGGGTGTACATTGGGAGCAGTGTGTGAGGAGGGGGTGTACATGGGGAGCAGTGTGTGAGGGGGGTGTACATGGGGAGCAATGTGTGAGGAGGGGGGTACATGGGAACAGTGTGTGAAGAGGGAGGTACATGGGGAGCAGTGTGTGAGGAGGGGGGTACATGGGGAACGGTGTGTGAGGAGGGGGATACATGGGGAGCAGTGTGTGAGGAGGGGGATACATGGAGAGCAGTGTGTGAGGAGGGGGGCACATGGGGAGCAGTGTGTGAGGAGGGGGTACATGGGGAGCAGTGTGTGAGGAGGGGGGTACATGGAGAGCAGTGTATTTGAGGAGGGGGGTACATGGGAGCAGTGTGTGAGGAGGGGGCTACATGGGAAGCAGTGTGTGTGAGGAGGGGGTATATGGGGAGCAGTGTGTGAGGAGGGGAGTACATGGAGAGTAATGTGTGATTAGGGGGATACATGGGGAGCAGTGTGTGTGAGGAGGGGGGTACATGGAGAGCACTGTGTGAGGAGGGAGATACATGGGGAGCAGTGTGTGAGGACGGGGGTACAGGCAGAGCAGTATGTGAGGAGGGGGTACATGGGGAGCAGTGTGTGTGAGGAGGGGGGTACATGGAGAGCAGTGTGTGAGGAATGGGATACATGGGGAGTGGTGTGTGAGGAGAGGGATACTCGGGGAGTGGTGTGTGACGAGGGGGGTACACAGGGAGCGGTATGTGAGGAGGGGGGTACATGGGGTGGGGTGTGTGAGTAGGGGGTGTACATGGGGAGCAGTGTGTGAGGAGGGGGTGTACATGGGGAGCAGTGTGTGTGTGGAGGGGGTGCATGGGGAGCAGTGTGTGTCTGTGTGTGAGGAGGCGGGTACATGGGGAGCAGTGTGTGTGAGGAGGGGGGTACATAGGGAGCAGTGTGTGAGGAGGGTGTGTACATGGGGAGCAGTGTATGAGGTGGGGGGTACATGAGGAGCAGTGTGTGAGGAAGGGGTGTACATGGGGATCAGTGTGTGAGGAGGGGTGTACATGGGGAGCAGTGTGTGAGGAGGGGGTGTACATGGGGAGCAGTTTGTGAGGAGGTGGTGTACACGGGGAGCATTGTGTGAGGTGGGGGATACACGGGGAGCAGTATGTGAGGAGGGGGGTATATGGGGAGCAGTGTGTGAGGAGAGGGTGTACACGGGGAACGGTGTGTGAGGGGAGGGATACACGGGAAGCAGTGTGTGAGGTGGGGTGTACATGGGGAGCGGTGTGTGAGGAGGGGGTACACAGGGAGTGGAGTGTGAGGAGGGGGTGTACATGGGGAGCGGTGTGTGAAGAGGGGGTGTACATGGGGAGCAGTGTGAGAGGAGGGGGTGTACATGGGGAGCGGTGTGTGGGAGGAGGGGGGTACATGGGAGCAGTGTGTGAGGAGGGGGGTACATGGGGACTGGTGTATGTGAGGAGGGGGTGTACATAGGGAACGGTGCGTGAGGAGGGGGGTACATGGGGAGCAGTGTGTGAGAAGGGGGTACATGGGGAGCAATGTGTTAGGAGCGGGTGTACATGGGGAGCAGTGTGTGAGGTGGGGGGCACATGGGGAGCAGTGTGTGAGGAGGGGGTGTACATGGGGAGCAGTGTGTGAGGAGGTTGTGTACATGGGGAGCGGTGTGTTTGAGGAGGGGGTGTACATGGGGAGCAGTGTGTGAGGAGGGGGTACATGGGAGCAGTGTGTGTGAGGAGGGGGTACATGGGTAGCAGTGTGTGAGGAGGGGGTACATGGGGAGCAGTGTGAGAGGACGGGTGGTATATGGTGTAGCAGTGTGTGAGGAGGGGGATACATGGGGAGCAGTGTGTGAGGAGGGGTATACATGGGGAGCAGTGTGTGAGGAATGGGTGTATATGGGGAGCAAGGTTGTAGGAGGGGGTGTACATTGGGAGCAGTGTGTGAGGAGGGGGTGTACATGGGGAGCAGTGTGTGAGGGGGGTGTACATGGGGAGCAATGTGTGAGGAGGGGGGTACATGGGAACAGTGTGTGAAGAGGGAGGTACATGGGGAGCAGTGTGTGAGGAGGGGGGTACATGGGGAACGGTGTGTGAGGAGGGGGATACATGGGGAGCAGTGTGTGAGGAGGGGGATACATGGAGAGCAGTGTGTGAGGAGGGGGGCACATGGGGAGCAGTGTGTGAGGAGGGGGGTACATGGGGAGCAGTGTGTGAGGAGGGGGGTACATGGAGAGCAGTGTATTTGAGGAGGGGGTACATGGGAGCAGTGTGTGAGGAGGGGGCTACATGGGAAGCAGTGTGTGTGAGGAGGGGGTATATGGGGAGCAGTGTGTGAGGAGGGGAGTACATGGAGAGCAATGTGTGAGGAGAGGGATACATGGGGAGCAGTGTGTGTGAGGAGGGGGGTACATGGAGAGCACTGTGTGAGGAGGGAGATACATGGGGAGCAGTGTGTGAGGACAGGGGTACAGGCAGAGCAGTATGTGAGGAGGGGGTACATGGGGAGCAGTGTGTGTGAGGAGGGGGGTACATGGAGAGCAGTGTGTGAGGAAGGGGATACATGGGGAGTGGTGTGTGAGGAGAGGGATACTCGGGGAGTGGTGTGTGACGAGGGGGGTACACAGGGAGCGGTATGTGAGGAGGGGGGTACACGGGGTGGGGTGTGTGAGTAGGGGGTGTACATGGGGAGCAGTGTGTGAGGAGGGGGTGTACATGGGGAGCAGTGTGTGTGTGGAGGGGGTACATGGGGAGCAGTGTGTGTCTGTGTGTGAGGAGGCGGGTACATGGGGAGCAGTGTGTGTGAGGAGGGGGGTACATGGGGAGCAGTGTGTGAGGAGGGGGTGTACATGGGGAGCAGTGTATGAGGTGGGGGGTACATGAGGAGCAGTGTGTGAGGAAGGGGTGTACATGGGGATCAGTGTGTGAGGAGGGGTGTACATGGGGAGCAGTGTGTGAGGAGGGGGTGTACATGGGGAGCAGTGTGTGTGAGGAGGGGGTACATGGGGAGCAGTGTGTGTCTGTGTGTGAGGAGGCGGGTACATGGGGAGCAGTGTGTGTGAGGAGGGGGGTACATGGGGAGCAGTGTATGAGGAGGGGGTGTACATGGGGAGCAGTGTATGAGGTGGGGGGGTACATGAGGAGCAGTGTGTGAGGAAGGGGTGTACATGGGGATCAGTGTGTGAGGAGGGGTGTACATGGGGAGCAGTGTGTGAGGAGGGGGTGTACATGGGGAGCAGTTTGTGAGGAGGTGGTGTACACGGGGAGCATTGTGTGAGGTGGGAGATACACGGGGAGCAGTATGTGAGGAGGGGGGTATATGGGGAGCAGTGTGTGAGGAGAGGGTGTACACGGGGAACGGTGTGTGAGGGGAGGGATACACGGGAAGCAGTGTGTGAGGTGGGGTGTACATGGGGAGCGGTGTGTGAGGAGGGGGTACACAGGGAGTGGAGTGTGAGGAGGGGGTGTACATGGGGAGCGGTGTGTGAAGAGGGGGTGTACATGGGGAGCAGTGTGAGAGGAGGGGGTGTACATGGGGAGCGGTGTGTGGGAGGAGGGGGGTACATGGGAGCAGTGTGTGAGGAGGGGGGTACATGGGGACTGGTGTATGTGAGGAGGGGGTGTACATAGGGAACGGTGCGTGAGGAGGGGGGTACATGGGGAGCAGTGTGTGAGAAGGGGGTACACGGGGAGCAATGTGTTAGGAGCGGGTGTACATGGGGAGCAGTGTGTGAGGTGGGGGGCACATGGGGAGCAGTGTGTGAGGAGGGGGTGTACATGGGGAGCAGTGTGTGAGGAGGGGGTGTACACGGGGAGCAGTGTGTGAGGAGGTTGTGTACATGGGGAGCGGTGTGTGTGCGGAGGGGTTGTACATGGGGAGCAGAGTGTGATGAAGGGGGCACATGGGGAGCGGTGTGTGAGGAGGGGGGTACATGGGGAGAAGTGTGTGAGGAGGGGGTACATGGGGAGCAGTGTGTGAGGAGGGGGTGTACATGGGGAGCAGTGTGTGAGGAGGTTGTGTACATGGGGAGCGGTGTGTTTGAGGAGGGGGTGTACATGGGGAGCAGTGTGTGAGGAGGGGGGGCACATGGGGAGCAGTGTGTGAGGAGGGGGTGTACATGGGGAGCAGTGTGTGAGGAGGAGTGAGGAGGGGGTGCACATGGGGAGCAGTGTGTGAGGAGGTTGTGTACATGGGGAGCGGTGTGTGTGAGGAGGGGGTGTGCATGGGGAGCAGTGTGTGAGGTGGGGGGCACATGGGGAGCAGTGTGTAAGGAGGGGGTCACATGGGGAGCAGTGTGTGAGGAGGGGGGTACATGGGGAGCAGTGTGTGAGGAGGGGGTGTACATAGGGAGCAGTGTGTGAGGAGGGGGGTACTTGGGGAGCGGTGTGTGAGGAGGGGGGTAAATGGGGAGCAGTATATGAGGAGGGGTATACATGGGACGCTGTGGGATACTTGTTTAGAGTTGTGTTGTGAGTAGTGTGTGTGTGTATCTAGTGCTTATGCGGTGAAGTGTTTGTAATGTCTGTGTGTGAGACGTGTGAGTAGTAAATGGGGGGGGGGGCTCTATTCTGAGGATATAACATTTAGGTGTCTTTTTGTTGTCTCTGAATTTATTTAAGGGACAGAATTCATTTTTTAAGGAGTAGCTGTCACCAAGTCCTAACATCCCGTTTACATATATTACCTTTACCCCGCTCCCTCCCCGTTTCCAGAGCGAGGCAGTTTAGAACAAATGCGTTTGATTAGAAGACTTCTCCCTGCGTGGTGATTGGACAAGGCTTGTCATAAGATACTTTGCGCTGATTGGACAGCATCAGAGGCCGTGAAGTTGGCTCCACCCAGGGGGATTCACTGTAGTTCACGCCTTGTTGGCTAACTACAGAGAATTACAATATTGGTCGCCTAAAGTCGGAGCATCATTATTCAGGAACAGGGGGGATCAGAACAAAAAGAAAAACAGCTTTTAAAACCGTACTTGTCCCCTGTGCCCATTCCCTCCACGTCATGCTGCTACAGCTAGTATAACCGTACTTGTACCCTGTGCCCATTCCCACCATGTCATGCTGCTACAGCTAGTATAACCGTACTTGTCCCCTGTCCCCATTCCCACCATGTCATGCTGCTACAGCTAGTATAACCGTACTTGTCCCCTGTGCCCATTCCCTCCACGTCATGCTGCTACAGCTAGTATAACCGTACTTGTCCCCTGTCCCCATTCCCTCCATGTCATGCTGCTACAGCTAGTATAACCGTACTTGTCCCCTGTGCCCATTCCCACCATGTCATGCTGCTACAGCTAGTATAACCGTACTTGTCCCCTGTGCCCATTCCCACCATGTCATGCTACTACAGCTAGTATAACCGTACTTGTCCCCTGTGCCCATTCCCACCATGTCATGCTGCTACAGCTAGTATAACCGTACTTGTCCCCTGTGCCCATTCCCACCATGTCATGCTGCTACAACTAGTATAACCAAACTTGTCCCCTGTGCCCATTCCCACCATGTCATGCTGCTACAGTTAGTATAACCGTACTTGTCCCCTGTGCCCATTCCCACCATGTCATTCTACTACAGCTAGTATAACCGTACTTGTCCCCTGTGCCCATTCCCACCATGTCATGCTACTCCAGCTAGTATAACCGTACTTGTCCCCTGTGCCCATTCCCACCATGTCATGCTGCTACAGCTAGTATAACCGTACTTGTCCCCTGTGCCCATTCCCACCATGTCATGCTGCTACAGCTAGTATAACCGTACTTGTCCCCTGTGCCCATTCCCACCATGTCATGCTGCTACAACTAGTATAACCGTACTTGTCCCCTGTGCCCATTCCCACCATGTCATGCTGCTACAGCTATTATAACCGCACTTGTCCCCTGTGCCCATTCCCACCATATCATGCTGCTACAGCTAGTATAACCGTACTTGTCCCCTGTGCCCATTCCCACCATGTCATGCTGCTACAGCTAGTATAACCGTACTTGTCCCCGGTGCCCATCCCCACCATACCCTATACTGAGAATAAAAGGAGACCCCAAAATAGGTGTCGTGTGTGTTTAAAGATAGAGATAACAAAAGTGTCAGGGTGCATTTACTTCGTTTCTTGTACTGTAGATGAAACGTTTGTCCTATACAAACTCATTTGTGAAAAAAAACATAAAAATGTAATATTTCATACCTACATTGTATTAATTCCTGCAAAAAAATAACAAATGAGCTCAAACTAAAACTACACGTTAAAAAAATTTCAAAGTCACACGCACTCTACAGTCAATTCAATAGGCACCAATCAACCTTTGAGTTTATATTTAGGAGACATGCAATAACTGGCACAAGCAAGCAGAACAAGCTTCTCATGGTGCATGTGGATGTGGGATGTGGTACTAGTGGATGTGGGAAGGGAGATTTTTCATGGGCATTGTACATTGTACATTGCCATTACAAATGTGGCAGTGTCCACTTCTCGGTTTTGTCTTTTTATCCTAGAAGTTGACTGGCCTCTATCCTTTTTCAAGCCAGTAGCAGCACTCCCATTTCATACACTCTTACACATCATCAATCGTGTGCTTTTGCAGGGGAGAGGAGAACGGATCATCATTCCATCATATGGTAGGCTTGGCAGCACCTAGCAGAACGGAAACAGGAACAATGTATAGGGATATGAATTGTGTGTGCAGTATATGGCAGCAATATTTGTGTATACAGCATAAGGGTAGATTGTTTGTTTGTATAGTATAGAAGTGCAAGCACCCCTGCTAAAAAGAGTTGTCCTACAGAAAGCCAGAAGTAAAATGGAACATTGAATTGAATAGAATTGAAATGAAATGCAGTTGCGGTGCTTCTTTTGCCAACTGCTCATTAAAATATATCAAAAAGCTAGCTTGATGATTGGCTGAAACTATAGCTTAGTGGTTAGAGCATCGCCTTTCAGTGCTGGGGTTTAAAGTTCAAATCCCACCTTGACAACATCTCTTCAATTTCTGAGGCTTGCCTGCTTGTGCTCTTTTTTTACCCTCTTCTAAATGAAAAAAGTCAAGTAAAGCCTCATTCACTCAGTTGTATTTTGGTCAGTATTATACTTCAGTGTTTGCAAGCCAAACTTCAGGAGTGGATCCAAAACAAGGAAGACGTGCAAATCCTTCCACTATGATAGATTTACGCTGACACTGATGTCATCGCTGTGTTTTTGGATCGATCACCCCAATCACCAAGCCTGGCTGCATAGTGGACTACAACTGCTTCATGGGTGGGGTGGACTTATCCCATCAAGTCATTAAGCCCTACGGTGCCATGCGTAAGACCGAAACATGGTACAAGACGCTAAGTCCGCCTCACCCAAACTGCATGGTATGATGCGTTTGTGTTGGCCAGGTATACAGGAAAATGTGACCGATTCATCCGATTCTGGAAGAAGGTTCTCAAGGCCCTTATCTTTGGGAATCCAGAAGGGGAGGGCACTGCATAGGGCAGTCACATCTGCCGCATAATTCCTGAACAACATTTTCCATCTGAAATACCCCATACTGAGAAAAAAAGGAGACCCCAAAATAGGTGTCGTGTGTGTTTAAAGATAGAGATAACAAAAATGTCAGGGTGCATTTACTTCGTTTCTTGTACTGTAGATGAAACGTTTGTCCTATACAAAACTCATTTGTGAAAAAAACCATAAAAATTAAATTTTTCATACCTACATTGTATTAATTCCTGCAAAAAAATAAGAGATGAGTTCAAACTACACGTTAAAAAAATGTCAAAATCACACGCACTCTACAGTCAATTCAATAGGCACCAATCAACCTATGAGTTTATATTTAGGAGACATGCAGTAACTGGCACAAGCAAGCAGAACAAGCTTCTCATGATGCAGATGTTGACAAAGCAGGATTTCAACCCACAGCACTTCAAGGTGATTCTCTAACAAGTAAACAACCACACCAACCAATCAGAGGCCTTGCTCATCGATATATGCTAATGAGCTGGTGTCTGTCAAAAGGGGCACAAGCAACTTCTTTCCAATAAAATACTCCTAAATATTCTATTTTCAGCGAGGGTGGGTCATTTAGTAGCCAGGTCCCTTTCCATTGTCTTGCGATAGGCCTCCCAAGGGCCGCCATCAGGGGGGTATTAGGGGGTACTACTGTAGGGGGCCCGGCCAAACTTAATTGAAAGGGGGGCCCGGCAACTGCCGCGACTTGCCTTTGGTAGAAAAAAACAGGCCCCTGCAATGGGGCCTGTTCTTTTCACCAAAGCAATGTCGTGAGCTGCGGGCCCCCCTCTCGTCAAACACCGCCGTGAGCTGCGGGCCCCCTCTCATCTAACACCGCCGCAAAACACAGCGCGCGAACGACCACAAGCACGCACCGGCGCGCTCGTTACCGCAAACGCGCGCGAACGCGTGAACGACCGGACACGCCGGAAAGCAACCCGCTCGTGCCCGCCGCCGAGAGGGATGCACACAAATGTACAGCGACCAATCAACTGGGAAGAACAGCCAGGACAGCGGCACACAGTCTAATTACCTGCTGGCACGCCTCAGACTCCGCCTCCTCGTCCTCCTCCTCGCCTCCTCGTCCTCCTCCTCCGCCTCCTCGTCCAGCGCCTCCTCGTCCAGCGCCTCCTCGTCCAACTCCGCCTCCTCGTCCAACTCCGCCTCCTCTTCCTTCTTCTCCAGAGCGTAGCTGCGTAAGGAGAGGGGGAGGAGTCCAGTTCTTGCGCGGTGGCAGGAGTTCTTCGATCCCCGCCATTGCCTGGAGGTGAAGGACGACATCTGGACCGAAGACATCGCCTGACGAGGACTGGAGTGGGAGCAGCTCTTCTGACACAGTGAGTAAAATGTCTCAAAGTGCTGTTTATGTATGGCCCTGTTCACACAGAGTATTTTGCAGGCCGAAAAAATCTGCCTCAAAATTCCTTAAAGAATTTTGAGGCAGATTTTGACCTGCCCACACTATCTTGCCGCGTTTTTTGCTGCGTTTTTTGCCTGTGGCGATTGAAGACAGCAGACAAAAAACGCAGCGAAAAATGCATTTTCTGCCTCCCATTGATTTCGATGGGAGGTCAGAGGCGGAACCGCGGCAAGAAAGGACGTGCTGCTTTTTCTTTTTTCCGCCACTGGCTCCCATTGATTTCAGATTAAATCAATGGGAGGCGGTTTTGGAAGTTGTTTGGTGCTGATTCTGACGCAGTGTCCGAGTCAATATCAAGGCCCAAAAACTCTGAACTGGGCCTTATTGTTAGGGCTTATTCAGACGAACGTGTAATACGTCCGTGCAACGCGCGTGATTTTCACGTGCCTCGCACGGACCTATGTTACTCTATGGGGCCGTTCAGACTGTCAGTGATTTTCACGCAGCATGTGTCCTCTGCGTAAAACTCACGACATGTCCGATATTTGTGCATTGTTCGCGCATCACGCACCCATTGAAGTCAATGGGTGCGTGAAAATCACGGCCAGCGCTTCCGCAGCCGTATAAACTATGAATGAAAACAGAAAAGCACCACGTGCTACAAACATACAAACAGAGTGTCATAATGATGGCGGCTGCGCGAAAATCACGCAGCCGCGCATCATACGCTGCTGCCACACGGAGCTGTTATGGACCTTTTGCATGCGCAAAACGCCACGTTTTTGCGCACGCAAAAAGCATACGCTTGTGTAAATCCGGCCTTAGGGTAGGAACACACTAGGCATGAACGCTGCGGATTTTATGCAACACATTTTATTGTGGAAAATCCGCTTCGTATTACAGTCGCAGCAGAGTGGATGAGATTTGAACAAATCTCATCCGCACACTGCAAAAATAATGGACCTGCAGTGTGGCTTTTTAAGCCGCAGCGTGTCAATTTATTCTGTGGGATCGCTGCTCCTCTGTTGCGGAAATGCTGCGGTTCTGCCGCAAAAATCACACATGAGAAAAAAAAAAGGTACTTTATTACATTTATAAAAAAGTTTAGACATACCCCGACCGTAGTCCTGGTGACGCGATCCTCTATTCTTAGCGCAGCTCGGCCTCCTGTCATGACGTTTCATACCATGTGACTGCTGCAGCGGTCACATGGTCTACAGCGTCATCCCAGGAGGCGGGGCTACGTTCAGAAGAGAGAGATGCGTGACCAGGACTACGGCCGGGGTAAGTCTAAACTTTTTTTTCCCTGCAGGATTCCCGCAGCGGACAAGCCTCACGAAACCTGCGCCCCTATTTGGTGCGGTTTTGCTGGCAGAATTCCCTGCGGCTACCAGGGCGGATAAGCTGTGTAGTTTTACTCAGCATATCCGCCTAGTGTGTCCCTTATGATGTCGCTCCTGGAGCTGCTGCCGGTCTCTAAATAGGAAATTGGTCCAGTAGAATTTGGAATTATTTTTTTTTGTGAACCAGCTTAAAAAAATACAAAACTTTTGTGTTAGGGCCTGTTCACATCACCGTTCGCTTCCGCTCCGGGGTTCCGTCTGAGGTTTCTGTCGGGTGAACCCCGCAACGGAAAGTGAAAGTGACAGCACAGCTTCCGTTTCAGTCACCATTGATCTCAATGGTGACGGAAACATCGCTAATGGTTTCCGTTCGTCACCATTCCGGCAGGTTTTCGGACGGAATCAATAGCGGAGTCGACTGCGCTAATGCTGACTGAAACGGAAGCTGTGCTGTCACTTTCACTTTCCGTTGTGGGGTTCACCCGACGGAAACCTCAGACGGAACCCCGGAGCGGAAGTGAACGGTGATGTGAACAGGCCCTAACACAAAAGTTTTGTATTTTTTTAAGCTGGTTCACAAAAAAAAATAATTCCAAATTCTACTGGACCAATTTCCTATTTAGAGACCGGCAGCAGCTCCAGGAGCGACATCATAAGGGTAGGAACACACTAGGCGGATATGCTGAGTAAAACTACACAGCTTATCCGCCCCGGTAGCCGCAGGGAATTCCGCCAGCAAAACCGCACCAAATAGTGGCGCAGGTTCCGTGACGCATGTCCGCTGCGGGAATCCTGCAGGGAAAAAAAAGTTTAGACTTACCCCGGCCGTAGTCCTGGTGACGCATCTCTCTCTTCTGAACGTAGCCCCGCCTCCTGGGATGACGCTGTAGACCATGTGACCGCTGCAGCAGTCACATGGTATGAAACGTCATGACAGGAGGCGGGGCTGCGCTAAGAATAGAGGATCGCGTCACCAGGACTACGGCCGGGGTAAGTAAACTTTTTTATAAATTTAAAAAAGTGCCTTTTTTTTTTTTCTCATGTGTGATTTTTGCGGCAGAACCACAGCATTTCCGCAACAGAGGAGCAGCGATCCCACAGAATAAATTGACACGCTGCGGCTTAAAAAGCCACACTGCAGGTCCATTATTTTTGCAGCGTGCGGATGAGATTTGTTCAAATCTCATCCACTCTGCTGCGACTGTGATACGCTGCGGATTTTCCACAATAAAATGTGTTGCATAAAATCCGCAGCGTTCATACCTAGTGTGTTCCTACCCTAAGGCCGGATTTACACGAGCGTGTGCTTTTTGCGTGCGCAAAAACGTGGCGTTTTGCGCATGCAAAAGGTCCATAACAGCTCCGTGTGGCAGCAGCGTATGATGCGTGGCTGCGTGATTTTCGCGCAGCCGCCATCATTATGGCACTCTGTTTGTATGTTTGTAGCACGTGGTGCTTTTCTGTTTTCATTCATAGTTTATACGGCTGCGGAAGCGCTGGCCGTGATTTTCATGCACCCATTGACATCAATGGGTGCGTGATGCGCGAACAATGCACAAATATCGGACATGTCGTGAGTTTTACGCAGCGGACACACGCTGCGTGAAAATCACTGACAGTCTGAACGGCCCCATAGAGTAACATAGGTCCGTGCGAGGCGCGTGAAAATCACGCACGTTGCACGGACGTATTACACGTTCGTCTGAATAAGCCCTAACAATAAGGCCCAGTTCACAAAGTTTTTGGGCCTTGATATTGACTCGGACACTGCGTCAGAATCAGCACCAAAGAACTTCCAAAACCGCCTCCCATTGATTTAATCTGAAATCAATGGGAGTAAGTGGCGGAAAAAAGAAAAAGCAGCACGTCCTTTCTTGCCGCGGTTCCGCCTCTGACCTCCCATCGAAATCAATGGGAGGCAGAAAATGCATTATTCGCTGCGTTTTTTGTCTGCTGTCCTCAATCGCCGCGGGCAAAAAACGCGGCAAGGTAGTGTGGGCAGGTCAAAATCTGCCTCAAAATTCGGTGCGCGGTTCCAGGCGGTCGCGGGTGCGCATGCGCGGGAGTTTGCGGGTGCGCGCGATCGGTCGCACGGGCGGCAGTGTTTGACGGCCCCCATGACGACCCCCATGCTACCCAGGGCCGCCATCAGGGGGGGTATTATGGGTACTGATGTGAGAGGCCCGGCCAAACCTAATTGAAAGGGGGGCCCGCAGCTCACGACATTCTTTTGGTGAAAAAAAAAAGCCCCATTGCAGTGGCCTGTTTTTTTTTCTACCAAAGTTGCCGGGCTCCCCTTTCAATTAGGTTTGGCCGGGCCTCTCACATCAGTACCCATAATACCCCCCCCCTCATGGCGGCCCTGGGCCTCCCACTCTCTCTCTAAGATCAAAGTTTCTCTAACTTCGGACACATAAATAGAGTTGAGGTTTAATAGTGAATGTGGGAAGGGAGATTGCTCATGGGCATTGTACATTGTGCATAGCTACCACAAACATGGCAGTTTCCACTTCTCGGTTTTGTCTTTTTGTCCTACAGCTTGACTGGCCTCTATCCTTTTTCAAGCCAGTAGCAGCACTCCCATTTCATACACTCTACACATCATCAATCAAAGGGTGCTTTTGCAGGGGAGAGGAGAACGGATCCTCATTCCATCATATGGTAGGCTTGGCAGCACCTAGCACAACGGAAACAGGAACAATGTATAGGGATATGAATTGTGTGTGAAGTATATGGCAGCAAGATTTGTGTATACAGCATAAGGGTAGATTGTTTGTTTGTATAGTATAGAAATGCAAGCACCTCCGCTGAAAAGAGTTGTCCTACAGAAAGGCAGAAGTAAAATGGAGCATTGAATAGAATGGAAGTGAAATACAGTTGCGCTGCTTCTTTTGCCACCTGCTCATTAAAATATATCAAAAAGCCAGCTGCGTGATTGGCTGAAACTATAGCTTAGTGGTTAGAGCATCGCCTTTCAGTGCTGGGGTTTAAAGTTGAAATCCCACCTTGACAACATCTGTTCAATTTATGAGGCTTGCCTGCTTGTGCTCTTTTTTTACCCTCTTCTAAATGAAAAAAGTCAAGTAAAGCCTCATTCACTCAGTTGTATTTTGGTCAGTATTATACTTCAGTGTTTGCAAGCCAAACTTCAGGAGTGGATCCAAAACAAGGAAGACGTGCAAATCCTTCCACTATGATAGATTTACGCTGACACTGATGTCATCGCTGTGTTTTTGGATCGATCGCCCCAATCACCAAGCCTGGCTGCATAGTGGACTACAACTGCTTCATGGGTGGGGTGGACTTATCCCATCAAGTCATTAAGCCCTACGGTGCCATGCGTAAGACCGAAACATGGTACAAGACGCTAAGTCCGCCTCACCCAAACTGCATGGTATGATGCGTTTGTGTTGGCCAGGTATACAGGAAAATGTGACCGATTCATCCAATTCTGGAAGAAGGTTCTCAAGGCCCTTATCTTTGGGAATCAAGAAGGGGAGGGCACTGCATAGGGCAGTAACATCTGCCGCATAATTCCTGAACAACATTTTCCCTCTGAAATACCCCATACTGAGAAAAAAAGGAGACCCCAAAATAGGTGTCAGGTGTGTTTAAAGATAGAGATAACAAAAATGTCAGGGGGCATTTACTTCGTTTCTTGTACTGTAGATGAAACGTTTGTCCTATACAAAACTCATTTGTGAAAAAAAACATAAAAATTTAATTTTTCATACCTACAATGTATTAATTCCTGCAAAAAAAAAACAGATGAGCTCAAACTACACGTTAAAAAAATGTCAAAATCACACGCACTCTACAGTCAATTCAATAGGCACCAATCAACCTATGAGTTTATATTTAGGAGACATGCAGTAACTGGCACAAGCAGGCAGAACAAGCTTCTCATGGTGCATGTGGATGTGGGATGTGGGATGTGGTACTAGTGGATGTGGGAAGGGAGATTGTTCATGGGCATTGTACATTGTACATTGCCATTACAAACATGGCAGTGTCCACTTCTCAGTTTTGTCTTTTTATCCTACAGGTTGACTGGCCTCTATCCTTTTTCAAGCCAGTAGCAGCACTCCCATTTCATACACTCTACACATCATCAATCGTGTGCTTTTGCAGTGGAGAGGAGAACGGATCATCATTCCATCATATGGTAGGCTTGGCAGCACCTAGCACAACGGAAACAAGAACAATGTATAGGGATATGAATTGTGTGTGCAGTATATGGCAGCAATATTTGTGTATACAACATAAGGGTAGATTGTTTGTTTGTATAGTATAGAAATGCAAGCACCTCCGCTGAAAAGAGTTGTCCTACAGAAAGCCAGAAGTAAAATGGAACATTGAACAGAATTGAAGTGAAATGCAGTTGCGGTGCTTCTTTCGCCACCTGCTCATTAGAATATATCAAAAAGTTAGCTCTATGAATGGCTGAAACTATAGCTTAGTGGTTAGAGCATCGCCTTTCAGTGCTGGGGTTTAAAGTCCAAATCCCACCTTGACAACGTCTCTTCAATTTATGAGGCTTGCCTGCTTGTGCTCTTTTTTTACCTTCTTCTAAATGAAAAAAATCAATTTAAGCCTCATTCACTCAGTTGTGTTTTGGTCAGTATTATACTTCAGTGTTTGCAAGCCAAACTTCAGGAGTGGATCCAAAACAAGGAAGACGTGCAAATCCTTCCACTATGATAGATTTACGCTGACACTGATGTCATCGCTGTGTTTTTGGATCGATCACCCCAATCACCAAGCCTGGCTGCATAGTGGACTACAACTGCTTCATGGGTGGGGTGGACTTATCCCATCAAGTCATTAAGCCCTACGGTGCCATGCGTAAGACCGAAACATGGTACAAGATGCTAAGTCCGCCTCACCCAAACTGCATGGTATGATGCGTTTGTGTTGGCCAGGTATACAGGAAAATGTGACCGATTCATCCGATTCTGGAAGAAGGTTCTCAAGGCCCTTATCTTTGGGAATCCAGAAGGGGAGGGCACTGCATAGGGCAGTAACATCTGCCGCATAATTCCTGAACAACATTTTCCTTCTGAAATACCCCATACTGAGAAAAAAAGGAGACTCCAAAATAGGTGTCGTGTGTGTTTAAAGATAGAGATAACAAAAATGTCAGGGTGCATTTACTTCGTTTCTTGTACTGTAGATGAAACGTTTGTCCTATACAAAACTCATTTGTGAAAAAAACCATAAAAAACGTAATTTTTCATACCTACATTGTATTAATTCCTGCAAAAAAATAAGAGATGAGCTCAAACTACACGTTAAAAAAATGTCAAAATCACACGCACTCTACAGTCAATTCAATAGGCACCAATCAACCTATGAGTTTATATTTAGGAGACATGCAGTAACTGGCACAAGCAAGCAGAACAAGCTTCTCATGGTGCATGTGGATGTGGGATGTGGTACTAGTGGATGTGGGAAGGGAGATTGTTCATGGGCATTGTACATTGTACATTGCCATTACAAACGTGGCAGTGTCCACTTCTCAGTTTTGTCTTTTTGTCCTACAGGTTGACTGGCCTCTATCCTTTTTCAAGCCAGTAGCAGCACTCCCATTTCATACACTCTTACACATCATCAATCGTGTGCTTTTGCAGGGGAGAGGAGAACGGATCATCATTCCATCATATGGTAGGCTTGGCAGCACCTAGCAGAATGGAAACAGGAACATATCTACAGGGGGGCTATATGGCGCTATCTACAGGGGGGCTGTATGGCGCTATCTACAGGGGGGCTGTATGGCGCTATCTACAGGGGCTGTATGGCGCTATCTACAGGGGGACTGTATGGCGCTATATACAGGGGGAACTGTATGGCGCTATCTACAGAGGGGCCTGTATGGCGTTATCTAGAGGGGGGACTGTATGGCGTTATCTACGGAGGGGGCTGTATGGCGTTCCCTACAGAGGGGGCTATCTGGCGTTATCTACAGGGGGGACTGTATAGCGTTACCTACAGGGAGTCTGTATGGCGTTCCCTACAGGGGGGTCTGTAGGGAACGCCATACAGCCCCCCCCTGTAGGGAACGCCATACAGCCCCCCCTGTAGGGAACGCCATACAGCGTCCCCCCCTGTAGGGAACGCCATACAGCGCCCCCCCCCCCCTGTAGGGAACGCCATACAGCGTCCCCCCCCTGTAGGGAATGCCATACAGCGTCCCCCCCTGTAGGGAACGCCATACAGCGTCCCCCCCTGTAGGAAACACCATACAGCGTCCCCCCCCTGTAGGGAACGCCATACAGCGTCGTCCCCCCTGTAGGGAACGCCATACAGCCCCCCCCTGTAGAGAACGCCATACAGCGTCCCCCCTCCCAAAAAAATGCGACCTACAGTGTGTCCTAATAAAAGACATGTATCCCCTATCCACAGGATCGGGGAGACATGTGTGATCGCTGGCAGCGATAGGGAGAACGGGGGACCGAAAGTCCCCCTGAATTTCTCCATGACTATCCTCTGACTTCCGGCGTCTGCGCAGCTCTGTAGAAATGAATGGAGCGCTGGTTACGCATGCGCACAAGCGGGACCGGCGCTCCATTCATTTCCACGGAGCTGACGACACAGACCCCGGATGTCCGAGGTTTGTGATGGAGAACTTCAGGGGACTTTCAGTCCCCCGTTCTCCCTATCGCTGCCAGCGATCATACATGTATCTCCTATCCTGTGGATAGGGGATACATGTCTTTTGCTTAATGGCAGAGCGGCGAGATACCTCCCTGCTCTGCCGTACTGTTCAGTGGCGTCCCGCTGTAGCAGCCATAGCGGCTGCTAGCGGAGCCCCCGGCCATGGTGGGGGCCCGTGCCGGCGGGCGACACGGGCCCCCTCATGCCGCGGGCCCCGTAGCAGTCGCTACTGCTGATACGGCGGTAGTTACGCCACTGGTCCACATACAGGTTATGGCCCTTTTCTAGAAATGGGGTAATAAGCTTCCAAGCAATTTTTCCACTTGTCCCTATATAGGAGAGGGGGGGGGGGGCATTATGGTGGGTTTAGTTGGCTTTCGTTTCCCTCATAAATGCGAAAAGCTGATGTGTACCCTGTTGCACTCTCGCACATTTTATAGAGTTCTATTCCAAACCTTGCTCTTTTAGATGGAATAAAATGTTTGAAGTGCAGTCTCCCTTTGAATTTTACTAGGGACTGATCAATGGAAATGTTTTGCGTGGGGGTGTAAATTAATAAAAATGTGTCTGACAACGCTTTGATGATGGGCCTGATTTTGTAGAGTCGGTCATAATCTGGGGCACTTCTAGGGAGGCACTGGCTGTTATTGTTGAAATGCCAAAATCTCATGAGCATTTCATAACGGGCTCTAGGAAAAATGGCAGCAAAGGCAGGGGTGGTTAGAAGGGGATAGGTGGACCAGTATGATTGAATGCTCGGTTTTTTAACAAGCCCCATGTGAGGCCTTTAAATCTTTTCATTCCATCAATATCTGTTGGCCTCCATGAATTTTGCCTGGCATAATAGGAACGGGGATTCTGAGAGATGAATTCGGAAGCATATAAATTAGTTTGGAAAATAGTATGTTCCAGCAAATCATTTGTTAGAAAGAAGTTAAAAAAATTAATTAGTCCAAAACCTTCCACCTCCACATTTGTACCTAGGGTGGCATTAAAGTCAGGGATGAATGGCGTACCAGAATTTGAAGCCTCCCATCTAATAAATGCTACATCTAGTGGCAAACTCCCTTGTAGGTTAGCATGCGCCTGTTCACTAAAACGAGGCATGTCGCTTGTACTGGGCATCGTGCCCTGATTTGGAGAAGTTTCTCAAACAGCCCTCTCTACCTCTCCTGTACTGGTCCTTGTCTTTTAAGAGGATGAACCAGAATGACCGCTAGACTCTGAGCTGTCACTTTCGCTAAGAGCAAAACCCTCAAAATAGTCATCGCCATCTGACAAGACACTATCTTCGCTGTCAGAACATAAAAGGGCATAAGCCTCCACTGCAGAATAAAATTCACGGGCCATTTTATTACGTTTATATTTTTATACGTAAAGGTCTATAAACGTAAATGGTATGAAATTAGTTCATTTAATTAGAACAAATTAATTGCTACAACAAATTAATTGACTGGCACAGCACTTCCTATCAAATTGATTACTAATATAACTTATACTACCCTAACAGTCACCCTAAATTATTACTAACTATTCCCTAATAATTAATATTACTAACTATACCCTAATACTAAAACCTAGCACTATACCCTAACCCCATATCCTACCTAACAAGGCAGATTAATGGGATTGGGGGAATTTGTTATATGGTGTTTTTTTACTGTGTCTTATACTGTAAGGCTGGGTTCACACGACCTATTTTCAGACGTAAACGAGGGGTGTAGTGTGCACTTTGACCCCACAAGTGTTTCATAGATTTTATCAGAATTGGGCAGTGAAAAAATTTTCTTCAATAAGTTTTAGCTCAAAACTACGACGCGTAAATTGACTGCCTCGGCAAAGAAGTGCAGGACACTTCTTTGCAACGTAATTTGAGCCGTTCTTCATTGAAGTCAATGAAGAGCAGCTCAAGATTACAGGCGTCAAAGACGCCTCTCATAATACGAGGAGCAGCATTTATGTCTGAAACGAGGCAGCTGTTTTCTCCTGAAAACAGTCTGTCTTTTCAGACGTAAAAGCCTCTCATCGTGTGCACATACCCTAATATTCACAGATCTGACACTGTCTCTCCTCTGTTTGTTCTCTGACAGAGAGCAGGGGAGAGAGAGTGTTTTTATATACTTGGTCCCAGGGAACGTTTGTTGCTACAACAAACTTTCCCTGCAATGGCCATGATTTGTTACCTTGACCATCACATGATCGGGACCTAAAACAATCAGGTCCCGATCATGTGTCTGGGACCAGAGGCGGACGTCAGCAGCGTGATCCGGGTGTCAGCGGCTCTCTGAGACACCCAATAGCTCTGTTAACACCCACCGTGAATTCACGTTGGCGCTGCACAGAGCCCAACCAGCGCCGACGTGAATTTACTGTGGGCGGTTGGGAAGCGGTTAACACCATACTGCATTGGTATAATTTTGAAAAATGGTTAAATGGGACTAGAGAGGGGCGGGGCTTAACTATGGCGGAGTGAACACGCATCTCGGGGGAGCTCCGTGCAGCCGAGTCATATAAAGCAGCTTGAGCCCGTCTAGAACCGGCGGGAGATGCCCGGAAAGCGTCGGGGACAAGGCTCTACACCCTCCCGCTCCGGTGCCTCCAGGTGTCATGGCGGACCCTGCACAGTCGTCAACCACGTGGAGACCAGACGGCCTACTGAGCACGCCAGCCGGCTCACACTTGCAGGGACAGATGATCGCACCGCAGCCTGGGGTCAGCACTTTTGTGGTACCGCCTGTGTCCCCTGCCCTCTCCCCGCCTGCCCTGCCGTCAGCCACTTTACCCCTGCCAAGAAGCTCAGATGATCTGCCTCTGCAGCCTGCCCTGCATGCGGATTTACACCTACTCAGGAAATTGATTCAGGCTCTCCCCACCAGACAGGATTTAGACTCCCTGGTTACTAGGATTGAGCAATCCCACCAACAAGATATTGCTGACTTAAGACAAGAAGTGGATAGGGTGGACACTAGGATTAATACCACTGACCACACAGTTTCCTCTATTGATCGCAGAGTGTTAGCTCTGGAGCAGGCAGCCATTTCAAACAGATCACACATGCAGTCCCTTGCACTCCAGTTGGATGATCAGGAAAACAAGGGTTGTAGAAATAATATTCGCCTGAAAGGCCTCCCGGATCTGGGCCCCAGAGATGATCTCTCGACCAGGATTACCGCTATCTTTAATACGGTCACCAATACACCTCTGGAAGCTACATTCTTACTGGACCGTGTTCATAGAGTCTCCCGGCCCCAAGGATGTCCTGTGCCGCCTGCACTACTATTCTGACAAGGATTTAATTGTCCGAGGAGCGTGGTCGCATGGACCGGTATCTGTTGATGGCTGCAGTGTCTCGGTCTACCCGGATGTCTCCCCGCGAACACTCTACATGAGACGTCTCCTACACCCATTATTAGAAAAGATCAAAGTGGCGGGAGCCACTTATAGATGGGGACACCCGTTCCACGTGGTCGTCAGGAAAGAAGCAGCTTCCTTTCTTCTGCGCCATTTCTCGGATTTGGATGCCCTATTTAGTTTCTTACAGATCGAACCGTTCCCGGTACCGGATTGGTTGGCACTGGACCGGCCTGAACCACCTCAACGTCAGCGCAATCAGCGCCCTAGCCAGCCTTTCAACAGGCCTCCGCTCCGAGAGTCATTAAGGTCTCATCCGGACCTTTCGCTGCGGCTACCTCCCGAGGCCTGATACAGACTTACATTTTGACTACATGGCAACGCATTGACTGCATCTAATGTCGCTATGCTCCCTATAGTGCCTAGTGGTTCTTTTTGTTACAGGTTCCTTTAACGGCCCCTCCGAAGAGTGTCCATCTCAGCGGAATTTTGTGAGCAGTCTCGTTATTTCTTCACTGGATCGTTGAGATTCCCATGGGTTACATACTGCCAAGGTCGATTCCACAGCTTCCTTCAGAACTGTAGCTATACCCATGTCTACATATTACCCTTCTTATGTTCCTTGTCATCCCCCCCTCCCCCATTTTCATCATGTCTTTTTACTAGTATGTTTATGATCCCCTTCCCCCTTCCGCTCCTTACCCTTACTCCTCTGCTCTCCCACTTGTGATCTGTCGTGTAGTTGCTCATTGTCATGAAACCCGTCAGTATTGCTGCCCCGGTCCCCACTACATTATACCAGACTATTATAGCGTACTTTATAGGGCTGCACTCATTTCCTGTGATCTTGTAGTATATACGGTTGATCCGCGTGTACATTAATGTGTGTAATATTTGTGTCTGCCTCTACCATCTTTCTCCCGCCTCTCTCCTGACTTTTCTCCCCTTCCACGGTTGGTCTCTTTCTTTATCTCTCTCCTTTCCCCTCCTTATTTCTTCCTCCCCTTTCTTCCTTCCACCTTCCTCTCCCCCTTTTAAAGGGTCTACTAGCTCTACTAGCCTCTTCTTAGGCAACAGTAGCTGTGGATATCTCACTCTTACGACAACTTTGCTCTGTTTTTTCCGTATTCATTTATCAATGTTCTCAGGAAGTGGGTTACTATTGTTTATATGGTCTTGCTCGCAGAGCCAGGTTATAGAAAGTGTTGTTGCCTCCCTTGCTCACCTCTTGGTGGGTACCGGACGAGTTTGTTTCTTATGTTTTTGTACTGCTCGCTGCATTGATTTTCCTTGTCCCCGTTCAGTTACTAACTTTCTCCACAGGTTTTCTTACCACTAAGGAGTCGGCCTTTGGGCCCCTTTTCTGTCTACTTCTCCTCCCTCCCCTTGGTCTTTCACTTTTTCCTTCTTTGTATTCCAACCCCCCCCCCCCTCCTCCCCTCTTCCCACCGGGGACATGGCACGTCAATCCCAGACAGACCTGCGGATAGGTTCGCTGAATGTCAAGGGTCTGCATGGACCTGGGAAATGATCCATTCTGTTCAACATGTTGAAGGGTAGACACTTGCATGTAGCTTTTCTTCAGGAAACGCACCTGAGTGAGCAGAAACCCTTCAAGATGAATAACCTATGGTTTCCTCACACTTATTATAGTTTTTCTCCTGACCCGAAATCCAGGGGGACGAGTATCCTCCTTTCCCGCTCTCTTCCGTGGGAGTTTCTGGATTCTCGCAGTGATGGTATGGGGCGAATGCTCTTAGTCAAGGGCAGCATAGACTCCCAGATCTATATCTTTGCTTCCTTCTATCTGCCCAATGTGGGACAGGGTTCTGCCCTGATTGGCTTTTTGGATGTTCTGGAGGAGTTTGGTGAGGGTACCATTGTTCTAGGGGGTGACTTCAATGTTGCATTGGAGCCTACCATGGATGTTTCAACGGGATCATCGTCAATCCCACACTCCCAGCTGCGCCATATTAAACGTGTGCTTCATGAGCATAATTTTGTGGATACGTGGCGCTTATTGCATCCGGCAGACAAAGACTTCTCCTTTTACTCTTCTGTTCATGATATCTACTCCAGACTTGATCTGTTCTTTGTCAAGCACCGCTCCCTTCCAACCCTACAGGCGGCCGACATTGATTCAATTTCTTTCTCAGATCATGCCCTTGTCACGCTGTCTTTGTCTTTGCAAACTACAATACTGCATCAATCCCAATGGAAACTCAATCCCTCGCTTCTCAATGGCTCCCTGGTCTCTTCTGACGTGCTACGCACACTCGACGACTACTTCAACACTAATATCTCCTCAGATACGAATCCACGGGTACAATGGGAGGCCCACAAATATGTCGTCCGTGGCACCTTCATTAAGTATGGAGCCCGGTTGATAAAGGAGCGCGCCGTGGCCATTGTCCGGCTTCTTTCAGAGATTAAGGCTTTGGAGTCCACGCATAAACGTTCCCATGAACTGGAGTGTAAAATTGCGTTAATTCAGAAACAGGAGGAGCTTCGTACCCTACTGCTATCCAAGGCCAAAGCCACCCTCTCTAAGTGCAAACGTCATTTTTACGAATACGGTAACAAATGCAGCAAGTCACTTGCCAGAGTACTGCGACTCCAGCAAGCACGCACTTACGTACCCTTTATTGCATCATCCCCTACCACTCGAGTTAATCTGCCTTTATACATAGCATCACAGTTCCGCGACTTCTATGCTTCTCTCTATGATACCGACTCCATCAATCCGGCCACGCTATCTAGCGATTTCCGTTCAAATATCAAGTCCTACATTGCAGACTCGAGTCTTCCTCCCCTATCCAAAGAGGTCCTCATTGCTTTGGAGGCCCCAATTACTATGCTAGAATTAACCGACGCTCTCAAGAACTCCGCCTCTGGTAAGGCCCCTGGACCTGATGGATTTACGCTTCCCTATTATAAAAAATTCCTCGACGTCCTTAGTCCGCATTTTTTATCGTCCTTGAATTCTTTCTCCTCCTCCGCTCGCGTTCCACCTGATGCGATCAGGGCTCACATTGCTGTGATCCCCAAGCCAGGGAAAGATCCTTCCCAGTGTGCGAGTTATAGACCAATTTCCCTTCTTAATACGGACATCAAACTCTTCGCATAGATTTTGGCAATGCGTTTGGCCCCGCTGCTCAGTGGTGTCATACATCTTGATCAGGCGGGGTTCATGTTGGGTAGAGAGGCCCGTGACAACACCATGAAGGCGATCAATCTCATCCATAAGGCTAAGCTGTCCCATGTACCACTCATGCTTTTGTCTACAGACGCTGAAAAAGCCTTTGACAGAGTCAATTGGACATATATGGAGGAAACCCTTCCGTGTGAATGGAATCCTCTCGGAAGAATTCAACATCCATAACGGGACCCGCCAGGGCTGCCCCCTGTCCCCCTTGATTTTTATCCTGACATTGGAACCATTTCTACGGCATGTTCGAGCGAACCCGGATATTAAGGGCTTAGGTGTGGGATCTCGGGTCGACAAGGTTGCAGCGTACGCAGATGACCTTTTGTTTTTCTTGACCAACCCGACCATCTCCCTCCCGAATCTGATGCAGGAGTTTCATCGCTTTTCCAGTTTATCCAAATTTAAAATAAACTTTTCCAAATCAGAGGCCATGAATGTCTCCCTCCCCTCCTCCCTCCTACTCACATTGGAACAATCCTTTAGCTTTAAATGGAACTCGGTGACACTCATGAACCTGGCAGTACGGATTCCGGTGGACCTTAAGGAACTTTTTAACTTGAACTTCCCAGCATTTCTTTCCGAAGTTAAAGCGGATTGTGCCAGATTGTGCGGTGGCACATTCACGTGGATGGGTCGCTGCACTATTTTTAAAATGAATATTCTTCCTCGACTACTCTACTTATTCCAAGCTCTTCCTATAGCAGTTCCAACATCGTTCTTCAAAGCAGTCAACTCCATACAAATTTCCTTTGTCTGGAATGGTAAACCTCCACGCCTTAGTCGAACGCTCCTATGTCGGTCTCGGGCGACGGGGGGGATTGGCACTTCCTGACATCCGATCGTATTACATAGCATCCCATCTGTCGCGCGTCGTGGACTGGTGTAGACACGCCCCTTTCAAGTCATGGCTGGATCTTGAGCAAAGCTTCTCCGCACCGCAGCCCCCCTCGAGGTGGTGCCGTGGTTGGAACGCGGTCTTCTCAAATCCATCCGCCACCACCCCACTATCAGCCCCACGCTGCGATGTTGTGCCCTTCCTACGGTACGATCAAGCTTACTGCCTCTTTGCTCCCCCATGTCTCCAATCCTGGGGAACCCTTCTTTCCCGTCTGGGTTGACAGATTCAGTTTTCCGGTCCTGGTTTGCGGCAGGTGTATTTAGGGCAGCGACCTTCCTGAAGAATTCGGAGTGGCTCTCCCTTTCGGAGTTGGCACAGATGCCTGAACTCCAACCTTTGGGTCATTGGCGCAAATTTCAGCTCCGCCACTTCTGCTCCTCATTATCGCCTCCGGCTCTATTCCAAGCTCCTAGATCTCCTTTGGAAGATATGTGTGTTGGCTCTGACCCAGCTCGCCACACATTGTCCACAATCTACCATCTCCTTCTGAACCCGCCGGATCTTCCCCCTCCTGATTACATTTCTGAGTGGGAGTTGGACCTGGCTATCACCTTTACCGCAAGCCAACATTCCCGCATCCTCACTTTAGCTCATAAAACCTCAATTAGCTCGCGCTATCAGGAAGCCAGTTTTAAATTGCTCTGACGGTGTTATAGGACCCCGGTCCACCTACACCGTATTTATCCCGACAGTTTCCCCTCTCTGTTGGAGATGTGGATTTGACAATGGTACCCTCCTTCACACTTTCTGGTCCTGCCCGCTACTCGCAGAATTCTGGGAAGTGGTTAAGAGGGTGATCTGCGAGGTAACAGATACCAGTCGTATCATGGATGCGGCCTTCTTCCTCCTCCATCACTGTGACATCCCAGCAAATAGTTACAAACGCTCTCTGATTCACTTTTTAGTGATGGCCGCTCGGCACTGCATTCCACTGCGATGGAAGAGTTCCTCTTCTCCCACTTTGTCCCTCAAAGGTCAACGACCTCATGCACATGGAGGACCTGACCTCTTGCATTCATGACACCCACGCTATGTTTTGCCTCACGTGGTCTCCTTGGATTGTGTTCCAGGACACTGACTCCTACAAAGACAATCTTAGAGGGATGGACACTGGTCAGTAGCCTGTAGTGGGTTCTCTCTGGAGTAGCAGAGATCTCCTCGGTGGGAGGTGTTGTCCTTCCTCCTCCCTTCACCCTACTCATTTCTCTTTCACTTCTTGCCTTGCCTCTTCTTTCTCTCGCATAGTGGGGAGTGTCAATCAGTTAATATGGAGATGACATATGTTGTCCTACCTCTGGCTAGGTTTACAGTATGCTGTTCAATTTCATGCATCTTCCTCTCTGTATATGTGCTTCATCATCCCATATGTACATGCTGTATTTTTTATTATGTGAAAATGTGGCTGTTGGCCACGAAAATAAAGAATTTAAAAAAAAAATGGGACTAGAGAGGGAAAGATAAATGCACGGAACTAAATCTATGCAGTGAGTTGCGCCCAAAGGCAAAACTGCATCTGTTGCTGACAAATAGATTGAGTGAGATGTGAGTGAGGGTCTGAACAATATAGTCTGGCAAAAGCTCAATATAAGGCCTTATTCACACGAACGTCTATTACATCCGTGATACTCGCGTGAAAATCAGGCGCGTCGCACGGACCTATGTTAGTGAATGGGGCCGTTCAGACAGTCCGTGATTTTCACGCAGCGTATGTCCGCTGCGTAAAACTCACGACATGTCCTATACTTGGCAGTTTTTTCACGCATCACGCACCCATTGAAGTCAATAGGTGCGTGAAAATTGCGCACGGCACACAGAAGCACTTCCGTGTGCCGCGCGTGATTCGCGCTACAGTTGTAAATGAATGAAAACATAAAAGCACCTCCTGCTTTTATGTTTGTCAACATAAAAACAGTGTCATAAGCATGGCATATGCGTGAAAATCACGCAGCCATGCAGCACATACTGATGACACAAGCAACTGCAACGCGCAAAACGCACACGTTCGTGTGAATATGGCCTAAGAGCAATCTATTTGTCAGCATATCATATACCATATCATATACCAAACATGGTATGATGTTAAATGGGATTTGAAATTACAATAGGGAGTTCTTAATTGAGGGACTGTTCACCCTATCTCTGCTTGGTAACATATACCTTCTTAAGCCGGTTTTATTCATTCAATCAAGAGACCTTTTGATCCTAACGCTTCTTGCCCTACTTTTTCACTTATTTTCCCCTTTCCACCCTTTTGCTATATTTACCATTAGTGGTGTACATCAGGGCACTATAAGAAGCTTAAAACCCTAAAAGAGGTACCGCTATAAGTGTTCGACATATAGCCTTCCCTGTAGATAATGTCACTCACACCTTTTAAGTGGAAAAAAATAAACTTTACATACTCACCTTGATCCAGTTGACACGCCGTCCGGTGGCAATGCAGACCTGCTCTCTTTTGAGCAGGTCTCGTGGGGCTGAACGACGCAAGCGGCGCGATTACATAATCGCGCCACTTGCGTCGTTAAAAAGCACTGATTGGCAGGTCAGAATGACTTGCCCTGTCAATCAGCTCCTTTCAACAATGGAAGTGGCGCGATAACGTCATCGCGCCACTAGCATCGTTGAAAGGCACTGATTGGTGGGGCAAGTCATTCTGCCCCGCCAACCAGCGTCATCGTAAAGCGCTGAATGGTCAGGCATGGAACTTGCCTTGTCAGCGCTTAGGCATGCAATTCTACGTGGATCCTATAGACGCAGGTACAATTAGTGCAGGAGGTGGGGTGGCGACGGCAGGTTTCAGTGGCGCCACTGCCCCCTCAGAGAGGCAGCGGGGCGCCGCCTAAGGCGAGATGCCCATATCACCTCATGGACAGTGCGGCCCTGCACATGCCCGCAGAGTGAATAAAGCACACATATTTGGTATCCCCATGCACGGAAGAAGTGGCAGAATGTGAAGATGAATTTTGTCCGTGGTCCATACTGTGTGTGAAAAATGCTAGCATAAACTGACGCATTTGCCAGAGAAATGCTAATTTTATTTTGTTCCATCTTATTCATGAAACTTTCAGAAGAAAACTGGACTTTCTAAAAAGATGATAAACCCCCTGAAGAAAATCTTGTGGGGTCTACTTGTGTGAATGAAGTAATTTATGGGGTGTTTCTAATGTTTCAGCAGCATTAGGCCCCCCAGAAAACAGTAAGCGTCTATAAAATCAAGTGCAGAATTCCTGGACCGAAAAGGCCAAAAATCCTCCTTTTATGTCAAGCCCTGGCACATGCCCGCACAGTGGATAAAGCACACATATTTGGTGTCCTTATGCACGGGAGAAGTGGCAGAATGTGAAAGGAGATGAATTATGTCCGTGGTCCACACTGTGTGTGGAAAATGCTAGCATAAACTGACGCATTTGCTAAATTCTTGAATTTTTTTCCAATTTTGCCCCCTTTAGAGAAAAAAATTTAAATGATGTATACTGACAAATGCCATTAAAACAAAGCCCTATCTGTCCTTTAACCCTTTCTATCTTTGGCCACTTTTGACCTTCAGGACAGAGCCTCATTTTTCAAATCTGACATGTTTCACTTTATGTGGTAATAACTTCAGAATGCTTTTACCTATCCAAGCGATTCTGAGATTGTTTTCTCGTGATACATTGGACTTTATGTTACTGGCAAAATTAGCTTGATACATTCAGTATTTAATTGTGAAAAACACCAACATTTTTGCGAAAAAATTAGCATTTTACTAAATTTAAATGTATTTGCTTGTAAGACAGATAGTAATACCACACAAAATTGTTGCTAATTAACATCCTCCATATGTCCACTTTAGATTGGCATAGTTTTTTGAACATCTTTTATTTTTCTAGGATATAACAAGGCTTAGAACTTTAGCAGCAATTTCTCACATTTTCAAGAAAATTTTAAAAGGCTATTTTTACAGGGGCCTGTTCAGTTGTGAAGCGGCTTTAAGGGCCTTATATATTAGAAACCCCCGATAAGTCACCCCATTTTAAAACTTCATCCCTCAAAGTATTCAAAACAGCATTTAGAATGTTTCTTAACCCTTTAGATGTTTGACAGGAATTAAAGCAAAGTAGAGGTGACATTTTCAAATTTCATTTTTTTTTGCAGAAATTAATATTTTTTTTTTAAAACTCGTTTTATTGAAAAGTAAGTTTGTTTCATCACAACTTAAGGCATAAAAAAAGGTAAAGGACAACAGTGTCCCTATCAATACAACAGAGCACTCGCAGGTGCTGTACAAATTCCAACAACATTACCACACTGTTTTCTCCGCTACACAAATGAGGCATAACTCTCACGGATAATATATTTATCAATTAGATCATATACATCATAAGGCTCATACAAATGTGTTTATATGTGAGAGGTCCGGGAGATCCACTGATTAATCAGACAAACTAAATCCCATCTACCTAACCCTCCTCCCCTCACCGCGTCTACTGCCGTATCCAGCTCCCCAGGAGAGTACGTGGTGTCGGAGTTGCTGCACCACAGGTCCCATATCTTATGGAATTTGTCTGGCCAATCTCTATGTTTGAAAATGATACGTTCATACGATATAGTAGAATTAACCATCTGTTTCCATACTGCAACCTTAGGACCCTCAAGGTATTCACCTAGGTGTGCAGCAAGCATGTTAACACCGCAGGTGTTTGCCAGAAATTGGTGTGCACTCGATGTTGCAGAGTGAAAATGGGATTATTTTCCATAGATATGCCAATATGTGGTGCCCAGCTTGTGCCACCATAACAAGACTGCTCTCCTATTATTATGCTGTGTTTCCCGGTTTTATAAATACCCTACATATGGCATTAATCTTTTGCCTGGACATTTGGCAAGGCTCAGGAGTGACAGAATACCATGTAAAATTGAGGCCTAATTTGGCGACTTACACAATATTGGTTCACAATTGCACAGGCTCAAATGTGAAATAATAAAAGAAACCCCTGACAAGTGACCCCCATTTTGGAAACTGCACCCCTCATGGCATTTATTAAGGGGAGTAGTGGGCATTTTCACCCCACAGGTCTTTTCCATAAATGATTGCGCTGTGGAAGGTGCAAAGTAAAAATGACAATTTTTCTCTAGATATGCTATTTCAGTGGCAAATATGTAGTGCCCAGCTTGTGCCACTGGAGATACACACCCCAAAAATTGTTAAAAGGGTTCTCCCGGGTATGACGATGCCATATATGTGGAATTAAACTGCTGTTTGGGCACGCTGTAGGGTTCCGAGTGGAGGGAGCGACATTTGGCTTTTGGAGCGTGGATTTTTGCTTGGTAGTAGTTTTGTTTGGAGTCTTACTGGTATTTAAGTTTATAATGTGTGGGTACATGTAAGCTGGGCAGAGTACATCAGGGGCATAGTCAGGTGGTATAATAATAAGGTAAAAAAAAGAATAAAATAATTCATAGATGTGTGTTACGCTGTGACACAATCCTTTCTGCAGAGGCGTAGCTAGGTTCTCCAGCACCCGGGGCAAAGATTCAGTTTGGCGCCCCCCCCCCCAACCTCTTTCCCGACATCTCCTTCCCCCTCGCCGTGTTTGTTTTCTCTACCAATCGACGTGTCATTTATTTTTATGTAACGCGAGCATAAAATTATTTGTACATTTCACAAGCAATATGGTTCTATACACAACACCAGAACCAAGCTCAGTACATATATACAGCCCCAGCGCAAATACAGCTCAATTTAGTGCAACCCCTGCCATATAGGTTTGTACGGCGTAAAACTACAGCTCCCAGCATGGCCCGAACAATGATAAGGATATGCTGGGAGATGCCGTTTCACAAAAAATAAATCCTATCATAATCATACCACCCATCATCTCGCTGAAGATCATACAGTGACTACAGTACTGATTAGAGGCAGAGTGAACATTTACATTAAGTGACTCACCGGTGACGTCTCAGATTCTAGTTCTTTTTCTCCATCCGGTCCAGACCTCTATGATGACTTCTCCCGGTCCATTTCTGCAGTTTGCCGCTCACATGTCTTCAGCTTCTCACTTTTCCAACATTTCTGCACCTATAAATAAATATAAAGTTATCATTATACCACACACTACGCCCCTAAATATAATAGCGCCATACACTGCACCTCTAATTATAATAGCACCATACACCGTGTCCCACACATACACACACACACACACACACACTGTGCCCCCTGTAGATAGTGCCTGCCATAGAGCCCCCTGTAGATAGTGCCTGCCATAGAGCCCCCTGTAGATAGTGCCTGCCATAGAGCCCCTGTAGATAGTGCCCCCATATAGACCACCCCTGTATATAGTGTCCCACAAATAACTCCCCCTATAGTGCTCTACAGATAGCCCACCCCTGTATATAGCCCCCTTTAGATATAGCCCACCCCTGTATATAGAGCTCTACAGATAGCCCAACCATTTATGTAGCCCCCCTGTAGATATAGCCCACCCCTGTATATAGTGCTCCACATATAGTGTTTCACAGATAGCCCACCCCTGTATATAGCCCCCCTTGTACATATAGTCCACCCCTGTATATAGTGCTCCACTAGATAGTCCACCCCTGTATATAGTGCTCCACAGATAGCCCATCCCTGTATATACTATATACAAGGGTGGGCTATCTGTGGAGCACTATATACAGGGGTGGACTATATGTACAAGGGGGCTATATACAGGGGTGGGCTTTCTGTGGAGCACTATAAGGGGAGCTATTTGTGGGATACTATATACAGGGGTGGGCTATATCTACAGGGGGACCATATCTACAGGGGGACCATATCTACAGGGCTGGGCTATACACAGGGGGGCTATATCTACAGGGGTGGGCTATACACAGGGGGGCTATATCTACAGGGGTGGGCTATACATAGGGGGGCTATATATAGGGGGAATATATCTACAGGGGGCTATATCTACAGGGCTGGGCTATATCTACAGGGCGACTATATCTACAGGGGGGCTATATACTGGGGTGGGCTATCTATGGAGCACCATATACAGGGGTGGGTTATAGCTACAGGGGGCTATATACTATATAGCCCACCCCTGTTTATGGTGCTCTATAGACAGCCCACTCCAGTATATAGCCCCCCTGTAGATATAGTCCCCCTGTAGATATAGTCCCCCTGTAGATATAGCCCAGCAGATATAGTCCCCCTGTATATAGCCCAGCCCTGTAGATATAGTCCCCCTGTATATAGCCCCTCTGTAGATATAGTCCCCCTGTATATAGCCCAGCAGATATAGTCCCCCTGTATATAGCCCAGCCCTGTAGATATAGTCCCCCTGTATATAGCCCAGCAGATATAGTCCCCCTGTATATAGCCCCCCTGTAGATATAGTCCCCCTGTATATAGCCCAGCAGATATAGTCCCCCTGTATATAGCCCCCTGTAGATATAGTCCCCCTGTATATAGCCCAGCAGATATAGTCTCCCTGTATATAGCCCCCCTGTAGATATAGTCCCCCTGTATATAGCCCAGCAGATATAGTCCCCCTGTATATATAGCCCCCCTGTATATAGCCCCCCTGTAGATATAGTCCCCCTGTATATAGCCCAGCCCTGTAGATATAGTCCCCCTGTATGTAGCCCAGCCCTGTAGATATAGTCCCCCTGTATATAGCCCAGCAGATATAGTCCCCCTGTATATAGCCCCCTGTAGATAGTTCCCCTGTATATAGCCCAGCAGATATAGTCCCCCTGTATATATAGTCCCCCTGTATATAGCCCAGCCCTGTAGATATAGTCCCCCTGTATATAGCCCAGCCCTGTAGATATAGTCTCCCTGTATATAGCCCAGCCCTGTAGATATAGTCCCCCTGTATATAGCCCAGCCCTGTAGATATAGTCCCCCTGTATATAGCCCAGCCCTGTAGATATAGTCCCCCTGTATATAGCCCAGCCCCGTAGATATAGTCCCCCTGTAGATATAGTCCCCCTGTAGATAGACACCCCCCGTAGATAAAGTCCCCCGTGTAGACAAAGTCCCCCCCCGCAGATACAGCCACACTTCTATTACAATTAAAAAATAAAAAATAAAAAATTTCAAACTCACCTTATTCCCGCTCCCACGCCGTCCGGCAGCCATGGAGACCTGCTCTCTTCTGCGCAGGTCTCCTGGGGGTTGAACGAAGCGTCTATGAAAGGCGCTGATTGGCTGGGCAGGATGACTTTCCCTGTCAGTCAGTCAGCGCCTTTCATCGACGGAAGCGTCACTGGTACAAAAGGTACCAGTCGCGTCATTCATGGAAAGGCGCTGAATGGCCGGGCACGGAACGTGCCCGGTCATTCATTGCTTCTAATTGTACCTGTGTCCTTGCGACACAGGTACAATTATAGTGCAGGAGGAGGTGGCGCTGGCGCCCCCCTCTGAACTGCGCCCGGGGCACATGCCCCGCTTGCCCCCCCCCCCCTAGCTATGCCCCTGCTTTCTGTACAGGTGAGTGTCATACTGATAAATGGTGTCCTTACCTATCCCCCTTTAGGTCCACACTCCGCACATCAGTTTGTGAAATTTTACTGGGAAAGTGTTGTCCTGGTATAATACGGGCACCCTCACTCCCAGCAGATATGTTTTGGCCCTCCCCTTCCTGGTTCCCTAATTTTAGTGCCTTGATAATTCGCCTCTTGAAACAGAAGAATTGTTCCCCTCGGGCTGCACAACTGGATGTTTTTATTTCCTGACTTATTGGAGCCTTAACTAATTTTATTTTTCATAGATGTAGTGGTATGAGGGCTGCTTTTCTGCGAGTCGAGCTGTAGTTTTTATTGGTACCATTTTGGGGTACATGCGACTTTTTGATGACTTTTTATCTTTTTTATGGGAGACAAGGTGACAAAAAAACAGCAATTCTGGCATATGTTTTTAGTTTTTTTTATATAGCGTTTACTACACATAATAAATGACATGTTAACTTTATTCTGCGGGTCAGTCCGATTCCGGTGATACCTAATTTGTAGCACTTTTTTATGTTTTACAACTTTTTGCACAATAAAATGACTTTTGTAAAAAGAATGTATTTTCTCTGTCGCCATGTTTTTAGAGCCATAACTTTTTAATTTTTTCGTCGACGGAGCTGTATGAGGGATTGTTTTTTGCGAGACGAGTAATAGTTTTTATAGGTACCATTTTTGGATACATGCGACTTTTTGATCACTTTTTATTTCAATTTTTGGAAGACGACGGGACCAAATAAACAGCAATTATTTTTTAGTTTTTTTTTACGGCGTTCACCGCGCAGGATAAATGACATTATATTTTTAGAGTTCAGGTTGTTACGGGGTCAGCGATGCCAAATATGTATGGCTTTATCTTTTTTTCACTAATAAATGACTTCATCAGGGAAAAAGGGCGATTGTGTTTTATTTAGTGCAATGTAGTGCAATGTATTAGAACTGACAGTTGTTTACTGACAGCAAGTCGATCAGGCCCCGCCTCCGGACGGGGCCTAATTGGCTTCCGTAATGGCAGACAGGAGACCATTGTTAGGTCTCCTGTTGCCATAGTAGCAGTCGGCGGCCTTGCTATTGGATGGCATGGCTGCCGATTTGCTACTAACCCAAGATGCGGCGATCGCTGCATCTAAGGTGTTAATGGCAGGAATCGGAGCTAGCTCCGGTTTCTGACGTTACAGTGGGGTGTCCGCTGTAACATACAGCGGACACCCACTGCTGATAACGCCCACTCAGCTTCTGAGCTGAGAGCTGAGCCGGCGCAATATTGCCGATGGTACCAGTAGCATTTTAGGCCCTGCCGCCGAGCGGGGCATAGGAGTCATCCGTTGCTGGCAGACCGGGAGGCCAGTATTATGCCTCCAGTTGCCATTGCAGTCATCGACAACCCAGCGATCACGTTGCTGGGGTGCCAGTAACTAAAATCTCCTCACATGCTGCGATCTCTATTGAACGCAGCATCTGAGGGGTTAACCGGCCGGATCGGAGGCTAGCTCCGGTCCTGGCCGTTACATCAGGGTGCCACCTGTAACACACAGCTGGCACCCGGCGGTGATGGCGCTGGCTCAGCTCCTGTACTCCTGCTCCTCAGTACTGTACGTGATTTTGCGGGAAGGGGTTAAAAAAAGTGTAAAATTCAAAGATGAACTTTATTCACCTGCAGAGTTATAATCATCTAAAGAAGCGGGAAGAAAAATTAGACATTTTCTCTAGTCGTTTTGCTTTAAATCAGCCTAACCCTTAACCAGTTAAACAAAACTTTTTTTTTTACCGAGCAGTAATTTATAGTGCGGCAATAAGGAGACAATTGTTTGTTTGTTTTTTTTGGGTTTTTTTCTCTCTCTCTCTCGCTACGTGGGAACCCGGCCTTACTGTGTAGAAAAGCGTAGTCTACTACACTTTTCTATGCAGAGACATCCCGCGGTACAATTATTTAGCGTTGGAGCCTATGGGTGACATTTGCCACTGTATGTCTATACAGTGCCATACATCTGAACCTAACATCAGAGGAGTAAATCCTTCAGTTATTCTAAGCCGAAACCAGGATTACATCAAGGAGTAAAGAAACTTTAGGGGCTTCCTTTATATATTTCTTCTTTTAGGTTCCGTTCCTGGTTTTGGCTAAAAAAAATACATACAAAATCTGCACAGTGTGAACAAGGCCTACATTTCAACATTCAGACCCCTCCCTAATTTAATTCAAGCAGCTGTATAAAGTAATCAGAAAGAGACTGGGCCTCACTCTTCGTTCAATGTGTCATCATGAGCTGGCTGGCAGTGATCTGTCTGCTCTTAGTGGAAGGTAATTGTGTGGTTTTGGGTTTAAGTGCCCCATTATATGATACATGCAAAGTTTTTAAACTAATATTGTTTTTATTTGTGCAACTGTGGAAGCAAGTGGTCCTGTTATAGCTTCATAATTTTACGCTATATTACGTTGTTTCTTTTTTACTTAAATGAGGGAACTCTGTCATAATGAAAACTGAGATTGGTTTTTGTGGTGGGGTTTTTCTTTTTCTTCTCTCCTTCGTTCAAAAAAAACAATTTCAACATATCCTAGTGGGTTGGAAGAGAGATGTGTCATTGTGAGAATTATGGTTAAAAGAACTAAAAAAAAAAAAACACAACCTGTTTCACGTGAGTATTTGTAAACGTCCATGGTTTGGATGATATTACATCAGCGTTAGAGATCCATAATACTTATGGGTTTTCTTCTAGTGAATTCATTGAATAACCTAGGACATCCCATTTGAAAAAAAAAACTGATGCTGTACTGATGCAATACGGACCAAGTATGGATGTGTATTTATTTTAAAACCTCTCTGTAGGCTTCATTGGGTGTTTTCCATCCGCAAAACGGATAAAAGTGGTGCATGCTATGTTTTTAAAATACATGTGTACTTTTATATGCCTGTGAATAGCCCCATAGGTTAACCTTCGCTCTGTATTATGGACAGAAAAATGGATTTGATACTGGTATAAAATAAGCTTGTGTGGAGCCAGCCGACGTCTTATTTAAATACATGCTTACGGGGGATTCTCATACGGTGTAACTTTACGCCACAGAATTGTCCGAAGCGAATCCATCTTGATTGCTGTGTATTTTGCCTTTTTTATAACTGATTTTAAAATGCCCAATCCTTATTTACTGCAGCAGATGAGCTGCTGACAGGTCTGGCAGCAGCCTTTTACCACTCTCCCTACTGAAAAAAACATGTAAGCTGGTTTGAGTGTGTATGGGAAAGTTGGGAGGAGTGGCTGACTGCTATTTAACCCCTTCCCGTCGTAAACAACTTTTCAGATTTTCGTTTTTCCACCCCATATTCCAGAAGTCATAATGTCTTTATTTTTCCATTGATTATAGTACTATGGGGGGCTTGATTTTTGCGGGACGAGTTGTCGTTTTTTGTAGCACCACTTATTGTGCCATATAATGTACTAGGAAACAGGGAAAAAAATATTTGTGGGGTAGAAAATAAAAAAAACAGCGATTCCTCCATGTTTTTTTTCGCGCTGTTTTTACGGAATTCACTGCAATTAAAACGACAAGTTAACTTTATTCTGTGGGTCAATACGATTACGGCGATACTAAATATATAGTTTTTTTTCTATATTTTACTACATTTACATATAAAAACGTAAGTGTAAAAAAATTTGTGTCGCCAAATTCTGAGAGCCATAAGTTTTTTTTTTTGTTTTTTTTTTGTTTTTTTTCGTCGATTTTGAAGTGGTATGAGGGCTTATTTTTTGTGGGATATGCTGTCGTTTTTAATACCATTTTGGTGTACATGCGACTGTTTAGTTTTTTTTCTTTTTTTTTTGTGGGAGATTAGGTGACCAAAAAATAGACATTCTGGCGTTTCCAATTTTTTTTTTAACGGCGTCCACTGTGCGGATTAAATGATGATATATTGTAATAGTTCAGACTTATGAACACGGCGATACCAATTATGTTTTTTTGTTTTTTTTACGAAGCTCTAGGGGGAAAATGGGAAAGTGTTTTTTTTTTTTTTTTGTTTTTTTTCTACACAAAAAACCCTTTTTATTTAACTCATTTTTACACTTTTTTTTTTTTTTTATTATTAGTCCCCCTAGGGGACTTAAACCAGCGATCGTTATATCGCTTGCACGATATACTGCAACACTAATGTATTGCAGTATGTCGTGATTCTGACAGGCACCTATTAAGCCCTGCTGGAGGCAAGGCTTAATAGGTTTACAAAGATGGTGGACCTGGGGGCGTTCATTAAGCCCCCAGACGGCTATAGCAACCATTGCGGGGGGAGCGATGAGCTGTTAGAGGGGGTCGCCCCCTCTTTCTGACGATATAAATGCTGCTGTGGGTATTGACCGCAGTATTTAACAAGTTAAACTAGCGGGATCGCGCTCGAGCGTGATGCCGCTAGTTGCTCTGAAGTGTCGGCTGTAACATACAGCCAACACAGGCATCATATGGAGCGAGCTCACTGCGTGAGCCCGCTCCATACTTCCCCTACCCGACTTTGGCGTATGGATACGTCAAATGTCGGGAAGGGGTTAAGGGCGCTAAGCCTCTGTGGCGAATGGCTGCGTGATCTAGCTGGTAAAACTGGTATTGCATTTTATGTTGCGTTTTTAAACCGCAGCAAGTCATTTTTCAATAGAAGTCAATGGTGAAATGTTATGGACAGACTGCTGTTATTGTATTACAATGTGATTTTTGTGCGGTTGACCGCATCTTCAAAATGTCCGACCGCATGCGGGTAATGACAGCGCTGCCAATGTTGTTGCTGAACTACTTGTGTTTTTGCTAACCGTTCTGCAATGTAATGAACTATATACAGGAAGCGCCTAACAAATTTCCACACCAGTGAAAACTGTGTCCATAAACGGTGTAAAAAACAAAAAACGCAACAGAACTGCAGGACTACAGAGACAAAACGCATGCAGTTGACAGCATGCGGTTTTTAAACGGAACGAAGCCGCTTCAACGATGCAGCGTGTGGCCTTACCTTTTATTGTATGTTTAATCATGAGCAACTCGGTTTGTTCAAGGACCCAGCCCACCATATCATAAGTGTATTAATATTGTGTTATCTCACAGCTTGTGTATTGTTGGATGAAGATACTGGCACAAGCTGAGAATCTGAACACACCCCCCCCCCCCCCTTCCTGACATCCGCATTATATATACGGCGCTGTCGGGCAAAGCGCATTACTGCTACGTCGCGTTGATAGTGCGAGCTCTGCTCCTGAGCCCTCACTATCACCGCCGGGTGCCAGCTGTATGTTACCCTGCGATAACGGCCAGGACCGGAGCTAGCATCCGATCCAGCCGATTAACCCCTCAGATGCTGCGTTCAATAGAGATCGCAGCATGTGAGGAGTTCTTAGCCACCGACACCCCAGCAACGTGATCGCTGGGTTGTCGGTGGCTGCAACTGCAACCGGAGGCCTAATACTGGCCTCCCGGTCAGCCAGCAACGGAAGTCTCCTATGCCCCACTCGCCAGCGGGGCCTAAAAGGCAAGATTGGGCCGGCTCAGAAGCTGAGGCAGCTTCATCAGCAGTGGGTGTCCGCTGTAAGTTAAAGCGGACAGCCCGCTGTATCGGCAGGGACTGGAGCTAGCTCCGATTCCTGCCATTAACACCTTCGATGCAGCGATCCAATGCGATCACTGCGTCTTAGTGGTTTGTAGAAATTTGGCAGCCTGCCATGCGATGGCAAGGCTGCTGACTGCCACTATGGCTACAGGTGACCAGAAAAAGAGACAAGTCACGACAAGATAAGTAGAAAAATTATAAACTATCTTTAAAGTCAATTAGACACAAGAACGCACATAAAAACAACTACTATACACAATAAGATAACATAAGCCCTCGTAAAAAGATGGAGTCAGAACATAAAAGCAGTGTGGCCCCCCAGATGGGAAACTGGTCACACAATCACCCAGAGGGCTGAAGTGCATGGATCAGTAATTTTAAGCAGGTGTTGGGTATGGTACGTTTGCACAGATACCTATACATGGAAAAAATGCAAGTGCAGTCTTACACAAATGTAACAGATAAATGGCAGTATACCTACACCTACACAGTACAAGGATGGCCAGGAGATCAGGACCGGGAGGGGGGACCGCTGCTGGACCCGACGCACGTTTCGCTGATGCTTCGACAGGTGTTTATGTCCAGATCACCCACGCAGTCCTAAATAGTCTCTCCTCTCAAGTGGTTTCAGATGGAGTGTCGGCTGTTTCACATCGGGTGGCTCGTTGTTCGGCGGCGGTCACCAATGACAGCCGCCAATACACCCCACCAACCCACGATATCGTCCTATCGTATAGTCCCATGTTTGGAGCCCCCTCCTCCAGCAGCACAGCCACGTCAGACAGGCGGGGAGCAGGAAACTCCCCACCCGCCTGACGCGGCGCCGCAGCCAAAGGCAGATGCAAGGAGTGAAGCAGAGAATAAGACCATATAAAAATCTATGGCAACAGTGTCTTCCTAACCCAGGCCAGGACAATCAAATCCTCTAAACAGTGTTGCAAAAAAAGGGGAAACCGAGGGAAGGAATGTGCTGTTTAGAGAGCCGAGCCCAAGCGTCCTGTTGCTAGGCAACAGTCCAGCCCAGGAACAGCGGTTGCTGTCCGAAGTGCTGAAGAGAATAGCAGAGCAATCACAACAGAGGTCGCTGTCCAACATGCTGAGACTCAGCACAGCCGTCAAAGCAGAGTAGCAAGGCAATCAGGGCTGCTGCTGTCCAGAGTGCTGGAAAGGCCATCGAGCTGCCCAGAAGCTGGAACAAAGTACCGGAAATGTGAGAGTGCTGTGAAAGTGAGAATAAACCAATAAAAAAAAATTAATGAATAAAGAAAAAAACATGCAAAATCGTGAAGATTCAAACAAAAGGCAGAATAAAGTGTGAGGAAAGTGAAGAGTATAATGAGAGAAATAACTAAATGGATAAGAAAAGAAACCTTTATTAATGTACAGGGTGGGCCATTTATATGGATACACCTAAATAAAATGGGAATGGTTGCTGATATTAACTTCCTGTTTGTGGCACATTAGTATATGGGAGGAGGGAAACTTTTCAAGCTGGGTGTTGACCATGGTGGCCATTTTGAAGTCGGCCATTTTGTATCCAACTTTAGTTTTTTCAATGGGAAGAGGGTCATGTGACACATCAAACTTATCGAGAATTTCACATGAAAAACAATGGTGTGCTTGGTTTTAACGTTACTTTATTCTTTCATGAGTTATTTATGTCATTATGGGTGTCAGGTCCGAGCATTCCTAGATGAACAGTTTCCTGGAAAGTGGATTGGTTGTCATGGGCCAGTTGAATGGCCCCCTAGGTCTCCCGATCTGACCCCCTTAGACTTTTATCTTTGGGGTCATCTGAAGGCAATAGTCTATGCTGTGAAGATACGAGATGTGCAGCAACTGAAACTACGGATACTGGAAGCCTGTGCTAGCATTTCTTCTGCGGTGTTGCTATCAGTGTGTGAAGAGGGTGGCATTGACAATCCAACACAATGGGCAGCACTTTGAACACATTTTATAAGTGGTCAGAAACGTGTAAATAACTCATGAAAGAATAAAGTAACGTTAAAACCAAGCACACCATTGTTTTTCTTGTGACATTCTCGATAAATTTGATGTGTCACATGACCCTCTTCCCATTGAAAAAACTAAAGTTGGATACAAAATGGCTGACTTCAAAATGGCCGCCATGGTCAACACCCAGCTTGAAAAGTTTCCCCCCTCCCATATACTAATGTGCCACAAACAGGAAGTTAATATCACCAGCCATTCCCATTTTATTTAGGTGTATCCATATAAATGGCCCACCCTGTACAATAGGCATGCAAAAAAAAAATATATAGTAAATAAAAACGTGTTGAAGGCTGTTGGTGAGGAAAATTAAGCCGCTGCAGCTGAATAGCCGCCAGGTAAGTATGTAGGTGAATACTCATAATTAAATGTGATGAATGTAGGAACAAACTGGTATATATTAACAGTGACAATATAATGAAGCCATTATGTGAATGGTGATGGGAAAAGCTGATGACAAAAAAATGCCACAAGCCAAAAAATGGATGTGGAACAAGTGAGTGTAATGCGGGGACAAATGTTGACAAACAAGGTGACAAAATAATTACCATACATATGAATTTAGGCGTGTATATTACTCAATATAACTTATTGTATCAATCTGTGCAAAAGTTGCCAAAATATAACACGGAAATAAGGGACAAGCGGGCCGATGCAAGAAGGAAACTCTACCCTAACAATGGCCTCCTGTCTGCCATTACAGAAGCCGATTAGGCCCCGACCAGGGCTGGAGCCTGATCGGCTTGCTGTCAGTAAATGACCGTTCTAATACATTGCACTACATAGGTAGTGCAATGTATTAGAACATCAATCAAACCGTTGCACCTTCAAGTTCCCTAGTGGGACTAAAAAGTGTGAAGGAAAAAAAGTGAAAATTTGTAAAAATAAATAAATAAAAGCTTCAAGTAATAACATAAAGCACGATCGCCTTTTTTCCCTGATCAAGTCCTTTATTATTGAAAACAAATAATAAACCATACATATTATCTCCCCGTCCGTAACTACCTGAACTATAAAAATATTCTGTTATTTGTACTGCGCAGTGACTGCCGTAAAAAATAATGCCAGAATTGCTGTTTTTTTGTTCACTTTGTCTTCCAATAATTGAAATAAAGTGATCAAAAAGTCGCATGTATCCAAAAATGGTACCTTTTTAAAAATTATAGCTCGTCTCGCATAAAACAAGCCCTTATATGTGAAGTCTTAGATCCTCAGTTAGTCAGCCTGGTTTTCACCGAGTAGTGCGGGAAGAATTAAACCAGAAGCAGAGCTCGGGTAGAATATCCTCTCTCGATGAGATAGGAGCACAACAACTTTATTTAAAACAATGCAAAACTTATATAGCAAAAATGGCGTCCATTATCAGTATATGATCTTGTGACACCTCCAATGTGCTAACTAGTTCTTGTTCAAACATGCCCTTTTCTTATTTGTTCAGTAAGTTTGTGGGATAATACTTCATGTTGCTGCTTTCACGTTCCAGGGCTTTGTCTCATGCTCTGGCGCCATCTTGTGCCATTTTGTCATACTACATGGCATTATAGCAAAATATGATATACTGAGAAGCTTTATGTAAGGATAATAATTATTTTTGCAAGCACACAAATATACATAGTGGTGATCCTTCACATTATACAGCTCTGTCAACGGACAAATTAAAAAAGTTATGGCTCTTATAACTTGGCGACAGAAATAATACCTTCTTTATACAAAAGTAATTTTAGTGTGCAAAAAGTTGTAAAACCTAAAAAAGTTCTATAAATTTGGTATCGTCTGAATCGTACTGACCAAAAGAATAAAGTTAACATGTCATTTATGACACGTGATAAACGCTGTATAAAAATTAAAAAACTTGCCAGAATTGCGTTTTTTTTGTTTTTTTTTTTTAAAATCACCTTGCCTCCCAAAAAAGGGTAACAAGTGATCAAAAAGTCGCATGTACCCCAAAAATGGTACCAATAATAACTACAGCTCGTCCCGCAAAAAAACAAACAGCCCTCACACCGCTACTAGGAAAAAAACAAAAAGGGAGACACGGCGCCAAGTAGCGTGATCAATAGTATAAGGAGCAAAAAAACGGTACATAAATGCTCACCTGTTCAGTGGCAAATTACCGGCATGTAATTTGTATCAATAGCTGCTGCCAATCCCGGAGGCAATCCCCGTGGAGATGCCAAAGTAATATTGAAGTAAGAGAAAAAAAAAACGGGATAAACGGCACTGCTTATAAAGGTACGGTTTATTAGAAGGATGCTACGCGTTTCGGCGCCGGACCGGCGTCTTCATCAGGCATCGATGAAGACGCCGAAACGCGTAGCATCCTTCTAAACCGTACCTTTATAAGCAGCGCCGTTTATCACGTTTTTTTTTCTCTCATACCGCTACGTCTATGAAAAAATAAAATTGGTTAAGGCTCCAATAAGTCAGGAAAGAAAAATATGTGGTTGTGCTGGCCCGAGAGGAACATTTCTTCTGCTTCAAGTGGCGATTTATCAAGGCCCTAAAATTAGGGATCCTGGAAGGGTAGGGCCCAAACATATCTGCTGGAAGAGAGGGTGCCAGTATTCTACCAGGACAACACTCCCAGCTAAATTCCCCGAACTGCAAATGTGTGGACCAAAAGGGGGATAAGAAAGGACATTTTATAGGTGCGACACCGACCTGCGCATTAAGGATTGTGTCACAGCGTAACAAATATATATGGATTATTTTATTGTTTACCCCTTTATTATACCACCTGACTATGCCCCTGATGTACTCTGCCGAGCTCACATATGCCCCACATTATAAACTGAAATACCAGTAAGACTCCAAACAAAACTACTACCAAGCAAAATCCACGCTCCAAAAGCCAAAATGGTGCTCCCTCCCCTCTGAACCCTGCAGCGTGCCCAAACAGCAGTTTACTTGCACATATATGGCATCGCCATACATGGGAGAACCCTTTTAACAATTTTTCGGGTGTCTCCAGTGGCACAAGCTGGGCACGACCTATTTCCCACAAATGGCACATCAAGGGAAAAATTTCAGTTTTTACTTTGCACCATCCACAGCGCAATCAATTATGGAAAAGACCTGTGTGGTGAAAATGCTCACTACACCCCCTAATGCCTTGAGGGGTGTAGTTTCCAAAATGGGGTCACTTCTCAGCGGTTTCTTTTATTTCACATCAGAGCCTCTTCAATTGTGAACCAATACCGTGTAATTTGCCAAATTAGGCCTCCGTTTCGCATTGGTAGTCTTTTAATCCTGAGCCCTGTCGCTAGTCCAGGCAAAAGATTAGTGCCCCATGTAGGGTGATCCTAAAACTGGGAAACACTGCATAATAATTAGAGAGCGGTCTTGTTATGGTGGCACGAGCTGGGCGGCACATATTAGCATATCTATGGAAAAAATCCCATTTTCACTCTGCAACATCGAGTGCACACTAATTTCTGTGAAACGCCTGCAGGGTTAACATGCTAATGCAAGATAGCGACCAGAAACCAAACCGCAAAATCTGTACTCCAAAAGCCAAATGGCCCTCCTTACCTACTGTGTGCCCAAACAGCAGTTTATGACCACATATGGGGTATTGCCGTACTCCAGAGAAGTTGCTTTACAAATGTTGTGGTTCTTTTCTTATTTGTTGGGAAAATGAGAAAATATGAGCTAAAGCTACGTCTTATTGAAGAAAAAGGACTGTTTTTATTTTCACTGTGGGGTCAAAATGCTCACTACACCTGTAGATTAATTCCTCAAGGGGTGGAGTTTCCAAAATGGGGTCACTTGTGAGGTTTCCACTGTTTTGTCCCTTCGGGGGCTTTGCAAATGCGACCTGGCCTCCGCAAACCATTCCTGCTAAATGTGAGCTCCAAAAGCAAAATGGCGCTCTTTCCTGTCTAAGCCCTGCCCTGTGTCCAAACAGCCATTTAGAACCATGAAGAATGTGGGGTATTTTTTTACTTGGGAGAAATTGCTTTACAAATGTGTCATTGCTTTTTCTCCTCTTTAGCAATTTTTTTTTTCTCATTTCCACAAGGACTATTTGCCTTTTCTTTGAAAGAATGTAGATTTTAATTTTCATGGCCTAATTCCATTTTCTGCAATAAACCTGTGGGGTTAAAATGCTCACTATACCCCTAGATCATTTCCTTGAGGGATCCAGTTTCCCAAATGGGGTCACTTTTGGGGGGATTTCTACTGTTTTGGCACCGTAAGAGCCATTCAAACCTGACATCGTGCCTAAAATATTTTCTAATAAAAAGGAGGCCCCAAAATCCTTTAGGTGCTCTTTTTGATTCTGTGGCCGGTGCTTCAGTCCATTAGCACACTAGGGCGACATGGGATATTTCTAAAAACTGCGGAAAGTGGGCAATAAATATTGAGTAGTATTTCTCTGGTAAAACTTTCTGGTAAAACCTTCTGTTACAAAAAAATTTGTACATTTTCACCTCTACGTTAATTCCTGTGAAATACTGTACCTATATGGAGAACCCCAAGAAAATGTTTTTTTTTTTTTTAAATTATAATCCCCATAGATATGTATAATACATGTATGTCCCTATTGGTGTATAGGATCTGGAGAGGAATGAGCCTATAAACCCATAATAAGCATAGTAGTGAACGGTGGAATGCCCGCTGAAGGAAACAAAAACCTAAAGATAGGAGTCTGACACACCGAAAATCAATTAAAATATCGGCAAGATATGCTATGCCTGACGACCAGCACATTATCCCTCCACGTATTACACATAGTACTGACACCCCATGTACTATTCACAGCACTGACCCCTATTCATCACATTTATTTATTATTTATTTTTATTATATTATTACACAGTTCTGACACTTCCATACATACACATTTCTTTTTTACCATCCATTCACACCCTAGCACTACACTGACACACAATTATCGCACACCTTTGAGCACTTAGTTTGCCACTCCCCTCAAGACTAGTGGGAGGGGCTATCACTATTTAATGCACACTCCTTCTCCAGCATTTTTTGACCTGTCTGCGTCCTGCTGGGAACGGGTTTTCACCCACCCACTTAGTAAGTATGGCCTTTTTTGTGGTTTTGATGATATCAATGTCCCATTTTTTTTCTGCTTGTGTATCAATTCAAATATGTATGAATTTATTAGAACAAATATACAAAAAATGACATAAAACAGATTAAAAATTATTAAGAGATGATCGCCGCAGTGTGGATTAACACCATACAGTGATATGCGCAAGTATGCAGCACAGGATATATATAGTTGGTACTAAATGGATGATAGGAAGGCAGGACTGTAATACATGACATGTTGCATCTGTGTTTGATTGAAATAACACAAGACCCAAAAACAGCCTGTTCACAAAATGTTATCAAGTGACCAGATATGTACAAGAATAAATGAACAAATGAGTATGGTAAGGTTTGAGCAAAAGATGCGATGGTGCCTACATCATATTAGCTCTACAATAGCACTCCTTATCCATATCACGGTCCACACTGTCTGGCACCAACCCCAGGGCTTGGTGCCAGACAGTGGGGTGACTTATTGGGGGTTTCTAATATATAAGGCCCTCAAAGCCGCTACACAACTGAACTGGCCCCTGTAAAAATAGCCTTTTGAAAATGTGAGAAATTGCAGCTAAAATTTCTAAGCCTAGAAAAATAAAACCATGCAAATCTAAAGTAGACATATGGGGGATGTTAATTAGCAACTATTTCGTGTGGTGTAACTTCCGGTCTTACAAGCAGATACATTTAAATTTAGAAAAATGCAAATTTTTGCAATTTTTCACTAAATTTTGGTGTTTTTCACAATTAAATACTGAATGTATCAAGCAAATTTTCCAGTAACCTAAAGTCCAATGTGTCACGAGAAAACAATCTCAGAATCGCTTGGATAGGTAAAAGCATTCCAGAGTTATTACCACATAAAGTGAAACATGTCAGATTTGAAAAATGAGGCTCTCGGGAAGGTCAAAAGTGGCCAAAGAGGGAAGGGGTTAAGGATAGGACCTTGTAGAATGAGTGTTTGAATCTAATCTTTGTGGTTTAGTATCGCTGCTAGTATTAAAGAGTTAGCGTTTATAATTCTCCTACTCCTCGGACTGCTATAAAATTTAAGCAAGTTTTCAAATAAGATATCCAAACAATACAGGTGCTGATAAGAGAATGCCGGTTATAGCAACATCTCACTCCAATAACCTGTCTGTGCGTAGAAGCTGAGCCTGATCACCACTTTATCTTCATGTCCGCCCCCTTCCCCAGAAAACTCTAGTCAGGAAACTGCAAATTAGGTGTTTTGTTTTTTTTATGCGGAAACCTTTCCAAAAAATGGCTGAAAATGCCTTCCATTGATTTCAATGGGTGACAGGTGGTTTTTCCCACGAGTGGAAAAAAACGCTCGCAGGAAAAAAAGCAACATTACCTATCTGGAGGCGTTTTCAGCCTCAAAAGCCCTATTGAAAGCAATGGGAGGTGGAAAAACTGCCTCTGCGTCTTATGATGCTTTTGGAAAAAACGCTCAGTTTTTTCTTTGCTTGTTGAAGAAAGGGGTAAAAAAAATTGCAGCATAAAACTTGTCAAAAAAAGCGTGTGGTGCAAAGAAACAAGAGCTGAATTTTCTGCCTGCAAAATACTGTGTGAACTAGACCTTATATTGACACTCACAGCAAGGAAACTGCTCCTAGATTAATCACCTTAAGGCCCTATTCACACGCACTTGTCCGTTTTGCGCATGTAAAAAACGCAGCGTTTTTCCTGCATTGCAGTTCCGTGTGACATCTGTGTATGGCGCGCATCTGTCTTTTGCACGCCTATGTCATCCGTATCGTGTTTTTTTACGTCAGGAGAAAAACCTGAAGGAGGTGTTTTTCTTATTTCTTTAGCAACTGTTACGTGAATAACAAATGTGCGTCCGTGTGCTGGCCGTGATTTTCACGCATCCATTGACTTCAATGGGTGTGTGATGCGCAAAAAACACGAATAGAACATGGAGTGAGTTTCACGCAACGGACACACGCTGCGTGCAAAACAATGTCTGAATGGCCCCATTGAATTGCATAGGTCCGTGTGATGCCTGTTTTAATGCGCGTAACATGGGCGTGAAATACGATAGTGTGGGTTTACAAAATTAGGCCTTAGTCACACGGAGTCCAAATTGAGGAATGTATCCATTCAGTAGCTTGGGGAAACTTTGGTGACCATACTTGTGGTAGCTTTAATATCTGTTTTTGTTATGGACCAGCCAAGTCTCATCTAATGTATTTAAAAGAGTTTTGAGATTTGACACCATGACTGCTTTTTCCCAGAAATGTTGATGCTCTTAAGGTAAATGGGTTTGAGCTGCAATACCACACGCAGCCCAAGAACTAGAGTGGCACTGTTTCGGAAAGAAGCAGACGTTTACTTTTCTTGTACAACTTCTTTAATTGTTATATTTAGTTAAATTGATACATCGTTGTAACTGCTTGATCTTAATTTTTTTTTTTTTTTTTTAGGGGTGTTCCAAGAGACTGATATCATTTTGGAAATAAACAATAGTAAGTTGTTGTTTTTTTTTGCATTTGCAGTGCACATAGGAGCTATGTTTTTCCCAATGTAAACTTCTGACAAAAGCCTCCGATGTATGCATACATTGGCATATGTTGCCTATAGCCTTCCATTGAAAGAAAAAAAGAAAAAAAAAAAGTATACTGCATTTCGCTTGTATGAAATAGAGCAGAGAACTACACTATTACATACAGTTGAAATAAGGTAAACCGGCCAAAGGAGGCGAAAAGGATGCGTCATGATTTCTACCTCAACCGTGCTTCTCAAAGTTAGGTGTTTGATTTGGCGGCTGTGTATGAAGTTAACATTAGCCGAAATCTATTTTTTTTTTTTTTTTTTTCCCCACCATACAAATTTATGGTATGGATACAATTTGCCATTAAACAAGGAAACAGGGCATTGAATGTGGTGTGTGGCCTTCGTATGGCGTCAATAGGCTGCATCTAAGGCTCCTACAATGTGGTAGGTTGGCCGCCACTACTCTCTATCATAATGTTCTCATTCCTGCTTAGATGAGCATTTTACTCAGCTTCTGATAGATATATTGCTTGCAGAAATTACACTGCACGTTTCTTCCTGTTCTCAAAGTCATTACTTGGTGCCTAGCTGCAGCTCTGAGGGAGAGAAGTATTACTTTATGGCAAAAGCCATAGGTCATGTACCTGGACCCAAAGGAAATTATTGTCACCCAATGTATGTATACATGCATAGACTGGTGATTAAATAGCCCAGGCAAATTCTAGTGGATATGTTATGCAGCAAGCCTGAAGAAACCATGGGTTTAAAGGGGTTATGTGGGCACCAAAAATTATTAGCAGTGTACTCACTGCAGTATGTGAGTACTCTCTAATATGCATTCCGGTCCCCTGTCGAGCTGATTATGAGATTTTTATAGCGCTGCCGGGGGACCGGAAGCCTAGTTGCACAGCCTTCTGTGACGATCTGACTCTTCGTCGCATGGCCCACCCCGCTGTACTACGGCTTACAAAGCTGGATCGGTCACATGACTAAGTCGAATCGTCCTCAAAGAAGGCTGTGCAACTAGGCCTCCGGTCCCCTGGCAGCATATTTTAGTGAGTGTACTTGCATACTGCAGTGAGTATGCTGCTAATAATTTTTGGTCTCCACATAACCCTTTCTTAAAGGGAACCTGTGACCAGTATTTCACCTATTGAATGCTACTCACCCCTCGCTGGCCGCTGCTATAAGAAGTTCATTGTCATCCTCCTCTCCTAAACTCCTCCTCCGACTGTAAATAACGGTCAGCAACCATTTTGTGCCTTATATCAATCCGGTGTCCCTTTGTGCGCACACACCAGAAGGGGACATCAATGCACAAGCGTGGGATTTTGTGTGCTGGGGGAAAGCGAGGAGCTGTCAAGCAAAAGTAAGGAGGCGGGAAAAACAAACTCAAGGAATGAAGATTTGACTCTTTTATGCTGATTTGCATACGGTGTGGGAACACTAAAAAAGGAATACTAAAGCTACAGAGCCGACTATGAAGACAATTATAGGTTTTATAGAAATGATTTTTCACCTACTGCCACCAGGTATTGCTGGTTTAATAGTTGAAATGCTGGTGACACGTTCCCTTTTAATGTAAAAATTCTTATGAAAAACATTATTTTTTTTTTCCCCTGAGGTTCATTTCAGGTATTATGTGATATGACCTTTTAACATGCTAAAAGGGGTTTTAATAAAAGCTAGCATCCTAACTTCATGGTATTGTCACAATATCTGTCCTCTAGAACTTATTCCGGAAGATCCGGCCAGCAGCTTTCTCACTGAAGGAGACATCGTTATTCCTGTGAGTTTTGTCAGCAGTTTGGATTATTTACTAAACATATATAATATGGGACGTCACAATTTATCTTTTTTTTTTTTTCCCACTTCATGATCCTTACAGGCAACAAGTAAATACAGCGCTAAACTGAATCTGTGGCCGAAGGTTGGTGAGAATGTGGTAATACCCTATGTCCTATCTAATGAATATGGTGAGTTAATTGTTTTATCTTTTACACACTATGTGATGCAGAAGTTGGACTTCCTAGCCAGGGGTGTCGCTAGGAGGGGCAGGTGGGACATGTGCCCCAGGCTCAACTAGGTGGTAGGGAAGGGGGTGCCGCAGAGCACCTGATCAGCATTAGAACGCCGCTGCATGAACTACTGGCTCTTTCTGACGGAGGTCTGTGATGGCACGGGAGTGGACCAGTCCAGTCTGACCTGTCCAGTCGTCTGACCTGTCCAGTCGTCTGACCTGTCCAGTCGTCTGACCTGTCCAGTCGTCTGACCTGTCCAGTCGTCTGACCTGTCCAGTCGTCTGACCTGTCCAGTCGTCTGACCTGTCCAGTCGTCTGACCTGTCCAGTCGTCTGACCTGTCCAGTCGTCTGACCTGTCCAGTCGTCTGACCTGTCCAGTCGTCTGACCTGTCCAGTCGTCTGACCTGTCCAGTCGTCTGACCTGTCCAGTCACCTCACGTCAGTGACATGGGGTCACCAACCCTAGACAGAAGGAACTGCACTGCTGCCTGTGCCGCATGACCTCCTCGGCTCCTCTGGTGAGTCATGTCAGGGTGAGTGGTAGCGGTAGGCTACCACTGTCTGCTCTGTTTACCGTGTGGTGCAATTTACAAGGGGGAGGGATTGTTAGCCCGATTTACAGGGGGGGCTGTGTGTGGCACGGTTTACGAGGGGGGGGGCTGTGTAGTGCTGTTTACGAGGGGGGGGGGCGGTGTGGGTGGCGCTATCTACAAGGGGGGGACTGTTGCACTAGCTACAGGGGGGCTGTGTTTGTGGCCTCTAATTTATTTTTATGTTAACGCCCTTATATAACGATCTCTTGTAAAATTTAAAAATGGTTTTATGCTTGAGTTACATTAAAAATTGTGAAAAGAATTTACACCCTGTTGATTGGTAGAGAAAGCAAACCTAGTGAGGGGGGAAGGAAATGTCTGGAAACAAGTTGGGGTGGGGGCACCAATCTGAATCTTTCCCCCGGGTGCAGGAGAACCTAGCTATGCCTGTATCCTAGCATCTTGTATTTGCAGATGACACTAATCTCTGATGCTGTAGATACTATATCGCCTTTCTCAAGGAAGATGTGTAGCCCTTTTTTGTCTGACGGATTTGGCAGTAGCTGTAAGTGTGGATAGATTTATGAACCTTGTGCAGGATTAGAAAAACATGGCTGCTTTCTTCCAAAAAAAAGTGCTGCACCTATCCACAAGTTGTCTGGTATTGCAGCTCCGCTTAATTGAGCAAATGGGGCTGAGCTGCAATACCACACACATAAAAATACAAGGCCTCATGCACACGACCATAAAAACTCCCGTTATTACGGGTCGTAATCACGACCCGTAATAACGGGCTCATAGACTTCTATTGGCGACGGGTGCCTTCCCGTTTTCTCACGGGAAGGTGCCCGTGCCGTTGAAAAAGATAGAACATGTCCTATTTCAGGCCGTAATAACGGCACGGACAGTCCATAGAAGTCTATGGAGCTCTCGTAATGACGGGTGGCTACATGTGTGCACCAGTCATTACGGCAGCGTTGCTAAGCGACGTCAGTAAATAGTCACTGTCCAGGGAGCTGAAAGAGTTAACTGATCGGCAGTAACTCTTTCAGCACCCTGGACAGTGACTACCGATCAGTATAAACCTGTAAAAAATAAAAATAAAAGACGTTCATACTTACCGACAACTTCCTGCTTCCTCCAGTCCGGTCTCCCGCCCGTTGCCTTGGTGACGCGTCCCTCTCGACATCCGGCCCGACGTCCTGGATGACGTTTCAGGCCATGTGACCGCTGTAGCCAATCACAGGTCAATCACAGGCTGCAGCCGTCACATGGACTGCCGCGTCATCCAGGGATGTCGGGCTGGATGTGAAGAGAGGGACGCGTCACCAAGACAACGGCCGGGTAAGTATGAATTTCTTTAACTTTTATTACAGAAAAGGCTGTCCCTTCTCTCTATCCTGCACTGATAGAGAGAAGGGGCTGCCGATTAGTGCAGTGCTATTTTGCCGCCAAAAACGTGCTCGTAAATACGGGTGGAATACGTGTGACACCGGACCCATATTTACGGGCACGGGTTCGTAAATACTGGTGCAAAACGGGTGGAATACGTGTGACACCGGACCCGTATTTACGGGTGGGAAAAAATACGGTCGTGTGCATGACACCTAACCGAAATGATTTTCGGTGCTGCTTGACCAATTTGGGAGCCTTTGTTTTTGTTTTGTTTTTGTCCCCACAAAATGAATGATTTATCTGTTGCTATGCGCATTCATTTCCATAATATCTGACTATTTATGTGACCATTTCCCCCTTCGCTGGTACCCTGCTGGGTTGGATTACTTTAGTGTTACATTTTTTCTAAAATTCCCTGTTCTTAGGGAGCGCTCTCCCCTCCTGACCAAGTGGTGAGATGCTTCTTTATTGTAGATTGGGAAATTAGTGGTCGTCAAGATGAGGATTCTCCCATAAATCGTATATTTTCAGAGTCTTCAGGTTGTTATCCCTTCCTGTATCCTGAAGCTTTTACAGAGGAATTAGTTTTTTGGCACTCCACTATACCTAATGTCCAGAGGCCTATCTTGAAGCTCCTGGGCACCAATGCAAAAATCTATAACAGGGCCCCCAGATATCATTTAGAATACTGGTGTCTTATGCAGCCTTATGCTCCAGGGCCCACATGCGACTGCTACATCTGCACTGCCTATAGCTACAATCCTGCTCGTGTTGCTCAAAACACTATGGAGGAGATTTATAGTGCGTTCTGTGCTAGTCTTCTGGCAGAAATAAGCTGCGGATTTTTGCGCATGCCTGTATTTTTTTTTTATTTTTATTTTTTGTTCAGTTTTATTCCACTCACCTCTTTTCTTAAGGGCTTATTCAGACGACCGGGATATAGGTCTGTGCAACGCGCGTGATTTTCACGCGCGTCGCACGGACCTATAGTCTATGGGGCAGTGCAGACAGTTGTGTGATTTTTTTTTTTTTCCTCAGCGTGAGTCCGCTGTGAAAGTCACGACATGTCCGTTCTTTGGGCGTATTTCGCCATCACGCACCCATTGAAGTCAATGGGTGCGTGAAAGTCACACGCACCACACGGAAGCGCTTCCGTGGAACAAGCGTGATTCGTGCAACAGCTGTAAAACTATGAATGAAAACAGAAAAGCACCACTTGCTTTTCTGTTTACAAACATCCAAACTGAGTTTCGTAATGATGGCGGCTGCGCAAAAATCACGCAGCCGCGCATCATATGGGGCTGACACACGGAGCTGTTAAGTGCCTCTTGCGTGCGCAAAACGCCACGTTTTTTGCACACGCAAAACACACACGCTCGTGTGAATCCGGGCTAAGTCTTAACTTACCATAAGGCTGGATTCACACTAGCATGTTTCTGCCCATAAAATACGGACCGTATGTCGGCCGCATTTCCCAGACCGAACACTCTCTTCAGGGAGCCGGGCTCCTAGCATCATAGTTATCTATTCTGTCTCTGCCTCACTGTGGGAAAACTGTCCCATACTGAAAACGTGATTACAGTACGGGACAGTTTTCCCACAGCGAGACGGGGGACTCCTAGTGTCATAGATAACTACAATGCTAGGAGCCCGGCTCCCTGAATTGTGTTCGGTCCAGGAAATGCGGCCGACATAGTCTGTATTTTATGGACTGAACATGCTCGTGTGAACCCGGCCTTACTTGCGCAAGAAATTTGACAAACTAGTGGAAATCTGACAGCTCATAGCCCCTTCAATCAATTTAGCGCATCTTACTTTAGCGGCCTTGTGTTTTAAAACTGCCACGTGAAATGCCAGTCTTAGTAAATTCCTCTCTGTGTTTATCCACAGGAGGCCTGGAGGTTTGGGAATTTTTCACTTAACAAAATATTATGAGAGCGTAATGGCCCAATTGTCCCTCTTGCATAATCGTTCTGCTATGCCTCGAGAGTTATCTGGAAATACCAAATTGCTCATGGCTTCCTTTTTAAGCCCCCTACTGCAACATTTCTTCGCAATTTGGGAGCAGGTTAAATATTGTAATAACTCAACTTCCAGTCTCTAGCATAACACAGATTTTCCCTAGGTTCATTTAGCACTCAAGCAGTTTACTGGTTGAGGTCTTGGGGATACTCAAGTCAATCACCTTCTCCCAACAGGTGTAATACCTTTAGCAGATATTGCTGCTAAATAAGATCCCCCCCCCCCCCCAGTGGAGAGTTGTTACGGTATCTACAGATAAAGCACTAGATTGGAAGCCTTCTTACAACTATGCTCCCCTCCAAAAATTTACTCTCTTTGAATCCACTTGCTGAAACTACCCACTCTTAAGGGGGATAACTGGCCTTCTTTGCTCCCCTCTTATTAACCATGCCCCTTTAAAACTCAGAGGTTTCACTGTAATTATGAGACTATCAACCAATTCCAGTGAAAAATGGTGCTCTAGGGGGTGGCCTTTTCAAAGAAGGGGCCAATATACACAGGATATAGGGGAATTGAAAATCTGGTCTAGATCTGGGGTGGACAACTCCAAAGAGGTGATATATTGGAGTGGTTTAACTATATATAATCAGGTGAGAATCTGATCTGAATTTGTCCAGGTGAGCTGGATTAGATGTGGTCCTAGATTTCTTCCTGTTCCATAGAATCTGCCTCTAAAGTGCTGATGCACTGGAATTTGGTACCTGCCTCCAAAACTAAAGCTATCCCAGAGCAATCTGCCCTGGGGTTGTGGACAACAAGGGAATGCGCTCTACAACCGGTGGACGTGTCCAAAGTTGGTCCAATTCTGGTTATGAATATAAAGGCTTCTGTTTGTTTGTTTGTTTTTTTTTTTTCCCTCCTTTCTTTCACATCCATCCTAGAACCCCCCCCCCCCCCTCCCATGTGAAGCCCTGCTTTATTTTAAAACGGCCCAACTTGCACCTTCCCAATTCATACTCCTATCCTTTCCATTTTTTCGCTATCGCACGTGCCTAGAAAAAGCTCCCTGTGGCCTTTGTGGACGTATAACCCAGGCTAGAAGGATTTTTGATCAATGACCTAGCATTCTTGTTAATATTGTTAAAAGGAAGCAGCTACTTTTACTAATCCTTTAGAGAATCCTTTACACAAGGTGGATACGGTACAGGTTTTCTGTGAGGGGAAAATCTGCAGTGTATTACAGTAACCGCACAGTAGATGAGGTTTGAACACCCTGCAGAGAATTAAAGTATAATGGGAAAGTCAATGCCAACTGCTGCAGATATGGCTATAATAAATTATGTAACAAAATATATTTCTCCTGTATTTCACCACAACCATAAATCTACCCCAAAATAAGCATGATTTGGTGCAGATTTCCAGCTAGGTTTTCTTGCGGCTTATGGGTTGAACTTGCTGTCGAATTTTCCACAGCAAATCCGACCCGTGTAAACTTGCTGCACAGCTATGCACTTTACCCTGACTGCAATGGAAACTACAACACCGCCCCATTAACTTGACTGACTGTATTGTAACACTTCATATTTGCAGAGGCGCGTCAGCGGATTGTCATATTTGAAGCTTTTAAGGACTTTGAAGCGTCAACCTGTATCCGTTTTGAAGAACTCTCTACCCAGCGAGACTATATCTACATTTTGCCAGGAAATGGGTGAGCAAGCATTAAAAGTCAAGCCATGATTTCTAATTTTAGAAATGGCGGTTTAGCAGGAATTAAGTTTTGTGGTGTAGTTGGGTGGGCTAACAGGGACATAAGTAGGGCCTAATTTATTAAAACTGCCTAAGAGAAAAACTATCCTTTGCTGCCTATGGCAACAAATTAGCACACTAAAGTCTTTAAGAACAGTTTAAAAAAAATTAAACTCTACTTGGATTGGTTGCTATAGGAAACAAGGCCAGTTTTTCTTGTTCGCAGCTTTGATAAATAAGGCTGATAATGAAGGTTTAAGGGGTTATCTGGACTAATGGAAATTGTAATCTTACCTGCAAGTCAGTGGCGTATCTTCCATGGAGATAGACCACATGACTGCTATGGGGCCGAGGTGGAACGACTTATTTTTCTAGTTCCTGACAGTCCCCCGTCCGCCCTTTTTTCTTTTGTCAAGGTTGTTGTAATTTTGGCAAAAACGCAATTGTGTAAGGTCTTGCCACAACTATGGCAATTGTGACAAAAAAATTACTAATGTAAATTTACTTGTAGAAAAGTTAAAGAAAACGAAGTCCAATCTGACTGTATTTACCCCACGCTACATTTACACACTTAAATGTACAGCTTTGTTACAGTTAGTCAACTCCAGTGGGGGAAGGGACCCATTGATTTTGTGTATGCCCCTGCTGCAAGTCACATTTTAATAAGGAAGGAAGAGCTGGCAGGGTAGCCGCTGATACTCGCCGCCTTATCCCCTGCCATTCCAGGGCCGCATGTCCACTGTACCCTGCCTATCTTTGCTTACATTGGCTGGAGTGGTTACGTTCTGATGTGGAACATCATGGTTCCGGTAAATGTAAACTGAGGGTACAAAAGTGTATATATTTTATTTATTTTTTTCTTCACATTGCTTCTAGACTAAAAAAATTAAGCAACTTTACAAATAGTCCTGGGACCTCTGGCGATCAGTCTAAAGGGGTAATTTTGTCAGTGAGTGCTCTGTCCTCTTCATTGTTTGAAAACCTACAAATGGAGGGGGTCAATAATTACATAATAATCATAATAGAACGAGAGTTTTTACTTTAATAAAGACATGTATACAAAACGATTAAAAAAAAAAAGCTGTACAATGCAAATGATGGCGTCAGCCTGTGCCAGCAGTATTTATAACCAACTGAACCCAAAGAGGGCAAAGCGATTTACTAAAAAAATGGTGATCAGGTGTTACATCAAAGTGATTATACAAATCCATCCATCAATCATCTATACCACTATGAGAAATCCACAATAAATAACCAAGCATGAATTGGTGCATTGATCAAAGGCAACTAGAGACCTACAAACATAAAAATTATCAACTCTGGCACAAAGGTATTGAGTATATACATTTTATTAGAGACAGACAAAACAGAATAAAAAAAAGGAGTCTCACAATGAGAAGGCGTCGACCTGTGCAAGACCAAAAAACGTGTAGCGAGCATGATCATAAGTAAATGTCAAAATACAGGCGCATGTGCAAATTGGAGTCCAGAAGGGATAGCCAAGCTGCATACGATGTATAGCAAAATAGTTAATATCTGTAACGGTAACAGTCTAATGTAAATTGCTGAAAGATGCAGGTAGCACAGCATATAGCCATAAACTACTAGACTACATATGAGTCAATACAAGCCTAGGGCCTATGCAGCCCATTAACTGAAGGGCCAAAGTAACAGACCTAAAGCATGTAACACACATAGCCAAAGTCTTGGTCTCGCACAGGGAGGATGCCAACACCCGACGCACGTTTTGGCAGATGCCTTTTTCTGGGGGTAAAAAGACTAATACAAAAGTAAACACATACCCATGTTGGAACTCCTGCATGGGTATGTGTTTACTTTTATTTGTTAGTCTTTACGGTCTCAGCTCTACTAATGTGTGGATCATGATTTTACATGGCCATATGCACACTTTCTATTTGCCCTACTGACATGCTGAATATTGTGCCTACAATTTGATCATATTTGTCATTCCTTTTTCTGGGGGCAGTTATTTGACTTTTTTCTGGCTGTTACTACATTTTTGTTTGTATTTATGCATGTGGATATGGTTTTCCACATGCTCGACTTGTATTACATTTCACTGTCCTGACAGCTCGTTTGTAATTGCTAGCTGGAACTCGTTCCAACATGAGTTCTATCAGACATTGAATTTGCGCATACACCTTTTGTATATATGTATGCGCAGCACAGCAGTGGGTGCAGGCCTCCTAGGTTGAGGCTAGGAACACTTGTTAATGAAATCTAAAAAGAATGGAGGTAGCACTCCAAGGAAATTGGTGAAAAAATGTGGTGCGTTTATTCACCCCAGGCAGGCAACGTTTCGATCAGTCTCTATGGGATCTTTGTCAAGCTCTCAGTACACTATAATTTTTAATATCTATTGACACCAATATATACTCCTGGCACAGGCTGACGCCATTATTTGCCCTATACGACTTTTTTTTATTTTTTTTTATCGCTTTTGTATACGTGTCTAATAAAGTAAACGTTTTTAATTATATTATGATTATTGACTCCCTCCATTTGTAGGTTTTCTCTGTCCCTATTGGGTCAATGCACGAAGTCACGCTTGGTATAATGTTCTTAAATACCCTAGAAATCATGGATATATGTGAATTATTTCACAATCTATCTTGGCAGGTTACACCTCTGTACATTAAGGAAGAAAAAAAAAATGGCACAGATGTGCTAACAATGAAGAGGCAAAGCCTATCGGCACGAATACATAACTGCAGTGCCAGGCACAGACACCGAAGTCCTGTTTAAGTGAATAGGACTACGCTTGCAATACCAGGCACAGGCACTCTTATGTATGACTTTGCACCTGTTTAAATCATGAAAGGAATAGGACACACTGGTATACTGCAGCCCACTAACTTTGCTGGGGGTTAGATCATCACTGATCAGACATTTATGGCCGATGTCCTGGAAAACTCCTTTAACTAGGCCACACCTCTCTATGGGCTTAATAGCAGCCACCATTGGATATTTATGAAATTTAGGAATACATTTTATATTAATGTCTAAGCAAACATGGGTGAAAATAATTAAGCCACTCTACAGCAGGGCTAAAGAGTAAGGCTGGATTCACACGAGCACATTACGTCCGTAATGGACGGAACGTATTTCGGCCGCTAATCCCGGACCGAACACTGTGCAGGGAGCTGGGCTCCTAGCATCATAGTTATTGACGATGCTAGGAGTCCCTAACTCGCTGCAGGACAACTGTCCCGTACTGTAATCATGTTTTCAGTATGGGACAGTTGTCCTGCAGCAAGGCAGGGACTCCTAGCATCGTACATTCATATGATGCTAGGACACCCGGCACCCTGCACTGTGTTCGGTCCGGGACTTCCGGCCGAAATACGTTCCGTCCATTACGGATGTAACATGGTCGTGTGAACCCAGTCTTAGCGTGAACTCACATGCAACAGATTTGTTGCAGACGTTTCTGCGACTATCCCATTTATCTGAATGGGGCTTGCAGAATTCCATGTGCTAGCTGCAGAAACGACCCCGTTCTGATGTATGGAACAGATTTTCAGCTGCAGAAATTTCTGCAACCAGTCTGCCACGTGTGTGCTTATCCTAAGTGTTTAACTTTACAATCTGTTTTACAGTTGTTATTCCAGCGTTGGTCGTGTCGGGAAGATGCAAGTTGTCTCATTGGCGTTTGAGTGTGTTATAAAAGGAGTTGTAATGCATGAATTGCTACACGTGTGTGGCTTCAGTCATGAACACTCACGTTTAGATCGAGATGAATATGTGAAAATTCATTGGGCCGACATAAAGGAAGGTATGGACAAAGTCACAACGCTATGAAGAGTTGAACTGTTGATTGGAGATGTGATGTTGATCTATGAATTAATTTGCGCTGATTTCCATGTGGAAAATGTTCCACCGCATCTAGATAAGATTTGTTTAAATCTCATGCGCTTGGCCGAGACTGTTCCGCTGCAGATTTTTCGGATTGAAAAACTTTGTAGCATTTCAGTCCCGTGTGCTGGGGCCTAAAATTCTAACCATTGTAAAACATTTATTTTATTTGCATTGTGTTGGTGGTTGATGGATTTCCAAAGGTGATGACTAACAGGAGCTGATACAGTGGTCCTACAGGTTCTGTATGACTTAGACAGAAAAAAATGGTGGCAAGGTAACTCTACCTCCGTAATAGGGCATCAATGTTCTACAGCACCACACAGAGCACCATACGTTGACATGTGGAGCCCCTGCTATGCGCATAAGGATAATATTTATTAAGTAAAATGTAGAACTATAATCTAGGGGATTTTGAAATTACGATTTCCTATAACATTGAATGTTTTTATTTTTTAGTGTATTGGAAAAACTTTTGTAAGTATGAGACGGCAAACATGTGCGTGAAATATGATTTGGAGTCCCTCCTTCATTATTCCAGGTCAGTCCTATTTAATTTATATACCTATAGGTTATTTTTTTTTTTTTTTTAAATCTTTATTTTTTTTAAGATACGGTATATGATCTGTAGACTTAGATTGTGAAATGTTAACCTTATATTAATTAGCGGTCTATGCATTTCTGATCCTTTTTCATGGTTTCCCCGAAGATCGTTTGTAATCTGTGGGGGGAACTTGGTATCAAGTGTTGTATTCCCCTGCAGCACCACCGCAGGCTAAAGAAAGCCTTCGTGCCAATTGAAATCAAAGGAAGCGAGAGATTCCATTTGTACAGAGTCTCTTCTCTCTAATAGATGAGGGTCTTAAAGGGGTAGCCAGCAAAGCGTATTTAAAAATGGGTTTCTAAACCAGACCACACTCCCTCCTTTTAATGAACTAATAAACACACCATCAATGTGCCAGACTAGATAGTAGTTTATAATGGGCAGACCTGCTTACTGTACAGCTTATACTGTTGCTCCAAGTCATCCGTCTCACCCATGAGACCAAGCAAGGTAAATGGGGATACAAAGTGAAGACGTCGCCTAGCTTCTAGATGGAGCTTGGGGGGGCCCCTACTTAAATTTATGTAGCTACAAATCATCTCTTCCTAATTCAACAATTGAGAAATTCCTTAAAGGACACACAGCCCTATTAGTGACCCAGCCCTATTCTTAACAGCCATAAAAACAACCTTTGTTGCATTGTTAAATAGAAATTGGTGTAAAATAACTATTGAAGAGAAAAAAGTGTAAATTTGTCCAGCAATATTGTGAAGTAAAACCACGCTAGGTGTCTATAATTGGGAATATAGCACATAATAATGTTAGTGAATTAGAATATGATCGTTAATTTATTTCAGTAATTCAATTCAAAAAGTGAAACACATATATTATGTAGATTCATTACACAGAGTGATCTATTTCCAGCAGTTTTTTCTTTTAATGTTGATTTATGGCTAACGATTAATGAAAACCCAAAATTTAGCGTCTCAAACGTAAAAATAATTTTTGCATTTGGGCTTGCATAAGATTCTGATAACAAAATGTTGGCCTACTGAAAAGTATGTCCAGTATATGCCCTCAATATTTGGTCGGAGCTCATTTTGCATGAATTACTACATCAATGCGGCATGGCATGGAGGCGCTCAGCCTGTGGCACTGCTGAGGTGTTATGGAAGCCCAGGTTGCTTTGATAGCGGCCTTCAGCTCGTCTGCATTGTTGGGTCTGGGGTCTCCTCTTCCTCTTGACAATACCCCAGAGATTCTCTATGGGGTCTAGGTCAGGCGAGTTTGCTGGCCAATCAAGCACAGTGATTACTGTGGTTGTTACACCAGGTATCGGTACATTTGGCAGTGTGGGTAGGTGCCAAGTCCGGCTGGAAAATGAAATCTGCATCTCCATAAAGCTTGTCAGAAGGGGGAAGCATGAAGTGCTGGAAAATTTCCTGCTAGATGGCTGGACTTGATAAAACACAGTGGACCAACACCAGCAGATGACATGGCCCCCAAACCATCACTGTGGAAACTTCACACTGGACCTCAGGCAACTTGGATTGACGCCTCTCCACTCTCCCTCCAGACTCCGGGACCTTTATTTCAAAATGAAATGCAAAATTTACTTTCATCTGAAAACAGGGCTTTGGACACTGTGCAACAGCGTTGGTCCCCTGTGTTTATATCCAGTCCAGAGACAACGCAGCCAAGTAAACCAGGAAATTCTAGAGCACTTCATGCTTCCCTCTGCTGAACCTTAAAAGAAAAAAATGCTGGAAATGGATCACTCTGGGAGAAACTCATGCATTCAATAGATTAATTACACACAAACAGGAATTATAAAATTAGTGTTAACAATCATTCTCTAGAATTTGAATACAGTGGGCTCCAGTATTTTTAACTCTAATCCCCCTGACATGTCTTGCTGCATCATCAGGGGTATAGGACACAGGCATAAGTGCCGATTAACACCAGCTCCTCTGTAAAGCCTCTGCCGCCATCATCCGAAAGCAGTCGGTCACATTGAATCTGCATCACTGTTGCTAAGGACGCTGGGACCAGATACACTGCATGGTGCGCCGATGCTCTATGCATCACGAGTCCCAACAGTTGCTGGGAACGCTATGCGATAATTGAACCAAAACCATTATGTGATGCGTATCATGTAGACGAGCCTAATAACTTGGGCAACTGTAACCAGGGACGCTGTTACCTCTATGAAAGGTTGTGGCATAGCTCTTTACTATGCAAGTATATAGACTGAAGGGATATTACCAATGGTGCTAGAGCCATTCGTCATCCAAAGATGGAATGGTATCTATGTATCGCCATGTTAGTTTGATTGCTGCTAGTGTCAAACTTAATATAGTTATTGCTACAAGATTACCGTTTTATTAGAGCAATACAGTTAAATGGACACCAATGAAAGAAATAACCTTTTTAATCTCAAATAATTGGACTAAAAGTAAACTTCATTTGAGGCCCTCGAGGCAGTGACTTAAATGGGTTTACCACTTGGGACAATCTACTTGTCCGAAGTGTCTTGACAATAAGCAGATCACAAAGTGCCCACCTGTTGGGAACCTCAGCGATCAGCTGTAATCTGTTGGGAAACCTGGCAGTAACTGTTCAATTTCCCTGCAGCGCCACCACAGGAGAATTAAGCATTACATAAAGCCCATTCCTATCAATGGGTTTGTCTGTGTAATACAGGACAGGTCCTTCAAAGCGACACACACTTTGTGACCACACTCCACCCTGGCTGAGAGGTGAGGATCCTTAACAAACCCCCCTATGTTAACACAATTCTCTAATGGGGTGTATGAAAATGGATTAAAAGTCTTAAAGGGGTTGTCCAGTTTAAAAAAACAAAACAAACATTTGGCTTAGTCAACAATTGATCAAGATTGCCCATCCTTGGGCCTAACTTACAACATTGAATCCCACAGCAATGTAAACCCAGAAGGCATGCAGTTTGGTAAAGCATATAAGACCTCTGAGTGCCTTGGTGGATCGTGACAAGAGTGGCTATGCCCGTCCATCAGGACAGTTAGATTCCCTGTGGCGTTCATCGACGCATATGCCTCTGTCCCATGCCACTGATGCTGCGAAATGTGGGGGGATGATGACACTGGAGGAGTTTGAGTTTCACATAATAGACAGCGACTGGGAATCCAGTTCCCTTAGTCCTTTTTGAGATATATTGGAACGCTGTATAGCGTCATATAAATGTAATTGGGAATACTATAACCAACAATACTGGGCACCTAGCATTTGTTTTAATTGCTGAACCCATTCACACCAATTATTTTGAACAAGGATGCAATAAAAGGTTTTTATGACCTGTTGGAGAAGGACTGGGTCACTAGTGGTGCTATATGCCCTTTTTTGGATTTTTATTTTTATTTTTTGTCTTCGTTCTGAGTCTTTCCCTTCCCAGACCATTGTTCCCCTTGTAACATTTAGCCAGTTCTCTTCCAAATTGTTGAATTAACCGATGTATGAGCACTTCTGAGAGCCAGAAGCATTCATGGCATAGACTTTCAGACATGTTGGAATGTCTTGATAGACCTTCTGATATGGCGCGATGGCAGCTATCTGGCGTTTAAGGACAGGATGGGCTCTTGTCAATAGGGTCTTGTCCTGTGTGTTTAGACTGTAGTAATTAAACATTGTAACGTTTTGTAAGTATATAACTGCAGTATATATTTAATATATGCAGCCATTGACTAAGTCTGATTTACAGGCCCTTTTTAAGATAGGTGGTCACTATTGGTATTTATGTTCAACACAGAAGCGCGTTTGCAAAGTTGAAGGGTTCTACCACCATCGAGCCATTTGCTAAGAGAGTAAACATGGGCCAAAGAATAAAACTCAGCAATTCTGACATTTTGAGAGTAAACAAATTCTACAGCTGTCCTCAATATGTCCCCTCAGAAGGTAAGCACAATTCTAATAGTCCATAGGTATTCCACACTAAGTCACGGAGTTGCTTGAAAATTGCTACAGGCAAGTGAGATGTTGGTCTTTAAGGTAAACCCAAGCCATTAGGATGACTGAGCACATGATCATGCTAATAGTAATACTTTGCTTTTTGAAAAAAAAAGTTACGAAAAGTGAATTGTTCCAGATGTTGCGTGTTTGCTATAGAATACTGGAATTCCTAGAACCTCTACTACACATGGACCATTTTGGTAACTTTATCACTCTTGCAACTTGGGCTATTAATCCCCTGCACAAGCTCTGGAGGAAACACAGCTCTGACATCCCCAACTTGGGAGCTAAACAGTGATCTTCAAATGTGATTTCCTTTGTGCATTGATATACCTGTACTTCTATCTGTTTTTGTTTGGCAGAACTTTTTTTTTTATTCCTTTATTGTAATGCACCAGCTCTGTTTCAATGAAACTGTAGAAACTTGGTGTGTATGTCTCCAATGCCAAAATAGGATGCTTAGAATAAACAAAAGAATTAGGCTGGATTCACAACTTCTTCCCGCATATGCTAAGTGTGTGAAGAAGGCCTTACAATTTTTCTAGGCTATGACTTCATTTGCAGTTTTTACGAGTGACCATACACCTGCAGTTTTCTAAAGAAAACCATTCCCTTCCTAAACTGTTCAAAGAAATGTAGCTGTGCACAAAAATTTGTTTGACGACTTAGTTTGACTAGTTTAACTGCTTGTAAAATAATAAAGTACTAATACTGACCTTTATCAATACCCTGCTGCTTCTGTGGCAGTACTTCACCAATCTCTGATCTTCCTGCAGTGACATGTGACAATTGCAGCCAGTCACAGGCTGTAGCACCAACCTCAATGGTGTCAGTTAGCCAGTGATTGGCTGGAAAGGTCACATGTCATGACAAGTCACTGCTGGAGCAGGAAGGACTGAGACCAGTGAGGGACTGGTGTGGCAGGGGGATTCATAAGGTCAGTCTTACACTTTTTGTATTTTTATTTTTCACACATATACATACACACGGACAACACCTCTTTCAATGTGTGTGAACAGCAGTTCTGAATTTCACTGGCTATCTGAATGGAGAATAAAACTTCATAATTAAAAACTATACCAGATAACTACCTCTGCAAATGCTCTACTAGGCCTTGTTCCCACAGCATAAATGCTGCGAAATTCCATAGCATTTTACAGTAGCAGCAAAGTGGGTGAGATTTAGTAAATCTTGCCCAAGCTGCGGGGAAAAAAATGCAGCGTAAATTTAACTCCGCAGCATGTCAATATATGCGGTGTTTTCACTGATCTGCTGCGGATCTTTCCCATTGAATTCAATGGGGATGCAAAACCTGCAACAGAAAGCAATGTTGCGACTTTTGCAACGTATTCGCGTTTACGCGGAAAAAATCGCAACACCAGAAAAAACAAACCAATCTACTTACCCAGAATGCACTCCTCTGTGCAGTCCAGCCTCCTGGGATGACTTATCACATGTGACCGCTGCAGCGTCACATGGTGTGAAAGCTCATCCAGGGATGTCGGAGGGGGTAGGTATGTGCGCTTAATTACGCAGCGGAATTTCCATCCACAATGTGGTGCGTTTTTAATTTTTTTTATTTTTTTGGGATGGAAAGTCCTGCGGGTTCCAGGACAGATACGCAGCGTATCAGTCCTGTGGAAACCCGGCCTTAAAAGGAAATGGACTTTTTTTTTTTTTTTCTCACACGAATTCACAATAAATTCAAAATATTTAGCAAAGACTATTGAACCAGTCCCTTAACACATACGGGGATGTATAGGTGCTGGTAATACTATTGATTCCTTCATTTCTTCGAGCTTGGTTGCGCATACATGTAGGCATTAACTTTTTATACTCTGTATTTTAAAACCGGTTTTTGTTGTCATTTAACTGTTTCAGAAGACAACAAAGACCTCTCTGTGCTTAATGATGTTACTTCTGGTGCCACCTCTTGTTCTGAAGCAAATGTAAATGATCCTGCTAGCTACTATTCTGTCAAGGGCAACCTCAGAGCCTTCAATATTTTGGCAAACGCAGGACGAAATCGAGATTTTCCTCCAACTCAAGAATCCAACATTAGCCCCATTGCCCTCTATTCTTCTAGCCAAGAATCCAAGCTTGGTTCTACCCCCACTAAATTTGTGAGTCAAGATTCCAAATTTGTATCAACAGGTTTTATGGAATTAATCCATTCCACTACAGACTTGACAAAGCTTTATAATGATGCTACATTAGATTCTTCAAGGGGAACAGAAGATCCATCCATACAAGAAAACTGTAGAGTTTTAAACACCAAAAAGACCACCGATCTGCTACCAGACCACAGTACGGCTTTCACTGTTATTCCTGCTGTAGATTCTTCAGACACCAACTCAGAATCGAATATGAGTACTAGAGAGAACACCGGTATACCTCTAAAATTTAACACCACTGCAATTTTTAAATACAACTTTACTGGGGAAGAAAATGGAACAGAAGACACTACAATGGAAGTCCTTTTTGAAGCGAAGTCTTCTGATGGTATAACTACAAAATCCACTATTGGGGATATTTCAATAACAGAGTCAATACTACAGACTTCCATCTTCACTCCAAAAGTAACTTTGGCTAATGTGGATAGAGTGGAAGAAAACACCACTTTGCAAACTTCTGCAAGCTCTCAAAGTAGCAAAACGCAACACACCACAGCTGAAGATGCATGGAGCCCCAAAAAGACCGATCTGCTACCAGGCCACAGTACGGCTTTCACTGTTCCTGCTGTAGATTCTTCAGCCACTATCTCCGAGTCAAATATGGGTACTAGAGAGAACACTGATATACCTCAAACACTTAATACCACTGCAATTTTTAAATACAACTTTACTGGGGAAGAAAATGGAACAGACCCTACAATGGAAGTCCTTTTTGAAGCAAAGTCTTCTGACGGTACAACTACAAAATCCACCATTGGGGATATTATAATAACCGAGTCAATGCTACAGACTTCCATCTTCACTCCAAAAATAACTTTGGCTAATGTGGCTAGAGTGGAAGAAAACACCACTTCTGCAAGCTCTCAAAGTAGCAAAATGCAACATACCACAGCTGAAGATGATCAAAGTTCCTCTGGGGGTGACATTTTGAAAGTGTCACATGATCAAACAAATGAGATTACAAAGGAAAATCTTCTCTTAAACATTGTTGGGAAAAGGTCCTTAGCTTGGCAGACATTTGGTTCGTGGTCTGAGCACCATCCAAGGCAGATACATGGTAATAAACTAACACATTCATACAATAACAGAAGGAAAAGAAGTTCAGAGACCTTTAAGCCTGTCTGTGGGTTTGAACATGGATTTTGTGGATGGAAGCAAAGCACTGAAGATGATTTAGACTGGAGGCTGTGTTGGGGAGCTTTGAATGTTAACTCTGGCAATTTCAGACCGGAAGGTTAGTTTCAGCCTTTTTTTTTATTTTAATGTACAGAAATGTATTTATTCTTTTTCAATCTATATCCTATATTTTTATTCTATTAGGCTTCCATCTGTCACTTAAGAGCAGCCCCAAATACGTAGCCTCAGGACAGAAGGCTTTACTTCAAAGACCTATAGTTCAGCCATCTAATTGTATCTCCTTCTGGTATAGTTCCTGGAAAAACGGTATTATGGGTAAGTCTTACAATAACACACATTATTTTGAGAAGACTAATTATTGGCTACATCTGTGTAAGTTTCAGTACTTCAAAAGCATGGCCTCCATCTTAGGCTCTGTTTACACTGGCGACCAGTTACCACAAAAGCCAAGACTGTTATAAAGGATTTATTGTGTAATGCGGTGGTCTCCGACCTGTGGCTCTCCAGATGTTGCAGAACTAACTCTCAGTATCTCCTGACAGCCTAAAACTGTCAGGACATGATGGGAGTTAAAGTTCTGCAACCACTGTAGAGCCACTGGTTAGACACAACTGGTATAATGGGTCCTAACTGATTCCACTGATCAAGCTAATTCCAGGGCGACTATAGCATTTTATATCTATATTCAGCTGACTTTGTTTTGGTTTGTTTGTTTTGTTTTTTTTTGTTTTTAATGTAAACCTACAGGTTTGGAAATGTACCATTTGGATATTTGAACATTACCTGTTTTGTTGAACATCTCAATTGGAAATCAGACCCTTCCATAGCGTTCCCCATGACGGTAATACCTGGAGGTTGACCCTTAAATTCTCTGTAGGGATGGGAACAGAGCGAGATTATAAAGTGTTTCCTGTCCCTACTACAGTCACGGCACTGAAGTCCCAGGGGAGAAGAATTCTGGTTGGGCCACTCATTTTCCTGCTGTGGATGCTTCCACCTTGGTGGCCATCCCCCTCCCCTGCCTACCAAGTTTTAAAAGCCCGGAAGCACAGCGACACACAAATTTGTCAGAGCACTGGATGACCTCATCTAGGTGTTCCCTGGCATTAATGCACGCAGGGCATGTTGGAGTTATGTTGCCGTGGGGATGCCAGACGATTTAAGGTCTGTCTCATCTAAAATATCTTATTTGGCATCTGATCATGTTGATCCTAGTCACTCCACTCGTGTCCTAATTGCGTCTACCTCAAGTGCTGTGGGTACCTACATTTGCTGTGGGTTTGTCTCTTGTGATCCTTATATATTTTTCTTGATATTTGAAAGCCATGGCGGTCCAACTTCTTTAATGCTGTCTAGGATAGAAAAATTTCACAATACAGAGTGCATCGCTGTGTAGCCGCAAACCAGTCAGAATGCCTATGCAGACAGAACACCGTTTGATTTTGTTTTTATTGAGCGTTTTGGGGGTGGTTGTCTTGACTTTTTTTTTTTTTTTTTTTTATGTTCTTGCCTACCTGGAGTTCATTCTGCAGGCTTGGGCCCAGGATAAAGGTCCTGTTTAGGTTTGTGACAAACTAAAATATGCGCCTAGAACCACACATTTGTATCAAATTGTGTGGGCATACCTGCCATGATGACCTTTTTAAAGTAAAAAGCAGTAATGCAATTTAAAACCTATATAATACACTTGGTGGTCTTTGCGCTCGCAAAGTGCTGTTATGGTTTTTTGTTTTACAATGGACACTAGCATTAGAGTGGACCATGAAACCATGTAATAGAAAGTGACTAATCAGACCAGGCCACCTTCTTCAATCATGTGAACCACTAGGGGCATGTGCAGAGCTTACCTGGGGAATAAATGTCACCAGGATATACCATGGGAAGAAGGCAAGCTGGTGAAGGCCGTGTGATGCGCTGGGAATTCTTGGGTCCCGGCATTCATGTTCTTTGACATGTACCACCTACCTAAGCACCTGTCTCCATAAAAAGATGATTCCTGGGATGAGAAGTGATTCTCTTCCACATGCCCAGTGGCGCCGCTAGCAGCCGTTATGGCTTACGGCTGTAGCGACGCTACTATGGGGCCCGTACCGCTGAGCCTCTAACAATTATGGGCCGGGCGACACGGGCCCCCTCATGCCCGGGGGCGTCGCTAGCACCAGAGGGGGCCCCATGGTGCTAGCGACAGCCACCCCCTCTTGTAGTAATTGTACCTGCGTCTATAGCATACATGTACAAATACATGTATTAGCGCTGAATGGCCGGCCTTACAATGACGCTGATCGGCAGGGCAAAATGACTTGCCCCGCCAATCGGCACCTTTCAACGATTCTAGTAGCGCGATGACATCATGCCGCTTCCGTGCTTGAAAGGCGCTGATTGACGGGGTAAGTCGTTTTGCCCCGCCAATCGGCGCCTATGAACGACTCGTCGTTCAGCTCCAGCAGACCTGGCGGCTCTATCTACGGGGGGGGTGGATCAGGTCTATATGTGGGCCCTGTATACAGGGGTCTATGGGGATGTGGGGCACTATATACACAGGGGGCTATATTAAGGAGTTTGTACAATTTTTTTTTTTTTTTTTTTTTTTATTTTTTTTATGCGGATTCTCACTAAACCCAGGGAGTAATTGCAAGTTGTATATCTTGAATCATGTCTGGCTGTAGAAGACCTGAAGTATATCCGAGATGTGTTCAGTGTAGTTTTGGCCTGATCTGTTACAAGGCATTCTTATGGCGGATTTACACGAACACGATATACGTCCGTGCCACCCACGTGTTTTTCACGCGTGTCACACGGACCTATGCAAGTCTATGGGGCAGTACAGACTGTCCGTGATTTTTGTGCAGCGTGAGTCCGCTGTGTAAAACTCACGACAGGTCCTATTCTGCGTTTTTCACGCACCCATTGAAGTCAATGGGTGCGTGAAAATCACGCGCACCACACGGAAGCACTTCCGTGGGATGCGCGTTATTCGCGCAACAGCAGTCAAAAGTATGTTTGGAAACATCCAAACGGAGTGTCATAATGGCGGATGCACAAAAATCACGCAGCCACGCATCATACGCGTCTGACACACGGAGCTGTTAAGTGCCTTTTGCGCACTTAAAACGCTGTGTTTTTTGCGTGTGCAAAAACGCACACGCTTGTGTAAATCCGCCCTTATGGTAACATTTTGTGCACCTACTTGAAGGTTGTGTGACCATGCATGGTCAGGAGGCCTCATCACACTTGGCATTGTGGTGTATCTTAGCCTTAAATGGGTTTTCCCACAAGGGACATTTTTGACATATCCACAGAATGGGTCAAATGTCAGATGCGGGTCCCACCTCCTGGGACCTGCACCTATCTCTAGAACGGGGCCCCCTAAACCCTATTCTAACTTTGTCTGCTATCACTGACTCCCAAACACATCCTGACTATGGTTTGGGGTTACGAAAACAGCGTAGCCCGCTGAGCTATGTGGTTTCCGTAACTCACTATGAAGCTTACAAAGACCATAGCTCAGCGAGATACACTGTTTTCACATTCATGGTCGGAAATCAGCCGACAGAGGTAGAACTGGGTTTAGGGGCCACGTTCTAGATGGGTGCGGGTCCCAGAGGTGGGACCAATTCCCCTCTAAGGCTTGGCAGCTCCGGAGTGGGGCAGTTAGGGAGCCTCAATCAATGGTGGGTGATCTGATGACCAAAAGTAATACCCCAGTACACACTAATATAGCGTACTAAATAAGAACTTATTTAAAAATTTTGTTTTTAACTACTTTTTTAAATACTAATAGTATTACAAGTACACCAGTTAAATAGACCATTATAAACACCAATTATAGGCATCAATGCCAATAAATACTCCGCCGATTGACCCGCATTTGCGGACCATGCTCAAATTATTATGGAAGCACGGTCCGTAAATGCAAAAAATAGGGCAAGTTTTTTTGTTTTGTTTGTTGTGGGTAATTTCTACAGCCCAGACACGCATCCGTAAATACACGGGAAGGTGTCTCTAGCCCATAGAAATGAATGGATCAGTATTTTTATCTGCAATTACAGATCCGTAATTGTGGATAAAAATTACGGTTGTGTGCATGAGGCCTAAGTGATAAGAGCATAAGTGACACTTTTTTTTTTTTTTTTTAAGTGATCACACGAGTGGGATAGTAAAGATGAGTAGGGCACAACTCTGGTTGAATTAAACAAAGTAATACAATTGAGATATTACTACTAAAAAAAAAAAAAAAAACCCTGCCTGGGTTTGAACCAGGGACCTTTCACACAAGGCTAACACACTAACCACTGCACAACAGAAACTGATATTCAAAGCTCCTTCAGAGTGTTATATAAACTTTTTAACCAGTAAAAGTCCGTCAACGCTCAGCCGTATTACATAAAGTAAACTTGCCAAGTAGTAGATTGGGTTCAATTCTATTACGGCCGGCACGGTCTGTCTCTCCTGAGGTCTGTCTGCTGCGTGGGGGTTGTAACTGGTCAGAGTAAGACTCAAGTCAGACTGGCTGCTGCTGCATGCAGTGTGTAGTTGGAGTGACGGACTCTCCAATCCCAGCCCTGCTTGTAGCTTTCCCACACTAAGCGTTGGATATGTCATAAATGTCCCTCGTTGGAAAACCCCTTTTACGTAGGGTTGTCTACCTTGCAATAATTTCAGGGAGTTCAGTGGTTTGTACAAAAGATGGCTCTCAACATTTGGTACCTCACTCGAAGCCCACGTATACAGGCTTTCTTATGATTTTGTTTTTGATGCCAGATCTATTGTTTTGTTCCAAAGGTACTCTGAATGTGTATATTACATCTTCTGGAGGGAAGAAGACTCTCTTGTGGTCATCTGGTAACAAAGATCATGTGAAGTGGACAAAAGCCCAAATAATGCTATCACCACATCTTCATTACAATAATGTCCATGTAAGTAAACTCATCCAGAGAATTAATTGGTGCTATACAGCCTAGGAAACTGTTGTGCTAAATATTTATGTAAGACATGAGGTTTATAATTTACAATCTTAATAGACTGGATAGTTATTGGCAGTTAGGTACATTTAGTAGGGTGTTTTCTGATAATTTTATAGACCAAACTGTATAATAATGCTGAACAAATGCAACTGCACCCAGTAAGAAGCCAACTAGGGAATCACTCGACCCGCACACCCATCTGCCATTAACCTGTTCTTGCAGCCCTGACTCTTAGGAGTCTGGATGAAAGGCCCACTTCTGGGTTATTGATTATCTTTTTGAGGTCCATTACTGGGTACAATTTTGTCCATTATTTTATCTAATAGGATGTTATACAGCTGTCAATACTTTAGGAGAAGCTCTACCGATTTTTATATTCAACTTACACATTTGTATTCTCATATGCTGCAGTGTTGAGTGACACATCTAAAGTACCTAGGAGGTGGATTTACTAACAATGCCCACTTTTTATCTTTTAGGTGGTTGTGGAAGGAATTACGGGACCATCTGACACAAGTAACATTGCGATGGATAATCTATATGTTGGGCAGTGCCGTTGATGTAAAGTTGTCTGTCACTTCCATGGATCAACCTAATAATAAACCTTTTAACAAAGGACTTGCATTGTGTTACTGCTTTAACAAATGATCAGTAGAGGGTGCTGATGTAGAGTGCTTTCCTGTGCCTGTGCTTTCCTTGGTGCTGAAGTAAAATCTGGTTATTGAAGGGGTTAAAACTTTTTATTTTTGCAACGCAGGCTACGTTTGCTATACTTATTCAATACACTAAAGCGGAATACTTGGGGTATATATTAACTAGTACATTGTGTTATTGACTGTAGCAAAGATGGGAAGTTTGCTACTGGGGTTTAACTATAAACTGTAAAAATATCCAAATTCTTTCTACATCAAGTGGCATATATCCCGGCGGCTACAGCATTAATGTCTGTGCAGTGTGACTGAAGCACTGAATGCTATTAGCTGAATGCTGGTGAGATTAGTAATGATGCTCCCGGTGGTTTCGTAAGTAATGTGCAGTCACTAAACCCTCTGCTAACAAACAGGAGGAAATGCTGTGAAGAACACCATTTGGGAATAAATCTGTATAGTGAAGAGGATTCAGCATGAGACTCCCTCCCCTAGTAAAGGGGGTTGAGCTATGGAGTATGACATCATGGTAGGGCTGGAGAAGCTAAACATTCAGTACTTTAAAAGCACAGGAAATCTGCACTTCTCACCTCACAGAGAAGTAGATGCGAGACCTTTTTTATTTTCATTGCAAACAGTGTTGTATCCTTTGAAGTCTCCTCTTCTGATATATCCTAAACCACAAGATCTGCTGCCTACAACCACAACTTGGTCTGCTGAACTTTAGATGAAGTTCTGAAAACTCCAAGCCCCGCATGAACGTAGCTGTGGACTGATGGAGCCTGAACGTTTGAGACTTACTTAGCCTGGACATTTTACTGTCCTGAAAGATCTACCAGTCTTTCGTGCTCGTAGACATGGCTTCTACACTTTCTTACTCTATACAGACCACTGCTGCTATAGCAGCAATCATTGCCTTTCTTATACTTTTCACTATTTTTGGAAATGTTTTGGTGATAATAGCAGTTTTGACCAGCCGTTCACTCAAAGCTCCTCAGAACCTCTTTCTGGTGTCTCTGGCTGCAGCGGATATCCTTGTGGCTACTCTTATTATTCCCTTCTCCTTGGCTAATGAACTAATGGGATACTGGTACTTTGGAAAGACTTGGTGTGAGATGTATTTGGCTTTGGATGTTTTATTTTGCACCTCCTCCATAGTGCACCTGTGTGCTATTAGCTTGGACCGGTACTGGTCTATCAGCCAAGCCATAGAGTACAATTCCAAGCGGACTCCTAGGAGGATAAAGTGCATTATTCTAATGGTCTGGACATTGGCAGCCTTAATTTCTTTGCCTCCGTTGTTTTACAAGGGCAAAAAGGAAGACCACAAAAATGAGAAGCCCCAATGCAAGCTGAATGAGGACTCCTGGTATATTTTGTCCTCCAGCATCTGCTCTTTCTTTGCACCCTGCTTGATCATGATCCTGGTGTACCTAAGAATTTACCTCATAGCCAAACGTCGGAGCAAGAAGAACAAAGATGGCAACAGACCTAAACAAATGTGCTGTATGTCGGTTAACTGTCAGACTAAACTTAATGTGGAGAATTTACCTGTTCAAACTTGCATGACTCCGCCGGAGAAGCCGGATGCTGACATCTGTTGTAGTGGTAAAATTTCCCTTCCAGCACAAAAGGAGAACCATGCTGACCCAGCACTGTCCAGCAGAGTCAAAGACCCAAATGGCCATGGGCCTTCCATCATGGACACTGTTGTAACACCCAAAGGTGTTATTCTGCTGCCAAAGAAGTCACCAGATGTGGTCTCCATGACCAAGAAGAAAAGCCACATCAATCGGGAAAAGAGGTTCACCTTTGTCCTGGCTGTGGTCATTGGGGTGTTTGTCTTGTGCTGGTTTCCTTTCTTTTTCACGTACAGTCTAAGAGCCATATGTCCTGAGTTGTGCTACATTCCACAAAGTGTCTTTCAGTTCTTCTTCTGGATAGGGTACTGTAATAGCTCACTAAATCCAGTCATTTACACAATATTTAACCAGGACTTCAGAAAGGCTTTCCGTCGGATTCTTTGTAGTCATTGGACGCACTCTGTTTGGTGACCACCAGCGAAGTACAGGATGCTTAGAACTCCCCTATTTAATAAACACAAGAGGTAGAGATTTAAGTGTATAGAGAGATAGATGTGAAATATACTAGAAAAACCAAATCCATCACTGCTGGCATCGTAGATGTTTACTGATGGGAATTATCTTCTGCTCTACGTTTATATTGTCTGCTAAGCTGAGCTTGGTCAAATAAAACTGTTTACACGTGTGATCTATATCTGGTATTGCAAATGGGTTGTTTTTGTTTCATACCCACCCCCCCCCCCAGTCTTTTTGTATATTTCAGTATACACAACCTTTCATATCAAGCTAAATAAATCCCCTTTTTAGTATTTTTAAGACTGCCCTAAATTGCGGCAGCTGAACTTGTATAACCCTTGAACACCTGTAGTCTAATGTAGTAGATTTACTTGCAGTTCTGTAGAAATGTTACTTGCTTCTGCTTCACTCTCAAACAAAGGCACAATGCAAAATTGATGGCACCCTGAAGAATTAACCAGTTTATCTCTGCTACATCATTAAATGATGCTAGTGGTGTGCTATTGGCTTATTCCGTAGATAGTTTGTCTAGTAAATTGATGATCTACCATGACACCACACACAAGGCTAAGCTCCAGCTCTCGGAGGAAGAGGGTAATAATGCTGAATGATGCTGATCTGTTCGGTGAACAGGCCTGTACCTGATTAAAAGCCAATATCATGTTCTCGTGAATTGCGTCGTAGATCCATTCTGTGATTGTACAGATGTCACATGCCTGGTGCTATAGTTACAGGATGTTTGGCTTAATAACCTTTATGCATCCTATAATAGAAATGACAAATTGCTAAACAAAGAAACATTAACTTTGCTGGTAATTTAACCACTTCCTGTCCAGTTAAACAATATTGCAGAATTTCCTAATTCATGAAATCTAATGATGACTTGGTGTTTTTAAAAACAAAATTTGGGTCAGAGAAAAAGTCTGGAATAAGACGGAGCATGGGAAGTGTGTGTGTGTGTGTGTGGCGGTGGGTGACCGGTGGACATATTGTACCTGCAGCCTAAATGTATATGGACTCTTATTTATCATGTAGTAGGGGAATGTGGCTTATAAGGGGCAGTAATGTATAAGGAAAAAGCAAAGCTGCTTTATATATAACTGCAACAATGTTGCACTCATTTGCAAGCGATGTGGCTATGTAACGATGTGCTGTTTATTTCACTGTTCCCTTTAAATAAGAGCATAATAACTGAGATGGTTGTAGATTTAGTGAAGCCCATTTGTGGTTCACTGCTGAAATAATATCCCAACCTACCATGGTTAGTGTCTTCCACAGCCTCAACACAAACGAAGGCCTCATTTACACGAGCGTGTGCATTTTGCGCACGCAAAAAAACGCAGCGTTTTGCGTGCGCAAAAGGCACTTGACAGCTCCGTGTGTCATCAGTGTATGATGCGCGGCTGCGTGATTTTCGCGCAGCCACCATCATAGAGATGAGGCTAGGTGATGTCAGGAAATAGTCACTGTCCAGGGTGCTGAAAGAGTTAACTGATCGGCAGTAACTTTCAGCACCCTCGACAGTGAATTCCGATCACAATATACAGCAACCTGTGAATAAAAAAAAGACGTTCATACTTACAAAGAACTTCCTGCTTCCTCCAGTCCGGTCTCCCGGCCGTTGCCTTGGTGACGCGTCTCTCTCGACATCCGGCCCCACCTCCCTGGATGATGCGGCAGTCCATGTGACCGCTGCAGCCTGTGCTTGGCCTGTGATTGGCTGCAGCTGTCCCTTGGACTGAATTGTCATCCCGGGAGGTCAGACTGGAGGAAGAAGCAGGGAGTTCTTGGTAAGTAGGAACTTCTTTTTTTTTTTTTTTTTTTTTTAAACGCATTCATGTATATTGTGATCGGAAGTCACTGTCCAGGGTGCTGAACCAGTTTAACTCTTTCAGCACCCTGGACAGTGACTATCTCCTGACGTCGCGTACCGGAATTTTTTTTGCCGGGTTCGGTCAAAACGAGTTCGGCCGAACCCGGTGAAGTTCGGTTCGGTTGTCTGGGTTCACTCATCTCTAAGACACTCCGTTTGGATGTTTGTAAACAGAAAAGCACGTGGTGCTTTTCTGTTTAAATTCAGAGTTTGACAGCTCTTGCGCGAATCACGCAGTTCGCACGGAAGTGCTTCCGTGCAACCTGCGTGGTTGTCACGCACCCATTGACTTCAATGGGTGCGTGATTCGTGAAAAACGCAGAAATTTAGAACATGTTGTGAGTTTTTTTCCAGCGCACTCACGCTGAGCAAAAGTCACGGACTGTCTGCATGCCCCCATAGACTTGTATAGGTCCGTGCGACCCGCGTGAAAAGCACGTGCGTCGCACAGACGTATATCACGTTCGTGTAAATGAGGCCTAACTTGAACTAAGGCACCATTGTCTTAAGGCCAGGATCAGGTTTGTTTTTTTAGCCAGACATATATATATATATATATATATATATGTATATGTATATGTGTGTGTGTGTGTTGTATCACACTCACTACCCTCCTCTTGGATTTGCTTCTGCCTTTGGCTACAAAAACTGCCCAAATAACTGCATTAAAACTGTGTGTCATCCGCCACTAAAGCCTGCTCTCTGCTGAATGTCTTGGCTCTGATTTTGGCACTTCAGTAAGATACTGTTCAAGCTGGACCTGATACCCATATAATCTTCCTCTGCGCAGGGGTGTACATAGGTGTCCCATTATGGTGCCTATTTTTTCCACTTTGGACAGAAGGGTATTTATTCCTAAGCCCATTTTCATTGCTCTTGGGACAATTTCTCACCACCCTGTTTGTGTACAATTCAGTTCCCTCTGTAGAAGGGTCCTGCACAAGTCTCTCCACCCAATAGCAAAGGGTACTGGATCAGCCAGATTTGAGCGCCTCTCTTTTCAAGGATGCCATAGTAGCTGCATTGTCTGCATCCGGGTTAAGTATTGTTTTATTAATAAAGCTTTTGGCTGTCAGTGCCTGCTGGGCGTTGTAGTTTCACAACAGCTGGCGTGCTGAAGGCTGCTGACCCTTGGTACTCCAGTAACTAACATGAGAGCTATGAAACATGATTTTATTGAAGAGTTTTAAAGTCTGTAGTGACTAATATTTCATTTACTATTTGGGAAGAAGGCAGTGTCTTATAAATAGGATACGTTTCGGTCTTAAAATGTTGCTCTTCCAAAAGGTGTTGTCTCAAGCACTACATACATACATACATACATACCAAAGAGACAGCAGCACTCAGCAAAGTAGTCCAATAATAAAGGGTGCCACCTGATAGTCTTGATCCAAAGACCATGCAGATATCCCAGAAATAAATCTAGCAGCACTACGGTAATCAAGGTGAAAAAAAAATGTGGTTTATTGTGCCAACATGGCAAGTGCAACATTTCCGTCCCACATTGGGACCTTTTTTCACACACACCATATCACTATTTTTATATAAAAAATAAAGATCTTTTTTTGTATGTGTTTTTTTTTTAAATAAAGACTCAGACAACTTTTCTCCTCCATCCATCTCAGATGCAGCTATTTTGTGGTTCCTAGTTTGTTGATGCTCATAGGTGATTACTGAGCACAGGACCACATGTGGTTTAAACCACGCCCCTTTCTAGAAACTTTTTAAGTGTCTAGAGATGCACAAACATCATCTGTTCCTTTTGGCACATTTTCTTTATAAATAGGCCTAGAACTAGACGCAACATTATTCGCCAGAAATGCCACACTGCCTAGGCACAATCACATTTAGTACATTTTGTCCCACTGTCTAAGGGTGCAAAGGGTTGTGACTTGTTTACTAGCTTTCCTGGACTTCTGCATGGAAAACTTGCTTAGTGATGCCATAACTATGAAATAGAAAATGTGTATCCCTGCATAACTAGGGGTAGATTTGCCTTTCAGGAGCATAGGAAAGTTAGACTACAACCCCTGTGAAAACTATATGGTGGCTATATTTGTCAGACGGTTTTTAAATTCCCAAAGCAAATTCTAATCCCTTGTGAAACCAGAGCTAATACATTACACTCTGACATAAATGACTACTAGGAAGTCCATGTACAAAATGCTTCTATCAACTATACATAAAGGGGGTGACTCCTCATAATAGGGACTTATCAACCCATCAGATTACATCTTTTATTTCTCAGAATCCCTTTAAAAGTTAATGTAGCATTCAAACGTTTCCAGTTTTGAAACCAATCTCCCCCAATTCTTCTGGAGGTTCTCAGAACTGAATATATGTGAGATAAAGTAGTGATTATTTGGGGGGGGGGGGGCATTTACTAGAATCATGGTCACTATTCCAATTGAATGCTACAGTCCGCCTCACCCTAGCCTGATAACAGAGAAGAATAGATCGCATCCGACTGCGCAGCAAAGATAATGGACTTTAGGTATAGTGCGTACTGAATAGAAGTGTTTGTACGTTTTGGGTTTAACAGACTTTCTTTCCAGGGGTCAGCAGCCCACAGCACAGCTGCTATGACAGCTTTTGGCTGTCAGTGCCTGCTGGGCGTTGTAGTTTCACAACAGCTGGCGTGCTGAAGGCTGCTGACCCCTGGTATACACTCAGTGGAGTAATATTTGGAATTGGCCATGGAAACAGATTTGGTATAGTTTAGTTTGAGGGTCAGGCGAGTTCTTACTGGATTATTTATGGGCCATACTCCTATTTTTGACATTTGCTACAGATCCCATATTGGGTAAACACTTATTTTAACCTCCCCTATTGCACTGTGGTCCTGTTTGTTTTTATAGATTTTTTTGCTTCCGTTTGTAAGGGTATGTTCACACGGCAGCATCCGTAACGGCTGAAATTACGGGGCTGTTTTCAGGAGAAAACAGCTCCGTAATTTCAGCCGTAATGGCATGTTGTAGCGCTTTTTGCTGCGTCCATTACGGACGTTAAATGGAGCTGATTTTCCATGAAGTCCATGGAAAACGGCTCCATTTACGTCTCAAGAAGTGACAGGCACTTCTTTGACGCGGGTGTCTTTTTTACGCCCCACCTTTTGACAGCGGGGCGTAAAAAAAATGACCGTGTGCACAGAACATGGTAAGACCCATTGTAATGAATGGGCAGATGTTTGCCAACGCTATCGAGGTGCATTTTTGGATGTAAATCGAGGCGTAAAAAGCCTGAATTACGTCCGTAAATAGGCCGTGTGAACATACCCTAACTGGTAAGTCCATAACTGGTTGGCTGCTTTACAATGAATATATTATATTATTTGGATCTCTGAAAAGGGTTTTTCCCTTCTTTAGCAGTGATGGGGTATAGCTAATATATGCCATCACTCTCGCAAATTGGACCCCCACCAGTCAGGACTTGATAGCGTAGCAATTTTTCAGAATGAAGGGGACACAGCGCCAGTTAAGTGTTGCAGCACCTTCATCCCCTGCACACAGGATGGAAATGCTGTGGATTCTTCATGCAGAAAATCTAAAGAGAATTACAGTCCCAGCCAGGTGGAAGAGATTTGAACAAATGTCATCCACATGTCGCAACACCTTTTCAAATCCACAAGAGGCTCATTCTGTTGAGTACGGTAACAGCGGACCGTTTTTTGTGGAGGAAAAGTCTATTAAAAATGTGCCACGTGTGTGAGTACCCTCCGTTTTTCCTGCACTACTGCATACCCATTCACCAGCTGTACAGGGAACTGTAATACATTGAATGGAGCTGTACTGCCAGTTCCCGTATGCTGGGGGACAGAATAATAGCGGATAAGGAAAAAACTGAAGGAACCTTAGTACCTTTTATACTCAAACGATAGGGGGTCCATAGGCTGGACCACCACCAAATCTTAAAGATGTCGATATTACCATAACAATAACCAATAAACAACCATTTATTTTGTGTCAATGAATTTAAATATGCTTAAAGGAGATGTCCACGAATGGACAACTAATGACCTATCCACAAAATAGGTCCTCAGTATAACATCGGTGTGGGTTTGACACCCACACCCTTCACCGATCAGCTGCTCCGGCCACCTTAGGCACCGGATGTTGTGAAGGGTATTCAGTAGTCGGAACCCGGAGAAGATGGCTCCGACCACTGCATAGCGGCTGTGCTGCAGAACTGCAGCTTTGCATCTATTCGGTTGAATGGGAGCGGAGCCTCCGTACTGCAGCTCGGCCGCTATTCCGTGACGAGCCATCTGCTTCCGGCGTGGACATCCAGTGCCCGGAGGCAGCCGCAGCATCTGATCGGAGCGGGATCCAGGTGTTGCACACCCATGATCGTATACTGTGCATAGGTCATCAGTTGTCCATTCGTGGACAACCCCTTTAACACAGAATCAGTGATTACCATGTTCAGTGAACCTCAATAACATATTGAGACATACTTACACGGCAATTCAAAACTTTTATTGATAACTACTACAATAAGACCTTCATATCTGTAACGGTTTGATCGAGCTTTCAGTTATCACATGCCTGTTTCTGATTCTTTTTTTTTTTAATACACTGAATTTTCCTGCTGTTCATGACACAAATCCATAAAATACTGTGCACTAAGTGGAATGTACAGTGGCGCACACACGGAAAGGGCCCCCCAAGGGGTCCCTTCCACCGACCCATCCAAATATTTGAAAGAGTTTTTTTTATTATTACTATTATTATCTAGGCACCATGCAAACCAAATCCATGAGATTATGTGGGCATATCTGCGCCTTCGTTATGCTGTCTAATCAGAGTGCCGCCGCGCTGGTCCTGGTGCTCAAGCGTCAAGACCAGTGCGGCAGCACGATGAGAAAACCGGATCGCGGAGCGAGGTGTCCTGGGGATGTCTGCATTATACAATGGATTTGATTTGCACAATGCCTTGTTAAAAATATTAATAATAAAAAATCTTCAGGACTTCAAGACGGAGATGAAGAGTCTAAAGTAGTAGGTAAATGCCGCAGTCTGGTCTGGGGGTCTGACTTATTATTTTTTTTTGCTCTAGGGTCATTATTTTGTTTACGGATCCGGCCTGAGGTCTGAATACATTTTGGGGTCTAGTCTGATTTGAAGGAGTTGTTCCAGCAGTGAGGCCAGTGGTACAGCACATGAGCTCTGATGCCACTGATTGACTGCAGCGGTGACGTGCTGGTATGACACCTCATCGCTAGCAGCCTGTAAACAAAGAACGGTGGGAGACTGCCGGAGCATCTACACTGCAGGGGATTGAAGGGATGAGAACTGTGGTTTTTGTTATTTTATACACATTTGCACCTCCCTTTCTTTTTTTTATTTTTATTTTTTGAATTTTTTATTTTTTAAATCAAGCTACAGGACAACTTCTTTAACCCCTTAAGGACGCAGCCTAGTTTTGGCCTTAAGGCTCAGAGCCCATTTTTCAAATCTGACATATTTCACTATATATGGTAATAACGTCGGAATGCTTAAACCTACCCAAGCGGTTCTGAGATTGTTTTCTCGTGACACATTGGGCTTCATGTTCGTGGTAAAATTTTGTCGATATATTCAGTGTTTATTGGTGAAAAATTTTCAGAATTTAAATGCAACTGCTTGTAAAACAGACGGTTATACCACCCAAAATAGTTACTAGTTCACATTTCCCATATGTCTACTTTTAGATTGGCATCGTTTTTTGAACATTCTTTTATTTTTCTTGGACGTTACAAGGCTTAGAACATAAACAGCAATTTCTCATATTTTTAAGAAAATTTCAAAAGGCTATTTTTTAAGGTACCTCTTGAGTTCTGAAGTGGCTTTGTGGGGCCTATATATTAGAAACCCTGATGAAACACCCCATTTTAAAAACTAGACCCCTCAAAGTATTCAAAACAGCATTTAGAAAGTTTTTTAACCCTTCAGGCATTTCACAGGATTTAAAGCAAAGTGGAGGTGAAATTTGCAAATTTCATTTTTCTTGCTGAATTTCAATTTTATTAATTTTTTTTTATGTAACACAGAAGGTTTTACCAGAGAAACACTACTAAATATGTATTGTCCAGATTCTGCAGTTTTTAGAAATGTCCCACATGTGGCCCTACTGCGCTCGTGGACTAAAACACAAGCCCTAGAAGCAAAGAAGCACCTAGTGCATTTTGAGTCCTCTTTTATTATTAGAATATATTTTAGGCAGCATGCCAGGTTTGAAGAGGTGTTGAGGTGCCAGAACAGTAGGAATCTCCCAATAGTGACCCCATTTTGGAAACTACACCCCTCAAGGAATTCATTTATGGTTGTTGTTAGGATTTTGACCACACAGTTTTTTCACAGCACCTATTTCAATTGGGCTGTGACATTAAAAAAATTACATTTTTTCCAATAAGATGTAATTTTTTATCAAAATTTCTTATTTTCACAGGGAACAAAATACTAAATTTTGTTGCCCAATTTCTCCTGAGTGCAGCAATACCCCATTTGTGGCAATAAACTGCCGTTTGGGCCCATGGGAGGCCTCAGAAGGGAAGGAGCGCTGTGTGTTCTTTGGAGTACAGATTTTGCTGGTTTGGTTTTCGGGTGCCATGTCGCATTTGCAGAGCCCCAGAGGTATCAAAGCAATGGGGTCATTTCTGGTGGGTTTCCATTTTGGAAACTACACCCCTCAAGGAATTAATTTATGGGTAATGTGCCCATTTAGACCCCATAGTTTCTTCACAGAACTTAGTTGAATTGGACTGGGAATTTAAAAAATATATATTTTTTCCAATAATATGTCATTTTAGCTCAAAAATTCTTATTTTCACAAGAAATAATATACTCCATTTTGTTGCCCAATTTGTCCAGAGTGCGGCAATACCCCATTTGTGGTGATAAACTGCCGTTTGGGCCCATGGGAGGGCTCAGAAGGAAAGGAGCGCTGTTTGTTCTTTGGAGTCCAGATTTTGCTGGATTGGTTTTCGGGTGCCATGTCGCATTTTCAGAGCCCCAGAGGTATCAAAGCAATAGAAACCAGCCACAAATGACCCCATTTTGGAAACTACACCCCTCAAGGAATTCATTTATGGGTGTTGTGACCATTTTGACCCCATAGTTTTTTCACATAACTTATTTGAATTGGGCTGTGAATGAAAACAAAATTATTTTTTTCAAATAATATGTCGTTTTGGCTGAAAATTTCTTATTTTCACAAGAAATAAAATACCCCATTCTGTTGCGCAATTTGTTCTGAGTGCCGCAATACCCCATTTGTTGTGATAAACTGCCGTTTGGGCCCATGGGAGGGCTCAGAAGGAAAGGACCACCATTTGGCCTACTGGGGATTTTCTAGTGCGAAGTCATGTATGCAGAAGCACCTGAGGTACCAGTACAGTTGAAACCCGCAAGAAGTGACCCCGTTTTAAAAACTACACCCTTAAGGCATTCACCTAGAGGTGTAGTGAGCATTTTGACCGGAGACCTACACCCCATAAACTGTAATGTGGGTTCTCCCGGGTATGGCAATACCCTACATGTGGCTGTTATCAGCTGCCTGGGCACACAGCAGGGCTCAGAGGGGAAAGACGAGGGGGGATAAGCTGTGCGGAGTGCATCAGGGTAAGTAAAATTGGGGTAAATTATAAACCAAGGGATGTATGATAAATTTTAAAACACTCCTTCATACAGAGCTCTGGTTATTCGGGACACGTGTCACATTGATATATTGTGTCATCCCTTATCGCCCTCTTATAGCAGACTTTGCACCTCTTTTGACTTTTTCCCTTCTTGCCAGTTTGGAGAACTTCTCCTGGAAAGTGTTGCCCTGGTACGATGCGTGTGGCCCCGCTTCCAGAAGTACTGGGTGCCCCCCCTTCTTGGTCCCTAAAGATTAGGTTCTTGATAATCACCTCTTGAAATTCCAGGAAAGTTCCCGTCTGGCCTGCACATCGACGTAGCACGTACGCATTGTACAAAGCCATCTGTATGATGTGCACGGCCAGCTTCTTATACCACACCGCATGGCGCTGTAGGGCTTCAGGATTTGATCTTACAAGTCCATCCCTCCCATGTACCTATTGTAGTCCAGGATGCAGTCTGGTTTGGGGGTGGCCTTTCCTTCATATATCCTAAACCTGTAGGTATACCCTGATGCACTCTCGCAGCTTATACATCTTCACGCCATACCTTGCCCTCTTACCCGGCAGGTACTCGCGGAATCCATTGTAGTTTTCTTGGGGTGCATGCTGCTTTTTGATCAGTTTTTATTCTATTTTTAGGTGGCGTAGTGACTAAAAAACAGCAATTCTATTGTTTTTTTATTCTTTTTTTTTTTTTACTGCGTGCACCGTGCGCTATAAATGACATATTCACTTTATTCTGCGGGGCGATACGATTACGGCGATACCAGATGTTTGTAGTTTTTTTATGTCTTATGGCGTTTGCACAATAAAATAAGTTTTGTAAAAAATCATTCACTTTTTGTGTTACCTTATTCTAAGAGCCGTAACGTTTTTATTTTTCAATCAATAAAGCCGTGCGAGGACTTATTTTTTGCGTAACGAACTGTAGTTTCGATCAGTACCATTTTTAGGTACATGCAACTTTTTGATCTCTTTTTATTCCATTTTTTGGGAGGTGAAGTGACCAAAGAATTGTGATTGTGGTACGGTTTATTATTATTTTCTTTTACGGCGTTCACCGTGCGGGATAAATAACGAAATAATTTTGTAGTTCAGGCCGTTACGGACGCGGCGATACCAATTATGTATAGTTTATTTGTTTATATATTTTTATTAATAATAAATGAAAAAAGGGAAAAAGGGGGATTTTTACTTTTATTACTTTTAAAACTTTTATTTTCTTATTTTTACACATCTTTTTTTAACTTTTTTTTTACTTTATTACTTTGTCCCACTAGGGGACTTGAGGGCAGGAGGCCCTGATCGCAATTCTAATACACTGCACTACATGCGTAGTGCAGTGTATCAGAGCTGTCAGCTACTCACTGACAGCAAGCATAGTGGGTCCTGACGTTGTCAGGACCCACTAGGCTTCCGTCTATGACATAGCCGGACGCCATTGTTTGGTGTCCGGTTGCCATAGTCACCATCGCCGGCCGCTATCGCGTAGCAGGCCGGCGATGGCAGCTTAACCCCTAAAAAGCCGCGATCTCTATAGAACGCGGCTTTTAAGGGGTTAATCAGCGGGGACACAGCGATCAGTCCCCGCTGTAGGAGCTGTGACAGCTGCTGTACGAGACAGCAGCTGTCACAGCTCCTGTATGTGTCGGGAGGACAGCCGAAACGGCCGTTACTCCCGAGACATACTATTAGGTCATGGAGCGCGAACGATACAGCTGCCATGACCTAATAGTACGTCCAGGAGCGGGAAGGGGTTAATTTTGAGGTCTGGTCTTTGTGTTCGGCTGGATTCACATGAACGTGTGGGTTTGCGAGTGCAAAAAATGCAGCGTTTTGCGCGCATTGCATTTCCGTGTGTCATCAGTGAATGGTGCGTGGCTGTGTGATCTCTCACGCATATGCCATCCTTATGACACGCGGTTTTGATGTTTAGAAAAAGAAAGGAAGGAAGTGCTTTTATTTTTTCCTTCATTTCATTATCTACAGTTGCGCGAATCACGCGCGACACACAGAAGTGCTTCCGTGTGCTGCGCGTGATTTTCACGCACCCATTGACTTGGGTGCGTGATGCGTGAAAAACGGCCAAGTATAGGACACGTCGTGAGTTTTACGCAGCGGACACGCTGCGTGAAAATCACAGAAGGTCTTAACGGCCCCATTGACTAACATAGGTCCGTGCGACGCGTGTGATTTTCACGCGCTTATCACGGACGTTAAACACGTTCGTGTGAATAAGGCCTTCGTTTAAGGGTTTGGACTGAGGTCTGAATTTATTAAGGAGCATAGTTGGAGATCTGAATTAATTTTGGGGTCTGATCTAGGGTTTGATGCTTTCGTTGCCCCATCCTACATTTTCTACATGTGTGTGTATGTGTGCGGTACCATTGTTTTTATTTATTGCACCCCCTCCCAGATTTTATACCCGGGAACAGCACGTTACAGCAGGGAGCTAGCCAGTTAACACCGTTCAAAAAGTAGAACACTGTGGCGCAAACCACAGCAGAGCGAGAGAGAGATTCTGATAATGGTGAGTGGCCAGTTTTGGTGCTGTGCCCCTGCATTTTCCTATTCTGCCTCCGCTTATTCTTAGATAAGAGGAGGACGGACCATGGGCAACGGTGCTGGCCTCCAAGTTGGACAAAGAGGGACTGGAAATTTGCTGGGCATTAGATGCTTAAGCAGGCAGCTCAGAGACCCCTCATGGTTGTCCAGGATTAGAAAAACATGGCTGCTTTCTTCCAAAAACAGCGTGTGGTATTGCAGCTCAGTCCCATTCACTTTTAATGGAGCTGAGCTGCAATACCAGATACAACCCGTGGACCGGTGTGGCGCTATTTCTGGAAGACGACAGACATGTTTTTCTAATGCTGATCACCCCCTTTTAATTTTTGGGAAACTACCTCTGAAGCCAGATCTCCTGCAGCAGAAAGAATTTCTTCATACACATCTGCCCAAACTTTAGTTGACGGCTTGGAGACGTGGGGGTATACATTCTGTTTGCCTCCAGTGAACAATTCACAGATAAGATCTATAGCAGAGTTTGGTCTACTTTGTTTCATTTGTGCTCTGAAAAACAGATTCAAGATCCAGACCTAGCAGAGGTACTTTCCTTCCTACTGGAAGCGTTCCAGAAGATTTTAAGATGCAGCTCAATCGAGGTTAATTTCTTAGGGATCAATGCCTCCTTTAACGTTTTAACTTTGCAGTGGTAGCCTGTTCTTTCTTAGGCTTTAAGAAGACTTTGACAATCTGTAAAGGATCCCTGTCCAGCCAAGAATTTGCTTTTCGTATTGAAAAAATTTATGGAGGTTCTGTTTGAGTCTTTCCTGGTTGCCATTGCTTCAACAAGTAGAATCGGAGAGCTCCAGGTGTTGTCCTGCAAGGAAGCTTCACAGATGGCATAGGTATTAGTAGCAGGTCTACGTTTCTACCTAATGTTTCGAGATTGGAATATGTCTATAAGAAGATTCACATTTGTGTTTTTTTCAGATCCTATTGATGCTCAACAGGAACAATAACGCACCTTCGAGTCTTGCTATTGCTTTGTCCTGGGCAACCCTTTTCTCAGGGCTCAAGAGAACCCTGGTTGGGAAACACTTCATTAGACATTAACGGGGCAGTATCTGTTAATTTGGAGAGAACTTTGGAAAGTTGCCTGTAAGAATTTTTTTTTCTTCAATTTCAAGATCTTCGGAAAGGACAAAAGGTCAGCAAGGCCGCATTAACCTGCTGTAATTATTCACTCATTGTGTATTGTTAAATCCTGGAAGATCTATTACATCCCTTGTCTCTCAGGACATACTCTACTAGGTCAGTGCCTACTTCTTGAAGAGAGGCAGCTTGGTTTCCTCCAGAAGATCTAAAAAAGCAGCATCTTGGGCATCTCCCACAACTTTCATTAATGGGGTTGTTCCACAAAGGACATTTAGCATCTATCCACTGGATAGGTGCTAAATGTCTGATCGCTGTGGACCCTACTACTGGGATCTCCACTGATTAGTAGAACAACCGTGGCCTGTACTATGCGGTTTCCGTCAGTCCCATTGACCTTAATTGGAGCAGCAGGGCGTATGTGTGACACTGCTTCATTCAAACTCCTCCTCACTGTGGTCGTGGGAGGCTCGGAAACCCAATCTAATGATTGGTGGGGATCCCAGGGTTGAGGCCCCCCAGCAATAAGACATTTATCATCAGTGAATAAGTGATGAATATCTAATGTGCCACAACACCTCTGAATAGGTGATAATTGTCCTTTTGTGAGACAACCCCTTTAAACATTACAGATTATATACATCAAAGCAATTGGCTATTTATTTCACAAAGTAGGTTTCTTCTTTTGCTTCGTTATATACAATACCCTTAACATACAATGGTCATCCCAGAACCAATTAATATTGTAAGTTGAAACCATTGTATTTTGAAACTATAACCCCATGGAAAACTGGTAATTGGTTCCGAAGCCCTAACAATGTCTCCCTGAAACGATAAAACCGGTGAATTGAAGACAAATAAGCACAAGAATACAATTAAAGCATGTATTGAAAGTACAGTGGTCCTTCAAGTTACAATATTATTGGTTCCGGGGCGACGATTGTAAGTTGAAAACATTGCAACTTGAGACCATAACTCTATGGAATACTAGGAATTGGTTCCAATGTCAACCACAGATAGGACAAAAAAAAAAAAAGATGATTCAGCAGATAACTAATACAGAAAAGAAAAGTTCTCACATATAAAAGTAAGAAATATTGTAGCTGCTGGAGGTAAATCACTTTCTACAATGAGGACATGAGCTTCTTCAGAAGCCGGTACAGTACACAGTGTACCAGAAATATAACATGGAGCTGTTCTCACCTGGAGTCCTAAGGAGCAACTCATTCTGGCGCAAGTAAAGAGAAGTACAGGACATTTAGTATTGTATAGTAGAGAGGCGCTACTAGACAGCCAATCAGGGCATGCACTGCATTATAACAGGTGTTTTACCAGCAAAATGTGCATGCTGATTGGCTGGATCTTCCAGCCAATTACACGCGCCCGAGATCCAGACCTTTTGTGGCATTGTATGTTGAATGTGGTTTCAAGTTACAATGGCCCAGGAAAGACCATTGTATGTTGAAAATATTGTAACCTGAGGCCATTGCAACTTGAGGGACCACTGTATATGGAGCTGTTACCTCATTGGTTTCTAACTAATCTGTTATCTTTTTTTTATTGACTAGTAATAGTCCTGGGCATGGAAGAAACCTCATTTGTTTTGTGCTGCCTTCGAAAGTAAGAAAAACAAATTTACAGGTAAGATTTTTTTTTTTATACATTTCCTGACTATTATCTAGCGCCAACATGCTCCACAACACTGTACAGAGATTGCCATTCACATCAGTCCCTGTCCCTTTTGGGGCTCCCGATCTAATTTCCCTATTTCATTCACACACACAATTTCATAGGAAATTAATTTATTTATGAGTGTTTTTTGAGTGAAATTTGTGTTCATATTTATTGGCACCTTGACACAACGGTTTAACATAGGTAACTGTAAACATAAATACGCATCTGAACATTTTGTCCAGGCCAAGTCGAAAGTGTACGACTATAGCTAATTATACTGAGCCACAAACCTAAATAACACAGTACTGTTTACTGTATACTATTTGTTTTGAGCCATTTAAAGGCTTATCTTTATTAGTGTAAGCTTATTCATACTTGCAATATAATGAATTTGAACAGGTAGTAAAATTATGTGTAAAAAATAAAAAGAAAACTTTTTCTGACGTTCATTAAAAACCACACTACAGCTAGCCATAGACATTAAATAATGCCCCTCGATTATGATACACTTTTAGACAAAAATATCTGCTGCCAAAAAGTATCAATAATAGCCAATCTAATTTGCTGGAGAGTGGATGCCCAACAATGTCTGTCATCTCCTGTACACATTAAGGCCTCATTTACACGAGCGTGTGCGTTTTGCGCGCGCAAAAAACGCTGCGTTTTGCGCGCGTTTGTATGGCGTATGCACTGCGTATACGCAGCCTTGTTGCGTTTTAAACGCGCAAAAGGCATTTGACAGCTCCGTGTGTCATGATGCGCGGCTGCGTGATTTTCACGCAGCCGCCATCATAGAGATGAGGTAGTCGAGGCCCGTCACTGTCCAAGGTGCTGAAAGAGCTAACTGATCGGCAGTAACTCTTTCAGCACCCTCGACAGTGAATGCCGATCACAATATACACCAACCTGTGAATAAAAAAAGACTTTCATACTTACCAAGAACTTCCTGCTTCCCCCAGTCCGGGCTCCCGGCCGTTGCCTTGGTGACGCGTCCCTCTCTTGCCATCCGGCCCCACCTCCCAGGATGACGCCGCAGTCCATGAGACCGCTGCAGCCTGTGATTGGCTGCAGCCTGTGCTTGGCCTGTGATTGGCTGCAGCCTGTGCTTGGCCTGTGATTGGCTGCAGCCTGTGCTTGGCCTGTGATTGGCTGCAGCTGTCACTTGGACTTAACTGTCATCCCGGGAGGTCGGACCGGAGTTATCGGTAAGTCAGAACGTCTTTTTTTTTTTACAGGTTCATGGATTTTCGGAGCGGAAGGCACTGTCCATGGTGCTGAACCAGTTTAACGCTTTCAGCACCGTGGACAGTGACTGTCTCCTGACGTCGCGTACCCGAACATTTTTTACCGGTTTCGGTCAAAACGAGTTTGGCCGAACCCGGTGAAGTTCGGTGCGCTCATCTCGAATTTGACACTCCGTTTGGATGTTTGTAACCAGAAAAGCACGTGGTGCTTTTCTGTTTACATTCAGGAGTTTGACAGCTCTTGCGTGATTTTCGCGCATGCAACGCAGGACCGTCAGTGTGGCATGCGTTGTTTTCACGCACCCATTGAAGTCAATGGGTGCGTGTTGCGTGAAAAACTCAAGAATATAGAACATGTCGTGAGTTTTACGCAACGCACTCACGCAGCGCAAAAATCACGCATCGTCTAAACAGCCCCATAGACTATTATAGGTGCGTACGACACGCGTGAAAAGCACGCGCGTCGCACGCGCGTATAATACGCTCGTGTAAATGAGGCCTAAATCATATGTGCGTCATGCCAAAACCATCAGGAACCATCAATGGAAATCTAAGGTGTATGCAACTAGAAATGAATGAGGAAACAAAACAAAAAAACAGCACAAAATTGTCAGCATGGAGAACTTCCTACAAACTCATGGAACATTTGCTCTAAAACATACAGGCTACCTGGTCCCCTCAATCCGGAATTGGAGAGTAACCGGGGGACTTGCCTGGTCTCCTGTGCAGACAGAACTGTAGACCAAAGCTTTGCCCCATTTCCCAAGTATTTTGTGTCCCAAAACTATCATGGAAGTGAGGGGAGGGGACATTATGGATTTGCTGTAGATTCCTTCTGTGTCTTTTCTTACCTTCTGGGGGACACTTTGAGGAAAAAAGTGAGAAATATCAACATAAAACCATACATTAAGCCTAACATCGCACTGACTAATAGAGGTTCCTGAACACTGGTTCCCTTGGGCCCACCGTCTTTATTACCTCAACATGCCCTAATAGATTTAATGAGGGGCCCCCCTATGTTCTGAACATAAACATCGCTGTAATTTTGAATAGAAAAATAAAAAGGTCCACCCCCCAACCAAAAATATGTGTCTGGGGTGCCTGCCACAAATTTGCCCGAGAACTCAGCCCGCACTTACCTCCTGTGCAGTCTTTTTCAATGCATCTGACATGGGTCGAACGGTTGAGCTTCCTTGCATATACCGGACAGCCTCTTTAATATAGTATACTGGAAAGTTTGGCTCCTCCAATGTCATTCTCTCCTCCCCTCCCAACCTGGGAAGACCAATTTCCCCTATATACTCCTCCAACTGTTGAGGTGTGTGATCTGCTCTAGAGGCATATAAATCGGAATAAAACTGCTGAAAGACTTTCAATATCCATCCTGTATCGGTCTCTGGCTTACCCCCTCCCCCTAATGGTATGTATATAATTATTCTCCCTCTGAGCCTGTGCCATTCTGGCCAACAACCGTCTTGTGGTCTCCCCCTCCTCATAATATTAGCGTTTTAAAAACATCCGTTTGTTATCCGCCCTCTCTAACTGGTGCTGCTTTAACAACCTCTGTGCCTCTACCCAATGCTTCAAAGTGTCTGGTGTATTATCCGCAATATGTAACCGTTCTGTCTCCATCACCCTTTCCAACAGCGCTTCCCCTAACTGTCTAGACCTGGTTTTTACTGCCGAAATGTGCTGGATGAACACCCCTCTCAACCAAGCCTTCATCGCGTCCCACAGTATCTCTTGCGGTACTGTACCCGAGTTGAACTGAAAATATTCCTTTATGAGGTCTAAAATCTGTTTATTATCTATCAACTTTAGCCAAAAGGCTTTGAGCTTCCAGCACCCTTGACCCCGCCCTGTCCTCCCCTCCATCACTACCTTCATTAACAAAGGAGAATGATCCGATAAAGCTCTCTGTAGGTACTCTATCTGGGCTACAAAGTGCACCGCTGTAGGCGAGCACAAGACTAAGTCAATCCTGGAGAGAGAATGATACGTGGAAGACGCACAAGAGTACTGAAACCTACTTGGATGCTTATCCCTCCATATATCCCGCCAATCCATTTCAGCAATAAGATGACCAAACACTGTTATCCCTCCCCCTATCGTGCCAAATTTATCCATATCAGTATTCGTTACAGCATTAAAATCCCTCATCAAAAGTGAAGGCACCTCCGGGAGTCTAGCCAGTTCTTCCACTACTTTCTTAATACACCCACTTGAAAAGGGAGGAGGAACATACAGCACCACCAACACACATTCCCAATGATAGAGAGTACAGTGTACCCCAACATACCGCCCCTCCCCATCCTGGAAGGAGTCATGACATATAAATGGTACAGCCCTATGTATGAGAAGACTCACCCCCCTGGAATACAGTGAAGGAAATAAGTATTTGATCCCTTGCTGATTTTGTAAGTTTGCCCACTGTCAAAGACATGAACAGTCTCGAATTTTTAGGCTAGGTTAATTTTACCAGTGAGAGACAGATTAAACACATAGTCAAAATTATATATATTTATTTGCATTGTGCACAGAGAAATAAGTATTTGATCCCTTTGGCAAACAAGACTTAATACTTGGTGGCAAAACCCTTGTTGGCAAGCACAGCAGTCAGACGTTTTTTGTAGTTGATGATGAGGTTTGCACACATGTTAGATGGAATTTTGGCCCACTCCTCTTTGCAGATCATCTGTAAATCATTAAGATTTCGAGGCTGTCGCTTGGCAACTCGGATCTTCAGCTCCCTCCATAAGTTTTCGATGGGATTAAGGTCTGGAGACTGGCTAGGCCACTCCATGACCTTAATGTGCTTCTTTTTGAGCCACTCCTTTGTTGCCTTGGCTGTATGTTTCGGGTCATTGTCGTGCTGGAAGACCCAGCCACGAGCCATTTTTAATGTCCTGGTGGAGGGAAGGAGGTTGTCACTCAGGATTTGACGGTACATGGCTCCATCCATTCTCCCATTGATGCGGTGAAGTAGTCCTGTGCCCTTAGCAGAGAAACACCCCCAAATCATAATGTTTCCACCTCCATGATTGACAGTGGGGACGGTGTTCTTTGGGTCATAGGCAGCATTTTTCTTCCTCCAAACACGGCGAGTTGAGTTAATGCTAAAGAGCTCAATTTTAGTCTCATCTGACCATAGCACCTTCTCTCAATCACTCTCAGAATCATCCAGATGTTCATTTGCAAACTTCAGACGGGCCTGTACATGTGCCTTCTTGAGCAGGGGGACCTTGCGGGCACTGCAGGATTTTAATCCATTACGGCGTAATGTGTTACCAATGGTTTTCTTGGTGACTGTGGTCCCAGCTGCCTTGAGATCATTAACAAGTTCCCCCCGTGTAGTTTTCGGCTGAGCTCTCACCTTCCTCAGGATAAAGGATACCCCACGAGGTGAGATTTTGCATGGAGCCCCAGATCGATGTCGATTGACAGTCATTTTGTATGTCTTCCATTTTCTTACAATTGCACCAACAGTTGTCTCCTTCTCACCCAGCGTCTTACTTATGGTTTTGTAGCCCATTCCGGCCTTGTGCAGGTCTATGATCTTGTCCCTGACATCCTTAGAAAGCTCTTTGGTCTTGCCCATGTTGTAGAGGTTAGAGTCAGACTGATTAATTGAGTCTGTGGACAGGAGTCTTTTTGTACAAGTGACCATTTAAGACAGCTGTCTTTAATGCAGGCACCAAGTTGATTTGGAGCGTGTAACTGGTCTGGAGGAGGCTGAACTCTTAATGGTTGGTAGGGGATCAAATACTTATTTCTCTGTGCACAATTCAAATAAATATATATAATTTTGACTATGTGATTTTCTGTTTTTTTTTTAAATATAACCTATCTCTCACTGGTAAAATTAACCTAGCCTTAAAATTCTAGACTGTTCATGTCTTTGACAGTGGGCAAACTTACAAAATCAGCAAGGGATCAAATACTTATTTCCTTCACTGTAAGTAGTGTGGTAGGAATGAAAACTATGACCTATCCAAGCCCTATGTATCATGGAAACCGAATCCCTAGTCATATGCGTCTCCTGTAGTCCAACCACCCGTGCCTCCTGCTGCTTGATAAACTCAAATACTGCCTGCCTTTTTCTGGAGTCACGCAAGCCCCGAACATTCCAGGACAGACAATTAAGTGATTCCCATCATCCCTCAACATAACCCAATACATCCTTCCCTGTATCCATAGTTTAGAATATCCGACCGGCTGGGTCGACCACCCCCCCATCCTTTCCCCCCCCCCCCTGTAACAACCCCAGTAAACCTACCCCCGTGAAAGGGTCGGGGCAACAGATAGTATCTGTCATAACCCATAATGACAAGCATCGGTAGGTCAACACCGCCCACCGTACAATTCGCAATACCATAACTTGCAATTCACCCATCACGCTCAACTGACCATTACTCCCGCTGCCCTTTGCAAATAAACAACCATCCCTTCAACATATCAGTACCCCTCAATGTCCATAGACAAACCCCTCCACTCCCCGTCCTCAGTGTGCACCGCAGCCAGGCCCGCAAATGTCACCAGGAGTCCAATCAGGAAACCAAACAGAGCCAGGAGCCATCAGTGCCAGTTCTTGCAATGGTCTACGACACCTGGTTTAGTCCCGCATACCCGGCCTCCTCTTCCCAGCCGGTCCACTCCAGATCAGCGCCGTCTCTCTGCATCCTCCGGTCTCAGTTGACTTTCATGGCTGTCCAACCATCTAACCGCTTCTCTAGGTGTCTCGAAAAAGGAGGTCGTGCCCAGGGCCACCACTCTCAGGCGGGCAGGATACATCATAGAATATTGCACTTGTAACGCTCTTAGGCGCCTCTTTATATCCATAAACTGCGATCTTTTCCGTTGCACTTCCATAGAGAAATCCGGGAAGGACACCTTCACCCCATTGAAGGAGATATCTTGACGTTCTCTAGCTTTCCTCAGGATCTTATCTCTATCTTTGTAGTGTAGAATCTTTATGAGAACAGGTCTCGGCGGTCTCCACGGAGGACCGGGTCTGGTCGGCACTCTGTGCGCTCTCTCCACTGCGAATAGACGGGGCAAATCCTCTCTGCCAAATGTGTCTATCAGCCATTTTTCAAAGACATCATCCGGATTCGTGCCCTCCACTCTTTCCGGAACCCCCACGAGGCGAACGTTGTTCCGTCTCAGCCGGTTCTCCATATCATCCGTCTTTGCCAACAATGCAGCCACAGCCTGAGAGTGTGCTTGTACATACAGCCTTATGTTAGGAATAGCATCCTCCATTTCTGATACTTTCCCTTCCACAGCAGTGGTGCGTTCCGCTACTTTTTGCAAATAATTTCTGAGCAACAAAATGTCCTCCTTCAATCCACCCATCTGGCATGATAAGGCAGTAAGGACCATGGAATTCTGCTTCACTGCAGCAAAAATGTCCTTTAATAAGGTTTTCCCCTTCCTTGCTCTACTTTTCCCTCCAGCACCTGGCTGATCCCGCATGGCACCGCTCATCTCCTCCTCCTCCTCATCCTCACTTCTCATGTCCCCTGCCAAAGGAGAGTACCTGGATCCATAAGAGGAGCCTCCAGCTGTCTGGTCGCCAACCGACGTTCTCTGCGGTGCAGCTGCACCCCCTGCTCTTGGCGTGCGGGCGAACCTATCCAGCTTCTCTGCTGCTTCCTGCCTGAGGCCTCTAGTCCGGCCCTCCGTTTCACCAGCGCCATCTTGAGAGCGGGACCCGGGACTCACTGGCGGCGATTTTTGCTTCTTCGAGCGCGTCATTATGGCCGGGCACTCGTGCACCGCCACCTCCAAACTTAGGTAAGTCACAGGGGATACCGTTTCCCCCGAATTCTGCGGTATATATTGGGCTGACAGGATGAATACAGCAGGAGCTCCGGTCACACGCGTCCTCTCACATTCACCGCTAGGCCACGCCCCCCATACAGTTCTTTTCTAGCTCGTCCTTGTGCCTTTGAGTAATTCACTGACAAGTAATAGCAATGGCATTTATTAACAGTCTTTTACATGCAATCTAATAGATAATAGGAAGAATTGTTATTTTCTTTTTTAAATGTTGGTGGGCCCTTTTGCTTATATCCTGTTAGCACAAGCTGCACATATGGTATATGTGGCCAACCAACCAGCACCCTATACCTTTCTGTATAATCTACTTAATGGGGTGACCAACTACGAAATTTCCTTTTAATGTACCAATGGGAATCGGACTTGATTATCGAACGCTCTGTAGACCGCTCGCATAGGATAAGCATGGCTATTAGTAAAGGAGGTTGACAGATTATGCTTATGGAGACAAGCCTTAAAAATTCTTCACAGGGCCATCATAAGAACCGAAAGAAGTCTTAATTTGCAATTGGAAATCCTCGGTGCTTTATCTCCCAACAAAATCATGAAAGGGAAAAGTGCTATGAAGTATCAAAATGGGATCCAGACAGTATAATAACTTGGCAGAATCGTCAAACCTTGCAGCACTTCCACCTTATGCACAGATGGAAACCCCTATCCCGGCAATTCCTAAACCAGGAATCTTGTACGTCTGGCGTGTAGCCTAGTGGGAGCCACATTAATTCTTTGAAGAACTGTCACGAATGTCTACATAAGATTTTCCAATTGCAATGTCAGACTTCTAAAATTTCTTATGATGGCTGCCCACATTCACATCATCCTGGGGCAACTCTCCCTCTTAGTTGATTCGGCAAAGGCACGTATGAATAGGATTATCCTATACGAGACACTTAATGCTATACGAGCCAATACGGTATCGTTATTTAACAAGATCTGGCCTTCCCTGGCAACTGTTAATATGTCCATTAGAGGTCTACTAAGAGTTCCTGTCCTCTGGACTGCATGGGACTACTGTCTCGTTGATAATTTGTGCCTATACCTATTTAATAATAATATTCAGTAATTATGGTTTTGTGGGGATAACAATATATTTTCTATTAATATAATTATAATTTTTTTAGTTACATTTTTTTTTCTTTGATTTTTTTGGGTCTACATTATACGTTACTTTATTTATATGCAGTAAATGTACCAAGTATTCGCACCCTGTGTGGTGACTAAATACTCCATTCTATCTATGTTATGCCTATGCTACGATTCAATAGTTAAAACGAAATTACGTGCATGGTAATATTACAGTTTTTTTATTCTCTAGCTATTGAACTATTTCTCTCGCAGCTCTCTTTGAATTTCCTGCTATGTTTGGCTTGTGTCAACCTTTGCACTGTGGGCGAATCCTGAATTTCCTTACTGCATGTGTTAGTTGGAATATTCATTAATGCAATTTAAACGTTAACCGCTCAAACCAAATTGAATTTGCCGTGTGGAGATGAGCAGGTCTATGAGGGTAATGAAACGCCTCTCACAAAGCCGATTGCATTTGGTTCTAATGAATTGCCCCACTAGCTGCCTGCAGTCCCTGGCTGTCCTCCTTCAAACTCTGAAGGAACCCTGAGCCCTGCGGGCACACAGCTTTAATAATATTACACAAGATGACACAGACAGGAGCTCGGCAGCCAGATATACACAGGCCACAGAGTCGCACAGTTAAAACAAGCATCGCCATAAGGGATAAAATCGTATTGTTTGTTTTGACATCATGTAGGAAGCCAGCAGTATAAATATGATAAGGTTACCCATAGGGAGTTACAATATATAACCAAAAGGACTTCCGATCTATATATGCGTTATGTGAAATGGGCTTAGGGACCAAAACAGAGTTGGGGGAGCCCAAGAGGTCCAGCAGAATACAACCCTATATAAAACTCAAAAGGGAACTGGAAAACATGCTGATGGGGCTTAGGACTTTTTTTGGGTTCATTTACAAGTTATTAATAGTTCTTATTGCTGGCGTGACCTGTTTGTGCAATGATAACAGCATGATGCAAATAGAAATACACACGTTGTACAGATATACAATCTGCCGAGGTAACCGATTCCGACCACTGAAGCTGTAGACATTGTATTCTGTCAACGAAAGTATTCGATTTAACCACCTAAACCCTCCAAGTAATTTTTCGTGTCTTAGTTTTTCACTCCCTGCCTTCCAAAAGCCATAACTTTTTTTTTTTTTATATCAATGGAGCGGTATTAGGTTTCATTTTTTGCGGGACGAGCTGTAGTTATTATTGGGTACCATTTTTTTCGGGAAAAACTACTTTTTGATCACCTTTTTTATTACATTTTTTTTTTTGTGTGCACAGTGCGTGTTAAATGTTATATCGTAATAGACTTTTACAGACAGTGATACCAATTTTGTTCATTTTTTTAACATTACATTAAAGCAAAAATAGGAAAAGGTCTTTAGCTTTTAATATATAATTTTTTTTCTTTCACTACTGAAAACGTAATTTAACTTTTTTTTTTTTTTACACATTTTATTAGTCCTCCCCCAGGGAATTGGAACCAGCAGTCAGATCGCTGGTACAATACACTGGATGGAAGCACGGCTTAAAAGGAGAAGAAGAAAGGTAGACCATGTGATGGACTGCTGGAGGGGGCCACCCCTTCTTTCTAACGGCTTAGATCCCGCGGTTGCTATTGACCGCAGCATCTAAGTGGTTAAATGGCCAGGAACAGCGCGATCACTGTTCTTGGCAGTTGGAGCGAAGTGTCAGCGTGTAAGCCTGTTCCATACTTAAGCCCCGCAGCATGACTTGAAGTTACATCATGGTGCGTTAAGGGGTTAAAGAGGTTGTCTCATCATAAACGAACACTTTCATTCATCTGATTTTTTTCCCAGGGAAGCCACAGCCAGCTATGGCTGCAGGGGAATTTTAAAGTAGTATTAGTGCACCTTCACACGACACATGTTTGAAGCAAAAAAATACGAGGCTGATTTCAAGAGGAAACTGCCTCTGAATGCAGGCACTTCGGTGCTAATTTTCAAAGCGTTTTTGATTTTTGCAATGGAGAAGTCAATGGGAAAAATCCGTTTGTAAACTGCTTCTTTTTGATGAAGCATATTTTTGAGGCATTTTTTTAATTCTGCAGTGTAAAAATATGCCTTATTTGAACTAAACGTGTATCTACCATTGAAATCAATCGGAAGCAGTTTGCATACATCTTTCAAGTGTATTCCAAGCATAATACAAGTGTTTTATGCTCCGAAATACACCTGAATATAGGCTGTGTGAACATGGCCTAACCTAGCAGGCCATTTAGATGTATGGCTGTCCATGTAATACACAATTGCTGAAGTCCACCTGGGCAAGAACCACCGCAAATTAGCACCTCCCCATTCTGGCTCTTGAGCTGGTTGACCCCCCCCCCCCCCTATAATGTTAATATGCCCCAATAGGGCATATGGACCCTAATAGCACTGATAGGACAACCCCTTTAATAGAAAATAGTGGTGGACACTTAGGAGCTCCACTCATGCCTCTAATGAAGCAGGGCTGGGAATCCTTGGGCTCTGGACCTGTAACTTTAGTAAATTAGTAAAGCTCTCCTCCAGTCAGCATTTGTTCCTCATAGAAGGCCATACATACCCTCTACTACTGTGCACAGGGAGAAAAGTGTCAATCAGCGGCTGGAGGGTGGTGGGGGCAGCATAAATATATGAATGTACTGGGACTCAAGCTTGCATCGCTAGCCGCGCAAGTATAAGGCCCCATGCACACAACCGTAGATTTTGTCTGTAATTACGGACCCATTCATTTTTATGCCCCATGGACACCTTTCCGTATATTTACAGGAAGGTGTCCGTGCCGTTGAAACCTTCCGTAAAAAATAGGACATGTTCTATTTTTTTATTTTACGGACCATGCTCCCATACTTTATAATGGGAGCACAGCCTGCAAATGCAGACGGCTGTCCGTGGCCATCCCTGTAATCACCGGCCTAACTTCTAAATTCTCAGAGGCGTACCGCATATTACCTAATAAGTGACACGCTGATTTCAGCAGTGTCACTTCTTTATGCTTCAGAGAAGGCAGCATAAATATATGACCGATCAAATTTAAAATTTGGATTATGCTGAACATACACTAGATATTTTGGATGGCCAAAAATACTGATTTAGACCATCCTCTACTGACTATAGGCCCCGTAGCGCGACAGATGCCCACCTGAGACAGATATAAGATCACCAGTGTATGGCTAGATTAAAGTCCCTTTTACATGGGCCAATGATCAGGCAACGAGCCTTCATATGAACGCTCGTTCCCAATTATTGCCCTGTGTATCATTTCTATTGCACAAAATATTATCGCTGTTGGCAGCACATCTCCCTGTTTAAACACGGCGTTATGCTGCCGTCTTGAAAATGGAAATGCATGGGGATGAGCGATCTAAGGGGCGTGAAAGGAGTAAATTAGCGCTGATCAACAAGCTGTGCCGTTGATCGGCGCTTGTTTTTGCGACCCATATTGGCCGGTTTCAAAGGACCCTTAGGGCTTATTTAGACGAACGTGTAATACGTCCGTGCAACGCGCGTGATTTTCACGCGCCTCGCACGGACCTATGTTAGTCAATGGGGCCGTTCAGACAGTCCGTGATTTTCACGCAGCGTATGTCCGCTGTGTGAAACGCACGACATGTCCTATATTTGTGCGTTGTTCACGCATCACGCACCCATTGAAGTGAATGGGTGTGTGAAAATCACGCGCAGCACACGGAAGAACTTCCGTGTGGCACGCGTAATTCGCGCAACAGCAGTAAAAAGTATGATTAAAAACAAAAGCACCACAAGCTTTTCTGTTTACAAACATATAAACAGAGTGTCATAATGATGGCGGCTGCACGAAAATCACACAGCCACGCATCATATGGTGATGACACACGGAGCTGTTAAGTACCTTTTGCGCGCACAAACTCTGCGTTTTTTTGCGCGCGCAAAACGCACACGGTCGTGTGAATCCAGCCTTAGTAGCATCATTGGACAAGGGGGTCTAGGCAACTTGAGGAATGTGACAAGTTAATCAGTAATGCTGGGAAGAAGTAACAAAATTAAGATCTGTCTGGAATAGTACTGTGATGACATGACAATGTATCACACTATGTACATTTTGTGCCGTGGACGACTCTCTACAAGCACATATACAAACACATCCCTGCTGCCCCCTGACCTCCGAGTCCCAGCAGAGCTTTGGGAGAGAGGGGGCCACTCCAGTGCTTGGGGGGATAGGGCGTGTGAAATTAAACAGATGCCATACTGGTGGGGGAAAGGGACATCCTGTCCTGCTAGCCTTGTGCACCGTGTGAACAGGCAAAGAACAAAATCTATATCACTGCAGAATTCAGGGCCACTGACTTTTTATACAGTACTCAACAAATAAAATAAGTATAATTCACCTATTCTTCCAACATAATGCCTGTTTAGCATAAAAGTAGGAACATAGTATTCGAGCATTTCATCTGTTTATTTGTCTGACTAATTATGGCTTCACAATTACAATACAGACAAAGGACAGAGAGAACAATGTGCTGTGCAATAGGCACCGCCATAGAGACTGACAAACAGTCTGAATGGAAGCATAAAGCTCTACGAGTCTGCGGCGCCTACTGTCCGTCAGAGACCTGCTTCTCACCTGTCAATGTATTACACAGTCTAGGAGAGTGGGGAGCAGCCATACCAATTACCATGCTAAAAAGGGCACTAAACCTTCCGTCTATCTCATCTCTATTTGCTGTGTAGTTGAATAGTATCTATTGGTGCCTGGAATTTTCCCCAGAAATAGTGTTACTCTTGTCCATGGAAAGTGTCTGCTATTGCAGCTCGGAACCATTTACTTGAATAGGAGTGAGTTGCAATACCAAACACAGCCCATGGACAAGAGCAGAGTTTCTGGAAAAGAAGCAAAAACTTGTTTTTTTCCTAATCATGGACAACTGCTTTCAGAGAGGGTAATTCTAGTGTTGCTCAATACATAGTGTTCCATTTTTCCATTTTGGACATTTATAGCATAGCTACAGGATATACCATAAATGTCCGGTAGACCAGGTCGCACCTCTGGGACTCACACCTATCTCTTGAACAGGGCCTACATATGGTGACTGAGTTTTTACGGAGCGCATTTTGCTATGCTGTTTCCAGAACTCTCATAGAAGTGAATAGAAGTTACAAATGCAGCTGTTTCCAGAACTCAGGATCTCCTCTATTTGAGTTTCTGAAACCGCATAGCAAATTACGCTCGGCTGTTGCTGTAAAACTCGGCAACCTTGTAACTCAGTGGCTGGAGCCAAGCAAAAAAATGTAGAATGGGGGTCATGGGGTTCTGTACTAAAGAAAAATGCTGGTCTTATCCATCTTCATTTTTGAGATCCTCATATATACATATGAGTGCATGATCGCAACTAATACTGCCTCCATTACAGCTCCTAGATGGGTAGATACCCATCTTTCCCAAAGTTCTGTGGCGGTAAAGGCAAAAATATTGTGTGGGACACGGCACTCTTCTTTTTTTTGTTATACACAAGAGCCGGTATTAAATATTAACTATTGTATTTTCCATACTATTCATTTATAAAGGCTTACTCATGTTGTCACAGATCATCTTCAACATGTCATGAGCCTGTGCAAACTTGTTTCCATCAATTCTCTTCATTGATCCAATGTTCAAGCACTTTAATGCCTTGTTGACACCCAGACGATATGAGAACGTTGTTTATCCAGATGTGGTGTTTTTTTTTTATTCCTTTGGATAATAGATTAGCAGAAATTCAGTACAATCCAATGCCAGGATTCCAAGTAGATTTTTAAGTAAAAGGCCAGAGACGTAGCTATAAGGGGTGTAGTCGGTAGCTGTTGACCCGAGCCCTCATGCCTGAGGGAGCCTATAGTCCCCTTTGCCCCATAAGGAGACACCAGTATTATAAAATCCACATAGGGGGAATTTATCAAGACTGGCATCTCTTATGCCAGTTTTTTTATAGACTGAAAAGTTGGAGTAAAGTGACACATTTATTAACAGGCAAAAGCATCTTAATAAATGTTTTGCATCTCTGTCGGGCTGTGCGCCACAACGACCGTGGCCATGCTCCATACATTCCCCCTTTCCAGACATAAAAAAAACCTCAAAACTACATACTCACCTCAGCGCTCCTCTTCTCCCCTCCGGCTCCTTAATCATTCAAGTGTCGCTCATACAAGGACCTGACGTCGAGCAGCGTCAGGACCTGATATGCGAAGCAGCACTCAACGTCATCAGTGCTGCGTCGCATATTACGCTCTGACGCTGCCCGGTGTCATTAGGTTGTATGAGTTGCGCTGGAGTGATGAGGGAGCCTGAGGGGACAAGAGAAGCAGTGAGTATAATTTTTTTTTTTTATTTCGTTATTTATTTTACTGTCCACTTGAGGGGGAGGCGGGGAGTGGTAGTCTGGTCCGGGGGTGGCAAGGTAGGGGCCCAGCGCAGGCCTCTAACTTGCTAGGCACTGGCGTAGAGTTCTACTATGATTTACGCCAGTTTTCTGGTGTAAATTATAATAAATTTGTCAGTGGCTATACCTCCTTTTCCCGAGGTGATGCCCCCTTTCCACAAAAGTGGTGAGGGTGGCGCAAAAAGGCCAAAAGTTACAATTTGCACCGGATATTGTGACTTTTTGGCACTTTTGTGACTTTTCTACACCAGAAAACTGCCGTAGAAAGGTTGATAAATTACCCCCTTGGTCGTATAAGGTCTTATTAAAATGGGTATATAGCATCCATATTTACGCGTATTCTGGATATAACACCCTGACTACCCCTGTTCTACTGAAATAAAATGACCGCACCATAAGTATTCAATAGAACCAGGTGTGAGGGTGTCCAGGTGTTAAAACCAGAATACAGACTGTTAAATATGGATACAATTCGCCAGTATGAATGAGGCCTTAATTATATTAACATTAAACATAATGTCCAAAATAAGGATGAATATTTCTTACAGGACTGCACAATACAGCTACAGTTTATAAATGGGGTGCAGCAAAAAAAAAAAAAAAACATGTAGTCTCAACAAGTTGATGCCAGCACAGAGTGTTTCAGGAAATGAATGAATTGATTGTGTAGTAGATAGAAATCTACCTTACAGAAAAGGGGAAATGTGGAAGAAAAAGTGGGCTGGTAAAATATAACTTTTATTAATATTCAATAAAATGTACTAGGAATAGTGTGTGTACATTCATTACAGTCAGCTCCTCTGTCCTCGACAGTCTCACATTGAGGTTGCGCAGTATTTTTTTTTACCAGGCTAGAAGTGCTGCCATAAGAATGATCAACGTACACAAATTGTCTGTGTCTGTTCTCTTTATACTACAGCCGCCACAACCTTTTAATATCAGATTCTCCTATTGCAGGACATCTGGCTGTCTTGTTTCAACAAATCTATTGAAGGTTGATAGTGTTATAATAGCAGCAACAAAACTGTTACTATTTTTTTATACTGTTGCAGCGTCATTTGCAAATACAGTACAAACAGTAGTGTTCAAAAAAATAGCAGGGAGTTAAAAAAGCCAATAAAGCGCAAAATCATTATAGCATTTATTTGCCTATATATACTGGAAATACTGGAAATATTACACATTCAATTCCAAATCAAAACAATAACAACATTTATCCCGTTTGTGTTATTCCTTTACAGAAAGTAAAGATAAAGGAATATTAGGCTGTTCAAAAAAATAGCAGCCTTAGCATGTTTCAGATTTCACTTTACTAACTAGTTGTTACGTCCATGGCCGGGGATCGCCGTTCTAACTCTCCCCCTGACGATCCCGGCCATGGACACCTCTCTGCTCGGCGTCCTCCTCCCTCTGGCAGGCGCCGGCACTGTCTTCCGGGTCCTCACGCAGTTCCCCGAAGGGCGCGCGCCCGCGCGTGCACGGCCTTAAATGGCCAGTACGCGTCCAGCTGCCAGTAATCAGTTATTGGCCCAAATGGCTGCGGGACTATAAAAATGAGCTCTGACCACTGGTTCCTTGCCTGAGCGTTGTTGTATACCCTAGTCTGTCTTGCTAAAGGTCTCCCAGTGTTTTCCAGTTCCCAGTGTTGCCCGTTCCTGCTGCCTGTACCCTGTATCCCGTACTATCGTTACCTACTGTAAAAGCCAAGTCGTGTCTTCCGCCGCATCCGCGGCGTCACCTGCTGTGAAAGCCAAGTCGTGTCTTCCGCCGCATCCGCGGCGTCACCTGCTGTGAAAGCCAAGTCGTGTCTTCCGCCGCATCCGCGGCGTCACCTGCTGTGAAAGCCAAGTTGTGTCTTCCGCCGCATCCGCGGCGTCACCTGCTGTGAAAGCCAAGTCGTGTCTTCCGCCGCATCCGCGGCGTCACCTGCTGTGAAAGCCAAGTCGTGCCTTCCCGCTGAATCCGCGGCGTCACCTGCTGTGAAAGCCAAGTCGTGATCCTGCCACTGTCTACTATTGCGTCAGGTACCCGTTTTGAACTATAGACATTCTTTTGTACCTAGTTGGCCAGCTGCTACCCCGCTACGCGGTACGGCCCAGTGGGTCCACACCCCGCGCCGTGACACTAGTATTTAGTGTCATAACCGTTGTTTCTGAGAATTGCTTGACATCTGTGTTGCATGGAGTCGACCAACTTCTGGCCCCTCTGAACAGGTATTCCAGTCCAGGAGGATTGGACGACATTACACAGTTAGACTGCATGTATACCATAACCCTTAGATAACATAGCTAGGGATAGCCTAATAGTAAATTGACACAGGACAACATGAACATTCCTTTAACGTGGGTTGACTCGGGGTCGGCCACAACTTTTATTATAAATATAACAAATATAATTTAACATTTTTTAAGGTAAACACCGGTATGCCGGCCTACCGACATAGGTGGGCATGTAGGTAATTCACCTTACCAAACCGCCAGCTGCGACAAAACAAAATTTCACCCATGAACAGAACATAAATGAATAAACACAAGACAAGTGCAAAATACCACTCAATACAATTGTAGAAAACCCCCCGCTCTGAAGGCAGTGCCATCTGCCACTTTGAAGTATTGCTAACCGCAAGGCAAACCAGCTATCCTACACCTAGGAATGCCTGTGCTGGTACAAATTATTTATTTTTTTAAAATTAATTATTATTATTTTTTTTTTATATAACACAGAACATTAATTTTCAAAAAGGGCGGGAGGGAGGGAGATTGCAATGTAACGGCCAAAAGAGGCAGAGACCCGGAAGACAGCTCCTTAAATCCACTAGGAAGGAAAGAGAAGGACCATAACCCCTCCCCAAGAGCAGCAGCCAGAGGTAAGAAACTTCTTAACCCCTACACTTGCTGGGCATACAACAAATAGCTGAATCCCTAGCTGGTGCCCTATTAGTTTTTCACCCACGTTACCTGCAGTCAAAGACCCAGCGGTTAGACACCTATGGGTCTACTATTCTCAGGGCCAGACTTAGGGGTGTGCGACCGCACAGGGCGCTGCCCCCTCCAGGCACCACTGGGTTCTGCCTCTACTCTGTGCTCTGTTCAAAGTTACAGACATGGAGTAAATAACAGCCGAGGAGCAGAGGAGGACGCTCCGCCCACAGCCCGTCCTGCACGAAGTCTGTCAGCATGGTGTGTGTGTGTGTGCGTGTGTGCGTGCGTGCGAGAGAGGGGCTCACAGCACAGTGAATGCTGGAGTAAAGCTCCAGCATTCAACACCACTGAATCTGCGTCCTGCGGGCGCAGGCCCAGTTGGAAGCGGGACCAGCGCGGTCAGTTCTGTGTGGCAATGGGCTTAGGGGCCCGGTCGCAGTTGCTAGCTGACATCACTATCCACATATGGACAGCGATGTCAGGGGCTCTCCCAGAGACGGAGTCCCGGAGCAGAGCCGCTAGCGCTCTGCCTGGGACTCCTCTCCTTCTTACACTACCTTTCAAAAGTTTAGGGTCACTTAGAAATTTCCTTATTTTTGAAAGAAAAGCACAGTTTTTTTCAATGAAGATAACATAAAATTTTTCAGAAATACACTCTATACATTGTTAATGTGCTAAATGACTATTCTAGCTGCAAACGTCTGGTTTTTAATGCAATATCTACATAGGTGTATAGAGGCCCATTTCCAGCAACCATCACTCCAGTGTTCTAATGGTACATTGTGTTTGCTAACTGTGTTAGAAGGCTAATGGATGATTAGAAAACACTTGAAAACCCTTGTGCAATTATGTTAGCACCGCTGTAAACAGTTTTGCTGTTTAGAGGAGCTAAAAAACTGACCTTCCTTTGAGCCAGTTGAGAATCTGGAGCATTACATTTGTGGGTTCGATTAAACTCTCAAAATAGCTAGAAAAAGAGAGCTTTCATGTGAAACTCGACAGTCTATTCTTGTTCTTAGAAATGAAGGCTATTCCATGCGAGAAATTGCCAAGAAACTGAAGATTTCCTACAACGGTGTGTACTACTCCCTTCAGAGGACAGCACACACAGGCCCTAACCAGAGTAGAAAGAGAAGTGGGAGGCCCCGCCGCACAACTGAGCAACAAGACAAGTACATTAGAGTCTCTAGTTTGAGAAATAGACGCCTCACAGGTCCTCAACTGGCAGCTTCATTAAATAGTACCCGCAAAACGCCAGTGTCAACGTCTACAGTGAAGAGGCGACTCCGGGATGCTGGCCTTCAGGGCAGAGTGACAAAGAAAAAAGCCATATCTGAGACTGGCTAATAAAAGGAAAAGATTAATATGGGCAAAAGCACGCAGACATTGGACAGAGGAAGATTGGAAAAAAGTGTTATGGACAGACGAATCGAAGTTTGAGGTGTTTGGATCACACGGAAGAACATTGGTGAGACGCAGAACAACTGAAAAGATGCTGGAAGAGTGCCTGATGCCATCTGTCAAGCATGGTGGAGGTAATGTGATGGTCTGGGGTTGCTTTGGTGCTGGTAAAGTGGGAGATTTGTACAAGGTAAAAGGGATTTTGAATAAGGAAGGCTATCACTCTATTTTGGGACGCCATGCCATACCCTGTGGACAGCGCTCGATTGGAGCCAATTTCATCCTACAACAGGACAATGACCCAAAGCACACCTCCAAATTATGCAAGAACTATTTAGGGAAGAAGCAGGCAGCTGGTATTCTATCTGTAATGGAGTGGCCAGCGCAGTCACCAGATCTCAACCCCATAGAGCTGTTGTCGGAGCAGCTTGACCGTATGGTACGCAAGAAGTGCCCATCAAGCCAATCCAACTTGTGGGAGGGCCTTCTGGAAGCATGGGGTGACATTTCTCCCGATTACCTCAGCAAATTAACAGCTAGAATGCCAAAGGTCTGCAATGCTGTAATTGCTGCAAATGGAGCATTCTTTGACGAAAGCAAAGTTTGAAGGAGAAAATTATTATTTCAAATAAAAATCATTATTTCTAACCTTGTCAATGTCTTGACTATATTTTTTAGTCATTTTGCAACTCATTTGATAAATATAAGTGAGTTTTCATGGAAAACTCAAAATTGTCTGGGTGACCCCAAACATTTGAACGGTAGTGTACATCACTGTCCATATATGGACAGTGATACCTTAACGACGGCAACATCAGCACCCGGCGGCCGAGTGGGCCCCCGGCACTTGCTCGGGTTTGCGGGGTGCTGACGCTGGCCCTGTCCCTGACAACCCCTTTGACTTTTCCGAACGAATTCCTAATTATGACAAACCAAGGGATGAGATCAATATGTAATCAGAAGATGAGCCAGGTGTTAAAGCCAGGAGGTAGGGACTACAAGTACCAGATGACAAATCCAAAAGAGCAAGATTAAGGCAGAATTCAGAGGTAAGACTAAGGGAAAGATACAACAACAACAACAACAAGTAGTTCAATTAATTCAAAGTTGGGATGATGACCCAAAACCTCTTTAGCTACTTTTATCAGCAAAAGGTTCAGCAAAGCCTCGTTCACATCTGCATTGGAGGCTCCGTTAGGGGCCTCCGTCGCAGATCCGGCCGAGATTACTGGAGACAATAGAGCCGATCGCTGCACTATTGTCTCCGGTAAAATCACGGACACCCCAACGGAAAGCAGACCAAACCTATTAAAGTCAATGGGTTCCGAAGGACGGCTGCTGTGTCCATTGTGCATTCCGTTACTCCTTTGTTTTGCTCCTCTGACGGAGAAGAACAACGCCTGTGGGGTCAAAATGCTCACTACACCCCTAGATGAATTTCTCATGGGGTGTAGTTTCCTAAATGAAGTTACTTGTGGGGGTTTCCAATGTTTTGTCCCCTCAGGGGCTTTGCAAATGCTTCTGAGCCCTGCTGTGTGTCCAAACAGACAGCCATTTAGGACCACATGTGGGGTATTGTTTTACTCTGGAGAAATTGCTTTACAAATGTTGCAGTGCTTTTTCTCCTTTAGTCCATGTGGAAATGAGAAAAAACTTAGCTAAACCTACATTTTCTTTTGAAAGAATGTAGATTTTAATTTTCATGGCCTATTCCAATAGCTTCTGCAATAAACCTGTGGGGTCAAAATGCTCACTATACCCCTATATAATTTCCTTGAGGGGTGTAGTTTCCCAAATTGGGGGTGGATTTCCACTGTTTTGGCACCGCAAGAGCCCTTCAAACTTGACATGGTGCATAAAGTATTTTCTAATAAAAAGGAGGCCCAAAATTCACTACGCGCTCCTTTGCTTCTGAGGCCTGTGCTTTAGTCCATAAACACACTAGGGCCACATGTGGGATATTTCTAAAAACTGCAGAATCTGGGCAATAAATATTGAGGTGCGTTTCTCTGGTAAAACTTTCTGTGTTAGAAAAAAAATGGATTAAATATGAATTTCTGCAAAAAATATGAAATTTGTACATTTCACCTCTACTTTGCTTTAATTTCTGTGAAACGTCTAAAGGGTTAAGAAACGTTCTAAATTCTGTTTTGAATACTTTGGAGGGGTGAAGTTTTTAAAATGGGGTGACTTATTTGGGGTTTCTGATATATAAGGCCCTCAAAGCCACTTCACAACTGACCTGGCCCCTGTAAAAATAGCATTTGAAAATGTGAGAAATTGCTGCTAAAGTTCTAAGCCTTGTAACGTCCTAGAAAGATAAAAGGATGTTCAAAAAGCGATGCAAATATAAAGTAGACGTATGGGGATGTTAATTAGAAACAATTTTGAGTGGTATATCTGCCTAACTTACAAACAGATACATTTTAAATTGAGAAAAATGCTAATTTTGGTGTTCACTACTAAATTGTGAATGTATCGATCAAATTTTGCCAGTACCATAAAGTCCAATGTGTCACGAGAAAACTATTTCAGAATCGCTTGGATAGGTAAAAGCATTCCGAAGTTGTTACCACATTAAGTGCGGATTTACACGAGCGTGTGCGCTTTGCACGCGGAAACAACGCGGCATTTTGCGCGCGCAAAAGTCACTTAACAGCTCCGTATGTCATTACCATATGATGTGCGGCTGCATGATTTTCACGCAGCCGCCATCATTATGACACTCTGTATGTTTGTAAACAGAAAAGCACGTGGTGCTTTTCTGTTTTCAATCATACTTTTTACTGCTGTTGCGCGAATCACGCGCGTCCCACGGAAGTGCTTCCATGTGGGGCACGTGATTTTCACGCACCCATTGACTTCAATGGGTGCGTGATGCGCGAGAAACACAGAAATATAGGACATGTCGTGAGTTTTACGCAGCGGAAGCCCGCTGCGTAAAAATCACGGACTGTCTGCATGGCCCCATAGACTAATATAGGTCCGTGCGAGGCGCATTAAAAATCACGCGCGTTGCACGGACGTATATCACGTTCGTGTAAATCCGCCCTAAGTGAAACATGTAAGATTTGAAAAATTAGGCTCTGTCAGGAAGGTCAAAAGTGGCCAAAGAGGGAAGGACATGGATTGTTTTTATGCTCTCTCATGTGAGTGGAAACAATAATTTAGTAACATCACCTTGCTCCATGTGATGGAGACCTGATGTAAACCCGTTATGAGACTTTTTTTTTTTTGTTATATAAAGCCATGTGGCAGATTTATGGTCACCCAGGTTACAAAGGGTGATGAATGTGAAAATGACAAGATCAGAAATTGTTAGAATATCAAGATGGAAAGCCACAGACAGAGAGATAGACAGAGTAAGGCACAGGGTCCTCAAACATCTTGAAGCCTACCTACTCTGCAGTGACTGCATCCACCTAGTATTACACACCATGGCAGAATCTGTACTAAGTTTGCTCTTGTGGCTCCCTATTCTGCTTATGTATTACTTTTCTTCCTGACTAGATGACCACTATTTCATTTCATGCAGGCACATGTATTCAAGCAGTTTATCTGCTATATACTACACTGCCCTACCATGCTTCAATCTGTTCGTTCTGACTACATGAAGCACAAGAAACCACAAAGCTTCAGGATAAAATGAGCAAATCAAGGAGGAGAGGGGGGGGGGGGAGGTGACGGTGATACTGCAGCAGATTTATTAATGCTATCTAACATTTAGAGAGCGTAAATTAAGACCAGGCAGTCAGAAGATCCGGCAAATATCTCAAGGTGGCGCACACTGCATGATAAATTTGGCACATCTTGAGACATTTTAGACGTTTTGTTTTTTTTCCTTATTTCACCTCTTGGTTGGCTAAGTTTATGCCGTTTTGGCACAAACATCTGTTTTGCTCTTTTTGGCGCAAATCAAGAATAGATTTGTTTAAATTGATTTGCACCAACTTAGGACAGAATTCTGGTGGAACACCATTAGTAAATCTGCTCCATTGTGTAGAAAATGGGAATGGTGCATGTTCGGGTAAATACTAATTACAGCATTAGACCTCATGCGCACGACCATAAGGGTTTTTACTGTCTGCAAATACGGTTGCATATCCGTAGCCATCCGCAATAGGAATAGGGCATGTCCTATATTTTGTGGATCATTTCTATGGCCTGGACACACGTCCGTCTATATAAACGGAAAGGTGTCCGTGGCCTATAGAAATGAATGGGTCAGCAACGTGACCCGGAATTATGGATGAAAACTACGGTGGTAGTTAGGAGCTTTATTTTTTTATATTGTTAGATATGATTTTCTATGATTGCTGTCAGTAAATGGAAAAATTTATTGTTTACATTCAGGGGCTCTGTGCTGCTCACACAAGTGCACTGTTCATTATAGTGTTTCCAGCTTCTGAATATTAACAATTAAAGTTTTCCATCATCAAGCAGAGATAATGGCTTTGGTGACAGCGGGTCCTGTGTGTCTCTGTTCATAACTAAGATGTGATCGATAACCGGGGGATCCTGCGTGTCAGAGACACACAGGACCAGCTGTCACCGAAGCCGTCAGTCCCACTGACCTGACGGTTTCGGCTCTGAGCACAAGATACAACTTCTATGTATCCAGGATCTCCCTTAGAGGATGAGCGTGCGTGAGCCGCCTTCTCTCCTTGGTGGGCTTCCCAGTGGTCAGTTCCCCATTGATTAATTATTAATGGGAAATCGTATAACCCCTTCAACATTATTAATAACAACAACAACAACAACCATATTGTTTTCTATCTCTGATTCTATGTGAATCTTTAGGCTTCATAAAGAATATTTCCTGTCTTTTTAAGATAAAGTAAAGTTGTATGACTGATTTCTTTGATGTTTTATTGTTTATTCATGTGAAATAAAAGACTCATAGATAGAACATGTAAATTTCCCAGTCTGTGCTTTTGTAAATGGGAGAATGGGTGCAATTCCCTTTTAAAGTGTCACCAAAGCCTTTTTAGTAATTAGTAAAGAAGCTTAAAAAAACGGAATAAATAAGGTTTGGCGTTGGCACTGTCACGTTTACCGAGAGAACAATGTGTGTGCAAATGAGACAGCCACTCAGGAACATTTACTGACATAATGGCTTTCAAAAAGTGTTATTATATATTTTTTTTAGCTATAATAGAGAATTAGCTGGAAATGGTGATAATGGTACCACACCCCCACTACCTCCTGTATTGTCTCTCTTCTTCCTCCTCTGTCTTTATTTTCTCTTTAACAGCAGCATTTGCAATTTCTATATAACTTTCTATACTTACTCCGTGCATGTCTGGCTAATCTTCTGTTCCTGTCACATTTCTTTATAATAATTAAGGTTTTCCATTGGAAAAGAGTTTTCCACTAACTGATTCCTTCAGACTAAGGCTGGCCATACACATTAGAAGTTTGTCGGTCAAAACGCCCGATTTCGTCAGAACCATCCTGCCATCTAATGTGTATGGCGGCATCCCGACTCTCCCCCCGACGGCAGATGTCGGGGGAGAGGCGGGTTAGGCATGTTGAATTTCAACATACCCCTAAGAGCACTGTAAGGCCTTATTCACACGTTGCATATATGATGCAGTCTTTGAATGCATTTTTTAAGCCAAAACCAGAATTGGATCAAGAAGAGGAGACACTTTAAAGCACACGTCAAACATAAGCCCCATGGGCCGAATCCGATACGCCACCTCATTTTATGTGGCCTGCGAGGTCCGCTGCATGTAAAAACCTGAATCAGGTTTTTACATGCAGCGCCACAACAGTAGGACCTCTAAGTTTGGCTTCTAAGTCTGAGTAAGGTCGGTGCCGGGAGTGGACCACTCCAGTCACCTGACCTCACATCATTGACGTGAGGTCAGGTGACTGACTCTGGTCAGTGACTGGACTGGTTCATTCCCGGGCCGGCACCCACCTCACTCAGACTGCCGCCATGTGACCTGCTGCTAAATGTGAGTCACGTCAGGCAGAACGGAGAGTGGTAGCGGTAAGCTACTGCTCTCCACTCTGGGGCCTATGTGCGGGACTATCTACAAAGGGCGGACTTTGTGGCACTCTGTATAAAGGGGGGCTGTGTGGCACTATCTACAAGAGGGGATGTGTTGGGTTATCTACAGGGGGCTCTGTTTGTAGTGCTATCTACAGGGGCTCAACTGGGGCATTATTACTGCGTAGGGGCACTTTTATTGTGTCGAGCACTAGGGGATCATTATTACCATCTGGGGCACTGTGATTTTCTAGTTTGTTTAGACTGGGATCGGGTATAGGTGGGGAGGATGCTGGAATAGTGAGAAACCAACATGTCTGTGTGTCAAATTCTGCAGGGACGAGTCGTGGCTGGAATAAGTCGTCACAGTGGTCTGGGCCGGATGGAGAAAAAATGGGAAAGTGAACAACTCTAATTAGAGAAAACATCACCTAAGTTAGTGCGGGAAAGCTACAAGCGGGGCTGTGATCGGTGAGTGACTCTTAGCACACTGCACAGTGCAAAGGCAATGATTTTGTAATGTGTCCGTAAAAATTTGGGTCTGTCTGTGATTTTTAGCTCAGTCGTCCAGAAATTACTGAAGTGGAGGCTGGCAACCCTTGCATAAATCCTTAACAGTTAAGCGAGCTGTTACATTTATACAGTCTTACAATTACAATCGGCCCTTTGAAGCTCGACACCCCTTCTTTAAGGCCTTTCTTTATATATTTCTTCTATTTAGGTGCTGTTCCTGGTTTGGCTTAAAAAATGCATGCAAAATCTGCGCTGTGTGAAATGCTGCAGAATTGTTGTGTAAAAATTCTGAGGTGTATAAGGGCGGGTTCACACATGGCGGATTTTCACTTAAATTCCGCTGCGGACACTCCGCAGCGTTAATCCGCAGCGGAGCCGTTTCTCCATTGACTTTCACTTTAATTTAGCAGTGTTCGTTTACACGATGCGTACAATTCCGCTGCGGAGCATAGGCTGCGGAGCGGAATGTGGTGTCCGCAGCATGCTCTGTCTGTTGCGGAGCAGTGGCGGACTGGTTGCGGACTCATGGCGGAATTTCTCCATTGACTTCAATGGAGATTCTAAGTTCCGCAATGAAGTCCGCAGCTGTCATGCACATGTTATGTGTGGTGCGGAGCGTATTGGTTTTTTAACATGACATTTCTTCATTCTGGCTGGACCTATGTATTTCTAGGTCTACAGCCAGACTGAGGAAGTCAATGGGGCTCCCGTAATGACGGGAGCGTTGCTAGGAGACGTCAGTAAATAGTCACTGTCCAGGGTGCTGAAAGAGTTAAGCGATCGGCAGTAACTGTTTCTGCACCCGGGACAGTGACTACCGATCCCAATATACATGTATCTGTAAAAAAACATATAAGTTCATACTTACCGAGAACTCCCTGTTTCTGTCTCCAGTCCGGCCTCCCAGGATGACGTTTCAGTGTAAGTGACGGCTGCAGCCAATCACAGGCCAAGCACAGGCTGCAGCGGTCACATGGACTGGCGCGTCATCCAGGGAGGTCGGGCTGGATGCCGAAGGAGGGACGCGTCATCAAGACAACGGGCGGTAAGTATGAATTTCTTTTACTTTCACTAGGGAAAGTGCTGTCCCTTCTCTCTATCCTGCACTGATAGGGAGAAGGGAAGCACTTTTCCCGCAGTCCGCAGCAGCTAGTCCGCATCAATTTTCTGCACATTTTGTGCAGATCCGCAGCCGTAATCCGCAACCCGGATTAGGTGCGGCATTGATGCGGACAGTTGCGGAGGAATTCCGCCATGTGTGGTCATGCCCTTACAGTAGCAGCAAAGTGAGTGAAATCTTATCCACATGCTGATGAAAAAAATCTGCAGAAAACAAATGCGGAAATTGACCTGCGGTCTCAGTCTGCGGCATTTAAATTTATCCCGCATCAACGCTATGGAATTTACGCATGGAAATTTCGGATGAAATTTTGCAGCGTTTCCATCCCGTGTGCAGGAGGCCTTAACAAAACGATCACTGTCCCCGTATCGGTGAAGGGGTCCAAGATAGCTCAGAAACAGTCGATTGAAATATTTAAGAGTACTCAGGAACTTGTTTTTTCCAGTTTTTTTTTTTTATAAGTTTAGGCAGACATGGTTTTTAGAAGTAGGTGTGATCTACTGTATCAAATATAGCAGGTAACTCCATAACTGCACACTACAACGTATGACCTAGAATGGTTGTTAAAGTTTCATAGAGGCATTTAAGAATGTTTAAAAGAGATAAAATAATTTTTGTAACTTTATTATTATTATTTTTTTAGTCTTCGTTTTAAGAGTTTACAAACATTTTTTGAACTGACTTTTCTTAATTTTTAATATTTTTTTAATGGTACAGCTTTTATAGGGTACGTGCTGCCGACGAATATTTTCTGCTGCAAAAATGATACGATCAGCCGATGAACAAGTGTTTGCTCGTTCATCGGCTGATCGTTGCCCTGTTTACACAGGGCAATGATCGGGAACGAGCATATTGTGAACGCTCGTTTGCCTGATAATTGGCCGGTGTAAAAGGGCCTTCAGATGTGATCAATATTATTGTGATCATGTGTGTTAGAGATGCACAGGACAAGCTCTTAGCCGAGCCGCCAGTTCGGCTGAACCGAGGAAATCGACTGATCACAAATAAAACATCATATATGTATAGAGAATACATAGTTGTATCGTAATAATTATATATATATATATATATATATATATATATATATATATATACATACACACTACCGTTCAAAAGTTTGGGGTCACCCAGACAATTTTGTGTTTTCCATGAAAACTCACACTTATATTTATCAAATGAGTTGCAAAATGACTAGAAAATATAGTCAAGACATTGACAAGGTTAGAAATATTGATTTTTATTTTAAATAATAATTTTCTCCTTCAAATTTTGCTTTCGTCAAAGAATGCTCCATTTGCAGCAATTACAGCATTGCCGACCTTTGGCATTCTAGCTGTTAATTTGCTGAGGTAATCGTGAGAAATTTCACCCCATGCTTCCAGAAGCCCCTCCCACAAGTTGGATTGGCTTGATGGGCACTTCTTGCGTACCATATGGTCAAGCTGCTCCCACAACAGCTCTATGGGGTTGAGATCTGGTGACTGCGCTGGCCACTCCATTACAGATAGAATACCAGCTGCCTGCTTCTTCCCTAAATAGTTCTTGCATAATTTGGAGGTGTGCTTTGGGTCATTGTCCTGTTGTAGGATGAAATTGGCTCCAATCAAGGCTGTCCACAGGGTATGGCATGGCGTTGCAAAATGGAGTGATAGCCTTCCCTATTCAAAATCCCTTTTACCTTGTACAAATCTCCCACTTTACCAGCACCAAAGCAACACCAGACCATTATATTACCTCCACCATGCTTGACAGATGGCGTCAGGCACTCTTCCAGCATCTTTTCAGTTGTTCTGCGTCTCACAAATGTTCTTCTGTGTGATCCAAACACCTCAAACTTCGATTCGTCTGTCCATAACACTTTTTTCCAATCTTCCTCTGTCCAATGTCTGTGTGCTTTTGCCCATATTAATCTTTTCCTTTTATTAGCCAGTCTCAGATATGGCTTTTTCTTTGCCACTCTGCCCTGAAGGCCAGCATCCCGGAGTCGCCTCTTCACTGTAGACGTTGACACTGACGTTTTGCGGGTACTATTTAAGGAAGCTGCCAGTTGAGGACCTGTGAGGCGTCTATTTCTCAAACTAGAGACTCTAATGTACTTGTCTTGTTGCTCAGTTGTGCAGCGGGGCCTCCCACTTCTCTTTCTACTCAGGTTAGAGCCTGTTTGTGCTGTCCTCTGAAGGGAGTAGTACACACCGCTGTAGGAAATCTTCAGTTTCTTGGCAATTTCTCGCATGGAACAGCCTTCATTTCTAAGAACAAGAATAGACTGTCGAGTTTCACATGAAAGCTCTCTTTTTCTAGCCATTTTGAGAGTTTAATCGAACCCACAAATGTAATGCTCCAGATTCTCAACTAGCTCAAAGGAAATTCAGTCTTATAGCTCCTCTAAACAGCAAAACTGTTTACAGCGGTGCTAACATAATTGCACAAAGTTTTTCAAGTGTTTTCTAATCATCCATTAGCCTTCTAACACAGTTCGCAAACAGAATGTACCATTAGAACACTGGAGTGATGGTTGCTGGAAATGGGCCTCTATACACCCATGTAGATATTGCATTAAAAACCGGAAGTTTGCAGCTAGAATAGTCATTTAGCACATTAAAGGGGTTTTCCGGTAGTAAAAAATTACATTCATTTAAATTAAACAATGAAAAATATACAACTTTACAATGTACTTACGTTTCATCAGATGGCTGTAGCGTCGTATATCCTCTTCCGTCACCGCCCCCTGTGCAGACCCGCCCATTTGGTCTGCTACCTTACTTCCGGTTTCCGGCTTTCACACTGTACGGTTACGTCACAAATGACGTAACCGTACCACGTGCTTCTTTATCTGATTAGAGCATGCGTGGTTAACACACTCCACCGCGCATGCTCTGTGAAATTAGCAATGGAATATGAAGTTGCGGGAATAACGGCCGTTTCGGCCGTCTTCCCGACAGATGCAGGAGCTGTGACAGCTGCTGTCTCGTACAGCAGCTGCCGCAGCTCCTACAGCGGGGACCGATCGCTGTGTCCCCGCTGTTTAACCCCTTAAAAGCCGCGTTCAATAGAGATCGCGGCTTTTTAGGGGTTAAGTTACCATCGCCGGCCTGCTAGATAGCGGCCGGCGATGGTTACTATGGCAACCGGACACCAAACAATGGCGTCCGGCTATGCCATAGACGGACCCACTATGCTTGCTGTCAGTGAGTAGCTGACAGTTCTAATACACTGCACTACGCATGTAGTGCAGTGTATTAAAATAGCGATCAGGGCCTCCTGCCCTCAAGTCCCCTAGTGGGACAAAGTAATAAAGTAAAAAAAAAAGGTGTAAAAATAAGAAAATAAAAGTTTTAAAAGTGAAAAAATCCCCTTTTTTTTCCCTTATCAGTCATTTATTATTAATAAAAATATATAAATAAATAAACTATACATAATTGGTATCGCCGCGTCCGTAACGGCCTGAACTACAAAATTGTTTAGTTATTTATCCCGCGCGGTGAACGCCGTAAAAGAAAATAATAATAAACCGTACCAAAATCACAATTGTTTGGTCACTTCACCTCCCCAAAAATTTATTAAAAATAGATCAAAAAGTCGCATGTACCTAAAAATGGTAATGATGGAAACTACAGTTCGTTACGCAAAAAAGAAGTCCTCGCACGGCTTTATTGATGGAAAAATAATAATGTTCTGGCTCTTAGAATAAGGTAACACAAAAAGTAAATTATTTTTTCAAAACGTATTTTATTGTGCAAACGCCATAAGACATAAAAAAAACCTATAAACATCTGGTGTCACCGTAAGGCCGGGTTTACACGAGCGTGTGCGTTTTGCGCAAGCAAAAAACGCGGCGTTTTGCGTGCGCAAAAGGCACTTAACAGCTCCGTGTGTCAGCCCTTTATGATGCGCGGCTGCGTGGTTTTTGCGCAGCCGCCATCATTATGACACTCCGTTTGGATGTTTGTAAACAGAAAAGCACGTGGTGCTTTTCTGTTTTCATTCATCCTTTATAGTGCTGTTGCGCGAACCACGCTTGTCCCACGGAATTGCTTCCGTGCGACATGCGTGGTTTTCACACACCCATTGACTTCAAAGGGTGCGTGATGCGCGAACAGCGCACAAATATAGGACGTCGTGCGTTTCACGGAGCGGACATACGCTGAGTGAAAATCACGCACCTGTCTGCACGGCCCCATAGACTAACATAGGTCCCTGCGACGCGCGTTGCACGGACGTATAACACGCTCGTGTAAATGAGCCCTAATCGTATCGCCCCATATAATAAAGTGAATATGTCATTTATAGCGCACGGTGAATGCTGTAACAAAAATAGAATAAGAAAACAATAGTAGAATTGCTGTTTTTTAGTCACCACGCCACCTAAAAATAGAATAAAAACTGATCACAAAGCCGCATGCACCCCATGAAAACTACAATGAATTCCTCAAGGGGTCTAGTTTCCAAAATGGGGTCACATTTTGGGGGTTTCCACTGTTTTGGTACCACAAGACCTCTTCAAACCGATTAACCCCTTAATGACCGGGCCATTTTGCGCGTTAATGACCTTTGGATTATGTTTTGTTTTTTCACGGTCGCATTCCAAGAGTCGTAACTTTTTTTTCGTTCCGTCGACATAGCCGTATAAGGGCTTGTTTTTTGCGGGACGAGTTGTATTTTGTAATTGCACCATTTTTAGATGCTTATAACATATTGATTAACTTTTATTAACTTTATTTTAGGAGAGAATTGAAAATAAGCAGCTATTCCAGCATTGATTTTCACGTTATAAATTTACGTCGTTTACTATGCAGCGTAAATAACATGTTAACTTTATTCTATGGGTCAGCACGATTACGGGGATACCAAATATGTAAAGGTTTTATGTTTTCCTGTTTGCACAATAAAAAGCCTTTTAGAAAAAAATTACTTGTTTTTGCATCGCCGCATTCCAAGAGCCGTAACGTTTTTATTTTTTCGTCAATGTGGCCGTATGTGGGCTTGATTTTTGCGGGACAATGTGTAGTTGTCATTAGTACTATTTTGGGGTACATCGGACTTATAGATTAATTTTTATTTAATTTTTTATGGGGGGAATTTGAGAAAAGAGCGAATTTTGCCGTTGTTTTTTTTGCGTTTTCTTTGGACGCCGTTCATTCGGCGGTTTAATTAATGTGTTAATTTTATTGTTCAAGTTGTTACGATCGCGGAGATACCATGTATGTGTGATTTGTTTTGACACTTTTACTAAATAAAACCACTTTTTGGGCAAAAAAAGTAGTTTTATTTGATTTTCATTGTAATTTTTTTTAACGGATTGACATTTTTTTTTTTAGTCCCACCAGGGGACTTCACTATGCGATGTGCTGATCGCATATATAATGCTTTGGTATACTTAGTATACCGAAGCATTATTGCCTGTCAGTGTAAAACTGACAGGCAATCTGTTAGGTCATGCCGGAGGCATCGCCTAACAGGCAGATGCTGAAGACAGACCTGGGGGTCTTTGTTAGACCCCCGCTGCCATGGAAACCCGACGGTGACCCGCGATTTCTTTGCGGGGGCGCCGATGGGGTGACAGAGGGAGCTCCCTCCCTCTGTCAAACACATTAGATGCCGCTGTCACTATTGACAGCGGCATTTAATGGGTTAAACTGCCGGAATCGGAGCGCGCTTCGATTCCGGCAGTTGCAGCAGGAGCCAGGCTGTGTATAACAGCCGTGCTCCTGCCGCTGATCGCGTGGGTACAGTGACCGTACCCGCACGATTACAGGACGGATATATCCGTCCTCCTGCGCGAACTAGCAGCTGCAGAGGACGGATATATCCGCCCTTCGGCGTTAAGAGGTTAGAAACGCAGATATCCAGTGATTTCAGCTTGTGCTATCAGTAATAGAATGAGAGCACCAAAATGAAGACTGAGATTGCAGAAATTAGTAGAGCTGGGTGTAGTAGGCGGAGCAAGTGCAGGGAGGAGAAACACAGGAAGAGAAGAGGAATGAATTTACTGAGCAAAACAAACCTCTAAAGGTAAACAATAGGGATTAATGTTACTAAAACCATTTATTATCAAGAAAAAGATAGTCAGAGTGCACTAATATATTAATAGAGGAACATTGCATTGATTTAAAAAAAAAAGGATTGGAAAACCCCTTTAACAATGTATAGTGTATTTTTGATTAATTTAATGTTATCTTCATTGAAAAAAACTGTGCTTTTCTTTCAAAAATAAGGAAATTTCTAAGTGACCCTAAACTTTTGAATGGTAGTGTATATATATATTTATTATAATTGTTTTAATTTTTTTATAAAAGTCTTTGTAAGCACCTAAAACATACATTTAATTAAAAAAAATATATTCAAAGGTGTAAATAGCTTTTAAGGGCTAGATTGTAGACCTCAGAAAGATTTAGGAATATAAAAAGTGTCATAAAAAAATAGAGGGTGCTAAGCATTGCCATTATACAGCCCCAAAACTGCAAAAAGCTTTCCCATTCACTAACCTAGTGCAGAACAGTGCATCAGGACAGAATCGCTGTCTGTATTCCTGCTTTTGGCTAGACCGCAATATCAGAACCCCTAATTGGTCAACAACAGCTGAACAAGTCTAAGGTTATGCGGAAAAGTGTGCAATCCTTGAAAGGGCTGTATAGTGGGCATACTTAGCACCCACTACTTTAAAAGGTATCTTGAAAATATCCCTACTTTTAAGTTCATCTATAAAATGACGGACCAACTTTATGGAAAGTATTATTACACGCAGAAGTAAATACTTTGGTTGACTGGATAAAACACTACATTTATCACTATTGAGCTTGTAATGATCTGGTTCCTGTGATACCCATAGAAAGAACCAATCCAGGTGGCACAATCTTATAGGAACCCCCTTTTCCACGACTGCCGTTTGGATTTGAGGTACTCAGCTGGTGCCAGAACGTCAGTGCCCTAAACTAGTTTGGTGTTTTGTTTCCCTGGATAATGTCTAGAGTTGCACTATGGCCAGGTCCAGCGCCAGCAGTATACAAACATGGGCATATGCAAGGCACGCTAGACTTTGGAAGCCCATTACGATATTGGCAAGCATGCTTAAGGGTATGTGCACACAATAGCAGGCTTTTACGTCTGAAATGACAGACTGTTTTCAGGAGAAAACAGCTGCCTCGTTTCAGACGTAAATGCTCCTCCTCGCATTTTGCGAGCCTTCTCTGACAGCCGTAAATTTTGAGCTGTGCTTCATTGAGTTCAATGAAGAACGGCTCAAATTACGTCTGAAAGAAGTGTCCTGCACTTCTTTTGACGAGGCTGTATTTTTACGCGTCGTCGTTTGACAGCTGTCAAACGACGACGCGTAATTGACAGGTTGTCTGCACAGTACGTCGGCAAACGCATTCAAATGCATGGGCAGATGTTTGCCGACGTATTGTAGCCTTATTTTCAGACGTAAAACGAGGCATAATACGCCTCGTTTACGTCTGAAAATAGGTCGTGTGAACCCAGCCTTACACTTGTCAAGCTGAAGGTGGGTTAGACAGGGGACCCACTGTGAATCTGTTGCCCCATATTCATCTGGAGCTGGCCCTGGTCCAATTCATTGCCCTTTCCGGGAATTAGTAAGAATCTGAGCTCATAAATTCTGACCAATATAATGTCCTGACATGTCAAGCCTCCTGTAGCAATGCAACGTTACCACTGGTGGAAGCTTGAACTGTTGCTGCAGCAAGGGCATATGTAAAATGCACTTCTAGGTGATGTCATTAGGAGGTATTGGCAGCCATGGCACTGAGGCAGCAGGCCACCATCATGTAAAAATATTTATTTGCTTGGTCGTTGATTAGTATGATTGCACATGTCCTAATAATTTATTTACATAATTTAAGGTATTACACTTGGCAGCAACTGATGAGTAGAATAACATTTATAAACCTACCAAAAATTTTAATATTTATCTTTTTTTTTGTAAAGTTATTATATACTTTGCTTTATGGATATCGGCCTGGTTAGTGTGTTTTTGAGCAGTATTCAGAGCCACTGACCCGGAGATACAAACATCCTCCTGAATCGAGGCCGCGTACATAGAATTATAGATTATGTGATTTACGGAAGCCTCTGAGGTCTGCACAACTTAATGCTCCACTTATTAAACGTTTGCGCCTTCAAATTACTCTAATTAGCAGCTGCTCGTTTTCTGCCGTCAAAGCAGTAGAGCAGATTTACGACTGTTTGCCAGTGTCTGACTATGTTCATGATTAGGTGATAAAATCCAAGTTTAAAGAGGACCTGTCAGAAAGAGGGAATCTGTAATATTTCACAGCAACTTGAATGCTATGTAGAAAAAAAAATATCATCAAATATATTAGGATAAATTGTAGCTTTTGGGATTTTCTCATATAAGGGTTTGCTGTTTTCCCACATTGAAGTAAGGCCCAGTTCACACAGCGTTTCTTGGTGCGGATTTTGAAGCGGAAACTGCATCGGAAACAGCGCCAAAAAAACGGTCAATCGCCCCCCTCTGATTCCAATGGGAGGCAGAGGCGTCTTTTTATCTCACTCGCAGGAAAAAAAAAGCAACATGTCGACCTCTGATCTCCCATTGAAATCAAAGGGAGTCAGAAAAAAACAGAGGCACTCGTTTTCGAGCATTTTTCACTGCGTTTTTTCCCCCTCAGTATTTGCATTGGCTTCAATGGCCGTGCGCAAAAAACACAGTGAAAACCACGGCAAAAAAGTGCAGGCAAATTAAAATCTGCCTCAAAATTCCTGAAGGAATTTTGAGCCAGATTTTTTCTGCCTGAAAAAAAACTGTCTGAACAACGTCTAAGTTTTTTATAAATTCTTTTAAATACCTTTTCTGCTACATAAACAAACTTCCGTGACAAAAATTCTATTTAGCAGCAATGTGTAAATATGGTTCTAAATGACTCACAGAGTGCCGCAAATCAACAGATTTATTAAATGCAGTGTGACTTTACAATGCGGGCACTTTACGTAACTTTTTTCTCTTCAGTGCAGTCCTTCCAGGGGATTTAGCAAGGGTATGTTCACAGCAAGGGTATGTTCACACAGAGTTTTTTGGCGCGGTTTCCACGTAAAAAAACAGCGCAAAAAAATTCCTCTTATTGATTTCAATGGGAGGCAGACGTGTTTTTTTCACGTGAGTGGAAAAAAATATTCGGGGGAAAAAGATGCGTCATGCCCTTTCTTCAGGCGTTTCCATCTCTGACCTCCCATTGACATCAATGGGAGGCAGAGAAAGAGGTTTTCGCAGGATTTTTTACCCGCAGCGCTCAATGGCCATGTCTGAAAAACGCGGCAAGTGTTCTGCCGGCAGATCAAAATCTGCCTCAAAATTCCTGAAGGACCTAAGCCTGATGTCCCATCAAGTCGTGTTGCACCAAAATGGCTCTTAGCCCGTCCTGCCATACTGCTGTAGTGAGAGGTGACCCTTTTTCCTGTGCCTTCGTTACGCCACTACCTTTCACAGGATTCCGACTACCCACATTTCCTTGTGAAATACAGGAGAACGGTGGCGATCGCAGTCCAAGTCCTCACAGATTTTGGCACAGTCACTTTAAGTAACCGTTCTTGTCACAAACTCTGCTCCCATCCTAGCCTTATTACTCTGACTGCAGTACAGTTGCCAATGTGTCTCCTCCACTTCCCCCACTAAAGTCTAAGCATGGCCAAGATGATGTTTAAGCAGAGGTAGGTGACCGCCTATGGTGCTACCTCTGCTCAAACGAAGGGAGCGAGAAATCCGCGTCAGACAGGCCCACCTGAGAAATGAAGGATACTCTAGTGGGCCCAAGCGCTGAGCTGCAACTGTCCTGCTGCAGAGCAGAGAGCCGTTGGCTCCCTGCCCCGCTGCTTACTCTTGTAGGTCACAGGCTGTTTAAGGCCTGTGACTTACTAGAGGTCAGAAGGACATCAATGTCACGGCGCAGACAACACAATGACGTCACTGCACTGGTGACGCAATGACGTCACTGCTCCAGGCTACATACAGCAGGAGGCAGAGGACCTATCCGCTCATCGTTGGAGCGGGTTTAGGCAAGTTTTTATGTTGCCGAACATTAAGAACCTTAACTACTATATGGAGGGCACAAGGGGGCCTAACTACTATATGGAATGCACAACGGAGCCTAACTACTATATTGAGGGCATAACGGGGCCTAACTACTATATTGAGGGCATAAGGGGGCCTAACTACTTATATGGAGGGCACAAGGGGGCCTAACTACTATATTGAGGACATAAGGGGGCCTAACTACTTATATGGAGGGCACAAGGGGGCCTAACTACTATATTGAGGACATAAGGGGGCCTAACTACTTAGATTGAGGGCATAAGGGGGCCTAACTACTTATATGGGTGCCTAACTGCTATATGGATGGCAAAAGTGTAAGGCCTAACTACTGTATAGTGGCACAAGTTGGCATAACTACTACATATGTGCACAAAGAGGCCTTACTACTATATAGGGGCACAAAGTAGGCCCAACTACTACAGTATATAGGGGCACAGGGGGTGCCTAATTACTATATATGTACACAAAGACAGCCTAACTACTATATAAGGGCACAAGGGGTGCCTAACTACTATATATATGGGCACAAATGGGACCTAGCTACTATATGGGAGCCCAAAGTTGGACTTAACCACTATATGGGGACCCAACTACTATAGGGGGGGGGGCACAAAAGGGCCCTAAATACTATGAAGGAATTCCTGTGTTGGGAGGACACTATTACTGGGCGGGGGTACTATTGCAGTGTGGGGCACCAAGAGGGAGCATTATTTCCATGAGGCGAGTTTTTGTAGAGGGTGGGGAATAGGTGGGGAGGTACTGAAAAAGCAAGGAGCCAAATATGTTTGTGTTGCCAATACTACAGTGGCTGGATGAAGTAGAAAAGGGAACCTGAATGATTCCAATCTGGGAAAAACTTCAGCTGTGAGTCACTAAATTTCACTGTACTGTATTAAGTTATATGGTCTGAAGCGTATGTGTAGGACTAGTATCTACCTCTATATAGTCACCACACGGTGGTAATATTGGTCTTTGTTTTGCTACACACATTTTACTGCCAAATTAAGAGTGGTGGCATTATTTCTATATAGCTGAATGTCAGCCCCCAATAATTATTTCCTCTGGTCAGAGATGTGGGGAAAGGCCACCAGTTGCCTCGTCTGCCTAGGGCACCAAAATACATGGGCTGGCTCTGTTCCTAAGCACCTCCTTTTGTTGTCCTCTTAGAGTCACGCTACCCTATGATGTCTTGGCGCCCTTTGCAGCAGCGGGAGCCTTCAGATTCTGACTCGGTGCCTCCCCTTTTCCCTACTTTCTTAAACTCAGGAGAACAGACTAGGCGTCTCTCTGGAGTAGGCCCTCTTGACTGCAGGGGACACAGAAACACACACACAGGGACTGGCACGTAAGGAAGACACAAAAATGGACACACAGTGAGACACAAACAATGGGGGGGAAAATACAATTTAAAGGGGCAGCAGTACCACCCACTTTCAGTCTAAATATGATTTGAACTCCAATGATTACTTGAAAGAGATGCAAAATAGCTCTTTCTACTGCCACCCATAGGTGGCTAAACTGATAAACCAAAGGTCTAGAAAATTGACTTATAGAGTAGCCACCTATAGGTGACAATTTAAGAGAATTTCCCAAGGATAAATTTGCCGGATTTTCTGCTCAGGACAACACCTTTCCATGTGACATCATGCAGGGTGGTCCTCTATTCAGAACCTCTTCATCAGACAGAGGAGAAAGCCTCCGCAAAGAACATCTCTCCCATTGCCGGACTCACCCCGACCAGGTGTCACGACTGTGGGGTATGTGGAACCACTGGGCCGCTCCGCCGTAGCTGAGTAGCTGCTGGCCAAACAAAAGATAGTGTCTAGGACAAGAGTACCTGGATAGAAGACTTGGCAGACGCTTGACTTGACTGACTCTTGACACAGAAATAGTGTAGATGTCTGGGCCCACGGGCGGGCACGTTCACCGGGCACAGATGGTGAACTCTACTCTGACACTATACTTTGGACTGGAACTTAAACACAATTACTGGATACAAGATACAGGGTACAGGAAACGGAAAACAGGTTACAGCTAAGAAACCATTTGCAGAGCAAACATGGGAAGACACAACAATGCTCAGGCAAGGAAGAAGAGGGCAGAGACGTTTTTATAATCCAGGGTTCATTTGGGATTGGGTAGGGACAGTTTTACTGGGGTGCGCACTGACCCTTTAAGGCTGGGAACGAGCGTGTGCGCACCCTAGAGGAAGGAGTCGAGAGCTGCAGCCATATGTGTCGGCGTCTCTGGGGAGAAAGACACTGGCATACTCAGTGTCCTGCAGTTGCGGTTGAGTAGAAGATGCTGGCGGTCTGCGACCGCAGGCATAACAGTACCCTCCCCTTACGCCCCCTCTTCTTAGATCCAGAACGTAGAAGGAACTTCTTGATGAGAGTAGGGGAATTAACGTTTTCTTCAGGCTTCCAAGACTTCTCCTCAGGACCAAACCATTTCCAGTACACCAGATAGAAAGTCTTCCCTCCTACCCTCTTGATCCCCTTTACCTCAAAGACATCAGAGGAACCGCTGAGAACAATTGCAGAACCAGAAGACTTGGTGTAGTGTTTCAGGACCACATGCTTTAGGAGAGACACATTGAACGAGTTGGGAATTTTGAGGGTAGGAGGCAGCCAAAGCTTATTGTAACATCTGTGGTTGCTGACCACGAACTCCTTCCATCCAGTCGACGCCCTTCTCTCCAGAGATGTCTGCAGGAACGGCCATCCTGTTCCACTGTGACAACCGGGGTGCGCTCGCGAGCTCAGTCCAGACTTAAGAAGCCAAAGCACACGCAGGTGGGAGATTGAGATTAATGCTCCCAGAGCACCCTGGGCTATAAGAAGGGCCCGGTCCCTTCCTCTCATGCCTGAACGTCGTTGTCGTACACAAAGTTTGTCTATGCAAATGGTCTTCTAGTGTCTTCCATTTCCCAGTGTTTCCCGTACCTGTATCCCATGCTATCCTGGTCAAGTGCCGTGCTGTAGTCGGGCTGTGCTGCATACCACGCATGTCCTACTACACCATGCCTGATGTCTGCCTGCTGCCTAGTCCCAGCCGAGCCTGCCTTGCTACTGTCCGAGCTGCCAGAGGTACGCTATATGAACTATAGACTGTTACCTGCGCCCTGTGGGCCAGCTGCCATACAGCCAAGGCGGTACGGCCAAGAGGGTCCACGAACCCGTGACACTTATAGGACATGGGGTTCATTTTCTGTAAAACCTTGAAGGGATCGAGGAACCTGGGGGCGAATTTGTGGCAAAGGATCTTTAGACTAATGTTTTTAGAAGACACCCAGACCTTGACCCCAGGGGAAGACTGAGAGGAACTTTTCTTATCTGAATATCTTTTAATGCAAAAATCTGGCTTGATGGGGATTCAGTCGCTGTGCAGACTGCAAATATGTACGATTTTTGTGATCTGTGAAGAGGATTATGAAATGAGCAGCCCCCTCCAGCAAATGTCTCTACTCTTCCCAGGCCAACTTACAGCCAGTAATTCTTGGTTCCGCAATAGAATAGTTGAACTTAGCAGGATAGAAGAGTTTGGAGAAAAATCCACATGATATTGCCTTAGCCTTGGAATTTTTTTGAAACAGGAACGCTCCAGCACCAATGGAAGAGGCATCAACCTCCTAGGAAAACTGTAGTCATATCAGGATGATGCAGAACAGAGGCGGAAGCGAAGGCGCTCTTGAGGCTGGAGAATGCTGACTCTGCCTCAGGGGTCCAGTCCTTAGCATTCACTCCCTTCTTGGTAAGAGCAGAGATGGGAGCAATAATGGATGAGAAATTTGGAATGAACTGACGATAGAAATTAGGTAATCCAACAAATCTCTGTATAGATTGGAGACCTAGAAGACGTGGCCACTCTAAGACGAACTTCACTTTTTCCAGATCCATTTGAAAACCAATCCGAGATAATATAGCCCAGGAAGGTCAAGGATTTATTTTTAAATACGCACTTCTCAAGTTTAGCGTATAAGTTGATCCCCCTTAACCACAACAAGACTTGGTGTACATGCTTCCGATGCGTCGTCAGATGAGGCGAGTAGATTAAGATGTCAGCCAGATAAACCACCACACAGAAATATAGAAGATCATGGAAGATTTCATTCACAAATTCTTGAAACACTGCAGGAGCATTACACAGTCTAAAGGGCATCACGAGATAGTGACCGTCTCGGGTGTTAAATGCGGTTTTCCATACGTCACTCTTGCGGATACGGATCAGGTTATAGCCCCGCGAAGATCCAGCTTAGTGAAAACCTTGGCTCCACGAATCCTTTCGAAGTGCTCAGAGATAAGTGGCAAGGGGTACTTGTTTTTGACCGTGATTTGGTTTAACCCATGGTAATCAATGCAAGGTCAGTGTGATCCATCCTTTTTCTCCATGTAGAAGAATCCGGCTCCGGCTGGTGAAGTAAACTTCCTAATGAAGCCCCTAAAGGTTTTCCTTGACATACTCCGACATGGCCTTTGAAATTTGGGTGCCCGTCGATAAGACCTATTCTCCAGAGTGCGCTCTTGGATCCTCATATCGATCCGGATTGCCAGGGTATTAAGGCATCCAAGGTAGATGGAAGCTCTCGAGCTGCCAGTTCATCTTTTATATGAGAGGCGAGTCCCTGCCAGAAAGTTGCCAATAAGGCCTCGTTATTCCAAGCCAGCTCCTCTGCCGACATATGGAAGTGGATGGCGTAATCTCCTACAATTAATTCGCCTTGATTGAGAGTCAGCAGTGAGGAAGCTGCAGAACATGTTCAGCCCGGTTCTTCAAAACATAGTACGGAAACTCTCCAGAAATAGTGGCAAATGAGAGCATTTCGGATCCTCTCATTCCAAGATAAGGTTCACCCATGCCAGGGCTTTGCCAGAGGGGAGGCAGATAATAAAAGCGACCATGTCCTAATCAGAGGGGAAGAGATGAGCACGTAACTTGGAAGTGGATCGTACACTTATTGATGAAGCCTCTACAGGTCTTAGAATCCCCTTAGTGAGGAGATAGAGGCAATGAAATTACAGACCCAGGACAAGCAGAAGGAATACCAGGTGGTGGAGTAGCGGAAGCAGCCAGAGGAGGCACAGAAGGAAGATCCAGACGGGTAATAATTGAGTTTACGGACTGTAGGAGCTGATCCTGACGTGCCCGGAGGTCACAGGTCCGCTTGCATCAACTGGACCACTGTTTTGTGTTGACCAGCAGGATCCATGGCCTGAGCGTACTGTCACGACGGTGGGGTATGTGGACCCACTGGGCCACTTCGCCGTAGCTGGCCAAACAAAAGTCAAGATAGTCTTCAGGACAGGATACCTGGATTCTTCCGCCATATAGTAGAAATGTCTCCTACCTGTATAGAAGACTTGGCAGACGCTTGACTTGGCAGACGTTTCACACAGAAATAGCGTAGAAGTCTGGGCTCACTGGCTAGCATGTGCAGCAAGCACAGATGGTGAACTCGACTCCGACACTATACTTTGCACTGGAACTTATTAGTGGAACAATTACTGGATACAAGATACAGTAAAAGGAAAACAGGATACAGCTAAGGAACCATTTGGAGAACAAACATGGGAGGACACAACACTATGGCAAGAAGGAAGAGGGCAGAGAACTTTTTATAGTCAAGGGAGCGTTTGGGATTAGATAGGGACAGTTTTATGCACCCTAGAGGAAGGAGTGGGGAGGGAGACGCCGGCAAGCTCTGAGTGTCCTGCAGTAACGGCTGAGTAGGAGATGCTGGCAGTCGGCGACCACAGGCGTAACACCAGGCATCGGACAGTCACCCATTCTCTTGACTGGGTGTCAGTTAATACCACAGCTGCAGCTGATGGAGTTTGGCAGGTAGAGTGGCAATAGGGCTGCTCAATTTTAAAAAGGTGTTGTCATGCGCAGCAATGTAGTAAAAATGTAGTATTTGCACCCATTCCTGGTCTCATTGAGTCCACCACTCTGGCTCATAGAGGGACAGGTTGTTAATTTTGAGAAAACCCTGTTAAGGTCAATTAGAGCTTAATAAAGATTGGTCGCCTAGTTGAAGCAGGTGAGCTTTCTATAAGTATGTGTCTAGAAAAAAGGAGAACATGGGAAAATCTGACTCTGGCTATCAGGCAATGTAGCAAACAGTCAACGAGCTACTTGCTGGATGGCGCTACCCAAAGGAATGAGAGTTTGCTGCTAGTTTCTATACCAAAAACACTGAGTTAGGCCTCATTTACACAAGCGTGTGTGTTTTGCGCATGCAAAAAAACGCAGCGTTTTGCGTGCGCAAAAGGCACTTGACAGCTCCGTGTGTCATCCGTGTATGATGCGCGGCTGCGTGGTTTTCGCGCAGCCCCCATCATAGAGATGAGGCTAGTCGACGTCAGTCACTGTCCAGGGTGCTGAAAGAGTTAACTGATCGGCAGTAACTGTTTCAGCACCCTCGACAGTGAATTCCGATCACCATATCGAGTAACCTGTTTAAAAAAAAAGAGGTTCGTACTTACCGAGAACTTCCCGGCCATTGCCTTGGTGACGCGTCCTTGGTGACGCGCCTCTCTTGACATCTGGCCCCACCTCCCTGGATGACGCGGCAGTCCATGTGACCTCTGCAGCCTGTGCTTGGCTTGTGATTGGCTGCAGCTGTCACTTGGACTGAATTGTCATCCCGGGAGGTCAGACTGGAGGAAGAAGCCGGGAGTTATCGGTAAGTCAGAACTTTTTTTTTTTTTTTTTACACGTTCACGTATATTGGGATCGGAAGTCACTGTCTAGGGTGCTGAAACAGTTTAACTCTTTCAGCACCCTGGACAGTGACTGTCTCCTGCCGGGTTCGGTCAAAACGAGTTCAGCCGAACCCGGTGAAGTTCGGTTCGGTCATCTCTAAGACAATCCGTTCGGATGTTTGTAAACAGAAAAGCACGTGGTGCTTTTCTGTTTACATTCAGTTTGACAGCTCTTGTGCGAATCACGCAGTTCGCACGGAAGTGCTTCCGTGCGACCTTCGTGGTTTTCACGCACCCATTGACTTCAATGGGTGCGTGATGTGCGAAAAACGCCGATTTTTAGAACATGTCGTGAGTTTTTTTCAGCTCACTCACGCTGAGCAAAACTCACGGACTGTCTGCATGCCCCCATAGACTTGTATAGGTCCGTGCGACCCGCGTGAAAAGCACGCGAGTCTCACGGACGTATATCACGTTCGTGTAAATGAGGCCTTAGGTTAATTTGTTTGTCTGAGATAGGGAAATGAGACTGTGAACCACACAGGGCAGGGGCAGTCAGAAGTACAATCTCTGTACAGTGCCGCAGATCATACTGCACAATATAAATAATGAGTAATAATAATAATAAATTGCCTAATCTTTCCATGATCACCTTATCCTTATTGGTGTTGTATCGTGTCATAGACAGCATGTGTCACTGTTGCTGCTTTTTCATACAAAGCATTTGATTGATCTTAAGATCTGCCTGTTTGCAAAAACTGTTTCTGTAGATTAGACTATGGACTGGAGGTCATTTGCCAATACCATTGTATCTTCATCGCTTCAGCTGGCGCCAGGGGCGGACATACCGCATGTGCAGCCGGTGCAGCTGCACAAGGGCCCCGCGTGGGAAGGGGGCCCGTTCCTCTGCTGGCCGACTCAGTTCTCAGCTGCGCGATGCTGAGGACTGAGACAGAGGCCCGTGGACAGTAGCTGCGAGCCAGTGGCGTAACTACCACAGTAGCAGGGCCCGGGGCATGGGGGGGCCCGTGTCGCCCTGACAGTCAGGCACATTACATTATATGCCACTGCCAGGCCTGGAGGCACGGGCCCCCTCATGCCTAGTAGTAGCATCACGAGTCACGAGTCACTAACATTACACTAGGCATCCGGGGGGGGGGCCCGGTGACAGCCACGGGGGGGGGGGGGGGGGGGGTGTCCGGGGGCACGGTGATATTCACTGCACACTGTGCACTCCACTGATAGTCCTCCCACACACAGTGGAAGAGGACATGGTAGGAGGAGCGCTCAGGCAGGGGAGAGGACAGGGGGCGGAGCTAAACGACCGACGCGAGACTTAGGGCGGAGGACAGTACAGTCAGGAGCCAAGGACTGCCGGAGTAAAGTCAGGACTGCCGGAGTACTAGCATCCCATAGGACGGGCGGAGGACGTGCAGACTGCAGAGGACAGGTACATGATGTACATCAAATAAAAAAGTTCATTTGAGAAGGGAAAAGTTTTTAGGTAGAAAAATCTGCCTCATAATTCCTTCCGGAATTTTGAGGCATATTTTGAACACTTCCCGCGTTTTTGTTGCGTTTTTTGGTGACGTTTTTCGGCCTTCGGGCCGTGGGCAGAAAAACGCAGCAAAAAATGCATTTTCTGCCTGCCATTGTTGTCAATGGGAAGTTGGAGACAGAAACGTCCGAAGAAAGGGCATTAGGCTATGTTTACACTGAGTATTTTGACGAGTTTTTTGACGCGGAAACCGCGTCGCAAAACTCGTCAAAAACTGACAGAAAATGCCTCCCATTGATTTCAATGGGAGGCGTCGGCGTCTTTTTCCCGCGAGCAGTAAAACTGCCTCGCGGGAAAAAGAAGTGACATGCCCTATCTTCGGGTGTTTACACCTCTGACCTCCCATTGACTTCAATGGGAGGCAGAGAAAGCGTATTTCGCGGTGTTTTATGCCCGCAGCGGTCAATGGCCGCGGGCCAAAAACGCCGCAAGAATCGGCGTGCAGGCAGAGGAAAATCTGCCTCAAACTTCCAAACGGAACTTTGAGGCAGATATTCCTCCTGCAAAATACTCTGTGTGAACATAGCCTAACGCTTCTTTTTCCCGCAGGCGTTTTTTATGGTTTTCAATAGGAGGCACTTTCTGACGTTTTTTGCCATGGTTTTCGCGTAAAAAAACTCAGTGTGAACTCCCCCTAACATAGTGGCGTAACTACCGCTATAGCAGCCGTAGCGGCTGCTACGGGGCCCGCGGCATGAGGGGGCCCGTGTCGCCCGCCGGCACGGGCCCCCACCATGGCCGGAGGCTCCGCTAGCTGCCGCTATGGCTGCTACAGCGCAACACCACTGAACACTACGGCAGAGCAGGGAGGTATCTCCCCGCTCTGCCATTAAACATAAGACATGTATCCCCTCTCCACAGGATATACACAGGACAGGGGATACATGTGTGATCGCTGGCATTGATAGGGAGAACGGGGGACTGAAAGTCCCCTGAAGTTCTCCATCACAAACCTCGGACTTCCGGGGTCTGTGTCGGCAGCTCCGTAGAAATTAATGGAGCGCCGGTCGCGCTTGTGCGCATGCGTGACCAGCGCTCCTTTCATTTTTCTTGAGCTGCGCAGACCCCGGAAGTCAGAGGTTAGTCATGGAGAACTTCAGGGGACTTTCAGTCCCCCGTTCTCCCTATCGCTGCCAGCGATCACACATGTATCCCCTATCCTGTGGAGATCCTGTGGAGAGGGGATACATGTCTTTTGTCTTTTCACACTGTAGGTCGCATTTTTTGGGGGGGTTGGGGCTGTATGGCGTTCCCTACAGGGGGGGCTGTATAGCGTTCCCTACAGGGGGGCTGTATGGTGGTCCCTACAGGGGGGGCTGTATGGCGTTCCCTACAGGGGGGCTGTATGGCGGTCCCTACAGGGGGGGGGCTGTATGGAGTTCCCTACAGGGGGGCTGTATGGCGTTCCCTACAGACCCCCCCTGTAGGGAACCCCATACAGACCCCCTGTAGATAACGCCATACAGACCCCCCTGTAGGGAAAGCTATACAGACCCCCCCCCCTGTAGATAACACCATACAGTCCCCCCTGTAGATAACGCCATACAGCCCCCCTGTAGATAACGTCATACAGCCCCCCTGTAGATAACGCCATACAGCCCCCCTGTAGATAACGCCATACAACCCCCCCTGTAGATAACGCCATACAGTCCCCCCTGTAGATAACGCCATACAGTCCCCCCTGTAGATAACGCCATACAGTCCCCCCTGTAGATAACGCCATACAGTCCCCCCTGTAGATAACGCCATACAGACCCCCCTGTAGATAACGCCATACAGTCCCCCCTGTAGATAACGCCATACAGTCCCCCCTGTAGATAACGCCATACAGTCCCCCCTGTAGATAACGCCATACAGTCCCCCCTGTAGATAACGCCATACAGTCCCCCCTGTAGATAACGCCATACAGTCCCCCCCTGTGGATAACATCATACAGCCCCCCTGTAGATAACGCCATACAGTCCCCCCTGTAGATAACGCCATACAGTCCCCCCTGTAGATAACGCCATACAGACCCCCCTGTAGATAACGCCATACAGTCCCCCCTGTAGATAACGCCATACAGTCCCCCCTGTAGATAACGCCATACAGTCCCCCCCTGTGGATAACATCATGCAGCCCCCCTGTAGATAACGCCACACAGTCCCCCTGTAGATAACGCCATACAGTCCCCCCTGTAGATAACACCATACAGCCCCCCTGTAGATAACGCCATACAGCCCTCCCCCTGTAGATAACGCCATACAGTCCCCCCTGTAGATAACGCCATACAGCCCCCTCTGTAGATAACGCCATACAGCCCCCTCTGTAGATAACGCCATACAGCCCCCTCTGTAGATAACGCCATACAGTCCCCCCTGTAGATAACGCCATACAGCCCCCCCTGTAGATAACGCCATACAGCCCCCCCTGTAGATAACGCCATACAGCCCCCCCTGTAGATAACGCCATACAGCCCCCCCTGTAGATAGCGCCATACAGCCCCCCCTGTAGATAGCGCCATACAGTCCCCCCTGTAGATAACGCCATACAGCCCCCTTTGTAGATAGCGCCATACAGCCCCCTCTGTAGATATCCTCATTGGTGTGCTGCTGAGGACAGTAGTTCCACAGCAAATCGCTGTTGAGGGCATTGATTGGCTGCAGCGGTCATGTGCCATCGACCGCGCGTCACCACAGCAGCTTTGTAAACACAGAAAGGGATAGGGGCTGCGGAGGGGGAACGGAGGCGCCGGAGGAGGTGAGTATAGGTTTTTCATTTTCTTTGCCCACATTTAGGGACTTAGTTTAGATAAGAATTTAACCCGGAAAAAAATGTGTTACTTGTGTTCTAAACTGGTAATAAAATGTACAATATAAATCTTCCTTCATAATTTTTATTAGTAAGGTTTATTTTTATATGCATATATATGTTTAGGTAACTTTGTCGGTATTGGGGGGGGGGGCGGGGGGGCCCTGGCACATTATCTGCACAGGGGCCTTTTGCAGTCTGTGTCCGCCACTGGCTGGCGCCATATGGTAGAAATGTCTCCCAATGTGGTTGCTGAGGTCAATAATTTTCACCCGACCTACTGAACCCAAAGAGAAGTATTGATGGCTATATTGTGGTCACTCTTTCTACATGGGTCAATATTATTCTATGAATATGCATATTTTAACCACTATGGGCTATAGATTTCTGTGTCTATGTTGCTTCAAATATCTTTTATCTAAAAAAATAAAATAATCTTAAAGGCCACTAACCATAAGATATATTTGCACAGGGGAGTGTATGAGATAAAAGTTTCAGGTGTATGGGTCTACTGACTCTCTTTTTTGACATTATCAAGATTGTGACCCTCTGTTATCAGGTCTCCCATTGCTTTTCTCAGAACACCACATTTGCAGCTACTGTATTAAAGCGAGACACAAAAATAGTACATATGATAGCAGAGAGTTAGCACAGGGTAAGGCCCCATGCACACGAACGTGTTTTTGCGTCCGCAATTCCCCCGCAAATCCACGGGAGAATTGCGGACCCATTCATTTCTATGGGCCCATACACATTATCCGTGTTTTCACGGGTCTCCGCATGTCCGCAAATCCGTGCCGCAGAAACTCAGGACATGTCTTATTACGGCCCGCAAATTCGATGCGGACATGCCCATAGAAGTCAATGGGCCCGTGGAAAATGCGGGTACACCTCCGTGTGTCAACCGCAGTTTGCGGATTTGCGGAAGTGTTGCTAGGCGACGACCGGGAATGAGTTCTGTCGTCATTCTGTTTTACCTAGGCTTTTTTTTTTTTTTTTGCATTTTGCGGATTACATACGGATGAACTGCGGATTACATACGGATGAACTGCGGAGGACATTTCACGGAACACGGTCCTGGAATTTGCGGACCAGAAAAACACTACGGTCGTGTGCATGAGGCCTAAAGGGAATAGGAAAGAGAGCAGGGAAATTTCTGTGTATAAGTGTACATGATTGGGTGACTGGGTGACCAAAGACAGATTTCCCATAAGCTCCAAAACAATTTATCCTTGGATGAGCACCTCAGGGCAGAAACTGCTGCTCCAAAAAGTAAAAGGATGCACAACGAACAGAAACATTTATGGGCACAATTAAAGGGGTTTTCTGTTTTTTATAAGGTACTTGCGTAATTCCGCATGGCACATATGTCTGGATATGTGCGAAATCTCATACAGCCGCTAAACCCTCCGAGATGTGACCATGCGATTCAATTTTGACTGCTTGTACCATGCCTGTGTTTATAAATGACCGTGTGGGTATTCTGGAGTATAGGGTAAGGATTCATATTAGTAATTGCCTTAAATTGATCTACTAATGGGTTTATTGAAAGCCTCCCTTAATGGAGTTTTCCACAGGATATCCCATAAAAGTTCTAAAAGGTGGGGGCTCTAGCTCAGCTCCTCCCGTAACAGCCATAGACTTGAATCAGCGAGCCCCCCGACTGCCTCTCCTGGTGGACCAGTGGTCAGCAGACCCCAGCTCTCCCAACATCCCTAGAGGCAGGCCCTATAATATGTCTATAGGATATATATACAGTAACAATAAAATATAACAGCCTTTGAAATACACTGTGATCAATTGCTGTAATTTTAGTGAAACTGTGCATGACTGCTGAATCCTGATTTAAGATATGGGACATTTCATACTAGAAGTGTGTGTACGTGTGGTCTGGTCACAGTGTATGTTCTCTTGGAGGGAATGTTTATCTGGTTCTTAACCCAGCGGAATGAACCTTTACATTGATACCACAGCACAGCAATATGTAATACCATAAATAAAGTATATTTAGATTACACTGCGGTCTGTGTCCCATAACTAGAGAAATGACCTCTTTAAAGTCATGATCCTTATTATGTGTTAACACTTACAGTATCGTGCAGCTTTTGGCTAACTCTTTGGATGGATTTCCTTCCAGGAAAAATGTTCTGCAATGAAGAAATTCATAATCATATTGAACAAAAAGGTATTATCCTGGATGTGACAGACAATGCTGCAGTTTGACATTATAAAAAAGACATGTGACGTGAATAAGAATCCCGGTAGAAAAGCGGAAAAGGCTTATGTAACATGCATCTGTCATTTCCAAATGAAACTTTGTCTGAACTTATTCATTGACTGGCTTAATTGTTTGATGTAACTAGGGTTTAAAAAAAACCAAAAACAAACCTCAAGCCTAGGGAAGTTCCTGGACAGTAATGTGCTGGGATCCCTGGCCATCGTATTGGAGGCGCTGTGGCCATGGACTTTAGATCTCACCCGCACGGCCAGTAACATCCAGTGACGTAAGCTTTCCTGGGGATAGTGCCATCATGTGGAGAGGCAGCCTCTGCTGCATCGGGGAGCTCCAGCAACAACTGTCCATTTATGGGCAGTTAAATCACTGCAGCTTCCCAATGCACAAGTTTAACGGAGGCTTTTGACTGATGCCATACAGTGACATTCATCTCCCTCATGTTAAAAAAAACACATTGTGATGAAAAAGTCTAGTCTACTGCGAGATTTCATTCCACCAAAAAAAGTTATACTGACGTATACCAGTCAGGGGCCAAAAGACTCTTTTGGTCCCCATCTGGCTTATGGAGCCCTATAGATGCGCATAGTGGGTATGTCGGGAGCTCTCACCGCATACACGCAAAATGTTGGGCCAAATGCGATATGAACTAAATCTTACATCCATTAGTTATTGCATATTGAATTGAAAACAATGTAAAGAAGTAATATACTATGCTGTAGTATGAGGGTCTACAATCGAATGAACAATCTTTTCACTCTAGTTGAGCTTCGAGTTAAGTTCTGGAAAGTTCACAGCCATGCAAACTACACCCTCAAGCAATTTATCAAGGGGTATAGTGAGCATTTTGACCCCACAGGTATTTTGCTGAATTTAGTGTAATTAGGCTGTGAAAATGAAAATCTACGTTTTTTCTAATAAAATGTTGTTTTAGCTCAGATTTTTCCATTTTCACAATAGATAAAGGAGAAAAAGAACCCCAACATTTGTAAAGCAAACTCTTCTGAGTACGGCAATACCCCAAATGTGGTAATAAACTGCAGTTTGGACCCACGGTAGGGCTCAGAAGGGAAGGAGCGCCAATTGGCTTTTGGAGCTCAAATTTTGCTTGATTTGTTTTTCAGGTGCCATGTTTCATTTGCAAAGCCTCACCCCTCAAGGAATCTATCTAGGGGTATAGTGAACATTTAGACCCCATAGGTCTTTTGCAGAATTTATTGGAATTAGGCCGAGAAAATGAAAATCTACATTTTGTTCCACTAAATTGTAGAATGTCTTCATTTTCACAAGGGATACTGGAGAAAAAGCACCGCAACATTTGTAAAGCAATTTCTCCCGATTATGGCAATACCCCACATGTGGTCATAAACCGCTATTTGGACACACGGCAGGGCTCAGAATGGCAGCTATTTGGCATGCAGATTTTGCTGTATTGTTTTTTGGCCACCTTGTCGCATATGCAAAACCCCTGAGGTACCAGAGTACAGTGGAAGACCGAAGAAGTGACCCCATTTTAAAAACGGCACCCCTCAAGGCATTTATCATTTGCCTGGACAAGACAGAGCTCAGAAGTGAAGAGCACCATGCACATTTGAGGCCTATTTTGGTGATTTTCACAGCATTGGCCCACAATTGCAGGGCTCTGAGGTCAAATAGTAAAACAAATAGTGACCCCTATATTGGAAACTACACCCCTTAGAGCATTTTAAGGGGTGTAGTAAGCATTTTGACCCCACAGGTGATTCTATATTAGAAATTCGTGCCCAGTGGATGGTGCAAAGTGAAAATTGCAATTTTCCACTGATATGCCAATTTAGTGCACAATATGTTGTGCCCAGTTTGTGCCACTGAAGACAAATCTCTCAAACTGTTAAGCCAGTTCTCCCGCGTATGACAATGCTATATATGTGGATGTAAACTGGTGTTTGGGCAGGCTGTAGGGTTCAGAAAGGAGGAAGCGACATTTGGCTTTCGGAGTACAGCTTTTGCTTGGCGATTTTTCTGTTTGGGGTTTTACTGGTATTTTAGTTTATAATGTGGGGGCATATGTAATCTGTGCTGAGTATATCAGGGCATAATAGGAGAGTATAATAATGGGGTAAATAAATAATTCATAGATGTGTGGCCGGTGTCGCACTAATAAATGGTGTCCATCTTATCCGCTTTTGGAACGCTGCACATTTTTCGTCGCCATATTCTTTTTTTTATTTTTTCTCCACCGGAGCTGTGTGAGGGCTTATTTGTTGCGGGACAATCTGTAGTTTTCATTAGGACCATTTTGGAGTATATGCGATTTTTTTGATCACTTTTTATTCCATTTTTTTTTTGGGCAAGCAAGGTGAACAAAAACCAGCAATTCTGACCGTTTTTTTGGTGTCTTTTACAGTGTTCACCCTGGGGTAAAAAAATTAATTTTCCTTTATTCTGTGGGTCGATATGATTACGGCGATACCATATGTATATAGTTTTTATGTTGTGCAGCATTTGCAAACAAAAAAAAAAATCCCTTTTTTGAAAAATAATAAATTCTTTGTGTCACCATATTGAGAGCCATAACTTTTTATTTTTGCATGGACAAGGCTGTGTAATGGCTTGTTTATTGCAGGACGGGTTGTAATTTTTATTGGGACTATTTTGGGGTACGTGCTACTTTTTGATCACTTTTTATTCTATACTTTAGAATAAAAAAAATAGCGATTCTGGCATTGTTTATTTTATTTTTTTGGCGGTGTTCACCGTGCGGGAAAAATAACATTATAGTTTTATAGTTTTGGGTTGTTGCGGACGCAGTGATGCCAAACGTGTACTTTTTTAACGGTTTCATTTTTTTTCCTATAATAAAATACTTATTATAGGAAAAAAGGCAGTTTTACATTTTTTTACTTCGAACTTAAATTTTTACACTTTAGCTGAACTTTTTTATAACTTTTTTTTGTCCCACTAAGACCTACACCTCTCATCTTTATTCTAATACATTGCACTACCCACGTAATGCGATGCATTAGAGCTGTCAGCTATTCACTGACAGCAAGCCTATTAGGCTCAGCCTCTGGGCGTGGCCTAATAGGCTTCCGTACATGGCAGACCAAGAAGCCACTGTTGGCCTCCGGTTCCCATAGCAACGACCGGCATCCGTGCGACCACATCGCAGCATTGCTGGTCTCCTGGAAACCACCAAGATTCCGCGATCGCTTTTGATCCGTTCCCTGCCGTTACAGCAGAATGTCAGCTGTAACATACAGCTGACACCCTTCAGCTGATTTGGCAGGCTCAGCTTCTGCGCCCGTCGCCGTCTTTCATCTGCGGCCGGAAGCCTTTTAAGCCCTGCCTCTGGGCCGCCGTACTTAGCAGACAGGGGGCGATTGTTAGGCCTCCAGTTGCCAACAGCCGATCGGCTACCTCGCTCTTTTAGCCCGGTAACCGTGCTACAATACTGTGATTTGTCACCCCGCCGCGATTGTTCCCCCGACGAGTAACAGTGACTATCTGTTTTCTGTGACAGCCGATGTCACTGTTTTGTCACGTCTTTTGACACGGTGACAGAAAAGCACCATGACTTAACTGTACTTCATTGTGCCTTAATGCAGGGCAAAACCATGACGTACAGTTGCGTTAAGGGGTTAATAATGCGTCCGATTCGGCGATATCTCACACGCGCAACTCTGTGTTACTGGTCTGGAAATGACTGAACAACGTGTGTCAACGTGTGCCTATTCCTCAATATTTCGATGACATTTTAATTATACAGCGACGGGGCACCAACCATCATTTTAGACCATCGAGCGATTGCATTTACACATAGAGGTTACGGGTTGTTACTATCTACATTTTTAGCATACATTAAGATCTGCCGATAGCTGGTCATCTAAGCGTATTTACACGTTGAGACAGTTGGAGGCGACAACTGATATCAGTTGAATCTTATACTTTATCGAAACGTGTAAAGTATCGAACGTGTGCGTTTTCCGCGCGTTGCAGTTCCGTGTGTCATAAGTGTTTGACACGCGCTTTTGATGCTTAGAAACTGCAATGAATGTGTTGCTTTTTCCCCCCCCTTCATTTATTTAACAACTGTAGCGCAAATCACGCACGGCACACGGAAGTGCGTCCGTGTGCCGTGCGCGGTTTTCACACACCCATTGACTTTAATGGGTTCGTGATGCGAAAAACGCTCAAGTATAGGACATGTCGTGAAAATCACGGACTGTCTGAACGGCCCCATTGAGTTACATAGGTCCGTGTGATACGCGTGATTTGCACGCGCGTATCACGGACATGAAACACGTTCGTGTAAATAAGGCCTTAGGCTGGGTTCCCACATAGCGTAAACGCTGCAGAGTTTTCGCAATGGAATTATGTGTGTAAACTCCGCAGCATAATACAGTGGCAGCAAAGTGGATGAGATTTGAACAAATCTCATGCCGACGCTGCAGAAAAAATGTTTATAAATTCACCTGCGATGCGGAATTGAAATCCGCAGCATGTCAATTTATGCTGCAGATTCATTGCTCCTCTGTTGCGGGTTTTTCCCATTGAATTCAATGGCGAGGTAAAAACTGCAACAAATAGCAAGTGTTGCGACTTTTGTGGCAGAAACACTGCGATTCTGCCGCAAAAAATCGCACATGACAAAAAAAACTGCTTTTTTTAATGAATTTTAAAACAACAAAAAAAATGAATACCCCCGGCCGTTGTCATAGTGACGGCTTCTACTGCTCTGGGTGCAGCCCAGCCTCCTGAAATTAAGTTTAATCCCATATGACTGCTGTTGCCAATCACAGGCTGAGCGGCAGATGGGCTGCAACGTTATTCTTGGAGGCTGGGTTGCACTCAGAACAGAGGAACATGTCTTTATGACAACGCCCCGAGGGGAAATATGAGTTTTTTTGGTTTTTTTTTAACTTAAAGCACTAATTTCCGCAGTGGACATTCCACCCAAAAATCTGCACCACAATTTGTTGCGTTTTTTCATGTGGAATTTCCTGTAGGTTCTAGGTTGGATACGCTGCGTACCTTTTAAGCAGCGTATCAGACCAGTGGGAACCTAGTCTAAGGGCCCCCATACACGGCTATGCCCGTAATCACAGGCACGGCCGGCCGCAGACAGTCACCCGCAATTGCGGGCCATGTTGCCATTATAAAGTATGGGAACACAGTCCGTAAAATAAATAAGATAGGAAATATCCTATTTTTTGCGGGTCATTTTTACGGCCCAGACACCTTCCCGTAAATATACGGAAAGGTGTCCATGGGCAATAAAAATTAATGTGTCCGTACTTTGATCTGCAATTACGGTCCGTAATTGTGGATCAAAATTATGATTGTGTGCATTGGGCCTAAGAGGTGCTTTATTGCAGTGGTGTGGGTTGCCTGCACTGACTCCTGGAGACTCTGTGGATGAAGGGCCTCACCCCTGACCCATGTGATAGGTAGTGTCCCATGTTTACCAGCCTGGCCCATTTGTAAAATTACAGACCAATATTATATGTCAAGAAGAGGAGTGATGCGATCATATATCCATAACTCGGCCCAAGATGCTGTTTTATTGGATTTTACCATGCTGCTTTCTGCAAATCTCCCCACTTCTGTACATACAACATGAGAATCTGTGGGTGCTATTCCTTATTGTTAGTTGCTGCTGTCTGTTGCACCCTCTTCTGCTCTCGCAATGTCGAGGGGTCTACAGGACACAAGCCCACGATTGCTATTCCAGAGTGCCAACTGTTGCTTTCTGAAATAGTCTGCCCAGTTATCTCCATTCTTCTTCAGCTACAACATGCCAGTCTAGAATCGTCAATTCCATTTTTTACAGCCAGATCAAATGCCGAGTAGACCTTCTACCACTGCATGTGGGGGCCGGGGTCTAGTTTGAGAGGGGGATTCCCATTCGCCTCCAAAGCTTCGTATATCCCCATAAATATTGTAAATAAAGTTGAAATCTGCAAAACAGTCACATATACAGCCAGGCTAACTCTAGTGCAAAAATACCACATGTTTAGGACGTCTTTAACCATTCTCTTCATTAACTTGGCTAATTGGAACTAAATGACATAGTCATATAGAAGCAAAGTGTTGCTATGGATTACTACTCATAATATGGGCGAGGATGAGTCAGTGAATTACTGTAGGGGAATGAGCGCATGATTCATACAGTCAGTAGTACTGTAGAACAGTTGATTTTAGAAAAGGATTAGCAGTTAAGCCCAATGCCTCCCCATTGATATAATGTACGGCCAAACTATAGCCTCATATTTACAAAGATAAAGACGTGATTATTTACTGATCCAGAACTACATGTACAATATTTAAATGTCTCTATAGCACCGAGAACTCATATAATTTCTTATACCCCAGGAAACAAGCTAACAACCTACGCAGATACAGATGAAATGTTCAAGTGCTCAAAAATTCGCACTTCACTAAATGGCAACCCTCCTACCTCCAAAAGTGTGCCTTGAGTGTAACTCTTACCTTGCCAGCAAGCTGGTAGAATAATAGCAACTCAGTCTGATTAAATGATAAACAAGTTGCTCCTTTTTATGCTTTTATTTTTGAAGACCTATGTGGAATGGATTAATAAAAGTTTAGGCATGGTAGTAACAGAAACCACCTCTGATCTTACCTAGTGATATGCCACAACTTACTAGGGCGGGAAAACCCAATTAGACCAAGATCCCACATGCAGTAGATGCATCAGTCTTTACTTTATAAGGCCCCCTTTACATTGTGTTTGTGCCCTACGTTTATTGTGTACTTTGGGAAAAGCTGTTTATAGGACTCCATTAGCTAAATGGAGGACAAAAGAGTGTCATTATATTCTCCGTCGGGCTGGTATATGTTAGTATACATTTTCTTGGAAGGATGAAATAACATAGTAGACTACGCTATTCCATCCTAAGGGATCCCGCAAAAAAAACATAATACCGCGTGGTATACGTTTTTTTTTTAACATGGGAGCCAATGGGTGATGGTTGCCACTGAATGGCCTCCGTCACAGGTATAGTTTAAACGTATACATCGGGAAGCTCCCGACATTACGGTCTATCTATAAACAGTAAAGTCAGGCGCTTCTCAATGCCAGAGTCCTCGGATAGAGCATCGGAAGCGCTCAGACTTTGGCCCTGTGGAAGCTCCTGAAATCACTGTCTATATAGACAGTCTATATGTCAAGGGCTTCCCCAGGCACTGAATCCGCAGCCATAGCGTTGTTGACGCTCTGGAAAGGGACTCCAGCATCGCAAAGCTCCTGAGGTCACTGTCCTTAAATGGGCAGTAACTTCTAGGGCTTCTCCATTGACTGAATCCCCTGCCAGAGCATTGCCGATGCCATATATGGACAGTGACGTTAAGGACTTCCCCAGGGCCGGAGTCCCCAACCAGATCGTTTGAAATACTCTGGGTGGCAACTGCGGCATAGCAAATGTCTTGACATCACTGTCCATATAAGGACTGTGACATCAGGAGATTCCCCAGGCACATCACATCAGGTAGTATTCGGGTGAAGTATTCCACTATATGTTTAAAAAGTGTGCTAAGTTGTAGCCTTCCTGATATATACCTCCGACGAAAGGCAAAATGTGATGTAAACTTTTCCTCCTATTGGATCCAAATCTGGCTTTAGCTAAAACAAATTTAGCCAAAAACAGCATCAAAACTGCATGTGTGATCCTGGCCTGGCTGGAATCACACATGCAGTTATTTGAGCCATTGCGAGGAGTGTATTCAAAAGGAATGAAAAATATAAAGGAAGGACTTCTACTTCTCCTTCCTGCAAAATCCCCTCCTGGCTTTGGTTTAAAAAAACTGCACGTGTGATTCCAGCCTTGAAGGGGTTATTTGAAATAAAGGTCTGCTTATCTTTCCAGAAACAGCCCCACTCTTCTCCATGGGCTGTGCCAGGTATTGCAGCTCAAAGGGGACCTGTCAGGTCCTCTATAAATGGGACTGCATTAACAGACACAGCCCACGTACAGAAGCGGTGAATATTCGGGGGAAAAAAACTGACTCCCCCCCCCCCCCATTCTCAAACAACCACTATGGCACATAAGATTTAGTTTTTCTCACCCCCCACCTTGGAATTCCAGTGGTTATAATTTTTCTTAAGGTAATATAACTCTAGGAGTCTGTTTTTAAGGACAAGTTGGTGTTTTTAGGCACTATTTTATCGTACATACAGTATATGTTAGAATGTTATTAAAGGGGAAACACTGGAATTTGCCAGAAATAACAATTCCGCTATTTATATTGTTCACTGATTATCATAAATGACTTTAGATATTGTGCTGGTTGTTCTGGCTATATGAAATGTGTTTTCTACTTTCTGGTAGCTTTAACATTAACCTTCACTGGAAATAAGGTCAAGCTCAAACCCTAAATAACTATGCCAGACCATTATCCCTCCTCCACTAAACTTTACAATAGGCACTATACATTCTGGTAGGTAGCGTTCTCCTGGCATCCGCCGAACCCAGATTGGTCCATTAGACTGCCAGATAGTGAGACTACCCATCAACCAACCTTACCTGCCCAGGACCTTACACCATCACTTAATTTATAATAAAACGCAGACACCTTCTTTGTGGAAATGTGGAAGTGGCCAAAGCTTTAATAATTCTATACAAATCAGCATGAAGACATCATCATCTTTTTTCTCCTCTTCCTGTAATGCCGATGCTTGCTGTACTCCATCAGGCATGTAGGGTTCTAAATCCTCCTTCATAGCCGTAATTTCTGCCAAGGAGGGGAACTGAGAAACCTACTCAGTCTCCCGACCACCCCCACAAAGCAAAGCCAGTCCTCTCTTGGCCCCATCCAATAAGTCCAAAAGGAATATATCGAGCCCGATATCGTTCAAATGTACCTCATCCGGCGCAAGCAAATCTGCATTATCCCCTTCCAAGGACTGATGCCACAGTCCCACTCCACCTATGGAGCGAACATAGAGAGACACCCGCACATTCAGCAGCCTGCGCACTCTGTTCAATGCCGACAAGTTCCTGGCACCACACCAAACTGTACGTGCCACGATCTCGGACCATACCACTACACAACGTGAAAACAGCTGCAGGAAACGCGCTCAATCAGTCCGAATCAATGATAATAATTCAGCCATCTTAACCTGACATATGTGATTTCACCCCGCATGTATAATCAGGACAACAGGTCCATCAGTGTGCCTTGTAACCGCCACTACTTCTGGCAACAACTGCACCCACCGTAGTCCCCAGACACCTTTCCAGTGGACGTCGGCCAGGGAAAGGCCTAAATTCAGGCCAAGAGGCCTCCGTACAGCACGGACAGCCGCCCAATGCACGTAGGAGTGCCCCAAGATCCATATCTGAGGGCAGCAAGACCCTGATAAAAATGAAAATCGAACTCAATATATGAACAGACAGAAAGAAAGTGACACAGTTGGAGATAGAAATAAGCTGAAACAAAGCAAGAAGGGGGGGGGGTTAGAGAATGGAGGGGAAGATTGAAAAGGAATATACAAACCACCACTGAAATGTATCAATCGCAAACCAAATCTGGCCTAACATAAGACTTATAGCTGTTGGCGCTCCATCTACCCAACCGCATAATAGCCTCTGAATCTAAACCTAAGGCATCTGCTTCAGTAGCAGCACCAATCCGGAAGGAATGAGTACCAAATTCGCTAGGCAGCAGCCCCAGGTATCTTAAACTAGCCTTAAAAACTGCTTAAAATTGAAAACGCGACAAAGAAGAACCGTTTTGGTGTATCACAAACTGTGATCCGGCCGCCCGAACCAACAAACATTTTTTAACCATCGTCACAGGACAATATGGGCCCCCAACATTCCCTACAGATAACCAGGTACCCTTCCCAGATTGATCGGTCTTAGATCGCCTGACACAAACCCTAAGGGAATCACCCAAAACCACTACATCAGGCCCATAAAGCCCACCCCGTTTGTTTACGCTAGACGGAACTAACTCACTAACTCGCAACGCTGCAAAGAAAGCCAACGAGAACGTCGTGCCAAACAAAGAACACTTATACTCATCCCGGCAAATGTAACACAAATAAGATCAAATCCGGCCCAGCAGTGCAAAAGATACCGGCCAGCTCGTATCCTGCTCTGGTGGGCTTGCTAAACAAGTGGTTTGTATATCAAGTGGAGTTACAAAACCGGATTGACTTGCTGTGCTCGTATGTGACAAAGTGTGGGCTATTCTTACTTCCTGCTGAGCAGCTGACTAGGGGGAGGGGTTAATTGGTCCCAAGTGGTATAAATTAGCCCTCAGGACTCTGGAGAGCCTGCTCTGGTGGGCTTGCATAGCAAGTGGAGTTACAAAACCGGAGTTACAAAGAGGAGTTACAGCCCCTGTAAGTACTCTTCTTTTCTTTTACTTTAACAATTGTTCGCTGTTTTTTGTAACTGGGATAATGGACAGCAGGATTGGAGGTTGTCTTCAGTGCACAGTTTGCCATATGTATGCAGAACTGGAGCCTGAGTTCCAGGGTGAATACCTCTGTGGCAGATGTGAGCATGTTGGTCACCTGGAAGCTCGCATTAGAGATCTGGAGGAGCAGAATACAACACTGAGGGCGATAGACAATCTTGAGCGGAGCATGCTGCTGACGGAAAATGGAGTTGTTGGGGTAGAATTGGAGGGTGAAAACATGGGTCAGCAGGATCAGGCAGGTAGCGGGGTTAATGTAGTTAGGGGCAGTAGAAAGGGGTCCAAGAAAAGGAAGGCCAATCCTGTTTCTGATATTCCAAGCAAAATTGCCAAATTGGGTGATGATGCGAGGGTGTCTGTCTCAGAAATGGCAGCCCTAGTGGATACTGATCTCCCTAACAGCCGGAAGAACAGCCCAGCTTTTAAACGGCGGAATGGTGATGGAGGTAAGGCAAGACAATTGATAGTTGTAGGGGATTCTATAATCAGGAAGACGGATAGAATAATTTGTTGCCAAGACCGCCTCAACCGAATGGTTTGCTGTCTCCCTGGTGCCAGGGTTCGGCATGTGGTGGAATGGGTGGACAAATTGCTGAGAGGGTGATGATCCAGGTGCATGTAGGTACCAACGACAGAATAAATGGTAGGTTGAGGAGCCTTAAGAATAATTTTAAAGAACTAGGCTACAAGCTGAAGGAAAGGACCTCCAAGGTTGTATTTTCAGGAATACTGCCTGTGCCATGCGCATCACAGGAAAGACAGCGGGAGCTCAGGGAGTTAAATGCATGGCTTAAGTCTTGGTGTAGAGGAGAAGGCTTTGGGTTCCTAGAGCACTGGGCTGACTTTTCATTGGGGGTACAAACTGTATTCTGCAGATGATTTGCACCTAAATGGAAGGGGGTCCGCTGTGCTGGGGGAGAGAATTCTAGCTGGGGTGGTGGAGTATTTAAAATAGGGCTGAGGAGAGAGGTCAATGTAGAAAATAAAGGGGTAGTCAGGTTAGAGAGGGTTCAGACTATATTGGTGGGGGGAGAAACAGACTCTGGGGAGAGGACTAGACAACAGGATAAGGAGATCCTTTTGTTACAAAACAGCAGTGAAAATAAAAATGCCCAAATAATGTCAAATCACATTTCTGATAATAAAAGTGAAAAACTGAAAGGCAAGTTAAAGTGTATGTTCGCAAATGCCAGAAGTCTAGCAAGAAAAATGGGGGTGCTGGAGGCCTTGATACTGGAAGAAAATATAGATATAGTTGGTGTTGCTGAAACATGGCTAGGCTCCTCGCACGACTGGGCTGTAAATCTAAATCTACAGGGTTTTACACTTTTTCGGAAAGACAGAACAAATAGGAAAGGTGCTGGTGTATGTCTGTATGTGAGAAGTGATATGAAGGCGAATGTGAAAGAGACATTAGAGGGTGAAGATTGTGAGGAGATTGAAACCTTGTGGGTGGAGCTAGAAAGGGAGGTAAACACTGAAAAAATTACGTGTAATCTATAGACCTCCCCCCAATATATCTAAGGAGATGAAAGGTCAGCTATATAAACAGATGGAGCGGGCTGCACAGGCGGGTACATTCGTAATAATGGGAGATTTTAATTACTGGGATATTAATTGGTGTCATGGTTGGGCTTCAACTGCAAAGGGGAGACATTTCCTCAACCTGTTGCAGGAAAATTTTATGGGCCAGTTTGTGGAAGATCCAACTAGAGGTGAAGCTCTGTTGGATCTGGTCATTTCTAATAATGCAGAGTTTGTTGGGAATGTCAATGTTTGTGAAAACCTGGGTAACAGTGATCACAATATAGTTACATTTTACCTATACCGTAAAAAAACAAACACCGGCTGGGAGGGCAAAAACACTTAATTTTAAGAAAACCAATTTCCCCAGGATGAGGGCTGCAATTCAAGATATAGACTGGGAAGAACTAATGTTAAATAATGGGACAAATGATAAATGGGAGATTTTCAAATCTACTTTGGGTAATTATAGTGCAAAGTTTATTCCTATAGGTAACAAGCATAAATGACAAATTAAATCCCACATGGCTTACACCTTCTGTAAAAAGGACAATACATGACAAAAAAAGGGCATTTAAAAAATACAAATCTGAGGGTACAGCTGTAGCCTTTTTAAATTATAAAGAGCGTAATACAATATGTAAAAATGTAATAAAATTAGCAAAAATACAAAATGAAAGGCAGGTGGCCAAGGATAGTAAAACAAACCCCAAAAAATTCTTCAAGTATATAAATGCAAAAAAGCCAAGGTCTGAACATGTGGGACCCCTGGATGGTGGTGGTGGGGAGTTGGTCACAGGGGATCAAGAGAAGGCAGAGTTACTAAATGGGTTCTTTAGCTCTGTATATACAACAGAAGAAAGAGCAGCTGATGTAGCCGGTGCCAGTGCTGTTAATATATCAGTTGATCTACTGAATTGGATAAATGTAGATCTGGTCCAAGCTAAATGAAATAAAATAAATGTGCACAAGGCCCCGGGACCAGATGGGTTACACCCTAGAGTTCTTAAAGAGCTTAGTTAAGTAATTTCTGTCACCCTTTTCATAATATTCAGAGATTCTCTAGTGACTGATTTTGTAATGATGGGGGTAAGGAAACAGACAAGTGAGCCCTATTCTACCCGCCACTCAGTCCCTGCCTACTTGCAACGACCCGCCCTAGGCGACGGGGTACAACTGGGCGACGGTCCCTACGCTCAATAAGTGCCCGACAGACAAACAGACAAGGGTACACAGAAGCAAGGGAAAAGGGGCAGTTGCCCACGGCAACACCGTGAGCAACAAGAGTGGTAAACGAGCCGAGTCAAACCAGGAGTGTACGAGGTACCAAACGCAGAGCAAGAGAGTAGTCAGTAAGCCAGGGTCAATATGAAGCAGGGTCAAATGGTTCAAGAAGCTGCAGCAGGGCCAGGAAACAAAACAAGAATCACAAGCAAGGAGGAACAGGAAAGGCAGGTATAAATAGACAGAGGGCGGGAGCTAGCTCCGTCTGGCCAGGCTGTGATAGGTTCTCCCACTCCTAAGCCTGCCATCCTGAGTGGTGGAAGATGGAGTCAGTCTCACAGACATAGAAGCAGGTGCAGACTGATTACCTATGGGCATGGATACAGAAGCTGTGCCTGGCAGATCCTTAACAGGTATAGTGCCAAGGGACTGGCGCAGGGCAAATGTGGTGCCTATTTTCAAGGCTCTAGGTCTTCCCCGGGTAATTATAGACCAGTAAGCTTAACATCCATCGTGGGGAAAATGTTTGAGGGACTATATACAGGATTATGTGACAAAAAATAGCATTATAAGTGACAGCCAGCACGTTTTTACTAAGGACAGAAGCTGTCAAACTAACCTGATCTGTTTTTATGAAGAGGTGAGCAGAAGCCTAGAGAGAGGGGCCGCTGTGGGTGTAGTGTTTTTGGACTTTGCAAAGGCATTTGACACTGTCCCTCATAGACGTCTAATGGGTAAATTAAGGACTATAGGTTTAGAAAGTATAGTTTGTAATTGGATTGAGAATTGGCTCAAGGACCGTATCCAGAGAGTTGTGGTCAATGATTCCTACTCTGAATTGTCCCCGGTTATAAGTGGTGTACCCCAGGGTTCAGTGCTGGGACCACTATTATTCAACTTATTTATTAATGATCTAGAGCAGGGGTCTCAAACTCGGCAGGGTAAGTGGGCCGCATATAGAAAAAATGGGAAGTTGACGGGCCGCATTACTTTCAAATTTGATACAACACAAAATTATTGTTAATAAATTACTTATTTGAACTACTATAACACTATATTACTATAATAATAATAATACTACATTACTATAAAATGAATACTACATTACTATAATAATACCGCTAGGTTTAAAATTTGAGATATTTCTCCACGTGCTTATTTCAACAATCCAGTTTTCCAGTTTAAGTGTCGCTAAATGCAGTTCGGCGGCTCAGTTGGCAGCGTTTGGCAGACACACATGTCAAGATTGGGCAGCCCCTTTTTGGATAGTGCCACTGTGCCCTCCGTGGATGCTGCCGCAGTGCCCTCCGTGGATGCTGCCGCAGTGCCCTCTGCGGATGCTGCCACAGTGCCCTCCGCGGATGCTGCCACAGTGATGTCAGGGGCTTGCCCAGAGCTGGAGTCCCGGAGCAGAGCTCCTTCTAGCACTCTGCCTGGGATTCCAGCTCTGCTCCTGACATCACTGTCCATATATGGACAGAGATGTCAGGGGCAACTCCAGAGCTGGAGTCCCAGGCAGAGCGCTAGTAGGCTCTTCCTGGGACTCCAGCTGTGGTCCTGATATCACTGGGACTCCTGCTCTGGGGAATTCCACAGAGTCCCGGAGCAAAGCCTGTACTAGCGCACTGCTCGGGACTCCTCTCTGGGGAAGACCCTGACACACTTTCCATATATGGACAGCTATGTCAGGGAATTCCACAGTGTCCCGGAGCAGAGCCTGTACTAGCGCTCTGCCCGAGACTCCGCTCTGGGGAAGACCCTGACACACTGTCCATATATGGACAGCTATGTCAGGGAATTCCACAGTGTCCCGGAGCAAAGCCTGTACTAGCGCTCTTCCCGAGACTCCGCTCTGGGGAAGACCCTGACACACTGTCCATATATGGACAGCGATGTCAGGGAATTCCACAGAGTCCCGGAGCAGAGCCTGTACTAGTGCTCTGCTCGGGACTCCGCTCTGGGGAAGACCCTGACACACTGTCCATATATGGACAGCGATGTCAGGGAATTCCACAGAGTCCCGGAGCAGAGCCTGTACTAGTGCTCTGCTCGGGACTCCGCTCTGGGGAAGACCCTGACACACTGGCCATATATGGACAGCGATGTCAGGGAATTCCACAGAGTCCCGGAGCAGAGCCGATACTAGCGCTCCGCATGGGACTCCGCTCTGGGGAAGACCCTGACACACTTTCCATATATGGACAGCGATGTCAGGGAATTCCACAGAGTCCCGGAGCAGAGCCTGTACTAGCGCTCTCCTCAGGACTCCGCTCTGGGGAAGACCCTGACACACTGTCCATATATGGACAGCGATGTCAGGGAATTCCAGAGTCCCGGAGCAGAGCCGATACGAGCGCTCTGCACGGGACTCCGGCTGTGTCCCGCGGGCAGCAGATGACAGCCCCAGGGGCCACATGCGGCCCGCGTGCTTGAGACCCCTGATCTAGAGGATGGGATTAATAGCACTATTTCTATTTTGCAGATGACACCAAGCTATGTAATATAGTTGTCTATGGAAGATGGTCGTGAATTGCAAGCGGATTTAAACAAACTAAGTGTTTGGGCATCCAGTTGGCAAATGAAGTTTAATGTAGATAAATGTAAAGTTATGCATCTGGGTACCAACAACCTGCATGCATCATATGTCCTAGGGGGTGCTACACTGGGGGATTCACTTGTTGAGAAGGATCTGGGTGTGCTTGTAAATCATAAACTAAATAACAGCATGCAATGTCAATCAGCTGCTTCAAAGGCAAGCAAGATATTGTCGTGTATTAAAAGAGGCATGGACTCGCGGGACAGGGATGTAATATTACCACTTTACAAAGCATTAGTAAGGCCTCATCTAGAATATGTATTTCAGTTCTGGGCTCCAATTCATAGATCGCGCTCTGCAGAGTGATGCGCCTCCGGACGTCGTCTCCGTCTCTGCCTCCGTGACGATTGTCCCAAAGAACCCCAGTGCGACTCTGATGAGGAGGCTGATGATGAGTCGGAGAGCACATCTCTGGACGAAGAAGACCGCCGACCATGCCTCCTCTCTCTACTGGACCTGAGACGTCTGCACTGGCCATGGCGACGATGCTTTCTGGAACGTTTCCTCCCCCGTCAGGAACGCTCCCTAACCGGACCTGAGGAAGAAAAATGAGACACGGCAGGAGAAGGGCAAACAGTACGAGTACTCTCCCTGACACTACCATCCCTAGAACTGGCCCTACTTCGCGTCAACCCGTGTGAAGGAGCTGTTAAGACCTACCTGCAAAGTAGGATAAGCGACCGATGCAGCAGAAGCCCTGGCACCAAGGATGGGCTGAATACTCACCGCTCGCTTCTTTTTGTCAGAATCCTTCTGTCTTCTATGGGCGCCGCTATTTTGCTTCTTGGCTGACCTGCGCTGCACCGGAAGTCCGCCTCTGCCCTCTCTCCAACCACTTCCGGTTGAACAGAGGACAGAGCAGGGAACGATGACTTAATCGCCGGCTGCTCTCACGAGCAGGAAGCAAGTCCCAGCTCCCGCGCACATGCCACTTGGTAGACAACCATGGCGGACTAATTACCTGCACCTACCATACTCACCCCACTATCAGGAAAGCTGAGCGTCGCGTCCCGCAGCTGCCGATTGTGGTGGGTTGTACCAGGCAGAAGCCGTTTTAACAGCAGCCCTCCTAGAACTGTGGGGAGGGACGCCAGCGCGACGCAGGGGAGGGTGGCACTATATCCGCCGACGAACCGCCGGATGAAACAAACTTAGGGCCTGCGCTGATCCCAGCATGCGGAGGCGCAGCACCCGCTGTACTACCATGAGCCTCTACAGGACTTGGGCTCAAACGGGCAGGGGGGCGATTTACGCGCTGCTACCTACCTCGGGTAGCCGCTGCAGGCTGCTCCACGACCGGATTCACCATGTCCCTTCTTCCACTCGCCAGCAGGGATTCCAGCCAGGCACTCCCTTCCGATGCCACCCACTGTGCAACCTGACGCAAGAGATCCTCAGCCATTTGAATAAAAAGAACGTCCACTGAATCCAAGGAAAAAAGGAAAAGCTCAAGATCTTCCAGCTCCAACTGAAGGGTGTTCCTCACGCTGCAGCTTGAAGGTAAGAGGGCGTTCTGCCCCAAGACCCACACTTATATCACCTTTACCACGCCCCACTTACCCCTTGTACACCAATCCTGATCCTGGGCATTTTTTGAATACGTTCACTCCTATATTTAACCCTTGCAGTCCCTGACTAAGGGAAACTAAGCGGTTCAGTGTCTACAAAACGTGATTTACATAGGAATTCAATGGAATAGGTAACTACAGGTTCAGAATGTTAATATATATATAATATATAAGATTGATCCAGCACCTGCATTCAGGATAAAATGCAAGCCCTGCAGAAGGGAGAACTTGCTAAAAAAGAAAAAAAATGGAAGATACAAGTCATATAATGGTCAGAAATAGTGTTATTCCTCATGTAAACATACGACAGAAAAGTACCTGAAAAGTTAGGTACGTTTTTAGTGTATTATCCTGCACACGTGCAGAATCCAGCCCTCAACTCCTTACAGAGTGACAGAGCATTCGCCGGCTTGCGTGATTGGAGGTGACGGCATGTTACATTGTCACGCAAGCCTGACGCATGCGCTGTCACACAGTGAAGCCAGAGGGGTGAAAAGGGCTCGATGCTGGGGAATACGCTGAATGCGCAGGTGGGCGTATTTCGTCTGTATGTAGGCAGGTGGATCGGCTGTTAATCAAGCGAGAAGAGGTGCGGTTTACTGTGACAATCATGAGAAAGCTGGATGCGTCTCAAGCGAAAAACACCCTGCAGACTCATCTCTGCTGATTAATATATACGTACGAGAAAAGTTTAAGGACAGATTGCAACGGTACAAGGGCTCTTTTACACACTATTTGGTATCGAAGATACGTGATTTTTATTTTTACACTAGATTACATCAGGGGCGTAGCTAAAGGCTCATGGGCCCCGATGCAAGAATTCTTACTGGGCCCCGCCCCCCAGCAGACAGTATCACACATGATAGGATTAGATACAGTGGCTGAGCAGACAGTATCACACATGATAGGATTAGATACACAGCTCAGCAGACAGTATCACACATGATAGGATTAGATACAGTGGCTCAGCAGACAGTACCACACATGATAGGATTAGATACAGTGGCTCAGAAGGCAGTATCACACATGATAGGATTAGATACAGTGGCTCAGCAGACAGTATCACACATGATTGGATTAGATGCACAGCTCAGCAGACAGTATCACACAAGATACGATTAGATACAGGGCCCAGCAGACAGTATCACACATGATTGGATTAGATGCACAGGTCAGCAGACAGTATCACACATGATTGGATTAGATACACAGCTCAGCAGACAGTATCACACATGATTGGATTAGATACAGGGCCCAGCTCGCTGACATTGCGTCTCCAGCGCTGGACCCAGGAAAGGTAAGAATAATAATTTTGCTTCTTTATGTGTTACTGATTATTTTTGTGTGTTTGTGTTTTTTTACAGGTTCGGTTGTTGGACTTCGGATTCGAGGACTTCAATGACGGCGTTTTTTTTATTCTCAATAAAATGGTTAATGAGGGTTGTTTTTTTATTTCAATAAAATATTTTTTCTATGTGCTTGTATCTTTTTAAACTTTATTATCACCGCCTTAGTAATGGCCGCTGGCTGATTGACAACCTCCATTACTAAGGCGGGGCTTAGTGTTAGCCGGTGCAGAGGCTACACTAACCCCCATTATTACCCCGGTACCCACCGCCACCAGGAGTACTGGGAAGAGCCGGGTACGAACCAGTACCCGACCATCTGTAGTGACGGGCAGGCATCGGGGTGGCCGCAGGCTGGTATTAGGCTGGGGAAGGCCAAAAACAGTGGCCCTTCCCACCCTGGTAATGCTGCCTGCTGCTGCTGTGCTGCATCTGGCTGGTTATGAAAATTGGGCGGACCCCACATCGTTCTTTCCAATTATTATTATTTTTTTTTAAATGACGTGGGGTCCCCCCCATTTTTCATAACCAGCCAGATACAATAAAGCAGCAGCAGCCTAGCATCACCAGGGTAGGAAGGGCCACTGTCTTTGGCCTTTCCCCTCCTGATAATACCAGCCTGCGGCCACCCCAGTGGCCGACCATCACTACAGATGGTCAGGTACTGGATCGTACCCAGCTCTTCCCAGCACCCCTGGTGGTGGTGGGTACCGGGGTAATAAAGGGGGTTAGTGTTCGCCTCTGCACCGGCTAACACTAAGCCCCGCCTTAGCAATGGACGTCGTCAATCAGCCGGCTGCCATTACTAAGGTGGTAGTAATATAGTTTAAAAAAACAAAACACAAAGACATAGAAAAAATATTTTATTGAAATAAAAAAAAAAAACACACAGCCCTCATTAACCATTTTATTGATAATAAAAAAAAAGCTGTCATCGAAGTAGTCCTGGAATCCGACGTAGTCCAACGACCGAACCTGTAAGAAAACACACAAAAAATTATTAGTAACACATGTGTTAGGCTTAGATACAGGGCCCATGTGTGATACTGTCTGTGGGACCCTGTATCTAAGCCTACCACAACGTAGGCTTAGATACAGGGTCCAGCAGACAGTAATCTTATACAGTATAAGATTACTGTGTGCTGGGGCCCTGTATCTAAACCTACAGTGTGGTAGGCTTAGATACAGGGCCCAGCAGACAGGATCACACATGGGCCATGTATCTATGCCTATCATGTGATTGGCTTAGATACAGGGCCCAGCAGACAGGATCACGCATGGGCCATGTATCTAAGCCTACAGTGTGGTAGGCTTATATACAGGGCCCACCAGACAGGATCACACATGGGCCATGTATCTAAGCCTACCATGTGATTGGCTTAGATACAGGGCCCAGCAGACAGGATCACACATGGGCCATGTATCTAAGCCTACCATGTGATTGGCTTTGATACAGGGCCCAGCAGACAGGATCACACAATCTGTGATCCTGTCTCATGGGCCCCCTAAGCCTGATACATCGTAGGCTTAGGGGTTGTGCAGTCCCTAAACATTGATGGCCTATCCACAGGATAGGCCATCAATAGCTGATGTGTCGCCCGGGACCCGCAAATCAGCTGTTTTGAAGGGGCCGCAGCACTCGTACGAGAGCTGCTTCCCCTTCATTTCACTACTTGCTCACACTGTGAATCGCCGACACGGATTCACAGTGTGACCGGAATGAAGTGACAGGAATGAAGGGGAGCAGCTCTCGTACGAGTGCTGCGGCCCCTTCAAAACAGCTGATTGGCGGGTCCCGGGAGTCGGACCCCGCCAGTCAGGGCTAACCTTACCTTCCTCTTCGGCCGTGGCTGGAGTTCTGTCGTCTCGATGCTGTGCGCGGCGCATAGCGCTGTGACGTCATGCGCTGCGCACAGCGCCTGACGTCAGGACCTCCGCTGCCATCCGGAACCAGGAAGGTAAGTACTGTCTGTTACTATAGTAACAGGGGCCCGCGGCCCGAGTTACTATAGTAACTTTTTATTGATGTGGTGCGGGGGGCCGTGGGCCCCCCTGGCTTCGGGGGCCCGGTCGCAATTGCGACCGCTGCGACCCCTATAGCTACGCCAGTGGATTACATACTTTGCTTGGGGGGGTTACATGTTGGTGACAGGTTCTCTTTAAAATAGCATGTTAAAAATGGATTGTGTAAAGATGTTTATATTATAGACAATGTCAACCTGTATTTTACCTAATTAGTAATATAAAGAAGAAATGAACGCTTTGGTTTAACCCTGCGAATGACGTGGACACAGACCTCACAGAGGCTAATGAGTAATTAGGGAGCAGATCGATGCTTTGATGTGACAGCAGACCGAATAAACACATTACTGCTGCCAGGAAAGGGAACAGACACCGCTGGTTACATCATTGCGCTGCAGACCTGTCACCATTTTTAGGTTTTAAGGCAGTTCCACCAATTCTTAGTAACATTTACACTTTAGTACACTTCAGCTTGTCAACAAACGGATTGCAGGTTTATCCCATCCATATGTTGCATTCTCTAATGAAAACTTTCCTGCAAGATCTTTATCTGCGGCTGCAATGTTTACATGCGGGAGCGGGCAGAATTGAAGGAAGGTCCCACCAACAAACAGGTCAGAATTTATAATAACATTATATTGGTAAATTCTATTAAAAAAATATTTAATTACGGGACAACCCCTTGTCATAGACTTTATCCATTCTAGGGCCTATTTAGAAGACCGATGCTCACGTCACTGTGCTGTCTAAGTGTAGACTGGAAAGTACATGGACTAAACATTGATCCATTAACCCCTTCCCGCTTTGGCCACTTTTGACCTTCCTAACAGAGCCTCATTTTTAAAATCTGACGTTTCAGTTTATGTAGTAATAACTTCGGAATGCTTTTACCTATCCAAGCGATTCTGAGGTTGTTTTCTCGTGACACATTGAACTTTATGGTACTGGCAAAATTTTCTCAATACATTCAGTATTTCATTGTGAAAAACATAGCACTTTTCTAAATTTAAATGTATCTGCTTGTAAGACAGGCAGTTATAACACACAAAATAGTCACTAATTAACATCCCCTATATGTCTACTTTAGATTGGCATCATTTTTTGAACATCCCTTTATTTTTGTAGGGCGTTACAAGGCTTAGAACTTCAGCAGGAATTTCTCACATTTTCAAGAAAATTTCAAAAGGCTATTTTTACAGGGGCCAGTTCAGTTGTGAAGCGGCTTTGAGGGCCTTATATATTAGAAACCGCCAATAAGTCACACCATTTTAAAAACGTCACCCCTCAAAGTATTCAAAACAGCATTTAGAAAGTTTCTTAACCCTTTAGGCTTTTCACAAGAATTAAAGCAATGTAGAAGTATAATTTACAAATTTCATTTTTATTTTTTTTGCAGAAATTCATTATTAATCCATTTTTTTTGTAACACAAAGTTTTACCAGAGAAACGCAACTCCATATTTATTGCGCAGATTCTTCCGTTTTCAGAAATATCCCACATTTGGCCCTAGTGTGCTACTGGACTGAAGCACAGGCCTCAGAAGCAAAGGAGCACCAAGTGGATTTTAGACACCATGTCAGGTTTGAAGGGCTCTTGCAGTGCCAAAACAGTGGAAATCCGCCAAAAGTGATCCCATTTGGAGAACTAGACCCCTCAAGGAAATTACCTAGGGGGAATAGTGAGCATTTTTACCCCACCGGTTTATTGCAGAAATTATTGGAATTAGGCCGTGAAAATGAAAATCTACATTCTTTCAAAGGATATGTAGGTTTAGCTAATTTTCCCATTTCCGCAATGACTAAAGGAGAAAAAGTACCACAACATTTGTAAAGCAATTTCTCCCGAGTAAAACAATACCCCACATGAGGTCATAAACGGCTGTTTGGACACACGGCAGGGCTTAGAAGAAAAAAAACATTTCGCTTTTTGAGCTCAAATTTAGCAGGAATGGTATGCGGAGGTCATGTCGCATTTGCAAAACCCCTGAAGGGACAAAACAGTGGAAACCCTCCACAAGTAACCCAATTTTGGAAACGACACCCCTTGAGGAAATTATCTAGGGGTATATATAGTGAGCATTTTGACCCCACAGATTTTTTGCAGAAATTATTGGAAATGGGCCCTGAAAATGAAAATCTACATTCTTTCAAAGAAAATGTAGGTTTAGCTAATTTTCACAAAGACTAAAGGAGAAAAAGCACTGCAACATTTGTAAAGCAATTTCTTCGGAGTAAAACAATACCCCACATGTGGTCATAAACGGCTGTTTGGACATACAGCAGGGCTTAGAAGGGAAAGAGCGCCAGTTGGGTTTTGGAGCTAAAATTTAGCAGGAATGGTTTTGCGGAGGCCATGTCGCATTTGCAAAGCACCTGAGGGACCAAAACAGTAAAAATGCCCAAAAAGTGACTCCATTTAGGAAATTACACCCCTTGAGGAATTAATCTACGGGTGTAGTGACCATTTTGACCCCACAGGGGTTTCATAGATTTTATTGGAATTGGGCAGTGAAAATAAAAAAAATCCTTTTTTTTCAAGAAGACGTAGCTTTAGCTCAAAATTTTTCATTTTCTCAACATTTGTGTAAAGCAACTTCTCTGGAGTACGCCAATACCGCATATGTGGTCATAAACTACTGTTTGATCAGAAGAGAAGCGCCATTAGGCTTTTGATTAGATTTTGATGGATTGATTTCTTGGCACCATCTCGCGTTTGCAAGGCCCCTAAGGTACCAGTAGAGTGGAAACTCCCCAAAAGTGACTCCAGTCACAAAACTACACCCCTTGAAGAATTAATCTAGGGGTGTAGTGAGCATTTTGACCCCACAGGGGTTTCATAGATTTTATTAGAATTGGGAAGTGAAAATAAAAAAAAATCCTTTTGCTTCAATAAGACGTAGCTTTAGCTCGAAATTTTTCATTTTCTCAACAAATAAAGGAAAAAAAGAACCCCAACATTTGTAAAGCAATTTCTCCCGAATACGGCAATACCCCATATGTTGTCATAAACTGCTGTTTGGGCACACAGTAGGGCTCAGAAGGGAAGGAGTGGCATTTGGAGTGCACATTTTGGTGGATTGGTTTCTGGTTGCTATGTCGCATTTGCAAAGCCCCTGTGGGACCAAAACAGTAGAAACCCCCAGAAGTGAACAAATTTTGGAAACTATACCCCTCAAGGTATCCACCTAGGAGTGTAGTGAGAATGTTAACCCCGCAGGTGTTTTGCAGAAATTAGTGTGCACTTGATGTTGCAGAGTGAAAATGGGACTTTTTCCATAGATATGCCAATATGTGGTGCCCAGCTTGTGCCATCGTAACAAGACAGCTCTCTAATTATTATTCTGTGTTTCCCGGTTTTAGAAACACCCTACATGTGACCCTAATCTCTTGCCTGGACATCAGGAGTGAAAGAGTGAAAGAGTACCAATGCGAAGTTGAGGCCTAATTTGGCAACTTACTGTAAAGGATCTGCCAGACACAGCTTCTGTGTCGACGCCCGTGGTTAATCAGTCTGCACCTGCTCCTAGGTCTGATAGAGTGACTCGATCTGCTACCACTCAGGCTGGTAGGCTCAGGAGTGGGAGAACCTATCACAGCCTGGCCAGACGGTTCTAGCTCCCGCCCTCGGCCTATTTATACCTTCATTTCCTGCTTGTCTTTGCCTGTGATTCTTTCCTGTTTCCTGGCTCTGCTGCTCCTGCTATTATTATTGACCTTGCTTCATTTTGACCCTGGCTTTACTGACTACGCTCCTGCTCTGCGTTTGGTACCTCGTACACTCCTGGTTTGACTCGGCTCGTTCACTACTCCTGTTGCTCACGGTGTTGCTGTGGGCAACTGCCCCATTTCCCTTAGCTTCTGTGTACCCTTGTCTGTTGTACACATATTGAGCGTAGGGACCGTCGCCCAGTTGTACGCCGTCGCCTAGGACTGGCCATGCAAGTAGGCAGGGACTGAGTGGCGGGTAGATTAGGGCTCACCTGTCTGTCTCCCTGCCCCGTCATTGCACTTACACAATATTGGTTCACAATTGCAGAGGCTCTGATGTGAAAAAATAAAAGAAACCCCTGAGAAGTGACCCATTTTAGAAACTGCACCCCTCAAGGCATTTATTAAGGGGTGCAGTGAGGATTTTCACCCCACAGGTCTTTTGCATAAATGATTGCATGTATCATTTTTGGATACATGCGACTTTTTGATCACTTTTTTATTTACATTTTTGAAAGACAAAGTGACCAAAAAAACAGCAATTCTGGCAGTATTTTGTAGGTTTTTTTTACGGCGTTAACTGCGCGGGACAAATAACATAATATTTTTATAGTTCAAGTAGTTACGGATGCAGCGATACCAGATATGGTATGGTTTTATTTTTCAATAAATAACTTGGAGCCCACTAGGGGACTGGAAGGTCCAACTGTTTGATTAATGTTCTAATACATTGCACTACCTATGTAGTGCAATATTTTAGAACTGTCAGTTGTTCACTGACAGCAAGCCAGTCAGGCTCCGCCTCCAGTCAGAGCCCAATCGGCTTCCGTAATGGCAGACAGGAGGCTATTGTTAGGCCTCCTGTTGCCATAGTAGCAATCGGTAGCCTTGCCATTGCATGGCAGGGCTGCCGATTTGCTACAAACCACTAAGATGCAGCGATCACTGCATCTAAGGGGTTAATAGCAGGGATCGGAGCTATCTCCGGTTCCTGCCGTGACAGCAGGTTGTCCGCTATAGCCTACAGTGTACACCGACTGCTGATGATGCCGTCTCAGCTTCTGAGCCTGGCGCCATCTTACCAATGGTACCGGAAGCATTTTAGGCCCCACCTCCGAGCGGGGCATACGAGGTTTCCGTTGCTGGCAGACCGGGAGGCCAGTATTAGGCCTCCGGTTGCCATTGCAGCCACCGGAAACCCAGCAATCACGTTGCAGGGGTGCCGGTAGCTAAAAAACGCTCACATGCTGCGGTCTCTATTGAACGCAGTATCTAAGGGGTTAATCGGCTGGATCGAAGGCTAGCTCCGGTCCTGGCCGTTACATCAGGATGTAACATACCGCTGGCACCCGGCGGTGATGGTGCGGGCTCAACTCCTGGGCCTGCACTATAACCGCGACGTAATAGTACTGCGCTTTGTGGGAAGCCCTGCACGACAGTGGCGTATATATACGGCGGATGTCGGGAAGGGGTTAAAGGGGTTTTCCGGAACAAAAAAAACCATGTCTTTTAACTAAACAATGCAAAATAAATTATTTTGTAATATACTTACGTTGGATCCGATGTTTGTAGCGGCGTATCCCATCCTGTCACATGACCTCTTGCTGACTCGAAATTGCCACTTCCTACCCAGATCTGTCCATTATCTCCAAGTTCCTGTTTCCTGTCCTCCGAGTGTACGGTCACATCACAAGTGACGTGAATGTACCACGTGTTTATGTGTTGTACAATTTCCTCATCCGATTTAGAACATGGGTGGTTGATACACACTCAGCGCCCACCACGCATGCTCTGATATGGCTGCGGGTAGTACGGCGCATTGCATGCTGGGACAAACACGGTGCAGGCAGGGAGGACAAACACAGGAAGAGAAGGGGAAAGAATATAGTGAGGTAAACCACCTCCAAAAGGTAAACAATAGGGTGTAATCAAAGAGGAAAGCTTTTTAACCCCTTAAGGACACAGCCTGTTTTCACCTAATGGACCAGGCCATTTTTTTCAAATCCTACATGTCACTTTATATAACTTTGGAATGTTTTTGTTTTTTCAAGCGATTATGAGACTGTTTTCTCGTGACACATTGTACTTTAAAGAGGCTCTGTCACCAGATTTTGCAACCCCTATCTGCTATTGCAGCAGATAGGCGCTGCAATGTAGATTACAGTAACGTTTTTATTTTTAAAAAACGAGCATTTTTGGCCAAGTTATGACCATTTTTGTAATTATGCAAATGAGGCTTGCAAAAGTCCAAGTGGGTGTGTTTAAAAGTAAAAGTCCAAGTGGGCGTGTATTAGGTGCGTACATCGGGGCGTTTTTAATACTTTTACTAGCTGGGCGCTGTGAAGAGAAGTAACATCCTCTTCTCTTCAGAACGCCCAGCTTCTGACAGTGCAGACCTGTGACGTCACTCACAGGTCCTGCATCGTGACGGCCACATCGGCAGCAGAGGCTACAGTTGATTCTGCAGCAGCATCAGCGTTTGCAGGTAAGATCGACTTACCTGCAAACGCTGATGCTGCTGCAGAATCAGCTGTAGCCTCTGGTGCCGATGTGGCCGTCACGATGCAGGACCTGTGAGTGACGTCACAGATCTGCACTGTCACAAGCTGGGCGTTCTGAAGAGAAGAGGATGATACTTCTCATCAGAGCGCCCAGCTAGTGAAAGTATTAAAAACGCCCCGATGTACGCACATAATACACACCCACTTGGACTTGTACTTTTAAACACACCCACTTGGACTTTTGCAAGCCTCATTTGCATAACTACAAAAATGGTCATAACTTGGCCAAAAATGCTCGTTTTTTTAAAATAAAAACGTTACTGTAATCTACATTGCAGCGCCTATCTGCTGCAATAGCAGATAGGGGTTGCAAAATCTGGTGACAGAGCCTCTTTAAGTTAGTGGTAAAATTTGGTCGATACATTCAGTGATTATTTGTGAAAAATACCAAAAATTTAGAGAAAATTAGCAAAAATTAGCATTTTTCTAAATTTACATTTATCTCTTTTTGCAGGAGGAAAATTCTGCCTCAAAATTCCGTTTGGGATTTTGAGGCAGATTTTGACCTTCCTGCACGCAGTTTGCCGCGATTTTCGCTCGCACCCATTGAGTGCTACGGGCAATAAACTCTGCGAAATACGCTTTCTCTGCCTCCCATTGATGTCAATGGGAGGTCAGAGGCGTAGCCGCGCGAAGATAGGGAATGTCCCTACTTTCTCCCGCGAGGCGGTTTTACAGCTCGCAGGAGAAAACCCCCTCCGCCTCCCTTTGAAATCAATGGGAGGCATTTTCGGGCCGGTTTTTTATGAGTTTTGAGGGGCGCCAAAAAACTCATCAAAATACTCAGTGTGAACAGGGCCTTAGTAATAGCACACAAAATAGTTACTAGTTAACATTTCCCATATGTCTACTTTATGTTTGCATCGTTTTTTGAACGTGCTTTTATTTTTCCAGGACGTTATAAGGCTTAGAACTTTAGCTGCAATTTCTCACGTTTTCAAGAAAATTTCAAAAGGCTATTTTTTCAGGGACCAGTTCAGTTCTGAAGTGGCTTTGAGGGCCTTATATATTAGAAACCCCCTATAAAAAAAAAAACAGTTTTAAAAACTGCACCCCTCAAAGTGTTCGGAACAGCATTTAGAAAGTTTGTTAACCTTACTAATTTATTTATTTTTTTGCAGAAAATCTGTTTTAATTAATTTTTTTTTGTAACACAGAAAGTTTTTCCAGAGAAACGCAACTCCATATTTATTGCCCAGATTCTGCAGTTTTTAGAAATATCCCACATTTGGCCCTAGTGTGCAACTGGACTGAAGCACCGTCCTCAGAAGCAAAGGAGCACCTAGTGGATTTTGGGGCCTCCATTTTATTAGAATATATTTTAGGCACCATGTCAGGTTTGAAGAGGTCTTGTGGGCCCAAAACAGTGGAAAGCTCCCCAAAAGACACAATTTGGCAAGCTACACAACTCAAGGAATTTATCAAGGGGTATTATGAGCATTTTAACCCGGCAGGTGTTTTTGCTGAATTTAGTGTAATTCAGATGTAAAAATGAAAATCTAAATTTTTTCCAATAAAATGTAGAAATCTTCAATATTTTTAAGGCATAAAGGAGAAAAAGCACCCCAATATTTGAAAAGCAATTTCTCCCGATCACGGCAATACTCCATGTGTGGTTATAAACTGCTGTTTGGACCCACAGCAGGGCATAGAAGGGAAGGAGCAGCATTTGGCTTTTGGAGCTGAAATTTAGCAGGAATGGTTTTCGGGTGCCATGTCGCATTTGCAAAGCCCCTGAGGGGACAAAACAGTGGAAACCACCCCAAAGTGACCGCATTTGGGAAACTACATCCCTGAAGGAATTTATCGAGCGGTATAGTGAGCATTTTGACCCCACAGTTTTGTTGCCGAATTTAGTGGAATTACGCTGTGAAATGAAAAATTACTTTTCTTCTGATAAAACGTGGGAATTTTACATTTTTACAAGGAATAAAGGAGAAAAAGCACCCCAACATTTCAAAAGCAATTTCTCCCGATTACGGCAATACTCAATATGGGGTCATAAACTGCTGTTTGGACACATGGCAGGGCTCAGAAAGGCAGTAGCGCTATTTGGCATGCAGATTTTGGAGGCTTGGTTTTTGGGCGCCATGTTGCATTTTCAAAACCCTAAGGTACCAGAGAACAGTGGTAGACCCCAATAAGTGATCCAATTTTAGAAACTACACCCCTCAAGGCATTTATCATTTGACTGGACATACAACATGGCTTAGAATTGAAGAGCACCATGCGCATTTAAGGTCTATTTTGGTGATTTTCAGACCATTGACTCACAATTGCAGGGCTCTGAGGTCAAATAGTAAAACAAACCCCAAGTAGTGACCCCTATTTTGGAAACTACACCCCTTAAGGCATTTTAAGGGTATGTTCACACGGAGTGTTTTAAGGCATATTACGGGGCGTTTACACCTCGAAAAACGCCTGAAAAATCGGAAGCAGAACGCCTCCAAACATCTGCGCATTTATTTCATTGGGAAAAAGACACTGTCCCGACGGGGCATTTTTTACGCGGCCGCGTAAAAAAACGTCTGCGAAAAAGTACATGGTACTTCTTCAGCTGGTTTTGTAGCGTTTTTCATAGACGCTATAGAAAAACAGCTCCAAAAACGGCTGTTAAAAACGCTACGAAAAAAGCGACCTAGAATAAAAAACTTCTGAAAATCAGAAGCTGTTTTCCCTTGAAAACCGCTCCGTATTTTCAGACGTTTTTGATTTTGTGTGTGCACATACCCTAAGGGGTGTAGTGAGCATTTTGACCCCACAGGTGTTTTTTCATGAGAAATTAATGTGCAGCAGATCGTGCAAAGTGAAAATTGCAATTTTCCGCTATTATGCCATTTTAGTGCACAATATGTTGTGCCCAGTTTGTGCCACCGAAGACAAAATACATCATAAAATTTTAAGCGGGTTGTCCCGGGTATGGTGATATATATCTGGACGTAAACTGCTGTTTGGGGACGCTGTAGGGTTCAGAAGGGAGGGAGCGTCATTTAGCTTTCGGCGTGCAGATTTTGCTTTGTAGTTCTGTTTGGGGTATTGCTGATATTTCAGTTTATAATGTAGGGGCATATGTAAACTGTGAGGAGTACAATATATGAGGGTAAATAAATAATTCATAGATATGTGGCCGATGTCGCACTGATAAATGGTGCCCAATCTTATCCGTTTTTAGAACACTCTGCACCTTTTGTATCGCTATATTCGGAGAGCCAGAACTTTTTTATTTTTTCTCCACCGGAACCGTGTAAGGGCTTATTTGTTGCGGGACAAATCGGCAGATTTCATTGGTACGATTTTGGGGTACACGCGATTTTTTGATCACTTTTTATTCAATTTTTTGGCAAGCAAGGTGACCAAGAACCAGCAATTCTGACAATGTTTTTTATTTATTTTTTTACGGCATTCACCGTGGGCTATAAATGACAATTTTACTTTATTCTGCGGGTCGATACAATTACGGCAATACCAAATATATATAGTTTTTTTATGTTTTGCAGCGTTTGCGCAATAAAGTAAAAAAAGCTGTGGAAGGGCTTGTTTTTGCGGGACTGGTTGTAGTTTTTATTGGTACCGTTTTGGGGTACATGCGACTTTTTGATCAGTTTTTATTCCATGTTCTGGGAGGAGTGGTGATAAAAAAAAATTAGCGATTCCGGCATTGTTTCTTTTTTTTTTGCGGTGTTCACCGTGCGGGAAAAATAACATTACAGTTTTATAGTTTGGGTCGTTACGGACGCGGCGATACCAAATTTGTATACCTTTTTTAACGTGTTAATTTTTTTCCTATAATAAAAGTCATATTATAGGAAAAAAATGCGGTGTTTGGTTTTATTAACTTGAAACTTTTATTTCTACACTTTTATTCAACTTTTTTTTTTTGTCCCACTAGGGGACTTGAGGGCCTGCACCTCTGATCTGTACTCTACTAGCCACGTAGTGCAATGCATTAGAGCTGTCAATCATTCACTGACAGAAAGCCTATTAGGTCCCTTCTCTGGGCTAATATGCTATCCTACGTGGCAGAAAAGGAAGCCATTGTTAGGCCTCCGGTTCCCATAGTAACGATCGGCAGCTTGACGATCACATCGTGTCGATCGCTACAAACCACTAAGATGCCGCGATCGCTTTTGACCGCGGCATGTAAGGCTGGATTCACAGGAGCATGTTCGGTCCGTAAAGGACGGAACATATTTCGGCCGCAAGTCCAGGACCGAACACACTGCAGGGAGCCGGGCTCCTAGCATCATAGTTATGTACGACGCTAGGAGTCCCTGCCTCTCCGTAGAACTACTGTCCCGTACTGAAAACATGATTACAGTACGGGACAGTAGTTCCACGGAGAGGCAGGGACTCCTAGCGTCGTACATAACTATGATGCTCGGAGCCCGTCTCCTTGCACTGTGTTCGGTCCGGGACTTGCGGCCGAAATACTTTCCGTCCATTACGGACGTAACATGCTCCTGTAAATCCAGCCTAAGGAGTTAATGGCAAGGATCAGAGTTAATGGCAAGGATCGGAGCTAGCTCCGTTCCCTGCCGTTACAGCACGGTGTCAGCTGTAACATACAGCTGACACCGGCGGCTGATGTCGCAGGCTCAGCTTCTGAACCATCTTTCTTTAGCGACCGGAAGCCTTTTAGGCCCCGCCTCTGGGCGGGACCAGCAGGCTTCCGTACTTGGCAGACAGGAGGCCATTGTTAAGCCTCTGGTCTGCCAGAACAGCGATCGGAACCCCCGCGATTTGCATTGCAGGGTTCCTGCAACCCAGCGATTTGGATTGCAGGGTTCCGATCTGCAATGAAACAACGACGTACCCAGACGTTGGATGACGTTAAGGGGTTAAACAAGAAAATTTTATACACAGTGCAATAATATATTAATATAGAAGTATTGCAATGATTTAAAAAAAGAAAATACAATAAAATTAATTTTTTGGGCAAACCCCTTTAAAATCAAAGGGCCAATTCACATGACTGATTTTCTTCGTGGAGCAAAACGGCAGCATGCACAAATTTGGTCGGATTCTCGACACAACCATTCAAGTTAATGGTTCTATAAAAAAAACGGACAGCACACATGGACGGATTGCCAGGAGTCGCTGAAAAGGAAGCAGGAAGGTTACTTTTGTTGGACATGAAAAACTGATGACTGGCCACTGAAGCTGCACGGACGTGAAGAACGGCCGAACTGAATTCAACTCGGATGTAAAATCTTACGTTTTTCCCTGATGAAACCCAGACGCTCGTCTGAATGCAGTCGAATAAAACGTATTTATTGCATAATGAGACGTTCTGCAACTTTCTAATATATTTTATGGGGGGAGTTTATTAATACTGGCGTTTCATACACCAGTCTTAAAGTAAAGTACGTTGTTGTGAAATGCCCAAAATGTATTAAGCGGCGCACGGCACTTAACAAGTTTGCCACATTTCTGCCTGCCAGAGCGCTAGAAATTGAGCAGGCGTAGATTTGCACTTTAATTTACGCCAATTTCCGGTATAAATGATTGTAATTGTGTTGGACTGGCGAGGAGTCCACCCTTCCCACCTGTCGTGGTAGGTTTCAAAAGAAGTGAAAAGTCACAAATTTTAGCACAAATAAGGTGAGCCAAATTTGTGACTTCTACGTGTAACTAATTTAGTAAATTCCTGCTTTAAATTTCTCACTGCTTTTAAGATCTCTGCTTCCATTCAGTGAATAAAAATAGACTGGCCCACCAATTAATCCCCTGGTGGACCCAGGTTTTCAGACTGTAATGGGCCTCATCCGAGACAACCCCTTTCAGGAAGTAGCTACTGTCACGATCAGCTGGTCCTGCTCCCCACACACACCATGCAAAAAGCCGACCATGCCAGTGGATGTTGCGGCCAACCAGACATTTCCCCTGCAGTCGTCCGCTGAAGGAAAAAATTTACTATTATTAAATGGCAGCCATAATATCAGGGCCGGCCTTAGGGGTGTGCGACCTGTGCCATTGCACAGGCCGCATTACTCCAGAAGGCAGAAGGGGGCGCTGCGCTGGCTCCCTTGCCCTGCCTGTTTCAGAAGCGCCCGGCGACTCACCAGTCGCCTTTCCGCCCGGGCACTTCTTCCCTCAGTGGCATTGCTACAGCTGTAGCAGCCATAGCGGCTGCCAGCGGCGACACCGGGCATGAGGGCCCCCGCGCCGGGCCCCCCCATGGGCGGCTCCTACAGCGGTAGCGGCGCCACTATAGCAGAGCAGGGAGGTAGTGCCATTGTAGCTCCCTGAAGGAGCGGAATCCCTGCGTGGTCGGGGATTCCGCTCCTGGAGTGCTCCTCTTGATGTCTCTGTCCATATATGGACAGTGACATCCGGGGCAACTCCTGAAGCGTAATCCCCGTCCACAGCGATTCCACTCCAGGATAAGCCAGTGACGTCACTGTCCATAAACTGACACAGACAACAGGGGCTTTTCCTGGAGTGGAATCCCCGCTCACAGCGTCGGCAACGCTGTGGACGGGGATTCCACTTCAGGAGTTGCCCTGATGTCCTTGTCCATATATGGACAGAGACAACAAGTGGAGCGCTCCAGCAGCAGAATCACCAGCCACAGGGGGATTCCACTCCTTCAGGGAGCTACAGTGACGCTATCTACAGGAAGGAGGGTGTGCTATCCACCAGGGGGCTGTGTGGCACTACCTACCAGGGGGCTGTGTGGCACTACCTACCCGGGGGCTGTGTGGCACTACCTGCAGGGGGAATCTGTGAGTGGGGGGCTGATGGTCATCAAGTGGTTTCCACCTCTGACCTCCATTTGAAATTAATAGGTTGCAGAAAATACCTGCGGCGCTCGTTTGGTGCTTTTTTGCCTGCGTCTTTTGGATTAGCTTCAACGGCTTAAGAAAAAGAAAAAAAAAAAAAAAAGGTCACGCAACGCTGTCAATTCCTGAAGGAATTTTGAGGCAGAATTCTTTTGCTTTACAAAAAACGCTGTGTGAACATACCCTAAGAGTGTAGTGCTAGTTTTTAGCAATTTTCTGTCTTTCTCTAAACAATTTTTGGTAGGGTGCCCTAAGGAAATTGTATTTTTCCAGTGCTGCCTTGAGTCCGAAAAGGTTGGGAAACTCTGTACTAGGCTACAGGACCACGCCGGCCTACGCAAAGATCCCGTTGTGGAGCAACTCAGTTCGTCGTGGGAACGGGGCCTTGAGGAGTACAATTTTTTTTCTGGGGGGGCACTGTCTACAAGGGGGAGGTGGGGGCGGGTCTGTACAGCACGATCTACAAGGAGAAGGTGGGGGATTATGGCGCTGTCTCCAGCGAGGGTGTATGACACAACCTACAGGAGGGCACTATCTTCAAGGGGGGGCTTTGTGTGGTAGCCAGGGGAGCGCGGCATTATACGTTGTTGTGGCCACTAAGCGGACATTATACTGTGTAGGAGTACTACAGGGGGCATAATACTGTGGGCACAATTATAGGACAAAATACTCTGTCTTTGAAGGGGTTATAATATATTAAATATTATTATTATACTGTGTGGGGGCATTATACTGTGGGAGGCATTATACTTTAATGTCGGGCAATTTTTTTTATGATGGGGTTGGGCGCTGAAAGATAATTTTGAACGGGGCGCCATCTATCTGAAAACCGGCCCTGACGTGGACGGCTCGAGCTGTCATTTCTTGCACAAAGTGTAATGGGGGACCCCCAACTATGAGGTCTAAATGCCCTAACGAGGCATATTAACAGGGTTGTCATCATGAGGCAAACCCTTTCAAGCAGATTTGGATTCCATTTTAAACCTATGACCCGTACGCCACAATGGGGGCATATTTTAGGATGAGCCAGTTATGTATAGAGATTGCTATTATATACACAAAATTATTAGTTATTCTATCCTCTAAGGGCCAGTTCACACAGAAACCGCACCAAAAAACGGCCGAAAATGCCTCTCATTGACTTCAATGGGAGGCGGAGGAGTCTTTTTCCTGCGAGCGGAAAAACCTTCTCGCGGGAAAAGAAACGACATGCCCTATCTTTGGGCGTTTACGTCTCTGAGGCAAGGGAAGCGTATTTTGTGGCGCTTTTTGCCCGCGGCACTCAGTGGCCACTGGCAAAAACCGTGGCAAACAGTGTGCAGGCAGATCAAAATCTGCCTCAAAATTCCAGATGGAATTTTGAGGCAGAATTTTCTGCCTGCAAAAAACTCTGTTTGAACATACCCTTATCATTTGTGTTTTTAGGCGGTGACCCTATACTTGGAGTCTTGGGACTACTTGGGAAACGATTGGTTTTAGGCCCTGTTCACACTGAGGTTTTTTTGATGCGGGAAAACGAGCCAAAAAACGTCCGAAAACGCCTCCCATTGATTTTAATAGGAGGCGGAGGCGTTTTATTCCCACGAGCGCAAAAACCGTCTCGCTGTAAAAAGAAACGACATGCCCTATCTTCGGGCGTTTACGTCTCTGACCTCCCATTGACGTTGATGGGAGGAAGAGAAAGCGTTTTTTTGCTGTATTTTTGCCCGTGGCGCTCAATATCCACGGGGGAAAAAACACGGCAAACAGGCAGATCAAAATCTACCTCAAAATTGCAGACGGTATTTTGAGGCAGAAGTTTCTGCCTGCAAAAAAACTCATTGTAAACAGGGCCTAAGGCTTTATTCAGACGAACGGGAATTTCGTCCGTGCAACGCGCGTGATTTGCACGCGTGTTGCACGGACCTATATTAGTCTATGGGGCCGTGCAGACATGTCCGTGATTTTTACTCAGCGTGAGTCCGCTGAAAAAAAGTCACGACATGTCCGTTCTTTGGGCGAATCACGCACCCATTGAAGTCAATGGGTGCGTGAAAACCACGCATGTCGCACGGAAGCACTTCCGTGCGAACAGCGTGATTCGCGCAACAGCTGTCAAGAGGATGAATGAAAACAGAAAAGCACCACGTGCTTTTCTGTTTACAAACATCCGAATGGAGTGTCATAATGATGGCGGCTGCGCGAAAATCACGCAGCCGCACATCCTATGTGATGACACATGGAGCTGTTAAGTGGCTTTTGCGCACGCAAAACGCCTCGTTTTTGCGTGCGCACAAACTACGCTCGTGTGAATCCAGCCTAAGTGTGAGATACTATAGAGTGAACGTGGAGCAAACCTAGAACCCTGACAGGGATTCAACCGCCAACTACTATGAAACTACAAGTACCAACGTGCACTGACAGTACACACTTAGGCCTTATTCACATGGACGCACGCGCAAAAGCTCCGTGTGTCGTCAGCTTATGGTGCGGGGCTGTGTGATTTTCGCGCAGCCGGCATCATAATGACACACTGTTTTTATGTTTACAAACAGAAAAGCACGTGCTGCTTTTCTGTTTTCATTCATTGTTTTTACTACAGAAGTACTTCCGTGTGCCGTGCGCGATTTGCACACACCTATTGATTCAATGGGTGCGTGTTGCGCGAAACACGGGCAAGTATAGGACATGTCGTGATTTTCACACAGCGCACATACGCTGCGTGAAATTCACTGACAGTCTGAATGGCACCATTCACTAAGGGCGGATTTATACGAACGTGATTTGCGTCCGTGCATCCCGCGTGAATTTCACGCAGGTCGCACGGACTTATGCAAGTCTATGGGGCAGTGAAGACTGTCTGTGATTTTTGCGCAGCGTGAGTCCGCTGCGTAAAACTCACGACAGGTTCTATATTTTGGCTTTTTCGCGCATCACGCACCCATTGAAGTCAATGGGTGCGTGAAAATCACGCGCACCACACAGAAGCACTTCCGTGGGACACGCGTGATTTGCGCAACAGCTGTCAAACTATGAATGTAAACAGAAAAGCACCACGTGCTTTTCTGTTTACAAACATCGAAACGGAGGGTCATAATGATGGCGGCTGCGCGAAAATCACGCAGCCGAGCATCATACGGGGCTGACACACGGAGCTGTTAAGTGCCTTTTGCGCACGCAAAACGCCGCATTTTTTGCGTGTGCAAAATGCACACGCTCGTGTAAATCCGCCCTAACATAGGTCCGTGTGACGCGCGTAGCACGGACGTATAATACGTTTGTGTGAATAAGGCCTTAGGCACAACATTGTGCCACACCAGTAGTCTACTTACTGTGGCTCTCCAAGGCATGCTGGGAGATGTAGTTTCAACACAGGTGGAGAGCCACAAGTTGCAGACCACTGGACCTCTACACAACGGAATTCACGGTACAGACCACAATTATTAGCGGAAGATTGCAGACAGACACTCGGCAGCAGCCATCAACAATATATACAGCTAAAATACCAGCAAGTTTTGCGGGGACGCCATTAAGCTCCTCCTGGGAGCGGCCCAGTAGTCAGTGCGCATGCGCCCTTTATCTCACCGCCGAACGTCGGGACAAGTTCCGGTTTGCTGTGTGAGCGGTATGTACTGATTGGGACTTGGTTGTATGGCATGCTGAAACTTTTAGTTCATTCCGATATAAGGGGGGTTTGTCATTGCTGGTTGCGTGTGTTTGCGTCATTTGGTTAATAAACAAGCACGTTCACTGCTGTTTTTTTTTTGGGTGGTTCACACAGGACGTTTTTTTATGCCACAGTTGGGCACTTTTACCTCAGTGACCAGACATGCCGTGTTTATAATGAGGGAATTCAGATGTGGTGTTTTTGTTCTCCCATTCACTTCAATGTAAATACAAAGCACACAAGACTTTCTCACGCTGCCCTCCCTGTGTGGATTAGACCTAATTCACATCTGCGTTGAGGGGCCTCCGTCTCCGATTCTGCCGAAAATTACGGAAACAATAGCACGCTGCGCTATTCCGGTAAAACCACGGCGTACCTGACCGAAGACAGACAAATCCCTATCGAGTAAATGGGTTTCGTTGGGCGACAATTGTCTCCGTTTTTCAACGGGACCTGCACTACCGGCATTTTCGTTCTGCTCCTCTGATGGGGCAAACCAACGGAATGCCGAACGCAGATGTGAACAGAGCCTAAGACAAATATTTCTAGATTCACACGAGCGTTGCAAACCTCGGACGTGATAAACTGTATATTGTACAATGTAAACCTTTTAAGCACAGTTTTATTTTTCATAAAACAGCGTGTTTGTAACTCTTTGAGATCCAGCTTCTATTCATCCTGGACACATAGAAGCTGTATCTGGCGCGCAAACCCGAAACCATCAGGTCAGCGGGACTGACGGCTTCGGTGATAGCGGGTCCTGCATTATATGGTAACATTATATAGTACTTCAAGTAGTGGCAATAGAAACGACAACTTCTCCCGCAAAAACATCCTACACCACAACATTGACTGAGGAATAAAAAAAAGTTCTGGCTCTTGAAAGGCGGCGAGTGAAAAACGGGAAAAAATAAAATGGCTTCGTCCTGACCGGGTTTATACAAAAACATTTAAAGTAAAAAACCATTTTCCCCCACACTTTTGATGTTAAAGAGACATATCAAAAGTTTGGATCGGCAGGGGTCTGGGTGCTGAGACCAATGCTCCTCGTCTGCCTGAACACGACTCTCATAGAACGTCTGCCATCTTCAGCATGACAGGGAGCGCTGAACGCAGCCGAAGGCGCAAAGTGCTTAGCGCTTCTGCACCTTGGTTTTAGCAGCGGTGGGGGTCTCCGCACCCAGATCCCCACCCATCCAAACTTTTGATATGTCTCTATGACATATTAAAAGTTTGATAGAAGTGTAGTTAGTCTTTAAAGAGGCTCTGTCACCAGATTTTGCAACCCCTATCTGCTATTGCAGCAGATCGGCGCTGCAATGTAGATTACAGTAACGTTTTTATTTTTAAAAAACGAGCATTTTTGGCCAAGTTATGACCATTTTTGTATTTATGCAAATGAGGCTTGCAAAAGTCCAAGTGGGCGTGTTTAAAAGTAAAAGTAAAAGTCCAAGTGGGCGTGTATTATGTGCGTACATCGGGGCGTTTTTAATACTTTTACTAGCTGGGCGCTGTGAAGAGAAGTATCATCCACTTCTCTTCAGAACGCCCAGCTTCTGGCAGTGCAGACACAGCCGTGTTCTCGAGAGATCACGCTGTGACGTCACTCACTTCCTGCCCCAGGTCCTGCATCGTGTCAGACGAGCGAGGACACATCGGCACCAGAGGCTACAGTTGATTCTGCAGCAGCATCAGCGTTAGCAGGTAAGTCGATGTAGCTACTTACCTGCAAATGCTGATGCTGCTGCAGAATCATCTGTAGCCTCTGGTGCCGATGTGTCCTCGCTCGTCTGACACGATGCAGGACCTGTGAGTGACGACACAGCGTGATCTCTCGAGAACACGGCTGTGTCTGCACTGCCAGAAGCTGGGCGTTCTGAAGAGAAGTGGATGATACTTCTCATCAGAACGCCCAGCTAGTAAAAGTAGTAAAAACGCCCCGATGTACGCACATAATACACGCCCACTTTGACTTTTACTTTTAAACACACCCACTTGGACTTTTGCAAGCCTCATTTGCATAAATACAAAAATGGTCATAACTTGGCCAAAAATGCTCATTTTTTTAAAATAAAAACGTTACTGTAATCTACATTGCAGCGCCGATCTGCTGCAATAGCAGATAGGGGTTGCAAAATCTGGTGACAGAGCCTCTTTAAACAGAAAAAATATAAATTTGGTGCCGCCGTAATCGTATTGACCGACAGAATAAAGTTAACATGTAGTTTTTACTGCATGTGAACGCTGTAAAAACTGAACCTAAAAAAAATTATGGAATCGCTGTTTTTTTTCTCCATCCCACTCCATAGACTTTCGTTTTACATTTTTCCAGTACAATAAATGCTGCTCTGAAAAACTCGTCCCGCAATAAACAAGCCCTCATATGGCTATATCGACAAAAAAATATAGAAGTTATGGCTTTTAAAACGTGGGGAGGAAAAGACTAAAAATGGCTGTGGTGGCAAGGGGTTAAAATCTATTGCATGTTGATTATTGCGGCGGTTTTTGCGCTGATAAACCGCAGATCTGCTTTATTGAATTACAAACGGTGTTCGGTACCGCTGACAAATCTGCGGCAGACATCCGAGTTTCAGCAGCTGATTCGTACCGCAGATTTTCTAAAAACAATCCGTGTCGTGTGAACATGGCCTAAGGAAGGGGAAGCAGCAAGTGACAGCAGGAAGAAAAATGACAGCCCATTACTGTCATCTGTCCCCCCGTCCCCCCTGTACAACCTCCAGTGACCCCAGGAACTTTTCTTAATGTTATTACCCCCCCCCCCCCTTACCAATGAGAGAGTATATAGACTGTCTGTCACATCTAGAATGATTTTTTTTCTGCTAAAGGGCTGAGAAGTTGAGCACTTGCACATGTAATTACCCTTTACGCCTAATAACACTGGAAGTCGACCCCATGACATTAAATTCAATGGGTAAAACCCACAACGGAAAAACACAACATAAATTGACATGCAGTTCAAGTTATTAACTTTTATGCTGCGTTTTTTTTCCATAATGTGGGCTTGGGATTTACTGAATCTCATCCACTTTGCTGCTACTGAAAACACTGTGGAATGTCCGCACACTATTCCGTTGCGGAAATTCCGCAGGGTTTACGCTACGTGGGAACTCGGCCTGAATTTTCAAGCAGTTTTTGCAGGTTAAACTGCTTTCAACCTACAACAATGCTATTCACACGACAGGGTCCGGGTGTCGTCAGATAAAAACGGCTGTTTTGATCAATTTTTCTTGGCTGTTTTGCATACGTTCCGTTCCGGGCCGTGTTTCCATTTCTAACGACCGATTCTCGCCTGTTTTGCATCCGTTTTTCACTGTCCGTTTAAAAAAACGGATGTATTTCATTTGTCTTTTTTTCGTGTCCCAACCCACTAGAAACAACCACAGGAAGGTCACGTGAACGCCCAGTCGCCATTTTCTTTTGCTTTCAGAGTATAGAGAGCTTTGTCTGATCCCTCAGCTTCTTTGCATTGGTTTTTGGCTTTTTCTCTTCTGTTTTTTACTTGCTAGCATGTCCTTGCAAACACTGAACCGTGTACTGGAGCTTTGGCTGATTCCTCGGCAATTCGAACAGCAATTGCAGATGTTGATGCCCCCTTGTAGGCAGTGCCACACGGCGCCCACTTGTAGGTAGTGCCACACCCCCCCTGCCTGAACATAGCGCCATTGGTACTCCCTCTAGGAGGGAAATCCCCAGCCAATGTGTTGCCGATGCTCTGGCCGGGGATAGCTCTCCGGGTCTCCAGGAGGAGCCCCTGATGTCACTGTCCTTATATAGGGGCTTCTCCAGGAGTGGAATCCCAGGCCAGAGTGTCGGCAACGCTCTGGTCGGCGGTTCCGCTCCAGGAGGAGTCATTGTCGGTATATGGATAGTAACGTCAGAAACTTCTCATGGAGCAGAATCCCCAGCCAGAGCGTCGGCACCGCTCTAGGAGGATACCTGTGAGGAGGAGGAGAGAGTGACTTCAGAAAACACGATCGTCACTTGGATCACACAAGTGACGGCCATGGTTTACACGGCCCCATAGAGTTCTATGGGACCCGAGTGGCCGTGAGAATAGGGGGATGTTCCATTTTTTTTGGTCAAAAAATCAGCCGTGTCAAAGGCCTCATTGGGGTGAACCGTTTTTAATGCAGCCGTGTGACGGCCGTTAACTCCTTAACGCCGAAGGACGGATATATCCGTCCTCAGCAGCTGCTAGTTCGCGCAGGAGGACGGATATATCCGTCCTGTGATGGCGCGGGTATTGCCAGTGTACCCACGCGATCAGCGGCAGGAGCACGGCTGTTATACACAGCTTGGCTCCTGCTGCAACTGCCGGAATCGAAGCGCGCTCCGATTCCGGCAGTTTAACCCATTAAATGCCGCTGTCAATAGTGACAGCGGCATTTAATGTGTTTGACAGAGGGAGGGAGCTCCCTCTGTCACCCGATCGGCGCCCCCGCAAACAAATTGCGGGTCGCCGTCGGGTTTCCATGACAGCCGGGGGTCTAACAAAGACCCCCAGGTCTGCCTTCAGCATCTGCCTCTTAGGCGATGTCGGAGGCATGACCTAATAGGTTGCCTGTCAGTTTTACACTGACAGGCAATAATGCTTCGGTATACTAAGTATACCAAAGCATTATATATGCGATCAGGAGATCGCATGGTGAAGTGTCCTGATGGGACTTTAACCCCTTAAGAACGCAGCCTAGTTTGGGCCTTAAGGCTCAGAGCCCATTTTTCAAATCTGACATATTTCACTTTATGTGGTAATAACGTCGGAATGCTTAAACCTATCCAAGCGATTCTGAGATTGTTTTCTCGTGACACTTTGGGCTTCATGTTCGTGGTAAAATTTGGTCGATATATTCAGTCTTTATTTGTGAAAAATTGCAAAATTTAGAGAAAATTTACAAAAAATAGCATTTTTCAGAATTTAAATGCATCTGCTTGAAAAACAGACGGTTATACCACCCAAAATAGTTACTAGTTCACATTTCCCATATGTCTACTTAAGATTGGCATCGTTTTTTGAACATTATTTTATTTTTCTTGGACGTTGCAAGGCTTAGAACATAAACAGCAATTTCTCATATTCTTAAGAAAATTTCAAAAGCCTTTTTTTGAAGGTACCGGTTCAGTTCTGAAGTGGATTTGAGGGGCCTATGTATTAGAAACCCCCATAAAACACCCCATTTTAAAAACTAGACCCCTCAAAGTATTCAAAACAGCATATAGAAAGTTTTTTAACCCTTCAGGCATTTCACAGGAATTAAAGCAAAGTGGAAATGAAATTTGCAAATTTCATTTTTTCTGCTGAATTTCAAATTTATTAAATTTTTTTCTGTAACACAGAAGGTTTTACCAGAGAAATACTACTAAATATGTATTGTCCAAATTCTGCAGTTTTTATAAATGTCCCACATGTGGCCCTACTGCGCTCGTGGACTAAAACACAAGCCCTAGAAGCAAAGAAGCACCTAGTGCATTTTAAGGCCTCTTTTTTATTAGAATATATTTTAGGCAGCATGCCAGGTTTGAAGAGGTGTTGAGGTATCAAAACAATGGAAACCCACCAGAAGTGACCCCATTTTGGAAATTACACCCCTCAAGGAATTCATTTATGGTTTTTGTTATCATTTTGACCGCACAGTTGTTTCACAGCACCTATTTGAATTGGGCTGTGAAATGAAAAAAATGATATTTTTTCCAATAAGATGTAATTTTTGATCAAAATTTCTTATTTTCACAGGGAACAACATACCCCATTTTGTTGCCCAATTTGTCCTTAGTGCGGCAATACCCCATTTGTGGTGATAAACTGCCGTTTGGGCCCATGGGAGGGCTCAGAAGGAAAGGAGCGCTATGTGTTTGTTGGAGTCCAGATTTTGCTGGATTGGTTTTCGGGTGCCATGTCGCATTTACAGAGCCCCAGAGGTATCAAAGCAATGGAAACCCACCAGAAGTGACCCCATTTTGGAAACTACACCCCTCAAGGAATTCATTTATGGTTTTTGTTATCATTTTGACCGCACAGTTTTTTTACAGCACCTATTTGAATTGGGCTGTGAAATGAAAAAAATGATATTTTTTCCAATAAGATGTCATTTTTGATCAAAATTTCTTATTTTCACAAGGAACAACATACCCCATTTTGTTGCCCAATTTGTCCTTAGTGCGGCAATACCCCATTTGTGGTGATAAACTGCCGTTTGGGCCCATGGGAGGGCTCAGAAGGAAAGGACCACCATTTGGCCTACTGGAGCTTTTCTGGTGCTAAGTCATGTATGCAGAAGCCCCTGACGTACCAGTAGAGTTGAAACCCCCGAGAAGTGACCCCATTTTAAAAACTACACCTCTTAAGACATTCATCTAGAGGTGTAGTGAGCATTTTGACCCCACAGGTACTGTGTAAAAGATAATGCGCAGCAGATGGTGCAGAGTGAGATTTGCAATTTTATATATATATATATATATATATATATATATATATGGCATGTCAGTGTCCGATATAGTGTGCCCAGCATGCGCCACCGGAGATATACACCCCTTAAATTGTAATGTGGGTTCTCCTGGGTACGGCAATACAATACATGTGGCTGTTATCAGCTCCCTGGGCACACAGCAGGGCTCAGAAGGGAAAGATGAGGGGGGTAAGCTGTGCGGAGTGCATCAGGGTAAATTAAAAATCAAGGGATGTATGATACATTTTAAAACAATCTTTTATACAGAGCCCTGGTTTTTCAGGACACGTGTCACATTGGTATATAGTGTTCTTCCTTATCCCCCTCTTATAGCAGACTATGCACCTCTTTTGACTCTTTCCCTTTCCACCGGTTTGGGGAACTTCTCTTGGAAAGTGTTGCCCTGGTACGATGCGTGTGGCCTCGCTTCCAGAAGTACTGGGTGCCCCCCCTTCCTGGTCCCTAAAGATTAGATCTTGAAATTCCAGGAAAGTTCCCCTCTGGCCTGCACATCGACGTAGCACGTACGCATTGTACAAAGCCATCTGTATGATGTGCCCGGCCAGCTTCTTATACCACACCGCATGGCGCTGTAGGGCTTCAGGACTTGATTTGACAAGTCCTTCCCTCCCATGTACCTATTGTAGTCCAGGATGCAGTCTGGTTTGGGGGTGGCCTTTCCTTCATATATCCTAAACCTGTAGGTATACCCTGATGCACTCTCGCACAGCTTATACATCTTCACGCCATACCTTGCCCTCTTACCCGGCAGGTACTGGCGGAATTGAACCCTCGCTTTAAAATGTACCAGGGACTCATCAATAGAAATACACTTCTCGGGGGTGTATGCTTGGGAAAACCAGGCACTGGAACGGTCTAATAGGGGTCTCCGTTTATACAAACGGTCAAAATGGGGTCATCTCGGGATGGGCACGACTCATTATCAGTATAATGTGAGAAGCGAAGTATTGCGTCATTTATTTATTTTTTTAGGTTCCAGTTCAGTTCTGAAGTTGCTTTGAGGGGCCCATATATTAGAAACCCCTATCAAACACCCCATTTTAGAAACTAGACCCCTCAAAGTATTCACAACAGCATATAGAAAGTTTATGAACCCTTTAGGTGTTTCACAGAAATTTAGAGCAAAGTAAAGGTGACATTTACTTTTTTTTTTTTGTCAGAAAATCCTCTTTATACCATTTTTTTTATAACACAAAATGATTTATCAGAGAAACGCAACTTAATACGTATTGCCCAGATTCTGCAGTTTAGAGAAATATCCCACATGTGGCCCTAGTGCGGTAATGGGCTGAAGTGCCGGCCTCCGAAGCAAAGGAGCACCTAGTGGATTTTGAGCCCTCTTTTTTATTAGGCACCATGTCCGGTTTGAAGAGGTCTTGTGGTGCCAAAACAGTGGAAAACCCCCAAAAGTGACCCCAATTTGGAAACTAGACCCCTTGAGGAATCCATTGTAGTTTTCTTGGGGTGCATGCGGCTTTTTGATCAGTTTTTATTCTATTTTTAGGTGGCGTGGTGACTAAAAAACAGCAATTCTACTATTGTTTTTTTGTTCTATTTTTTTCACAGCGTTCACCGTGCGCTATAAATGACATATTCACTTTATTCTGCGGGGCGATACGATTACGGCGATACCAGATGTTTATAGTTTTTTTATGTCTTATGGCGTTTGCACAATAAAATACGTTTTGTAAACAATCATTCATTTTTTGTGTTACCTTATTCTAAGCGCCAGAACGTTTGTATTTTTCAATCAATAAAGCCGTGCGAAGACTTATTTTTTGCGTAACGAACTGTAGTTTCCATCAGTACCATTTTTCGGTACATGCGACTTTTTGATCTCTTTTTATTCCATTTTTTGGGAGGTGAAGTGACCAAACAATTGTGATTGTGGTGCGGTTTATTATTTATTTTTTTTACGGCGTTCACCGCGCGGGATAAATAACGAAATAATTTTGTAGTTCAGGCCGTTACGGACGCGGCGATACCAATTATGTATAGTTTATTTGTTTATTTATTTATTTATTTATTTTAATAATAAAGACTGACAAGGGAAAAAGGGGGATTTTTACTTTTATTACTTTTAAAACTTTTATTTTCTTATTTTTACACAACTTTTTTTAACTTTTTTTTTACTTTTTTACTTTGTCCCATTAGGGGACTTGAGGGCAGGAGACCCTGATCGCTATTCTAATACACTGCACTACATGCGTAGTGCAGTGTATTAGAACTGTCAGCTACTCACTGACAGCAAGCATAGTGGGTCCTGACTCTGTCAGGACCCACTAGGCTTCCGTCTATGGCATAGCCGGACGCCATTTTTTGGTGTCCGGTTGCCATAGTCACCATCGCCGGCCGCTATCGTGTAGCAGGCCGGCGATGGCGGATTAACCCCTAAGAAGCCGCGATCGCTATTGAACGCGGCTTCTGAGGGGTTAAATCTGCGGGGACCACCGCGATCGGTCCCGGCACATTGAGCAGTGATAGTCTGCTGTCGGAAACAGCAGCTATCACAGCTCATGCACGCGCCCCGCGCGAACGGCGCCGTGTTTACTCCATGACATACTATTATGTCATGGAGCGCGAACGATGCACTTACCATGACATAATAGTATGTCCTGGAGCGTTAAGGGGTTAAAAAAAAATGACAATCAGTTAAGTAAAGTTTGTGAAGAAAAAAAAAATAAAAATTACAATCAAAGTCAAATAAAACTACTTTTTTGGCCCAAAAAGTGGTTTTATTTAGTAAAACTGTCAAAACAAATCACACATACACATATATGGTATCCCAGCGATCGTAACAACTTGACCAATAAAATGAACGCATTAATTAAACCGCCGGATGAACGGCGTCCAAAGAAAACGCAAAAAACAACGGCAAAATTCTCTCTTTTCTCCCATTCCCCCCATAAAAAATAAAATAAAAGTTAATCTATAAGTCCTATGTACCCCAAAATAGTACTAATGAAAACTACGCATTGGCCCGCAAAAATAAAGCCCACATATGGCCACATCAACGGAAAAATAAAAACGTTACGGCTCTTGGAATGCGGCGATGCAAAAACAAGTAATTTTTTTCTAAAAGGCTTTTTATTGTGCAAACGCAGGAAAACATATAAAACCCTTACATATTTGGTATCCCCGTAATCGTGCCGACCCATAGAATAAAGTTAACATGTTATTTACACTGCATAGTAAACGGTGTAAATTTCTAATGTGAAAATGAAGCTGGAATAGCTGCTTATTTTCAATTCTCTCCTAAAATAAAGTTAATAAAAGTTAATCAATATATTATAAGCATCTAAAAATGGTACAATTACAAAATACAACTCGTCCCGCAAAAAACAAGCCCTTATACGGCTATGTCGACGGAAAAAAAAAAAAGTTACGACTCTTGGAATGCGACCGTGAAAAAACAAAACATAATCCTTGGTCATTAACGTGCAAAATGGCCTGGTCATTAAGGGGTTAAAGAGGCTCTGTCACCACATTATAAGTGCCCTATCTTGTACATAATATGATTGGCGCTGTAATGTAGATTACAGCAGTGTTTTATTTAGAAAAAGACATTCAGCTGCCCGATTGCGCGGGCAGCAAGTTAAAACCCGAGCCGTAAAAAGTCTATGGCTCGGGTTTTAAGGACCCTGACCGCTGGCTGTAAAAATACAGCCAGCGGTCGGGAACCAGTTAAGAGGCTCTGTCACCAGATTTTGCAGCCCCTATCTCCTATTGCAGCAGATAGGCGCTGCAATGTAGATTACAGTAACGTTTTTATTTTTAAAAAACAAGCATTTTTGGCCAAGTTATGACCATTTTTGTATTTATGCAAATGAGGCTTGCAAAAGTACAACTGGGCGTGTTTAAACGAAAAGTCCAAGTGGGCGTGTATTAGGTGCGTACATCGGGGCGTTTTTACTTCTTTTACTAGCTGGGCGTTAGGAATGGGAGTGTATGATGCTGACGAATCAGCATCATCCACTTCTGTTCGTTAACACCCAGCTTCTGGCAGTGCAGACACACAGCGTGTTCTCGAGAGATCACGCTGTGACGTCACTCACTTCCTGACCCAGGTCCTGCATCGTGTCGGACGAGCGAGGACACATCGGCACCAGAGGCTACAGTTGATTCTGCAGCAGCATCGGCGTTTGCAGGTAAGTAGCTACATCGACTTACCTGCAAACGCCGATGCTGCTGCAGAATCATCTGTAGCCTCTGGTGCCGATGTGTCCTCGCTCGTCTGACACGATGCAGGACCTGTGAGTGACGACACAGTGTGATCTCTCGAGAACACGCTGTGTCTGCACTTCCAGAAGCTGGGCGTTCTGAAGAGAAGTGGATGATACTTCTCGTCAGAACGCCCAGCTAATAAAAGTAGTAAAAACGCCCCGATGTACGCACATAATACACGCCCACTTGGACTTTTGCAAGCCTCATTTGCATAAATACAAAAATGGTCATAACTTGGCCAAAAATGCTCGTTTTTTAAAAATAAAAACGTTACTGTAATCTACATTGCAGCGCCGATCTGTTGCAATAGCAGATAGGGGCTGCAAAATCTGGTGACAGAGCCTCTTTAAGTAACATTCATCATACTGCACCGATTTGCGGTAAAACTTTGTACCTTCTTGGTTTTCAGTCGCACAGCGGGTTCTAAGAGTGTCCTTACCCTGACTCAAATGTTTACAGGCATTTGAAGAGCGGAGATTTTTGGCTTTGATGATTTTGTGAAGATCTGGGCATGTAGACAAGTGGCATGTATGAATTCTGCACAACTTTTCTATGTTTAGGAGGTGTTGTGCGCAGGCTCTGCTCGGTTTAGACTTTTAGCCGCAAGCTTTTTAAACATTTTTTTTTTTACCTAACTATATACTTTCACACAAAATTGCATGAATTAAGCCAATACAAATATTTTAAATGTACAACAATACTTTATTATTCCATAAATAAACACATCTTACAATGTTAATTAAAGTCTATGTAAAACAAGGAGCCCACTTCAATAAAGAGGTCCTGGTGCAGTACAAGTTCATTATAAAGCCTTATAAAACAGACCAATAATTTAATGAGTATAATAATATTAGCATAAAAATCAAGTAATAGAGAAAATGACATCTATAATCTATGAATAGAAAACTTGCTTTAAAAATGTTATTTTTTTAATATAAAAAGTTCTATTAGTGTGTATCCTGTATACAAAGCAGCTGTATAAAGCACTGATGTGTTCATTGACAGCAGGTCTTGCGTGTCTTTAACAGCTCGATCCTGCGTGTCGCATAAATGTGATCGATAACATGTGGATTCTGCATGTTGGAGATACGCAGGACCTGCAGTTCCACTGACTTGACAGATTCAGGTCTCCGTGCATGATACAGCTGCTCTGTATACAGGATACAAAACAGCTTTATCTCAAAAAGTAAAAATACTTTTTATTAAAAATGAATTAGAAAGTTGCACCAAACACAAAAAAAAAAAAAAGTTTACAAAGGTGTGAGCTATGAAGGTGTCGATGTGGTATATGGCACCAAGACGTTAGCAGCAGGTCCTATAAGACCTTTAGGCCTCATCCACACGACCGTAGCCGTGTGCACGGCCGTGATTTTCGGGTCGGCCGGCTGCGGACTGTCAGCGGACTGTCAGCCGCAGGCCGCCCGCAAGTCGCGGGACATGCACATGGCCGCGGCCATTGTTTTCAATGAGCCCGGACCGCAGAACCGGGCCGTAATAAGACATGCCCGTTCTTTCTGCGGTCCGGGCTCCCGGGCCGTGCACGGACCGCAAAAACTACGGTCGTGTGCACGGCCCCATAGAAAAGAATGGGGCCGCAATTCTCCCGTGGATTTTCGGGAGAATTGCGGCCGCAAAAACACGGTCGTGTGCATGAGGCCTAAGTTTGCAAGGTGGGGCCTCCATGGATCGGACTTGTTTTTCCACCACATCCCACAGATGCTCGATAAGATTGAGATCTGGGGAATTTGGAGGTCAAGTTAACAATGTTTTCAGTGTGGCAGGACGCATTATCCAGCTGAAAGAGGCCACTGTCATTAGGGAATACCGTTGCCATGAAGGCTAGTACTTGGTCTGCAACAATGTTTAAGTGTCGGTGGTATCTGTCAAAGTAACATCCACCCAAGGTTTTCCAGCAGAACATTGCACAGTGCATCACACTGCCTCCGCCAGCTTTCCTTCTTCCGATCGTGCATCCTGGTGCCATCTCTTCCCCAGGTAAGCGACGCGCACACACACCCGGCCGTGCACAATACGTTGAATAAGAACGTAATTCATCAGACCATGCCACCTTCTATTTCTCCATAGTCCAGTTATGATGCTCATGTGCCCATTGTATGTGCTTTCGGAGGTGGCCAGGGATCAGCATGGGCACATTGACCTGTCTGCGGCTATTCTGCCCCAAACGCAGGAAGCTGTCATGCATTGTGTGTTCTGACTCCTTCCTATCATAGGCAGCATTAACTTTTTAAGCAATTTCTGTGGGATTGGACCAGACGGGCTAGTCTTCGCTCCCCACATGCATCAATGAACTTTAGGCGCCCATGAATCTGTTGCCAGTTCATTAGTTGTTCTTCCTTGGATCATGAAGGTATAGCCCACAAGACCTGCTGCTTTGAAAGTGCTCTGACCCAGTCGTCCAGACATCGTAATTTGGCCCTTGTCAAAGTCGCTCGGATCCTTACACTTGCCTATTTTCCCTGCTTTCAACACATCAAGAACTGACTGATCAATTGCTGTTTCATTTATTCCATCTCTTGAGCGGCACCATTGAAACAAGATAATCTTTTATTCCCTTCACCTGTCAGTGGTTTTAATGTAATGACTGATTGGTGTATAGCGGGCACTGAAACCATATTTATGCAGGGTTCACAAGTCTCAGTCAAATGCAAAATGGTGCGGTTTTGTCACAGTGGCGGCAAAAAAATGCATTTTGACCACTACATGTGAACCCAGCCTTACCAACTCTCCTAGAATGTCTGGGAGACTCCTGGAAAAGAGGGAGACCTCCCAGACACCTGCAGGCAAATCTCTAAGGTGCCCCATGTCATATTTAAAATATACTTTCCTCTCCCCGTTCCTACAATCCTCACCACAACCATCAGGACATTATCTGTGGCAGATTTTAGAAGTGAAGATGACTAAAGGAACCACGAGAGGTGGGGGTCTATATTTATTTAGAGGGTCTGGTTTGGGTCTGTGTTTGTTTCAGGGTCTGGTCTGGTAATGAAATTGTGGCTCAATGCCATGTATCCAAATGCTGCACTGTGTAATGGAGGGAACATTACTACACAGGACTTTGTTAGGACGTGTTCTGTAACCTTTTTGGCAAGAAGTGAGGAATCCTTAGGCCCTATTCACACGACAGGGTTTCCCGGCCGTGTGACAGCCGTTCAAAAAACGTCCGTCACACGGCCGCAATAGGAACAATAGACTCCGAATGTTGCTATTCACATGACCAATTTTTTGACCGGGCCGTCAAAAAATGGGACATGCCTTATTTTCGGCCGTTCTCTTGGCAGCCTGGCTCCCATAAAAGTCTATGAGGCCGGGTAATGCACGGCCATCACTTGAATGTGTTCCGGGTGACGGCCGTGTCTTTCGTTGCTTGCGCTCTCTCCTTCTCCTCACGGTGCGAAGTGCATGTGAGGAGGAGGTGGAGGGTATTTTTTTGCTCACTGTGGCTGGGGATTGGGGATTCCGCTCCAGGAGAAGTCCCTGACTTCACTGTTCATCTATGGACTCAGTGACGTCCGGGACCTCTGAAGTGTAATCCCCGGAACTGTGGCCGGTGTTTCCGCTCCAGGAGTAGTCCCTGACTTCAATGTCCATATATGGACATTGAAGTCAGGAACTTCTGCTGGAACGGTGGTGCCATCTATAGAAAGGTAGGGGGGGGTGCCATCTATGGGGGGGGCGGTGTTATGTAAAAGGGTCCTGTGTAGAACTACCCACAGGGGGCTGTGTGGCATTACCTACGGGGGGCTGTGTGGCATTACCTACGGGGGGCTGTGTGGCATTACCTACGGGGGGCTGTGTGGCATTACCTACGGGGGGCTGTGTGGCATTACCTATGGGGGGCTGTGTGGCACTACCTAGAGGGGGCTGTGTGGCACTACCTAGTGGGGGCTGTGTGGCACTACCTAGTGGGGGCTGTGTGGCACTACCTACAGGGGGCTGTGTGGCATTACCTACAGGGGGATGTTTTTCACTACTTACAAGGGGGCTGTGTGGCACTACCTACAAGGGGGGGCTGTGTGGCACTACCTACAGGGGGGCTGTGGTATTATCTACAGAGGGCAGTGTGTGGCATTATCTAAAGAAGGAAGTGTGTGGCAAAAAATGTATAAATAAAATTCATCCGTTTTTAAAACGGACTGGGAAAAAAACCGCATGCAAAACGGGTCAAAATCGGCCATTAAAAATGGAAACGAAACGGAAAGGATGCAAAACGGCTGTTTTTATAGGCCGACACTCGGACCCTGTCATGTGAACAGAGCCTTACCCTTCACGTTTTGTGTTGCAATATACTTTTATACAGTTTAACTGTTGCTTCAATACATCATGGACACATTAATTTCACATGTAGCAGACTTTTTCCGCTGTGGTTTTTGCCACGAATTTGCAGTGAATTTTCCTCAAAAGCCTCGTGTTACATGCGGATTTGCATTGCAAAGAGTGAAATTTGTGGTGACAATACACTGTATTTCCACAAAAGAATAGTCATGCTGTGGATTTTTTCTGATGACTGATAGTACAGATAAAAATAGTTACGATTAATGAGCCATTTCTCATGAAATGTTAGTGTGAACATTTTGTTAAAGGGTAACTAAACTTTCAGAAAAGTTCTGATGCGTCCTAGTGAAATGCCAGAAGTTTTGATCGGAGGCAGCAGAAGCGGTCGGGGGACCCTGTGCCGCTTTGTTTCTGATTGGTATCCCTCGGAGGGGTGTACGTGTTCAATAGAAAGTCTACGGGCCCGTACACCAATTGTTCGGCTTTCCGAGAAAAGCCGATCAGAAACTAAGCGGCTCATCGCATCTGCTGCTTCGTTTTTGTGATCGGAGGGGGTCTCAGTGCTCAGACCCCACCGATCCTAGACTTCTGACAGATCAGACGTTTTCTGAAAGTTTAGTTTCCCATTTAACATTCTTGTGCATTACACTGCTTTTAGTTCTGGTTTGAACTGACTTCTTGAGTGTATACTTTGTTATACTTAAAAACAAGACAACTGCTAATACACATACAGGTAAAATGTGAGCCCTATTAGTCCCTTTTAAGCCAAGCCTGCCCAGCACTTTGGCCACGGACATTCAACCCGTGATGACTCCCCTGTTTTTCGGTAGTTGAAGTTCATGATGTTATTTGCCCTAAAATATTTAGTATTTAATTTAAATGTACATTTATTGAAAAAGTATATAACTAATATCCTCTGTATTTGTCTTTTTTTTGCCACAGCATTGCTGACTTGGGACATTTTAAAGAGAGCGTGCTAACAAATAATCGTAAGATGATTTCAGATGAATCAACACAGCCTGCTAATGGAAAGTCCATTGTGAGTGTTTTGTTCAAAATGTGCTCCTTAGACATTGTTACAGGTCGCTATATGTATCAGCAATCACAATATACAGTTAAGCCCAACTAGTGGCCAGGCCCGTATGTGTGATGTGCGGCCCCAGACAAGGCATCTATTTTGGATAGTTTTTTCTATTTTTCTTCCATAGAGTTGAAATTTTTGTATGAAGAAAATTCCGGCCAAAACTTCAAGTCAAACGTCCATATGGCTGCATTGTCAGATGAAGGCCAAAAGAAAGTTCTTTTTGCCTCCGTCTGGCTGGTATATGTTAGTATACCGCAAAAAAGGTATAAAATAGCGTAATAGACCACACAATTCCATCCCGCAGAGTTCAGGAAAAACATGTTTTAAATGTATATATTTTCTTGTTTGTTACATCTCGCCCGACACAGTTCGTGGGTATATGCTGTTAACACTAGGTGGCTTAACACGAAGAATTAAAGTGACTCCTCCTACAGGATAATACCCAAACTACAGACACTGAGCTAATTATGTCTTCTCTTAGTGTCTGTAGGAGGTACACTACTGCAGCAGAGTCTTTACCATTCATTTTATGTTAGTGTATCTTTTCATTTTTTTCCCCAACTTTATCTGGCAAACAGGGTTGACTAAAGTCTCCCTGTTGTCCCCTCTAAGGCGGGCGCACAGTGTTATCCCTTTCTCCCTTTCTCTCTCTCCACTTCGTAAACAACTTGAACTAATTCAGGGCTCTTTATTAAAATGTCTTACTTTGAAGACTGCATTCCTTCTAGCAATAACGTCGCCTTCTTCTAGAGTATGTGAGATACAATCCTTCTCATCCAGTCCTCCTAATCTGAACATTCTTGAGGGCAGAGTTTTTCTAAAACCTCTACAATTTTTTTCTTCCAAAAGTAGTATGTAGATTTCATTTAATACGATCATTCTGTCTCCATAAGTATGCATCATTGTCAGCAGCACATCCCCTGTTTATGTGGGGAAATATACTGCCGACAATGATGTTTCTACAGGCTGCATAAAAGATGTGATCAGCCGACGAAAAAGCATTTTCTCGTTTGGCTGCCCTGTTAACACGGGCCAATAATCGGGAACGAGTATTCATAAGAACGATCGTTCAGCTGACTATTGGCCCATGTAATGGGCTTTTAGATGTCGAGCAGTTATTGATCCAGTTTCTTGGCAAGATCAAGGGACATAAAGCAAGCAAAATTTCCATCTCAAGATGGATTAAAGAGAACCTTTCACTTCCCCATACATGTGCAGCATGTATTGTGGAGGGCTGCACAAACCCTGGGGCACTTTACCTTTTTTTTCTACCTCCCTCCATTATTTAGATATCGGTGCCGTTTAAAAAAATTAAACCCCACATGGTTTACACCTTCTGTAAAAAGGGCAATACGTGACAAAAAAAGGGCATTTAAAAAATACAAATCTGAGGGTACATCTGTAGCCTTTGTAAAATATAAAGAGCTTAATAAAATCTGTAAAAAGATAATAAAATCAGCAAAAATACAAAATGAAAGGCAGGTGGCCAAGGATAGTAAAACAAATCCTAAAAGATTCTTCAAGTATATAAATGCAAAAAAGCCAAGGTCTGAACATGTAGGACCCCTAGATAGTGGTAATGGGGAGTTGATCACAGGGGATCAAGAGAAGGCAGAGTTACTAAATGGGTTCTTTAGCTCTGTATATACAACAGAAGAAGGAGCAGCTGATGTAGCCGGTGCCAGTGCTGTTAATATATCAGTTGATACACTGAATTGGATGAATGTAGATATGGTCCAAGCTAAATTAAATAAAATAAATGTGCACAAGGCCCCGGGACCAGATGGGTTACACCCTAGAATTCTTAAAGAGCTTAGTTCCGTTATTTCTGTCCCCCTTTTCATAATATTCAGAGAATCTCTAGTGACTGGTATAGTGCCAAGGGACTGGCGCAGGGCAAATGTGGTGCCTATTTTCAAAAAGGGCTCTAGGTCTTCGCCGGGTAATTATAGACCAGTAAGCTTAACATCAATTGTGGGGAAAATGTTTGAGGGGCTATTGAGGGACTATATACAGGATTATGTGACAATAAATAGTATTATAAGTGACAGCCAGCACGGTTTTACTAAGGACAGAAGTTGTCAAACCAACCTGATTTGTTTATATGAAGAGGTGAGCAGAAGCCTAGACAGAGGGGCCGCTGTGGATTTAGTGTTTTTGGACTTTGCAAAGGCATTTGACACTGTCCCTCATAGACGTCTAATGGGTGAATTAAGGACTATAGGTTTAGAAAGTATAGTGTGTAATTGGATTGAGAATTGGTTCAAGGACCGTATCCAGAGAGTTGTGGTCAATGATTCCTACTCTGAATGGTCCCCGGTTATAAGTGGTGTACCCCAGGGTTCAGTGCTGGGACCACCATTATTCAACTTATTTATTAATGATATAGAGGATGGGATTAATAGCACTATTTCTATTTTTGCAGATGACACCAAGCTATGTAATATAGTTCAGACTATGGAAGATGTTCATGAATTACAGGCAGATTTAAACAAACTAAGTGTTTGGGCGTCCACTTGGCAGATGAAGTTTAATGTAGATAAATGTAAAGTTATGCATCTGGGTACCAACAACCTGCATGCATCATATGTCCTAGGGGGAGCTACACTGGGGGAGTCACTTGTTGAGAAGGATCTGGGTGTACTTGTAAATCATAAACTAAATAACAGCATGCAGTGTCAATCAGCTGCTTCAAAGGCCAGCAGGATATTGTCGTGTATCAAAAGAGGCATGGACTCGCGGGACAGGGATGTAATATTACCACTTTACAAAGCATTAGTGAGGCCTCATCTAGAATATGCAGTTCAGTTCTGGGCTCCAGTACATAGAAAGGATGCCCTGGAGTTGGAAAAAATACAAAGAAGAGCAACGAAGCTAATTAGGGGCATGGAGAATCTAAGTTATGAGGAAAGATTAAAAGAACTAAACCTATTTAGCCTTGAGAAAAGATGACTAAGGGGGGACATGATTAACTTATATAAATATATTAATGGCACATACAAAAAATATGGTGAAATCCTGTTCCATGTAAAACCCCCTCAAAAAACAAGGGGGCACTCCCTCCGTCTGGAAAAAAAAAGGTTCAACCTGCAGAGGCGACAAGCCTTCTTTACTGTAAGAACTGTGAATCTATGGAATAGCCTACCGCAGGAGCTGGTCACAGCAGGGACAGTAGATGGCTTTAAAAAAGGCTTAGATAATTTCCTAGAACAAAAAAATATTAGCTCCCATGTGTAGAAATTTTTTACTTCCCCTTTCCCATCCCTTGGTTGAACTTGATGGACATGTGTCTTTTTTCAACCGTACAAACTATGTAACCCCTTGAACAGTCAACGGGGCGTGTACTGCCAAGGGGGCGTGTTACTATGGCTGTGACACTGTCCAATCAGATATGGACAGTGTTACAGCAAGAGCAAGCAGAGAAAGTGCACGCTCTCTCTCTTCAGCTTTGGAGATCAGTCTTTTCACCCGAACAGGCAAGGGGGCGTGTTACTGCTACGGACAGTGTAAGAACTGGGGAGAGGAGTGCGGTCATCTGTTCAGCTCTTGCGAGAAATCAGTCTTGTATTGTCTGCTGAACTGGCAAGGGGGCGTGTCTCTGCTACGGACAGTGTAAGCTCTCCCCAGTTCTTCCACTGTCCGTAGCAGCGACTCGCCCCCTTGTCAGTTCGAGTGAAAAGACTGATCTTCAAAGCTGAAGAGAGAGAGCGTGCACTTTCTCTGCTCGCTCTGCTGTGGCACTGTCCATATCTGATTGGACAGTGTCACAGTCGTAGTAACACGCCCCCTTGTCAGTACACACCCCGTTGACTGTTCAGGGAGTTATTTAAATATCGGGCGCCAAATATATCGGCACCAATATCTAAATAACGGAGGGAGGTAGAAAAAAAATGTAAAGTGCCCCAGGGTTTGTGCAGCCCTCCCTAATACATGGTGCACTCAGCTGCACATGTATGGGGAAGTGAAAGGTCCTCTTTAAGGAAGCGATTTCCTTTTTTTAAAACTGATTAAGAAGCCTCTTTCCTTGCTTAAAGCTCGAACAGAGCAGTTTCTACCTCCTGAGCTGAAAGTGATTCTGCCTCAAATGAGCAATTCTGTAAAGCTGCGACGTGGTTAAGTTCAAACACTTTTTTTTCGGACACATGGCTGTAATGTTGCACCAAGATCTGAGTTTTGGGTGTAAAGTCTAACAGCCCCCCCCCCCCCCCTAGACAATTCTGTGTTTATCCTCCGGTGGGTACTGTGCTTGACCTGTAGGGGAAAAATGATGATTGCTTACCGGTAATTTGATTTTCCTATAACCTCCATGAGAACACTGGATTTTTTCCACCCTGTACTGTAAATTGTTGAAAAGAATATTAAAAATGTAATGGCATGCATATTATCTAGAATGAACTAGAAAGGGTAATGAGGAGGGAGATTTTAAATAAATTAGCAGTAAGTAATCGTCATTGTTATCATAACCTGGTAGCTTTTTAAGTAGATTCTTAAAAAACATCTCTTTACCGTGACTCCCAAGGTGGAGATGCACAGATTGCTTTGGAAACCATTGCTTTCCTGCCTCAAGAAACGTAACTTCTTTTGCAAATCCTTTTAGAGTCGGCTCTACCCCTTTGGATTGGGTCTGAAGATAGAAACAATACATCCTTTCCAAGGGCAATTTCGCCCTTTTGTGGGGCAACCCTGCCAGTCCTGCAATCCTAAAAGTTTGGTAAGTGATGAATCATGAGTTCAGAATTTCCACAGTGTGCTGTTCGCTATTTTTTTGTCGTAGTTTACGTTAACTTAAATTTTGTTTACAGGAGACCTTCTTCTATAAGAGACACACAAAGATGGGGTTTCGTAATGCCATCTGTATAACAGAAGAGGACAGCAGGTGCAGTATATGATAATATTTATTCTGTGGAAAGTTTGGATATATTGAAATCATACAGAAGAGGTTAAAGGGTTTTTCAGGTTTTAACAATGATAGCATATGCTGAATAGGTAGGTCATCCATATATGAATGTTGGGTTAACAGGAAAATGACGAGGCTCCAGTGCTTACTGGAGCACCGCGACCCCTTTACTGCAGTACCAATCCCCGTTCAGCTCTTTAAGGGCCGAGCTGTAGTACCCGGACATACCCTACCTGGGGCTGAACTGCAATACCAGCCCATGGTGGTTCTGTTTCTGGGGAAAAAAAGCAGATCCTAATCTCATACAAACACTTAAAATAACTGCACTGTCATCAAACTTTTGATATGTCATAGAGGCATATCAAAAGTTTGCATTGGTGGGGTCTGGATTCTGGGACTCCCCCCTTCCCCGACCCCCCCCCCCCACCCCACCGCTGAAAGTAAAGTGATGGAGTGGCCTGCATCTTTGGCGGTGATACTCCAGCTACTCTTTAAAGATTTACAGGGGTTGTCTAGGATTAGAAAAAAAATAAAAATCTGCTCTTTTACTAAAAAAAATAAATACATTTAAATTTCTGTCCATGGCCTATTTGTGGAACTGAAATTCAGCCCCATTTACTTAAATGGGGATGAGCTGCAATACTAGCCACAGCCCATAGACAGAAACGGTGCTATTTCTGGGTGAAAAAAAAAAAAAGAACCTGTTTTTTTGTAATTCTTGAAAACCCTTTTAAAATTCCTTTCCGCCAAATATCCTGGATCTTATGTACTCCTGGCACATTTTATGTTGCCTGGAGTTTCTCCTACAAAGGGCAACTATTCCTTTGAGTAACTATTTAAGTAGCAGTCAACTTTTATGTATGGAATGTCTAAATGCCAGACTTCTAGTTCTAAGTCCAGCAAAGTCCAAAAGAAGAGCCAATTGCATGTGTGTTTTCTGTAATCGTTCCGTGACCTTTCTTGGGGTATAGATATGTTTGTTCTTGCCCTTACGTTTTAGAGGCTATGTAAGTGGTAAATCAACATGTGTTAAAGATGCTGCATGTATGTCTTCTAACCGTACTCGTTTCCATCGTTCTCCATTTCTTTCCTAATGTGAAGGTATCGTGGCTGGTTAGTCAGAAGATTATGCCATGTCCTCTTTATGTGGGAAAGGCCAACAGATCAAGACTTCTCTTTAGAATGGTCAGAGAAGATCTGTAAACACCCCAGGTAGTCTCATTATCATTTCTTTACATGTTATTTCTGAACAATAAAAAATATGGGTAAAACTGCCATTAATTGTGCTTTATTTTCACAATTAACGCTTATGACCTGAGCTGAGGACCCCAAGAGCAGATCTTGACCATCACATATTGTCTGCTTTGTGATATTTGCTAACTACGTGTGCTTGGTTTATGTTAATCCTGCTTGCCAAATAATAACTAGTTAATTTCGAAATGTATGGAATTTGTTTAATGCATTTGTGGATTTGTCCTTTTTTTATGAGTTCGCTTATTCAGATGTCTGATATTCTCCATTATGTCTTTCATATCATAGAATCCAATTGGCTAGCAAGAAAGAAAAAGAAGATAATGATAAACCTATTGAATCTTCTAGTTCTCCAAGCAGTGAAGGTCACAAGGAGGTGCTGAGGATTTTGGGACGCATTCAGAAGTCTCTGTCTCCGAGTCTGATACGGTAGTTATCAAATTATTAACAAATCGCAGAATTAAAAAGTGTTCGCTCCTCCTACCAGCGATATCCCTCCTGCAGACACTGAGCTGAACCAATTTTTCGCATAGTATCTGTAGGAAGCCGATCTACCTGCACTGCAGTTACATCTTTTTTTTATTCTTACTTTCTCCCTTTGCCCATTGGCGTTTTTTCTTTTCCCCTGTATGCCTTCCTACAGCCTCTTGGCCTCCATATTTAATTGCTAAGCAGTAGTTCCCCAGCCCCCTCTGCTCTCTACATCCAAAAACTTAGCTGCGTGTGTGATCACCATGTCTGAACCCACAGCGGAAGCCCTTAGCCAGGGAACAGTTAAAATGACCTATTTCCATTGTAATACAAAATTTCAGTGCGGTCAATCTGAACCCCTCTGCTCCAACTGCTTGAGACCTAAACAGCTTGTCAATTAACCAAATAAACACCTATCAATGTATACCACAATCCAAAAAGTAGTCCAACGCAAATTAATGCAATATATCTTTATTGAATCAAAATAGAAAATACGAACAACAAGTGTCTCAATAAAATAAATGAATTTAAAATACATACGAACCAAACTGAGGTGCTGGTCAAAGATCTAGATGTAAATGGTCATAGGTTTCACAGGTCTAAAAACATACATGTGCTAAAAAGTATAAAGTACTACAACAATTACAGCCCAAAAAACTTTTATAGGTAAATATATATATACAGGCTCCGCGAGGCACAGGAAACCCGGGTTCAGGTGCAGATAAGCATGTAAACACTACATCGGGTAACAATACCACTAATAAAGCATATATGACCTAAAGAATGCCTAAATAGTCACATCGTGTTGTCAATACAAATACCCATAATAGGACACCTTCCAAAAAACACCACTGGAGACCACCACCTCAGGACCCCAACGCATGTTTCGCCCTCCGCTTTCACAATGGGTACTGAGGTGGAAAGGGAAGTGGGGTCATTTTATAGTAGCCAACTATGGGAGGGTCAAAAATTTGGCCAATACGAATCCAGAAAAGGTCCCATCTATTGAATATGGATATAGAGCCAGCTGGATATGTATTTATGATTAATAAAAATGAATATTCATGTTACTTACATGGCGCATGAGGAGTCCATAACATCGTGATGCCGTGCGCCACAACCAGCGTCCGGAAGACCCGGAGTGCACATGTCATGCGCCGTCTGCGTCATCACGTTCGCCGTGGCATGGTGCAGGGCATCATGGATATACCCGTTCCAATACACTGAGCACCAGGGGCAACATTAGAAAAGGGCAAATAGCCCATAATATGCTTGACAAGTTCTAAAAATTAACATACAGAGACCCACAGTGCACCCCACACAGCCCCTATTGGATCCCGAACCCGAGTGGGCGCGCTCACTGTCAATGGCAGTACCAGACCTATCCAACACATTATAGATATGCTTTGCCAGCTGGCAGGCAATACAACCTCAGGCTGGTCCCTTAAATGGTGAGTATTTCTCCTCTGCAGACTCACCATGCAGCAGACCCCACAAACGGGCACGATCTGCCCGATACAGTCAGCATTCAGTCTCCTGAACCTCGTTCACCCCCCCCCCCCCGCACTGCAATGGTTGGGCTTTGACTTTTCCTCCAAAGAAGAGGGTCGATCTGAGGGCGAGATCTCTGAATTAGTTTTGGCACTGGATGAGAAGCAGTCATTGAAATGCTCCTTTTTTTTTCTGGCTGTCCACTTCCTTCTCTCCCAGGGGTAGACAGCATTATTACGCCTGTCAAGGAGACTACACTTTCAGGATCGAGAATCTCTCACCTCTTAGCAAGGTTTTTTTCATTCTGGAGACCATGATATCTCTGGACACATTTACTGGCGGGTCATTCCGTACCTTCGTAGCTAGGGCTGGATATGGGCATGGCCCGAATCTCCTTTAAGGGTCACGTCTTTTCCCTTTCAGTTCTTTATAAAAATGCTACCCAGCACTTTACGCTCATGGGCGCCTTCATGCAATTTTGCATTAAAGTGTAGCTAAACGTTCGACAAACTTCTGACATGTCATAGTGACATGTCAGAAGTTTGGATTGGTGGGGGTCCGAGCACGGAGACACCCACCAATCGTTAGAACGAAGCAGCTGAAGCCTCGTGTGAGCGCTCAGCTGCTTCATGTCTGTTCGGTTATTTCCGGAAATAAATGTATTGGTGTACGGACTCAATAGAAAGTCTATGAGCCCGTGCTCCGATACATCAGCTTTCCGGTAAAAGCCGAACAGACACGAAGCAGCTGAGCGCTCACACCAGCACTTCATCTGCTTCGTTCTAGCGATTGGTGGGGGTCTCAGTGCTCGGACCCCCACCAATCCAAACTTCTGACATGTCTCTATGACATGTCAGAAGTTTGTCGAACGTTTAGCTACACTTTAAAGCATAAGGGTATGTAAAAAACATGCATTGAAAGTCTTGTTTGTAGGTAAAAGTCTGACCCAAGCAGAGCCGGAGACGCACACACAGCACCTCCTAGAGTTCATACATGTCACTTATATCTATGTTTTCATGCACATATCTTCACCAGATGCTGGTAAACATTTAAGTCACGGAGTCGACAAATCGTCTTATTAGGCGCAGGGGGTGATTCGATATATAACTGCTCATATTCTCACCCCTGTTGTAGAGAAAAAAAATAAAGATTCCCCCCCACGCCCATAAATCTGCATATCTGCTCTGATTAGTAGAGGGTGGGTGATGACCTAAAGAAAGGTTCCTGTATCCCCCTTGGGGGTCACTGGAGGCTGTGCAGGGGAGATGACTGTAAGGCTGGGTTCACACAGTTTTTTGCAGGCAGAAAATCTGCCTCAAAATTCCGTTTGGAATTTTGAGGCAGATTTTGCTATGCCTGCACGCCGATTTTCGTGGCGAAATACACTTTCTCTGCCTCCCATTGATGTCAATGGGAGGTCAGAGATTTAAACGCCCGAAGATAGGGCATGTCCCTTTTTCCCACGAGCCGTTTTTTCCGCTCGTGGGAAAAAAACGCCTCCGTCTCCCATTGAAATCAATGGGAGGCTTTTACGGCCGTTTTTTAGCACGTTCTCCGAATCGGTTTCCACGTCCAAAAACTTGTCGAAAAACTCTGTGTGAACTGACCCTAACAGGCTGTGATATTTCTTCCTGCACTCAGAGACACAAAACACAAAGTAAAACTTTTCATCCTGCTCCCTAACTTCAAACGAGTGCTGCGCCACGAGTATTGCACCTAGAGCGTTAATCCTGGTATCATTTGAATGCTAATATTTTTAATATAATACCCAAGATACCAACTAAATTAAAGCCAATGCCAAACTCTAATCCCTATGTTCTAGTCGTGGCAAGCGGTTAAAGTCATGACGTATTGCATATGTCCTTGGCAGTGATCAGGTTAAAATAAGGTGTATCATTTGTCAAAATTATTTGTGATGTTTACTTCAATATCTTGGCACAAAGAGTGGAACTTGTTTCTTTTCTACATGGCTAATTTTAGGGACATGAATGCGTTGGCATCTTGTATTGGAGATTCATCTTTGTCTAGCTGTCACTGATGAACATATCCGTGTGGCATCTGTCACTGTCACTGCAGCAAAACTTCATTTTGATTTTATGGCAGTGATCCTAATGCTTTGACTCTGCAAACCATTTAGGTTGTTAAAATTATTCTCTCTGCATTACAATGAAAAAAATATTCTAGAAATTCTTGTCCCCTGTAAAGCTTATTATACCTCCATCTCTCACTTCCGTTTCTCCTAGAATAACGCGCTGGATACTCGTGAAGTTACTAAATCGATTGTATTTGAATCTTCAGCTCCAATCTGGACAGGTGGCCACGCTTCACGAAGTATCTGCTGCGGTGAGACTCCTCTTACTGTATGTTACTGAGCACTTCATTGTCATGATGTTTTTATATGTTTTTGTAGCACCTTCAGGATTTAGATAAAAAAAAAAAAAAAAAGAGTAGAGCGAAACTATTACAGTGGTTCTGTCATGTCATTCCCTGTAATGTGGGTTCATATTTTTATTGATGTGCTAATACAAAGGCTGCAGAAGAGTAGAGAATGCCAGAGAAGCGCTTGGACTCATGATTTTATTAGAAGTATTCAGGTTTTGAACCCATAGATAAGCTTTTTGCCTATTCTAAGTTGATCAGCGCCCACAAATCATTCCTGCCACTTAATTATTTTCCACAAGTTGGTCATACAAGAGTCCCCGAAAATCCTGGCTCCATTTGACATATACATGTTATTTTGTTTTTTTTAGCCAATCATAAAGCAACTTTTATTTGTCATCTGATTTGTCCAAAAACACAGGTCTTTTAATTTCCATTAGTGACTGAAGAAGGTTTCTGAGCACCTTTTATGGACCTACTTGAAAAATAGATAAATGTAACGATTGATATTGTTTGGCGGACCTGCATGCTCTTCTATGTTTACTTCATTAGGGAAAAGAACACCCATTGTAATATGACCCACTTGTTTCCACATTATTCTTAATGAGCTCAAATTGCCACATGGGTTCAAGCTCCTCACATTACAAATCCTTTTCCTCACAAGTGAAGAATGCCAGTCACAACCTATAGATGATAAGGAGTTAGTAGATAGAAGTTTAAAGTGACCCTCCGTGAAAAAGCTGACAAAAGTTTTTCCCTGTTGGAAGATGCCTACTTCACCCCCAATGTTACTTGGTCCCTGCCATTCTGGTGATCCATGGGGGTCCTCACACAAGAGTCTTCATCAAAGTGAGTGTCTGCCTGGCAGGTCCCATGCAGTGGTTGTCATGAGCTGCCCAGAAACCTGTGCAGGAAATAACTCTTCTTTAAGGCTCAGATTTTGCTGGGAATTTGCTATGAATTTCACTGTATATTGCAATGGGCGAAATCCACAGGGAAGATCAGCTGAAAATCGGTATGATTATAGGCATGCCGCGATTTAAAAATCACATTGTATTAAACTGTAATTTGTTGTGATTTTTCGGTACAAATATCTGCAACAAATAGTAATTTCAGAAAGTGACCTCAGAGTACAAAAAATTCATAATTACTTTCTTTTTTTTATAGTGTCCAAAAACACCGCTTGTCTTTCTTTCTACTCATCCATCATGGCTGGATTTCTTTCTTTTACCTTTTATTTTATTCTCCCAAAATCTTCGAGTGCCCCGTGTTGCCTGGGACAGGACAGACTGTTCACCATTAATCAGGTAAAGATTTAATACCGAACACCTGCGTTCTGCTGATGAATTCACAGTGCAACAGCAGAGAGTATGAATTTCTGGCAGCCCCACATCCGTGTTAACCATCCTCCCATAACTATGAGCAGTTTTAGGCCTCATTTACACGAGCGTGTGCGTTTTGCGCGCGCCAAAAAACGCAGCGTTTGGTGTGCGCAAAAGGCACTTGACAGCTCCGTGTGTCATCAGTGTATGATGCGCGGCTGCGTGATTTTCGCGCAGCCGCCATCATAGAGATGAGGCTAGTCGACGTCAGTCACTGTCCAGGGTGCTGAAAGAGTTAACTGATCGGCAGTAACTCTTTCAGCACCCTCGACAGTGAATTCAGATCACAATATACAGCAACCTGTGAATAAAAACAAGACGTTCATACTTACCAAGAACTTCCTGCTTCCTCCAGTCCGGTCTCCCGGACGTTGCCTTGGTGACGCGTCCCTCTCTTGTCATCCGGCCCCACCTCCCTGGATGACGCGGCAGTCCATGTGACCGCTGCAGCCTGTGGTTGGCTGCAGCCTGTGCTTGGCCTGTGATTGGCTGCAGCTGTCACTTGGACTGAATTGTCATCCCGGGAGGTCAGACTGGAGGAAGAAGCCGGGAGTTATCGGTAAGTCAGAACTTCATTTTTTTTTTTTTTACACGTTTGTGTATATTGTGATCGGAAGTCACTGTCCAGGGTGCTGAACCAGTTTAACTCTTTTAGCACCGTGGACAGTGACTGTCTCCTGACGTCGCGTACCGGAAAAATTTTTGCCGGGTTCGGTCAAAACTAGTTCGGCCGAACCCGGTGAAGTTCGGTGCGCTCATCTCTAATTTGACACTCCGTTTGGATGTTTGTAAACAGAAAAGCACGTGGTGCTTTTCTGTTTACATTCATCCTTTTGACAGCTCTTGCGCGAATCACGCAGTTCGCACGGAACATGTCGTGAGTTTTACGCAACGCACTCGCGCTGCGCAAAAATCTCGCATTGTCTGCACTGCCCCATAGAGTAATATAGGTGCGTACGACACGCGTGAAAAGCACGCGCGTCGCACGCTCGTATATTACGCTCGTGTAAATGAGGCCTTAGACTAAGACCATGTTGGGAATTTGCTATATATCCATTTCCTTAATATATAGGTTTGGTCAAAGTACACATTAACCCACTTAAATAAATTAATCATCAAAGTCATCAGCTTATTTTAGATTTGTAACTATTCCTCTTTAAACTGTAAGGTATTTTATTGTACATGCTTCAGATACATACATATATAGTTTTATACTGATGTAAAAACAGTTATTGCTCTCTAGTCCCTCAAGATGGAGGTTGGTTAGAGAATTTTAGGGGTTTTGTTATAATAATCATATGTTATGGCTCATTAAAGAGCTGGAAACTATACTTCCTGCAGGTGTCAGAGGATTACGAGAGCGAATAGTATGGAAAGTGAATAGTATCCCAAATTATATACATTAAAAAAAAAAGCACCGAAGGTTTCCATAGTCTTTAACCCCTTCCCGCCCAATCACGTACAGTTACGTGATTAAAACTGGTGTCTTACCGCCTTTTCACGTAACTGTACGTGATGGAGATGAAGCTGGCTCAGGAGCTGAGCCAGTGACATCACTGCCGGGTGACAGCTGTATGTTACAGCTGTCACCCTGAGGTATCGGCCAGGACCGGAGCGAGCATCCGATCCGGCCGATTAACCCCTCACATGCTGCGTTCAATAGAGATCGCAGCATGTGAGGAGTTTATAGCCATCGGCACCCCAGCAACGTGATCGCTGGGTTGCCGGTGGCTGCAAAGGTGATCGGAGGGCTAATACTTACCTCCCGTTCCGCCAGTAACGGAATCCTCCTATGCCCCGTTGTCAGCGGGGCCCAGGAGGCTTCCGGTACCATCGGCAAGATGGCGCCGGCTCAGCTTCCGGCTCAGAAGCTGAGCCGTCGTCATCAGCAGTGGGTGTCCGCTGTATGTTACAGCGGACACCCCGATCTATCGCCAGGAACCGGAGCTAGCTCCGATTCCTGCCATTAACCCCTTCGATGCAGCGATCCATTGTTATCGCTGCATCCTAGAGGTTTGTAGCAAATCGGCAGCCTTGCCACGCGATGGCAAGGCTGGCGACTGCTACCATGGCAACAGGAGCCCTAACAATGGACTCCTGTCTCTGCCATTACGTAAGCTGATTAGGCCCCGCCCAGAGGCGGAGCCTGATCGGCTTGCTGTCTGAACAACTGACCGTTCCAATACATTGCACTACATAGGTAGTGCAATGTATTAGAACATCAAACAAACAGTTGGACATTCAAGTCCCCTAGTGGGACTAAAGAAAAGTGTAAAAAAAAAAAGTTAAAATAAAAGTTGTAAAAAATACAATAAAAGTTTCAAGTAATAACACAAAACACAATCGCCCTTTTTCCCTTATCAAGTCATTTATTATTGAAAAAAATAATAAAGCCATACATATTTGGTATCGCTGCGACTGTAACGACCTAAACTATAAAAATAAAATGTTATTTATCCAGCGCAGTGAACGCCATAAAAAAAAACCCCTCAAAAACACTGCCATAATTACTGTTTTTTTGGTCACTGTCTTCCAAAAATGTAAATAAAAAGTGATCAAAAAGTCGCACGTATCCAAAAATGGTACCTATAAAATCTATACCTCGTCTCGCAAAAAACAAACCCTCACACCGCTCCATCGACGAAAAAATTAAAGTTATGGTTCTCACAACATGGCGACAGAAAAAATACATTCTCTTTCCAAAAGTAATTTTATTGTGCAAAAAGTTATAAAAAAAATTCTATAAATTAGGTATCGCCGGAATCGTACTGACCCGCAGAATAAAGTTAACATGTAATTTATAACGCATGGTGAACGCTGTATATTAAAAACTAAAAAAACTATGGCAGAATTGCTGTTTTTTTGTCACCTTGCCTCCCAAAAAAGGATAACAAGTGATCAAAAAGTTGCATGTACCCCAATATGGTACCAATAAAAGCTACAGCTCGTCCCGTAAAAAAAGAGCCCTCATACCACAACGTCTATGAAAAAATAAAATTAGTCAAGGCACCAATAAGCCAGGAAATAAAAAATATGCAGTTGTGCCGGCCCGAGGGGAACGTTTCTTCTGTTTCAAAAGGCGATGTATCAAGGCACTAAAATTAGGGAACCAGGAAGGGGAGGGCGCCCGTATTTTACCAGGACAACACTTTCCCGGCAAAATTCCCCAAACTGCAAAGGTGCGGAGTGTGGACCAAAAGGGGGATAAGGAAGGACATTTATCAGTGCGACACCGGCCTGTGCAGAAAGGATCGATCACAGCGTAACACACATCTATGGATTATTTTATTTATTTTTTTACCTTATTATTATACCACCTAACTATGCCCCTGATGTACTCTGCTCAGCTTACATATGCCCCACATTATAAATGGAAACAACAGTGATACTCCAAAAAAAAAATTTCCAAGCAAATTCCACGCTCCAAAAGCCAAATGGCGCTCCCACCCATCTGAGCCCTACAGCATGCCCAAACAGCTGTTTACGTCCACATATATGGCATCGCCATACCCGGGAGAACCCTTTTAACAATTTTTGAGGTGTGTGTCCCCAGTGGCATAAGCTGGGCACGACATATTTGACAATGAATTGCCATATCTAGGGAAAAATTTTAATTTGTACCTTCCGCAGCGCAATCATTTATGGAAAAGACACGGGTGAAAATGCTCACTACACCCCTTAATAAATGCCTTGAGGGGTGCAGTTTCCAAAATGGGGTTACTTCTCAGGGGTTTCTTGTATTTCACATCAAAGCCTCTGCAATTGTGAACCAATACTTTATATGTCGCCAAATTAGGCCTCAATTTTACATGGTACTCTTTCACTCCTGAGCCCTGTCGAATGTCCAGGCAAAAGATTAGGGCCACACGTAGGGTGTTTCTAAAACCGGGAAACACCGCATAATAATTGAGAGCTGTCTTGTTATGGTGGCACAAGCCGGGCACCACATATTGGCATATCTATGGAAAAAATCCCATTTTCACTCTCCCACATCGTGTGCACACGAATTGCTGCAAAACACCTGTGGGGTTAACATGCTCACTACACCCCTAGGTGAATATCTTGAGGGTGTTGTTTCCAAAATGGGGTCACTTCTGGGGGGGATCCACTGTTTTGGTTCCACAGGGACTTTGCAAATGCGACATAGCGACCAGAAACCAAATGCAGCAAAATCTGTACACCAAAAGCAAATGGCACTCCTTCCCTTCTGAGCCTTGCCGTGTGCCCAAACAGCAGTTTATGCCCACGTGTGGGGTATTCCCGTACTCCAGAGAAGTTGCTTTACAAATGTTGGGGTTCTTTTTTTCCTTTATTTGTTGAGAAAATTAAAAACTTGGAGCTAAAGCTACGTCTTATTGAAGAAAAAGGATTTTTTTTTATTTTCACTGCCCAATTCTAATAAAATCTATGAAACACCTGTGTGGTCAAAATGCTCACTACACCCCTAGATGGATTCCTCAAGGGGTGTAGTTTTCTCAATGGAGTCACTTTTTTTTGTGTTTTCACTGTTTTGTCCCCTCTGGGGCTTTGTAAATGTGACATGGCCTCCGTAAACCATTCCTGCTAAATTTGAGCTCCAAAAGCCAAATGGCGCTCTTTTCCTTTTAAGCCCTGCCGTGTGTCCAAACAGCCATTTATTACCACATGTGGGGTATTTCTAAAAACTGCGAAATCTGGGCAATAGATATTGAGTTGCGTTTCTCTGGTAAAAACTTCTGTGTTACAGAAAAAATAGATTAAAAATGAATTTCTGCAACAAAAAAAAATGAAATTTGAACATTTCACCTCTACGTTGATTTAATTCCTGTGAAACGTCTAAAGGGTTAAGAAACTTTCTAAATGCTGTTTTGAATACTTTGAGGGGTGAAGATTTTAAAATGGGGTGACTTTTTGGCGGTTTCTAATATATAAGGCCCTCAAAACCGCTTCACAACTGAACTGGCCCCTGTAAAAATAGCCTTTTTGACATTTTCTTGAAAATGTGAGAAATTGCTGCTAAAGTTCTAAGCCTTGTAACGTCCTAGAAAAATAAAAAGACGTTCAAAAAACGATGCCAATCTAAAGTAGACATGTGGGGGATGTTAATTAGCAACAATTTTGTGTGGTATAACATACATTTTTGTGTGGTATAAGATACATTTACATTTAGAAAAATGCTAATTTTTACAATTTTTCACAAAATTTTGGTGTTTTTCACTGATAAATATTGAATTTATCGACCAAATTTTTACACTATCATAAAGTTCAATGTGTCACGAGAAAACAATCTCAGAATCGCTTTGATAGGTAAAAGCATTCCGGAGTTATTACCACATAAAGTGAAATATGTCAGATTTGAAAAAATGGGTCTGGTCCTGAAAGGGTTAAAGGTGGTGTCCAGTACTCTGTTAATAAAGTTTATGTGCTCACAGTTTAATAAACTAGCATGCAAAAATTGCATTTTTGCACTCGCTGTAAAATACCACTGTCTAGTATTTGCACATAAAGTGCACTAAGTAACATATGCAAAGCAAAAAAAGAAAAGCTCTCCTCCTTTTAAAGAACCCAAAAAACTACCATGGATCAAGAACACATTTAATGTGGTACCTTGACCAGAGACTAAATGTCCTGTACTAGGCAGATCTAGCACACATTTTGAAAGCCGTGTTTGTTGTCATAACCATGTTCGTGTAGGTAGCTTTCAGGGCAAGCTGCATACTGTATTCTCTATAACCGCAGTTCTTTAAGAAATAAAATAACTTTCTCGTTAAATTTATTGGGGAACACAGAACCACGCATATAGGTCCTTGAGGCTGGCACTAAGAAGTAAAAGTCTTGGCTCCGCCCAGGCAGGCCATACCCTACCCACCGAAACTAGCTTAATAAGTTTGTACTCAAGCAGTATGAAATACAAAAATAACATGTCCCTTAAGAAAAAAACACAACAACCAGAACCAAGGTCCCAGGCCTGGATACAAGAGGACGGGATCTGTGTCACCCAATGAAATAAATGAGAAAGGGAATTTCCGTGAAGTAAAAAAAAATTAAAATGTTTCGTTAAAGGGGTATTCCCATCTCAATGATCATAGCTTAAGTTGTTGCATTTGAAAATATATGCATATTTGTAAATACCTTCTTTTTTAAATTTTGTGGCATTCAGAAGATAATCCATCTGGTCCACCCCATGTCTTTTGGTTTGTTAGGAAATGGTTTACAATGGTTACGGCCACCGCTAGGATCCTGCAGCGGTGGCTGCGCTTGCACAGTTTCTACTGTGGATATCCTCTAACACGCTGGCCGGGTCCTCTGGTGTAAGCATTGAGCATGCGCAGTAGCTCTCAGTCCCTCCACCTCACTCCTGCTCTAATGAAAATTAATAGGACGGCTCCCAGGCATGCGCAGTAGCCCTGGAGCCGTCTACGTTTTCTAAACTCACGCAGCAGTAGAGCCCTTATCAGGGCTGTTTTTTTTGTTCTTTCTTCAAAGCACTGTTATCCCTATATGTACATATAGAGATAACAGTATTTCGTTTAGAACAAGCACTTTGTGTTTGAGATCGCTTCTGCAGCACGTGTCTCACAGCGTACCGCCCACAAATCTTCACAAGCAGAGGAACGAGCAGCAGGGAAAAGAGGAAGATTGAGGATCAAATCCTGGTAGGAAATCTGAATGGATAAGTTCAATAGGGTTATTTTTGATCATACATGTGTCCTGGGCAAAAAAAATAAATGTGGCAAGATAGGATTAACCCTTTAATATCGTTGTGGCACACATCATGGGACGTCCTAAAGCAGTCCCAGAGGGTGGGCAAAAGAAAATAAAATCATCCGTTCGACCCGCCTAGCGTCCTAAAGCAGTCCCAGAGGGTGGGCAAAAGAAAATAAAATCATCCATTCGACACGCCTAGTGCACAGCCTCCTGAAACACCTTCCCGAGCCAGAGTGGTATCAGAGGAAGCCAAAGAATGAATCTGGTAGAATTTTGTGAAGGTGTTCACCAGAGCCCAGGTAGCAGCCTTGCAAGTCTGGGCGACTGAAGCTTGGACCGCCCAGGAAACACTAACAGCCCACGTGGAGTTGGCAGTTACCTGAAGGAGAGGAATGTTGCCCTTGGATAGATAGGTTTCAAAAGTCGCAGTCCGGATCCAATTAGCAATGGTGGACTTGGACACCTTTAGCCCCTTGGGTGGCCTTTCAGGAAGAACAAAAAGAGAATTGGAGGGTCTAAACAACTTAGTCGCAGTTAGATAGATGCGGACTGCTCTTACCACATCGAAACCGTGCAGAGCCCAGTCCCTCGCATTAAATGGACAGAGGCCGAAAGAAGCAAGGACATTCTCCTCATTGATATGAATGCAGAGACCACTTTCGCAAGAAGGAACGGGATAAAACACTACTTTATCCCAATGGATGACCAGAAAAGACTATTTTCAGGACAGAGCAGTCCGTTCCAAAACTAGTCTAATGGATGTAATGGCCACAAGGAAAGCAACCTACCAGGAGAGAGGTGATTTTCTGCCCAGTGGACGATCCGAGAAAACTCACACATAATTTCGATGCTGTGCGGGGGCAAACTGTTCAATACCGTCAATTTATGTACTTCGATACTAAGCTGTGTGGCCGCTAGAAAACATGGCACGCTCTGGGCTGCGCTCCGAAGCCGGTCCAAATTCTGGTATCGTGAAAACCCTACTCCCACATTGCTTCGCGCCTCCTGGTGCCACCTTGGCGGTTTAGATAGGCGAGAGCCATGCAGTTGTCAGTCTGGTCTCTGACTGGGTGACCCTGGAGAAGTGGAATCCAATGGGAGAGGGCCATGAGGATGACTCTCAATTCCAGAATGTTTATCTGTAAAATTGCCTCCCTTGTAAAGGCCAAAAACGGCTCCCCACCTGGATAGGCTGGCAACCGTTGAGATGACAAGCCGCTGGAAGGAAAGAAAGGACTGGCCTTGAAGAATGGTTAGCGAGCTTTTCCATCAGAGCAACTTTTGATGAACCTGAGAGGGCAGGAGAATCAACCTGTTCAGTGTGCCCTGGAACTTGTCCCAGAGCACGAAAATCATCCTCTGATGGAACCTTCTGTGGAATTGCACATCGGGAACGGCCTCGAAGTTTGATACCATCTTGCCTAGCACCGGCATGCAGAATCTAATGGAAGAGGGAGTGCTCTGGGGAAGGAGAGCCAACCTGGATTGGATGGATCTATTGATGATCCATCTGAATCTCTTTAACGTATCCAGCATTATGTTGAGACTGCAAAGGTTGTCCTCCCCGGAGGGGGCTTTCAGCGGTTCCCCTGGTGCGGATGAGCACCATGCGTCGCCAGGACCTTGGTGGAGACCCTTGGAGTCGTTGTAAGCCCAATGGGGAGTGCGGCAAACTGGAAATGCTGAGAACTGACATTGAAACAAAGGAAACGTTACGATAGGTATGTGGAGGTTTGCATTGCGAATGTCGATGGAGGAAAGGTGTTCTCCCTGCTCCAACAGTACAACCAGTTACCACAGGGATTCCATGCGAAATCCCTGAACCTAAACAAAGCAATTCAGTTTCTTTAGATCAAGGATGGGCCTGGCTGATCCATCCTCTTTAGGGACTGAGACATTCAGGTAGAATCCTTGAAACCTTTACAACTGAGGAACTGGGACGATAACTTCCTGAAAGAGAAGAGAACGCACAGCCTGGAAAAAAGCAGAAGTTCAATTCCGGCCCCGAGGCAGAGTCGATCGAAGGAACTGACCTGGGTGAGGAGTTGAGAATTCTATTGTGTACCCTGTCGACAACACCTCTTGAACCCAGGCGTCATCTACTTGAGCAAGCCATATTTCCTGAAAGGAAAGAAGTGGTCCCCCAACTCGGATAGTAGACTGGAGTGGGGAGACCCCTTCAGGCTGAAGATGTCTTGGACGAGACGGGCTATTGAGGCCCGGGACGCAGTTGTCAAGTGGGCTTAAGCTTGCAAGATGGACGTCTGGACCTCTTGTCTGACCTCTGGGAGGAGAATGACCTTTGTAGGAAAGGACCAAAACTTTTCAGAACAGAAGCCTGAATAATCTGAGAAGCGAGATTAGCTAGATCCTCCTGCGTTGCTCCTTCTGAGATTCCATGGTGAAGTTGTTTAGCCCATATTGAGCAGACCAGGCTAACCCAGGAAGAGGGGAATGCTGGGCACAAGGCAGAGCCTTCTGCGACGAAGGCTGACTTGGCCTGAGAGTCCATCTTCTTGTCGAGTAAATAGCTAAGTGATGCTGTATCTGACCGTGTGATGGTATTGCTTTTAGACTGCTGTGAAATAGGCAGATCCACTGAAGGATAAACATCCTATTTGTAAACGAAATCCTCTTAGAAAGGAAATAGTGTAGCCAAGCGCTCGTCAGGATGTTTATATTCCATAGACAGAATTTCCTCACACTTACTGTGGGTTGGGAAAAATGGTCACTGGCGCCATTGATTGCGTAAAGGAGCTTCATCATTAGACAGGGTGGTGGAATCCTCCCTAATATGCAAGGTGTTCCTGACCGCACATATAAATGTGTCAGTCAGAGGATCCTTCAGAGGATAGAGAGTGATCCTGTCAGGAAGCAATTAGTAGTGGGGCTTTTCCCTGATGCTTCTGAGCCTTTTATGTCACCTACCATGAGAAGCAAGTTGCGTGGCATCTAGGAAAGAGGCTAGAGGGGCATTAATCTGGGAAAAGCACTCCATAGACTCAACTATAGTGTGGGAGAGTCTGTAAAAGGCCTGGGAAAAATACCACACCTTTCAGGGAGTGCCACATCCTGGCAGGTACTGGATTGCACACACCGTGGGCAAAACGGGTTAGGCTGGCTGCAAGTGGACTTATTACATCTGGCACATGCATAAAATGTTGCTATGCACACCTGAGCTGGCTGCCTGATGGGGGTTCTCCCTAGACACAAAAGCATATACTGGAAAAATAGTAAAACACAAAAAAGTATAAATTTGGTATCACCGTAATCGTAACGACCCACAGAATAAAGTTATCTTATTTATAGCACAAGGTAAACGGTGTAAATGTACACTAACAATTTCTAACAATTTATGCAAAGCTAATAGTATACCGTATACAGATGAACTTCGGAATTTACTGACTGTCAAACGGATTTTTCTTTTTTTTTTTATACGTGCAAATTCTGCATAAAGTTACTTGCACTAGGTGTCTCCCTTACTGTAATCTGCTTTCCAACCCTGTTGTCACAGTCCGTACCTAGTTACAGAGCAGAATTAACGGACGGCTGAAGCTGGGGTTGTGTCTCTTCACTGCTTTCCAAGCTAAAAATAAAGTTTGTTTAAAAAAATCACAAGTGTGATGTGACCAGAGTTCTCCATTCAGAAGGCCTATCAAGGCTATTTTCGGGATAAACGGCAAAGGGGATGGTAGCATTGGTGAAATAGTGTCATATACTTGTTTCCAAAAACCTGAGACAAATGGACATTCCCAAATGAGGTGCCAGAAGTCCGTCTCAAGTCATTTACTTCATCAGGGGAAAGATCTGGTATTTGTGCTTTCCACTTATCAAGTACTGGGAGTGGAGTGGAAGTTATCCTGGCTGAGAGCAAATTAGGCTGAGATGAGACCTCTGAGGCCCTGAGACTTCAATATGCCAATAATGGGGAAGTTATATCTAACTGCTGTACTAGGTGGAAATTGTACCTGTAGGGTGTGACGAAGTTGTAAGTATCTGTACCATTATATCCTGAGATATGGTAAGTATCTTGCAGCTGTGTGAACGTAAGGAATTAACCGTTGTTATAAATATCACAAGTCGAACAATTTCCAGGTCTTGCCAGACCTGAGAATCTGCCAGCATTTTAATGGAGGGTAAGGTAGGATTATGCCACAAAGGTAGTTCAGGAATAGTGTTCTTATAGGTAAGTATTTTTTTCGATGTACGCCAAATTGCTAATGCTACAGCGTGTAAAGGAAGTAAGGTAGTTCTCTTAGTGAATCCTGGATATGCTAAGAAGCTAATGAAGTTATGACCTGCTACTAGAGATGCCAAATAATAGTAATCCGCATCAGAAACAGGAGTATCGCGTACCCAATCTCGTATATTGCGGAGTTGACCAGCCAAGCAATATAAATGAATGTCAGACAAAGCCTTAACTCCATCAGTTTTAGGGCGTTGTAAGGTATTTAGTTTAAGTTTTGATCTGGACGAACCCCATATGAATTTAATAGCTAAGGGATCAGAAGAAGGACATAGGCACTGTGAGAGGCATATGTTGCAATACATAAGTACATTTAGGTTGTGCTACCATTTTAACTAAATTTATGCGGCCTGCTACGGATAGGGGATAAATTTAGGTCATGGTCCAAATTACCACTATCTCTCCTAGTAATGAAGTCGTACGATCTTGTTTATGATCAAGCACCATATGAATTCCAAGATCTATAAACTGGGAAGCTGTTTCAAGACATTGCAATAGTAATGGGTCAGGAGTTGGATTTCTGGCCATGTACAGTATGCCCGATTTCTGCCAATTTACCCGTAGTCCTGAGTATTGTGAGAAAGTATTAAAGGGGTTGTCCGAGATAAAATAAGTATGTGTTAATACTTGTAATATGTTAATATAAATACATTTGTAATAAACTTACATTTTCCAAAGTTGCCCAGTTCCCAGATCCTGCCGTGAGGTACTTGACGGGTGACGTCACTCACCAGCTGCTGTGTTGATCGTTAATTATTTTCAGGGTATACGACACATCACTTGTGACGTGCCATGTATGGTCTGGTCTGCTGTACAGCCCGTAACGCGCATGCGCGGTCCCTGCTGTTCTTGAGATAACAGCAGGGACTGCGCATGCGCGTTACAACAGACCAGCCCATACATGGCACGTCACAAGTGGTAATTTTAGATTCTTCTTTGTCTAAAACACAAGTTAATAATCTATTATCTAATACTATTACATATCGCAAATTAGTGTCTGATCCAATCACAGCAGGCTCATTGTCTTTGAACAAGCTACTTGAAGAGGGTTTGGGTTTGGGAGTTAAATTAAAAAAAAGGTTAAAAACATCACAATCCAGATTTTCCTATTATGCCCATTTTTCATGGTTTTCCCAAAGACATCTTTCCATATCCTTTACGTCCGATCATATCAGGTATAGGATCTCTTAATAAAAAATTAAGTCTTGGATAGACAATTTGTTACAACCTCTAGTCCAACGAAGGCCAGGCTATCTCAAAGATTGCAAAGAGGTACTCAAATCCTTCCAAAACTTTACTTGGTCAAACACCTTTTCCTGGCTCATGTGCGATGTCGTGGGGCTGTATTTCTGTATCCCCTACGATCTCGCACGTCATGTTGTTCAATTTCATCTAAATAAATATAGTACCTATGCCCCAGAATTACAGGAGTTCATTTTGATGTCCATAGAATACCTGTTGAGTCACAATTTTTTCAGCTTTGACAATGAGTTTTTCATTCAAATCGAAGATGCCCCTATGGGCTCTACATTTTCCCCTTCCCTAGCCAATCTTTTTATGTCCTGGTTGGAGGAAAAATATATTTTCTCTGTAATGAACCCATACAGCAAAGCAATCATGTGGTATGTGCGCTATATTGACTACCTGCTTCTGGTCTGGGCTGGAGACACAATTATAATACCACATTTCATTAATGATAACAATTTGAATTTAAAATTTGACTTTCAATACCTCTAGTTCTCAAACTCCAGTCTTGGACTTACTTTTAAGTGGGGATAAACAAAACAAATGTGTTTCTACCTCTTTATATCGTAAACCCTTAGCAGGAAATACCATTTTGCATGCATCTAGCTGTCACCCTAGTCACACTGTGAAAGCGATACCGCAAGGTGAACTAATCAGAACTAGAGGAGCGTGTTCAGACAATCAGTCTTTTTCTATACAATGTAATCTAGAGCAGAGACTCTCACACAGAGGCTACAAAAAGTGGATGTGGAGAAAGGGGTGGAATTTTGTTAAAAATAAATCACAACAATCCCTGTTGGATAACAATAGGAAAATAGATTCCTCACCAATATCTCCTATGGTTTTCTCTACTGCACACAGCTCGAACTATACCCAGATCACGAATATCATTAAAAAGTATATTCCTATGCTAAATCAAGGTAATATATTGTCTGAAATCTTGAACCAGGGCTGCAAATATGTGGCTAAAAAAGGCAAAAGTTTGGGTGACATACTTTCACCAAGCGTTTTTACATCTAATAATACTACCAATCCAATAAGATATGGCTATCTCTAAAAGTTTTTTTCAAAGGTGGTGGTAACAGATGTAATGTATGCAAATATAGCACAAAAACGAAAGAATTTAAATGACCCAATAATAAAAATCCAGCAGATAAACTCTTTTATAAACGGTGACACACCATGTAATTGACATCATTTCATGCGTCTCGTGCAACCTCAAATATATAGGCTGTACTACTAGAAAATTAAAAACACGCATTTCAGAACTTCCTGTCAAAACATCTGGAGCAGCCAAACACTTTATCGATGCACACAGTAGTTCTTTGGAATGCTTTAGATTTTATGGTATAGAACAAATGAAAAAGCCAGTCAGATGAGGTGATTGGAAAAATAATCTCCATAACAGGGAAGCCTTTTGGATTCTCCAATTGGAAACTCATTATCCAAAAGGATCTTCTATGTTTATATTGAGCTATTCTGTTCTTTTGCTAGATTTTTCTTCTAGTTTTTCCAGTTCGTCCGTTTGGTTCAAGATGTGTAGATAGTCCCTAAATATATTCTGAGCAAATGTACCTACACATCCTGTGCACATAATTTTCGCTTTAAGTCATGTAAAGAAAATAATATAATTGCATTTGTTCAACTGTACTAATTTGTATACATGTTTGTTTGTAGCGTTCCTGTACGCACAATGCGCTGTCAAATGTCAGAAAATTTCTAGGCTGTTTAAATCTAAAATCTTTTTTCAATTTCTAAGTAATTCTACTACAGCAACTAACTTCCTCGTTCTCATTCAATACAATTTTTTTGTATACGAAAAATAAGGTGGAAGGAGTAAAATTAAAGCATTGAATGGTAGAAACTTCGTATCCCTGCATGCGTTTTTTTACTACATTTCTATCCATGCCGTATATATATTTTTGTCATTTTTTCATTATGTTTGATATCTCCTATTTCATCTAATCAATCTGTGCTATGGGTTTCTTCCCATAAACTTGTACAATACCACATATCTTTTCATCTAAACTATTGTGTACTAGCCTCTATGTATAGTTGTGGCTTCTGCAAACCTACAGATTTAACTAATTTGTTTCTCAAAAGGGTGGTACTTCCTCTCTGACATAAAATGTTACAGGATTGGTCGATGTTGATTTTAAAACACATGTCCTAAGTGTGTTACGTTATGCTATAAGTAAGAACACTCTGTTCGAAACGCGTGAGCGGTAACACGTCCCACCTGTGTCTTATGGACTTTTATACTATGTTGAAATAAAGCTCTTTTATATTTTTCTAAATGTGGATGTGCTGAGGATTTTTCTTCCACAATTCTTCACTACCTTGTGTAGTAGTAGTATGGGTCAGTCGGCGTAAGCAGGGGAATGGCTTGAGCTGATCGTCTACAGGCGTATGTTGCTTCGGCACCTGCACGCTACAAAAGGCGAAGCAGTGGGGTCGCTCAGGAGATCTATATCAGGCCACCGGATGACGTGTCCCGTGCGGCAGTTGCCAAGTTTGTAACTTCCAGTCAGGAGAGAGGTCCCAAAACGGGTCAGGAGTGTTGCCAGGTGTAAGGTGGTCCGGTATTAACCTATAGGTATCGCATAGGAATGCTGTCAGGATTTCTAACGATCCCCTGGAGCGCGGCTTAAGCACGTCCGCCCATCTTTGCGGCTGGCCACGCCCCCTTCTCTTTTTGTGCTGTGTATATAACACATGATAGCAGTTAGGTTATGCCCACTAGCTCTGAGACAACTGAAAATTAGAGAGAGAACCTGCAGAGGGGAAAACTGCAAAATAATGCAGACTACAAGTCAAATAGAGGCCAGATAGTGTTCGTCCTCGTGTACACACGTATGACAGCCTATTCTGAAAAGTTAGGTACGTTTTAAGATGCCAAAAAGAATTGGTGAAATTTCAGTTTTTTTTTATAATACCCCCCAAATAACCCAGAATAAATGTTAATAAATTTATACGTACCTCAAAATGATGCCATTAAAAAATACGACTTGTACTGCTAAAAACAAGCCCTCACACAGCTATGTTTATAGAAAAATAAAAACGTTAGCGTCTGAAATGCAAAATAGGCTGGTCACTAAAGGGATAAGTTCGCGTCGGAGGGAGTATGTTCTGCCTGAACAGAGTCGACTTTTCCTAACTAGTGTCAGCCTCCTAGTGACGAGGCCCTGTACCCATAATACTGTGTCCCCCAATTAATTCATGGAGAAATGTATTTTCTTTCTCATAGAACTGCGGTTATAATAGTGTGCAGCTTGCCCTGAGAGTTACCTACAAGAACATGGTTATGACAACAAACACGACCTGTGCTCGATCTGTCCACTAGAGAACTTCTTGTCTCGGGTCAAGGTACCACATTACATGTGTTCTTGAGCCATGGTCGCTTTTTAGGGTCCCTGTGAAGGAGTAAAGCTTTTTTTGTCTTTGTTTTGCATATATTACTTAGTGCGCTATATAAATTCTGCTTCAATACTCTAGTTCGGAAAAAAATTACCATAGATTATCATTAGTTATACTTTATTCTTTCAGCTCTATGTGGTTTTCTTAACATTTCAGATGCGAGTAGTTTTAGAGAAATGCTGTCATCTCCAGTCTCTGTAAGCTATAATGTAGATGAATATATCAATGTTACCCTAGTTACAACTTAGATTATCAGAAGGAATTTAAGGGGTTTTCTAGGGACACAAAATTTTAGTACTAATACTCTATGTAAATACTGAATAAAGTTTCTAATATACATTCTGTATTAAATTTGAACACTTTCTTTCCTATTCACCCTACCTCTGCCCGGCCGGAAGTTCTGCTTTTCATCCGTGTCTTTTTTTTTTTTTCTTTTCTTTTTTTCTCGACACAGGCTCGTGCACGATAGTTAGGCTCTGTTCACACACAGTTTTTTTCCGCGCCGGAAAACGCGCCAAAAAATGTCCGAAAATGCCTCCCATTGATTTCAATGGGAGGCGGAGGCATTTTTTTTCCCGCGAGCGGTAAAAAACGCTTGCGGTTAAAAAGAAGCTACATGCCCTATCTTCGGGTGTTTATGCCTCTGACCTACCATTGACATCAATGGGAGGCAGAGAAAGCGTATTTTGCTGCGTTTTTGCCCAAGGCGCTCAATGGACGAGAGCGGAAAATGCAGCGGAAAACGGCGTGCAGGCAGATCAAAATCTGCCTCAAAATTCCAAACGGTATTTTAGGCAGAATTTTCTGCCTGCAAAAAACTCAGTGTGAACAGGGCCTTAGTATACACACAGCCCTGGGTCGATACCTCACTGCCCTACGTAACGACACAGGGCTGTTCTTTTACTAATTATTTCGCCCCCTCTATATGTCTATTGGCCCTCCTCACTAATTCTCCCTTCCCCTTTAGTTTATCCTGCCCATCTGCTTTATCTGAGGTGCGGTCACAGAATCACGTGACCGCACCTCAGATATCTAATGTGATCCCCATCATCCCTGTATATATATGATCCCCATCATCCCTGTATATATATATATATATAATCCGCATCATCCCTAAATATATGTAATCCTCATTATCACTGTAGATACCATTAGTGCAGGCAGCTTGTGGGCACAGATGAAAATGGTTCCGCTATTGAAGCAAAAACAAAGAATGAACGGAGCGGACATTGAGGAGGCTGTGGACCAATAGGATGCCTCAAACCAGGGAATATATCAGAAGTCACGGGTTTGAGGGATCCTATTGGTCCATAGCCTACTCTATGTCCGCTCCGCTCATTCTTTGCATCTACTTCAATAGCAGCACAATTTTCTTTGTGTGCATGCTATGCCCCAATTTTCGGGGCGGGCAGCGCACGAGCACTGAGGAATAGCATGCACGCAAAGAAAATTGAGCTGCTATTGATTTAGAAGCAAAGAATGAGCAGAGTGGACATTAAGGAGGCTGTGGACCAATAGGATGCCTCAAACCCGGGACTTCTGACGTATACCCGGGTTTGAGGCACCCTATTGGTCCACAGTCTCCTCAATGCCCGCCCCGTTGAATTCTTTGCTTACACCTCAATGCCCGTCTCATTTTCTTCTCATTAATTAAACTCTTCAGTGCTTGTGCGCTGCCTGTCTGGAAAAAATTAGTGTCCCTGGAAACCCCTTTAATGTAAATTGTTACTTTACATTTCCCATGATGTATTTTATCATTTCCTTTCTTGTTTACTTAAGATTTATGTCTCTTTACATGTTTCCCAGTAGCTTGGAGCCTGAGTTCTAGGACCAGATTGTACTGGTTTGCTGTTTCCACAACATGAGCCTTTACAGCCTTTTTTACTGCTTTTCCCTAGAAAGAATGATTCTTCTGCAAATTAAACCGCTAGGAACACATTTTTGATATCGATAACATCGTGATTTTTCTATTCCTATGTACTATATACACACAGAAAAATCTGTACCTTAAGGCTGGATTCACACAAGCGTTGCGCATCTCGGAAGTGAAAAACACATTCGAGGTGCATCCGTGCTCTGTGCTGCGGGACACGATATCAAGCATCCCCCATAGATGAGTCTATGGAGGGATGCGTGAAGCGTTAAAAAATAGGAGATGTCCTATTTTCTCACGGACCGTTGAAACAACGGCCGTGCGAATGGCCACATTGAATTACATAGGTCCGTGTGATAGCTGTTGTTTTGACGGCCGTCACACGGATGTATAACACGATACGCCATATTCACATGAGCGTATTTCACGTCCGTGTTACGCGCGTTAAAACAACGGACGACACAGGGACCTATATGATGACACAGAGTTTTTTTTGCATCGTAGAACAGGACACAGAGTTTTTTTGCAGCGTAGAATACACTACCGTTCAAAAGTTTAGGGTCACTTAGAAATGTCCTTATTTTTGAAAGAAAAGCACAGTTTTTTTTTTCGTTTTTTTTCTATATCAAAGATTTTTATTTTGAAAATATACAAAACATAACAGCATACACATGGTTTCATAAATTTGCAAAATTCACACGCAATATAACCACTTCAATATCGCATAAAATACACAAAGACATCACAGTTTTTTTTTCAATGAAGATAACATTAAATTAATCAGAAATACACTCTATACATTGTTAATGTGCTAAATGACTATTCTAGCTGCAAACGTCTGGTTTTTAATGCAATATCTACATAGGTGTATAGAGGCCCATTTCCAGCAACCATCACTCCAATGTTCTAATGGTACATTGTGTTTGCTAACTGTGTTAGAAGGCTAATGGATGATTAGAAAACACTTGAAAACCCTTGTGCAATTATGTTAGCACCGCTGTAAACACTTTTGCTGTTTAGAGGAGCTATAAAACTGACCTTCGTTTGAGCTAGTTGAGAATCTGGAGCATTACATTTTTGGGTTCGATTAAACTCTCAAAATGGCTAGAAAAAGAGAGCTTTCATGTGAAACTCGACAGTCTATTCTTGTTCTTAGAAATGAAGGCTATTCCATGCGAGAAATTGCCAAGAAACTGAAGATTTCCTACAACGGTGTGTACTACTCCCTTCAGAGGACAGCACACACAGGCTCTAACCAGAGTAGAAAGAGAAGTGGGAGGCCTCGCTGCATAACTGAGCAACAAGACAAGTACATTAGAGTCTCTAGTTTGAGAAATAGACGCCTCACAGGTCCTCAACTGGCAGCTTCATTAAATAGTACCCGCAAAACGCCAGTGTCAACGTCTACAGTGAAGAGGCGACTCCGGGATGCTGGCCTTCAGGGCAGAGTGGCAAAGAAAAAGCCATATCTGAGACTGGCTAATAAAAGGAAAAGATTAATATGGGCAAAAGCACACAGACATTGGACAGAGGAAGATTGGAAAAAAGTGTTATGCACAGACGAATTGAAGTTTGAGATGTTTGGATCACACAGAAGAACATTGGTGAGACGCAGAACAACTGAAAAGATGCTGGAAGAGTGCCTGACGCCATCTGTCAAGCATGGTGGAGGTAATGTGATGGTCTGGGGTTGCTTTGGTGCTGGTAAAGTGGGAGATTTGTACAATGTAAAAGGGATTTTGAATAAGGAAGGCTATCACTCCATTTTGCAACGCCATGCCATACCCTGTGGACAGCGCTTGATTGGAGCCAATTTCATCCTACAACAGGACAATGACACAAAGCACACCTCCAAATTATGCAAGAACTATTTAGGGAAGAAGCAGGCAGCTGGTATTCTATCTGTAATGGAGTGGCCAGCGCAGACATCAGATCTCAACCCCATAGAGCTGTTGTGGGAGCAGCTTGACCGTATGGTACGCAAGATGTGCCCATCAAGCCAATCCAACTTGTGGGAGGGGCTTCTGGAAGCATGGGGTGAAATTTCTCCCGATTACCTCAGCAAATTAACAGCTAGAATGCCAAAGATCTGCAATGCTGTAATTGCTGCAAATGGAGCATTCTTTGACGAAAGCAAAAGTTTGAAGGAGAAAATTATTATTTCAAATAAAATTCATTATTTCTAACCTTGTCAATGTCTTGACTATATTTTCTAGTCACTTTGCAACTCATTTGATAAATATAATTGTGAGTTTTCATGGAAAACATCAAATTGTCTGGGTGACCCCAAACTTTTGAACGGTAGTGTACATCGGTAAAAAATGGCTGAAATTGCCTCCCATTGATTTCAATGTGAGGTGGAGGAAAAGGAAGCGACATGCCCTTTCTTGAGGCGTTTTCCGCCTTAAAAACCCCATTGAAATCAATAGGAGTCGGAAAAAAACGCTGCGAACAGCCACGGTGGTTTTTGACACTTTTATTTGACACGTTTCATGGCAAAAACAGCTGCCTATGGAAGAAAGGTAAAAAACGCGGCAAAAAACGCCTGTGGTGCAAAACCGGAGCTGATTTTTCCAGGCAAAAATTTCTGCCTGCAAAAAACTCAGTGTGAACAGGGCCTAATAAACTGTAGATTTTCTGCCCGCAAATCTGCCGTGATTCCGCTCTGTGTGAACATAACCTTGGAGGATTCTGTTTTTGTCTAAATCACCTTGCCGAACTGTTGTACTGATGAGGGAATTATGGGGAGAGTGAAGTGATCATGGATTGCAGAATGGGGAATTCCGCCTGCCAGCATAAAAGAAACCCCTTTATAAAATTGGCATCGAAAACAAGCATTCTTTTATAATGTGATTTCTTAACACGGTCAGAAGTGTCAGTGATTCTAAGGGTATGTTCACACAACTTATTTTCGGCCGTTTTTCAGACTGTAAACTGCCGAAAAATCGCCTCCAAACATCTGCCCATTGATTTCAATGGGAAAAACGGTTTTCTGTTCCGATGGGGTGTTTTTTTACGCGGCGGTTTTGAAAAACGGCCGCGTGAAAAAACGCCCATGAAAAAGAAGTACATGTCTCTTCTTGAGCTGTTACTGGAGCCGTTTGTCATTGACTCTATAGAAAAACGGCCGTAAAAAAAACGCAGCGAAAAATGCTAGTTAATTAAAAAACTTCTCAAAATCAGGAGCCGTTTTCCCTTGAAAACCACTCCGTATTTTCATATGTTTTTTGCTAAGCGTGTGAACATACCCTCACAGTGAAACATTGCCATGCCACTGGAACTGAGCTTGCTGCTCTGGCACTGGAAACCCAGCAGCGTGGTGATTCTTCTTTTCTCTTTAAAAAAAGGGAACGTTTGTTTTCGCTAAAATGTGCAATTTTGTAGATCTACTACGATGATCTTAATAACCTCCCATCTACGATTCCTGATTATTTGACCAATCATGAAATTGGGCAAAAATATCGGCCCCATGTGTGGCCAATTTAAATTAAAAAAAAGGGGGTTATAAAAAATGTTTGTCTTTCTTAGTTAATGATCTTATACTGATCTAATAAAATGACAAATATAATAACAAACAGACGTTAGACAATGTTTTATTTAACCCGTTAGTGACCGCCCCATAGTGTTTTTACGGTGGCCACTAACCGGCTTTATTCCGATACAATAGCCTTTTTACGGCGCTACATCTGCATAAGTAAACAGAGCAGGGAGCCGTTAAATCTCCCTGCTCTCAGCTACCAGAGGTAGCTGAGGGCTGGGGGCATCCCTGCTTGAACGGGTGAGATCGATATCAGTATCGATCTCACCCTTTTATCCCCTCAGATGCAGCGCTGATTAGCGAGTGCCGCATCGGAGTGGTTTTGGAGAGAGAGACACCGACACCCGGCAAAAAGATCGCTGAGTGTCTGTGTCTCCGATGGCAGCCGGGGGCCTAAAAGGCCCCCAGGTTTGCCTGTAGCCTCTGGCATGACCTAGCAGATGCCTGTCCGTTTTACACAGACAGGCATAAAACACTGCAATACTGAAGTATTGCAGTGTATTATAAATGGCGAAATTGCATTTTTTTTCTATTTCCCCCCCCCCCCCCCAAAAAAAAGTTAAGAAAAGTTAATCAATAAATTCTACGTACCCCAAAATGGTGCAATTAAAAATTACAACTTGTCCCGCAAAAAACAAGACCTTCTACAGCTATGTCAACTCAAAAATAAAAAAGTTATAGCTCTTTGAATGAGACGATGGAAAAATGTAAAAGTTGGCTTGTCATTAAGGTTTAAAACAGGCTGGTCATTAGGAGTTAAAGCCGAAGCAAATGGGGAAAAAGGACCTTAAAGAACTGCGCTTCAAGCCAAGTAATATCGGAAATCAAAATGGTTGTTTCGGGATCATCTTTATTTAAAGATCTCTCATGTAATGCTTTTCGTGGTGTTCCTCTCCTTCCTCAGACAATCGCGAGATCTGCCAAAACACGTAATTTGAGTGGTGTTGAAGAAAAAGATGATCCTATATCAAGCATTTTGGTTTCTGATATTATAGTTTCAGTAAATTCCTTTTTTTATTTTATTTTTTATTACTTTCTTCTGCTGGCAGGTATCATCGCAGCACCTATTGTACACCACTAACATAAGCTTTGCACAACTGAACAAGTTGAGCAGTAAAGTTATTGATTTCTGTTATGAATTTTTTTTTTTTGCTTACTTTTGGTCCTATGTAGCGCTCTGCTGGCCTTTCTGCAGCTTCGGTTGTGTATTATGTAAATAATTTCTTAACCCCTTAATGACTACGGATAAACCTTTTAACGGCAGTCCATAAGGGGCCTTATCACAGCGGCCTAATCAAAGCCTTGCATGGGTGATGACAGCCAGGCTCTTGCTAAAACGGTAGCGCTCAAAGTTTTCTTCAATCACGACCGTTAAACCCTTCAGATGCCGCGGTCATTAGTGACCACTGCATTTGAGTAGTTTACAGAGGGAGGGGGCTCTACAAATGCGATCGCGGGCTGCCGATGCGTTGCCATGGCAGCCGGGGTCCTAACAAAGGCCCCCAGGTCTGCTATATTCCTATTAGGCCGTGGCAGAGGCATGGCCTAATAGATTGCCTGTCCGTTTTATACTGACAGGCAATAATGCTTTAATATACTAAGTTTACCAAAGTATTCTATAAGCAATCAAAAGAACTCACAGTGCCTAGTGGGACTGAAAAAAATATTATTTTTCATAAAGTTTGTTTTATTTAGTAAAAGATTAAAAAATAAATAAAAACTACACATATATGGTATTGCCGCATTCGTGATGAACCTAAAAACTTACAGTTAGCATATTATTTGAACCGCAAGGTGAATGGCGTAAAAAAAAAAAAACGACAACCTTTTTATTTTTGTCCATTTCCCCCCCAAAAATAATTATAAAGGTTAATCCATAAGTCCTATATACCCCAAAATGGTAGCAATAAAGTCCCGCAAAAAACAAGCCCTCATATGGGGACATCGACGAAAAAAGTAATGGCTCTTGGAAAGCGGCGATTCAAAATAAAATGATTTTAGTTCAAAAGTGTTTTTAGTCTGTAAAAGTAGTAAAACTTAAAAAAAAGATACATATTTGGTATGGTCTTAATCGTATGACCCATAGAATACAGGTAGCATGATATCTACGCCGCACGGTGAACGGCGTAAATTTAATATGCATAAAACAATGGTAAATTGCTGCCGTCGCCCCCCCCCCAAAAAAAAAGTTAATCAAATAGCTCTATATACCTCAAAACAGTGTCATTGAAAAATACAACTCATCCCGCAAAAAACAAGTCCTCATACAGCCATGTCCACGGGAAGATAAAATAGTTACAGCAATTTGAATATGACCATGGAAAAACTAAAATATAGCTTGGTCATTAAGGTCCAGAATACATGCAGGGGGAAGGGGTTAATATTTCAGGTGCGTGTTTTGTTTTTTTACATCTGTGCTTTAAAAATGGTTGATTTATGTTTTATATTTAATTTTAAAATCAATCTACATACCAATACATTAAAAGGAAACTATGAAAAAGGTCCTTTACATCGACCATGTACCTTAGTTATGGCCCTCCCACCTCCCAGGAATCATACTTACAGCAGTCAGCCAGTGGCACGCTGCCCGGGAACCTGCCATTATTGTCAAATGTCAATAGTTCCAAGTGTAGGCTTTGTTCTCATTATTATTGATTCCTGTCCATAAAAGCTGCCTTTGCTATGTGTAGTGTACTTGAGAATAAAGCTAAATTAATCTACCATAGTAAAAGACTTTATGGTCTTGTTTGCTCCCATTTTGGGAAATGTTGATGCAGATGGAGTTCCCAGGTATCATCGATCTCTGTGAAGAAAGAGTTTACATAGCGTTATTGGGTTATTTCATGTTTTTTCATAGATTCTTACATTTATTGTGATAGTCTATTGGACAATTGCATGTAAAATCTAGTTAGAGAATTTTCTCCGTTAAAGAAAAATATCAGTAAATATATAACGCTGTACTTGCTGTAAGTGCTAGATTTGTCTACAGAATACCTGCTAGAAGGACAATCTCTATATGAATATTCACATGTAAATAATAAAGTGTATTAATAAGTTAATTAGGCGTGAGAGGAGTGAATAGTTAGAGCCATGATTCTTGTGATGAGGTCTCATTCACTCTGTTTTTTAAACCTTTCGTCGGAGGTATACGTCAGGAGGAGTCCCGATGTATACCTTCGGAAGGTAGCGTCGTATCCCACTGTATAGGCATACAGTGGAATACGTCACCCGAAGTCCCCGTCGCAGCGCTACTTGAAGCAGTGTGCCGGGGGGAAGCCCCCGACGTCACTGTCCATACATGGACAATGATGTCAGGGACTTTCAACTACAGAGTCCCCAGCCAGAGCATTGCAAGCACTCTGGCCGGGGGCTCCCGTGTTGGGAAAGCCCTTGATGTCGCTGTCTATATATGGACCAGAATTCCGCACCCGGAGGAGCCCCTTACGTCACTGTCCGTATATGGACAATGATGTTAAGGGCTTTATAATGCCAGAGCGTTGGCATTATTCCACTTCTTGAGGGAGCCCCTGACGTCGCTGTCCATATATGGACAGTGACGTCCGAGGCGTCTCCAGTCCTAGGCCAGAGAGCTATCGATGCTCTCTACCTGAGGACTCTGACCCTGGGGAAGATCCCCAAGGTATACACTTAACATAGTTTTATGACGGATGCCATACAGTGGCATCCAGAATAGAGAAATACCACAGCACTGGACCACAGATAGGTGCACGCCTCAATAGGACCTGATCCACGGTCCCCGATACCAGATAGACAAGAACAGACGAGGAGACAGCACTTCCAACATATGTCAGCTTTATAATCACCCGTGCGACGTTTCAGTCCGACAGGACCTATCTCAAGCATGGGAGAGAAAGGTCCTGTCGGACTGAAACGTCGCACGGGTGATTAAAAAGCTGACATATGTTGGAAGTGCTGTCTCCTTGTCTGTTCTTGTCTATACAGTGGCATCCGTCACACTCAGGCTCCCATGTTAAAAAAAACTTATACCGCACAGTCTTTTCTTTTTATCGGGATCTCCAGGCTGGAATAGTGTAGTATACTACGTTATTCCACCCTGCAAAAAAAAAAAACGTATACCAGCCTGATGGAGGCTAAAAGGAGACTCTTTTGGCCTCCGTCGGGCTAATGGAGCTCTACGGACATGTTTATTGCGTATGCCAGGAGCTTTTCTGATGTACACGATAAACCTAGTGCACAAACATGTTATGAATCAGGCCTAACTTGTCAAAGCCTGTGAGGCTCTTACTCTGAGGCCTTGAGAATATTGTGTCCAACTACACTGAAACCAGAATGTTCATCTTTTGGGTGTTAGTCTTTCATCTAGTTTGCTTCCATTGCTGACCTAAAGACTTCTTTGGTTATTAGGTGGTTCCTGCAGAAATTGGGAGTCGTCTTTATTCCACCAGACGGATTATCCAAGTCTCTCAGTGAAGCTGTTTTTTCTGCGGTGAGGGAAGAAGCTTTACAAAAATTTTTTTTTCCTTGTCTTGCTTGTCCTGATGTTTACCTCTTGCTTTGCATAAATATTTCATACACTATGTTGTATGTTTTCAGTCATTGATTGATATACAGTTTCAGGCTTTGGCTGAGTTCACATCACTGTCTGTGTTCCGTTAAGGGGTTCCGTCTGAGGTTTCCGTTGGGTTAACCCCTCAGCGGAAAGCAAATGGAAACTTCCGTTTCCCTCACCATTGAACTCAATGGTGATGGAAACCTGGCTAATGGTTTTCGTCTGTCACCGTTGTGACAGGGTTCCGTCGATTTGACGGAATCAATAGCGCAGTCGACTGCTATTGGTTCCGTCAAGAACAACGGAACCCTGTCACAACGGTAACAGACTGAAACCATTAGCTAGGTTTCCGTCACCAATTATATCAATGGTGAGGGAAATGGAAGCTTAGGTTTTTGTTTGCCTTTCCGTTGAGGGGTTAACCCGACGGAAACCTCCGACGCAACCCTTCAACGGAAGGCCAACGGTGATGTGAACATGCCCTTTTATTACTTTTTAAAAAAAAATACATTTTCCACTATTTTACTTTCTGACACTGTAATTTGTTTATACCTTTAACTTTTGACAGTATATTGAGACACAGCTGACAGAAGGGCAGCATCTCCTGGTGTTCTTGGAGTCCACCTCCTCAACAAGTTGTCGCAAAGCATTTCCTGCAGTTCATAAATGGGTCCGGCAGATGATGACAGCTGTGCAGTCTGGGGTAGTTTCAGACATCCTCATTGTGCCTGTGGGAATTTCCTACGAAACTTGTGCAGAAACTGTCGGCAGTGGCAGAGAGGTTAGTCTGTACCAATGCCTGGTATATTCCTGGTGGTTTACCCTTCTCTTTAATATCTGTCTCGTTTTTGTCAGCTGGCATCTTTTCTTGGATTGTGCCGATTCCTCACGTTTGCCTTTTGTCCCTGGTCAAGCTCTCTGGGTTGTGCACGTGTTGACTTTGCTCAGCCCTTTTCGCTACAGGTTGGTCTTTTAATTTATATGTATACATTATTCAATTTTTACATGATGAGCTGTATCTTGTTACTCTGTGAGATAAAACTCTTGAATTATGAACTGTTTCTGAGAATGGAGTGAACATATATTGTACACATGTAAATTGCCAGTAAGTTCATTTTATCTCTGTTTTATCTTTTAGGATTCTAGGTGTTTGTCTGTCAGCCACAGTTTTTTCACTTGTTAATACGTTACTGTACAGTTTAATGGATATTTCACAGGGACTTCTTATAAAGATGTACCTTAGCTTGTCCGAGCAGTAATGTTTACTTCAATAGGAACGGGAATAAGCTGCTGCCAGACACTGCATGGTCAGATACGCAGCATAGAAGCCACGCATAAATGCTCTCTGGAGACCTCACATCTACAGACTTTAACCCACCTCAGAACAGAATTAAAGAACCTTCTAAACATTTCTTCTGCCAAGGCCTATCTGTCCTGTCAAAAGAAATATTTTGCACATGGTGACAAAGCCTCTAAATTCATGATGTCCCTCCTTAAACAACGAAGAAAATCCTCATACATTTACACACTTCAATCCAAAACTAATGTGGAATTAACCACAGAGATAGCACATGCTTTTAAGGAATACTTCGGCACACTATATCGCCTCGATGAGCAGATGAGTCCAGAAACATCTAAAGGCTGGGCAGTATCTATCGACCCTCAATCTACCACACTTAGATCAGGAACGGCCCTCCAAATTGATCCTACCGTTCTCCATAAAAGAACCTCAGGACGCTTTAGGTAGCTCCCCGAAAGGTAAATTTCCAGGTCCAGACGGACTTTCCATCTTTTACTCTAACACATTCAAGAACATACTCCTTCCCCCAAATGCTAAACTTCTTCAACTCCATATAAAAAGGAGAAACTTCCCTAAAAAATCACTAATGGCCAGAATTTCGCTCATACATAAAAAAAAGATAATGATCTGCAACTGCAGACCAATCTCCTTACAAAATAATGACTTGAATTTTTTTGCAAAACTTTTTGCCTTACGGGTAAAACAAATTCTATCGGGCCCGATACACCCAGACCAGGTGGGATTTGTTCCCAAGCGGGAACGGAAGGACAACGTTCATAGAGAGATCTACTTGGTCTCTAGGTGAAGGTAGAACTCCTCGACTTTGGTGTTTTTAAGTACAGGTGCCGAGAAGGCCTTTTATAGGATAGATTGGCACTACATGGAGCTAACTTTGCAGAAATTTGGTTTCCCCCAGAAGTTTATCTGCGATTTTCTCTCTGTATTCCAATCCATCTGCAAGCAGTCTGGTCAATGGTACCCACTCCCCAGATTTTTTCATAAAAAATGGTTCAAGACAGGGATGTTCCCTATCCCCCATCTTATTTGGATTAACCATGGAAACATTGCTTCAAGCGATTAGACAGAATGTATATATTAAAGCTGTCCTAATAGGCCAAGTAGAGCACAAGGCAGCTGCTATCGCAGATGACATTCTCCTCCTCATATCTAATCCTGCTGAAGCTTTCCCTGCCCAGGAGACCTTACTAAATTAATTTGGACATATATTGAACTTCAAAATTAACCCACATAAATACCAAGCTTTGAACATATCTCTCCCGCAAGAAGTTTTACTACCCATTAAAACTAATAGCTCCTATATATGGAGTGATTCCCGCTTAAAATATTTAGGTATCAGCATAGCTCTGATTGGGCTTTCTGGATTAAGTGGCTTGTGTAACAAGTTGAGTTATTAAACAGGAGTTAAAGCCCCTGTAAGTACTCTTCTTCTTTACTTTTACTTTTTGAATTGTTCACAGTTTTTTTGTAACTGGAATAATGGATAGCAAGATTGGAGGTTTTCTTCAGTGCACAGTTTGCCATATGTATGCACGACTGGAGCAGGAGTCCCAGGGTGAATAGCTCTGTGGCAGATGTGAGCATGTTGTTCACCTGGAAGCTCGCATTAGAGATCTGGAGGAGCAAAATGCAACACTGAGGGCAGTAGACCATCTCGAGCGGAGCATGCTGCTCACTGAGCAAGCAGTTAGTGAAGTAGACCTGGAGGGTGAAGACATGGGTCAGCTGGACCGGGCAAGAAGCAGGGTTAATGTAGAAAGGGGTCCAAGAAAAGGAAGGTCAATCCTGTTTCTGTTATTCCAAGCAAAATTGCCAAGTTGGGTGATGATGCGAGGGTGACATTCTCAGAAATGGCAGCCCTAGTGGATACTGATCCCCCTAACAGCCAGGAGAACAGCCCAGCTAGTAGTCTGCGGGATGGTAATGCAGGTAAGGCAAGACAGTAGTTCTAAGGGATTCTATAATCGGGAAGACGGATAGAATAATTTGTCGCAAAGACCGCCTCAACAGAATGGTTTGCTGTCTCCCTGGTGTCAGGGTTTGGCATGTGGTGGAACGTGTGGATAAATTACTGGGAGGGGCTGGTGATGATCCAGCTGTTGTGGTCCATGTGGGTACGAACGACAGAATACATGGTAGGTGCAGCAGCCTTAAGAATAATTTTAAAGAACTAGGCTACAAGCTGAAGGGAAGGACCTCCAAGGTAGTATTCTCAGGAATACTGCCTGTGCCATGTGCATCACAGGAAAGACAGCGGGAGCTTAGGGAGTTAAATGCATGGCTTAAGTCTTGGTGTGAGGAGAAGGCTTTGGGTTCCTAGAGCACTGGGCTGACATTTCATTGGGGTACAAACTGTATTCTGCAGATGATTGCACCTAAATGGAAAGGGGTCTGCTGTGCTGGGGGAGAGAATTCTAGCCGGGGTGACGGAGTATTTAAACTAGGAAAATGTAATCCCATTCCCCTCCCCTTCTGGAAATTAGAGATACATGTGACCCAAGAGACAAAACTGCCTGATCTACGATCCCACTCTCTCTGAAACATTGTCAGATAAACCTAGTAGAGGTAAAACCCCAGGGTTGCTACCCTACCATGGATCATTTACGAAGCAAAACGGGTTGACCAGATTTCCCCCTTGATTTTTTTCTACATATATTGGCCTTCCTACGACAATGTGTTATGAACACAGATTTAAACAGACAATTGACTACATTTGAAGCACTGCTCTCGCAACAAACCCCACCTGTGAAAACTGTCTCTACATTATACAACCTACTTATCGAAAAATCCCCACTCCCCAATACCCATCTACATTAAAAAAAATGGGAAAAAGACCTAAACAAATCTTTCACATTGCTAGAACATAACCACCTGTTGGCAATACTATCTAGGATTTTTAGGTGCGTTAGACTCCAGGAAAATGTATTCAAAATCTTCATTAGATGGTATAGCACACCAGACAAACATGCACGCTTTAGAGGAAATCTTTCCACCTCGTGCTGGAGGTGTAAGAATGCACATGGCACTTTTTCACATCTGGTGGACATGCCCAAACCTACACCCCCTTTGGTCCACCCTAGTGGAACAGATTAATAAAATCTGTAAAATGCATCTTCCACTGGATCCCACTATTGCACTCCTCTCACTTATATAACCACCCGTCAATCAATACACAAGTTATTTGATAAGTTGTCTTTTTTCACAGCCGAAAGGCTGCTAATAACTGCAAAGTGGAAATCGCCCATATCCACAGGATATGCCATAAATGTCAGATAGATGCGGGTCCCACCTCTGGTATCTAGAACGGGGTCCCCTAAACCCCTTTCTACCTTTCTCGGTTCCCGCTGCCTCCAGGACAACTGCGTAATTTCTGACCCTGTAATCAGGAAAACATGGTAGCTCGCTGAGCTCCGCTGTTTCCGTAACTCTCATAGAGGAGAATGGCAGTTATGGAAGTAGCGTAGCACGGAAAAAGATGGACCTCAGAGACTTCCATCTACCCCTTCCTATTTTTTCTACTTGCGCAGTATGGTCACCATAGCTAAACTGGCTGCATCAACAACACGTGGCCTGAGCATTAACCCCTTCCCCCTGCTGGCATTCTGGGCCCTAATGTCCAAGCCATTTTTTAGATTTTTCCATTGTCACATTCGAAGAGCTGTAACTTTTTTATTTTTGCGTCGGCATAGCTGTATAAGGTCTTGTTTTTTGCGGGACGACTTGCAGTTTTTATTGGTACCATTTGAGAGTAGATGCGACTTTTTGATCACTTTCTATCACATTTTTTTAAAGTCAGGATTAACAGAAAACAGCAATTTTTCCATTGTTTTTTATTTTATTTTTTACGGCGTTCACAGTGCGGGTTAAATAATGTAACAGCTTTATAGTCGGGGTCGTTACGGACGTGGCGATACCAAATATGTGTAACTTTTTTGCTTTATTGTAGTTTTTTTTAATAGTAAAGCATTTTGTAAGGGGAAAAGCTGGGTTTTTCATTTATTTTTTTTCACTTTTTTTTTAAATTAACTTTATTAAACTTTTTTTACTTTTTTACTAGTCCCACTAGGGGACTTCACTATCCTCCGATCGCTATTATAATACACTGCAATACTTTTGTATTGCAGTGTATTACTGCCTGTCCGTTTAAAACGGACAGGCATCTGCTAGGTCATGCCTGCGGCATGATCTAGCAGGCATTCGCTGCAGGCAGACCTGGGGGTCTTTATTAGACCCCCGGCTGCCATAGAAGACACAGACACTCGGCGATTTTATCGCCGGGTGTCAGTGAGATGAGAGGGAGCTCCCTCCCTCTCTCCAAAACCATTCAGATGCGGTGCTCGCTATTGTGCACCGCATCTGAAGGGTTAAACAGGTGAGATCGATACTAATATCGATCTCACCCGGCAGAGCAGGGACGCCCCCAGCCCTCAGCTGCTTCTGGCAGCTGAGAGCAGGGAGATTTCACGGCTCCCTGCTCTGTTTACTTTATTCTAATGCAGCGACGTAGTTTGGCGGCGCTCTAGAATAAAGCCCACTAATGACCGCCGTAAAAAGACGTATCGGCGGTCATTAAGGGGTTAAGGTGTCTCTTCCATCCAGTGATAAAAAAAACTAACATATTGACATGAAATCTATATGAATAAACCAGGGAACCTCTTTTTCAGACTTTCCCGCATGTATTGCTATTCTTTGACTAAAAAAATCTGGAGCATATGTTGAACTTTGATAATTTGATCAGCAGATGTAAATATGTAAGAGCATTTGATGTTATGAGTTTTACAACACTTATTAATATAGACAGTCGTCTGTTTTCTGTTACAGGAGTACATAAACAACTATGCTTGTAAACATTCATCTGTCCCTTGCTTACGTGGGGCTCTTTTGCCCCGAATTCTTGGTACAAGGTAATAAAAATGACTGTACATTCGGTAGAAGCATTGGAAGAAGTCTGGGCATCTGAATGTATGGGCTAGAAATGTAGCAACTACCTTTGCTGCACAGTTCCAGAAAATTAAACTTGTGTAAGCATTTCTTTAACCTATTATTTGTTCTAAAACAGTTGCAAAAATAGTTGTCACTTTTACATTTCTCGCTTGTGTCATTGGGGCACACAGAAGACCACAGGTATATGCTGCTGCCACTAGGAGGCGGATAATAAGTCAAAAGTTTTTACTCCACCCCCCCTACACAGACTTTAGCTTTGCTGCAGATACTGAGCTAATTAATTTTAGTTAAGAGTCTAAAGGAGACAGACCTCCCTGCTTTTGCAGGTTTACACTTATGTTTATTTTTTTTATTTTTAGGATCGGAAATAGGGACAACAAAGTCTTCTTGCCCTTCTGCGAGAAGGGCGAACAGTGTCAATTTTATTACACTGTTGCCCCCCTCCTACATGAGACAGCTTGACTCCTCTGTTGCCTGCTAACTATAGGATCACCCAGGGTCCTGCCGGCTCCCCCTGCCCAGCGGTCTCACACGACAGGGTGAGATTCTGAAGGAGAGGTTCTCCAGGGGAGCTGAAGTGAAGAGGAAAAACTCAAGTCTAGTATAGCAAGCAGGGTGAAAATTCTTCCTCGCTCTTTTCCTCCTTTTCCACATGGGTCTATATTTACTTTGTGCCCTCCCTGGCCTAATCTTAGCTGACTTGCATCTTTCTAACCCGCCACTTTAGGCCCCAGCCTACTGTTTAGGCTCCTCCCCAACCAGGCTCCCCTACTCCATATCGGCGTGGTACTTCCCTATTTGCCTTCCCTTGTATGACTCTGCTTACCTCCTTATTGGTTGGTCACGGTGTGCGACCTTTCTGTTCGGCCACAGCATCTACTCCAGTCCAAAACTTAACTTCGGTCTTACTCCTCTGAAGAGGTGAGCGAGGCTTCAATCACGGACTTGCTCTGTCCCTCCAACAGAACTTTCTGACTTCTCTTTACCAGAATAAAGTCCTCCTACCCTTTCCAACCTCCATAGCGGTACACGTCTGGACAAGCCTGCCACGCATCATCTTGGCTCCGTTCCCTGCTCTGTGGTCCAGGGACCCTGCCTGAAGTCCTCTACCCAGATTCCTGGTAGGACCAGCCTGGTGTTGAATTTTTTTCCCCCTACACCCTTCCCTACAGTTTTGAGCTTAGTTGTACTCTGCAGCAGTAGTTACTGAGGGACTCAAACACATTACACATGTCAAAACCTAGAGGCTAAACGGCACGCCTATGTTGTCAGTAACCACTTTTTTGCTTGCACTAGACGCAGCACCAAGTTACAGTGCAGTCAGTCTATTCCCCCTGTTCTGCCAGCCTGGCTTCGAGACACAACCACCGTCCCATCCTTCGGCATGGTCGACACACACTCTGAATTTTGTCACCACACGCTCTGTCTCTAGCTGTAAATGACCTTACCAAGGTCTTCTGGTCCATGATGGGCATCCTGGGCCTTCTGGCTGACCAGACTCCTCCCACTAGATTGTCTTCCGAACCACAAGTTGAGTGCCTCGCTCGAAGCAGAACTCGTAAAAGTACTAGTTTCTTTTATCTCGCCTCCCCTGTCTGAGGCTCGCTCTGATGCTTCTCAACAGGATGGGTATTTGTCAGATGGTGAACTCAGACTCTTGCTCAGATTTGATTGCTCAACAGAGCTCCAAAAGAGCCTCCATGGTGGACAGCCTTAATACTGCAGTCTGGGAGATTCTCCAGACCCTCCTATGATCAAAGGGGTTTTTACTTTCATCCAACCGAGCACTTCCCTAAGTTTTTTCTCATAAGTCCAATTGTGACTAAGTGCTCTCTTCAGTGGACCCTCCCGTTTTCGACTGGGCATGGCTGCCACACATGCCATGGCTGAAGCCAGTTCCTTTCGTGACCCATTGGTTCGCCACTTGAATATTTTTCCAAGTCGTCCTTTGAGGCAGATGGTTCAGTACTTTGACCCGTTTTTGCATCTGCCTAGGTCAGCAAGGCTATTATGGAATGGGCCCTTCGTCTTTTCTTGGCTTTTCATGTCTGGGGATGAACTGGCGCATCTGGGTCACCAGCTTTCTTTTGCCAGAAAGTATCTTTGTAAGGCTTTACTAGATGCAGGTAAACTGTTGGTGCTTTCCATGGCTGTTACGGTGTCTTATTTGCCACGCCCTTTGGCTAAATACGTGGGCAGCGTTTCCGGATTCCAAGTACTCTTATGAGCCTCACCTTTGACATCTCCCACCTTTTTAGGCCTTGTTTAGAAGAACAACAGCTCGAACGTTACTAGCAGCAAAAGTTCTCATTTGCCTCATAATATACCTCAACAATCAAAGCCAACTAAGTTCGGTTCTTGTTTTCAGTCCTTTTTGATGCATTACCGGGCCCAGTTCCACGAGGAAGCCGACTCAAAGACACCAAGGGGAAACCAGGTTTCAAGCCCTATCCTTCTCGGCTTCGACATGGCCACCTCTGCCTGAAGGTCTGCCCCCACTCAAACCAACTTTTTTATGGGTTTTAAGATCAAGCACAACCCCAACCACTGGATCTACCAGGTAGTCTCTACAAGTTGAAAAATAGATTTCCTTTCCATGCCCCTAGGCCGTTTCTCTCATTCCATTTCTCCCCGTCACCCCTCCAATAGCACCACCTTCTTTCACACGGAGGACTCTCTTCTCTAAGGTGGTATCTTTCGTGTTACTAAAGAGGAGAGGTTCCACGACTTCTACTCCAATGTTTAAATAGTCCTAAAAAGTATGGGAAGGTTTACCCCACTCTGGACCTGAAGAGCCTCGACCACCATGTCAAGGTGAGACATTTTTGGACGCAGTCATTGAGAACGGTAATCTCCTCCATAGAATGGGGAGAATACCTCTCCTTGGTGGATATCAAAGATGCCTACCTCCCACATTCCAATATGTCTAGCCCAACAGCGCTTCCAAAGGTCTTCAGTACATTCCCACCACTATCCGTTTGTGGCTCTTCCCTCCGGCCTGGCGACCACCCCTCATGTTTTAACAAAGGTTCTCGGCACAATCAGCGCATTTTTCTGATCCATGGAGATCTCGGTGATCTACCTGGACGTCATCCTAGTTAAAGCCACGGCGAAAACTTGGAAAGCCTCCAAATCGCCCTGGACACGCTGGCTCGTATTGGCTGGCTGACAAATTACCAGTAGTTATAAATAATGCTTCAGCGCAGGTATTTTCCTCTGGAACAGGCTGCCCTTCCTGCAGCAGAACATTTGAGTTCTTCAGAAGAAGACTCCCTTTCTCTTTGTCTTTTTGGGGACACAGACTATGGGTATATGCTGTTGCCACTAGGAGGTGTGACACTAAGAATAAAAAAAAGTGCTGACCCCTCCTACAGTATATACCCCTCCTACAGGCACTGAGCTAGTCTATCTTAGCTTGGTCTCCGTAGGAGGCAGACACCCCTGCTGGTACAGCAAGGCTGTCTTTGCTCTTTTTATGTTAGTTTATTTTATTTTTTTCTCGTCCAGCGGAGTAACAAGACGGCACTGTCCCCCTACTTTCCCCAACATCTGGCAGGTGCCCTGTGTTCCTTTTGCTCCATCAGTATCCCACCTCATAGAAGCTGACACACAAAGGGGACTTCACTTCTGGTCTCCCCATTTTAGATTTCGTAGTGACTTCAGGATAGGTGAGCATGAATACCCCTATCTCCATGTTGTAGGCTTTTTGGCGCAGTTCGGGCACAATTTTAGAGCAGGAACGCCGGGCAACCTCACTATAGCACTGTTGCAGACGCCTCTCCACAGGGACACCTTAGTAGGGACTTGGTCCCCTCCCCCTGGAACATCCATTTGCCGCCATTTTCTTCACTTTGTGGGCCACCATCTTCAGGCTCCTTACAGGGCACGGAACTCGCACCCTTACTTCCAGATAGCGATTGGTGGGCGATAGTCCGGTCAAGAGGGGGCGGATCTTCAACCTCCCTCTCCATAGTGCACACAGAGAATGGCGACGTGGCCTAACAGGACCTTTACAGACCTCCTGCTGCTGTTGGCACCTGGAACGCGTGTTTCACCTGCTACAAATAAGTAGGATCAGCCATTGGACAGGCACTCTAGTGGAACAAGGTCAGGACAGTAGAGGAGCAGATACCTTAATCACTAGGTACCCTCAGGCAGCCATTGCACATGACATGTCAGAAGTTTGGACTGGTGGGGGTCCGAGCACTGAGACCCCCACCAATTGCTAGAACAAAGCAGCTAAATCGCTAGTGTGAGCGCTCAGCCACTTCGGGTCTGTTCGGCTTTTTCCGGAAATAAATGTATCGTGTACGGACTCAATAGAAAGTCTATGAGCCCGTACTCCGATACATCGGCTTTACCGGAAAAAGCCGAACAGACACGAAGTGGCTGAGCGCTCACACAAGCGTTTCAGCTGCTTCGTTCTAGCGATTTGGTGGGGGTCTTCGTGCTCGGATCCCCACCAATCCAAACTTCTAGCTACACTTTAAGGGAGTTACAGCCTTGCCTCTTGCAGTATTGTGTGGACCTATAATCACTAGCTCTCTCAGGGTAACTGTGGAACTTGGTGACTCCCAGGCTCCCGGCAGCTACCTTATGTAACTCATTTAGCCTGTTGCACATGTGGCAAAAAATTCTCATGTCGTCAACCTACTCCTCTGTGCGATGCATACCAGCCTCCGGGCCCAGCATCTGTGACTGCAACTTCTGTGGCCCAATCTCCGCTGCCCCAGCAATGCCCATGCCTGGTTCTGAAGCCAAATCAAAATGGGCTAACTCACTCTCCAGGTAATCCGTGACCTCTCCTCCAATTTCACCCAGTCCATGATGGGCGTCCTAGTTTGCCTTGCCAACCAACCATCTGGGGACTCTGGGTCTTCATCCTTTTCCCGTGGCAGGTCCCATAAACAGGTCAGGTCTGTGTGGTCTCCTCTGGCCTCTGTTTCTTCTTCCCCTTTCAGGAATCCCTTGTCCGAGAATTGACTCTCAGATTCCAATTCAAAACAGATGAGCAATCCTTCATTCTCTCCTCTATGGTGGACAGTCTCATTGTCATCAGACTGTCACCTTTCATTGCACCAGGCGAGCTCACAAACCCTTCCCCTTCTATTGGAGCAGGAAGAGAGAGTCTCCAAGGAATGGAAACATACTGTTGAGAAAATCACCTGCGCCCCCGAAGGACTGCGGGCAAAAAAAACGCTCGGAAACTAGCGCCGCATGTTTTTTTTTGCATGCCACTGATTTCAATGGGAGGTGAGAGGCGGTAAACGTGTCAAGAAAGGACATCACGATTTATTTTTTATTTTTTTTCCCCGCAAGCCGCTAGAATGCCCGGGTAAACAAACGCCTCTGACACCCATTGAAATCAAGGCGGGTGATTTTGGCAGTTTCTCTGTCACTGATTCCAACGCGGTTTCCGCTTCAAAATCTGCGCCCAAAACTCTGTGTGAACCAGGCCTAATAACTTTTTATCTCCTGTGGAATCTTTCTCTTCTTTTTTTTTTTTTTTTTTTTTTACAGTTTTTTAGAAATAAATTCCACCAGCATGTTTTCTTAATAGATTTTTTAAAAGGGAATATGTCGGATGGGTTTTAATATCATTATTATTAATATTTATTATTAATGTTTGCTTTTTTTTTTCTGCCAGTAATATTAAATGTAAATTGTTATAATGTATAGTTTCAATGTTACCATATTGTGTATAATCCAAGTGCAGAGTCCATAGCCAAGGATTATTTACTGGATTTAGCCCAGATATCTTATTAACCTTCTCGCATGTACACTACCGTTCAAAAGTTTGGGGTCACCCAGACAATTTTGTGTTTTCCATGAAAACTCACACTTATATTTATCAAATGAGTGGCAAAATGACTAGAAAATATAGTCAAGACATTGACAAGGTTAGAAATAATGAATTTTATTTGAAATAATAATTTTCTCCTTCAAACTTTGCTTTCGTCAAAGAATGCTCCATTTGCAGCAATTACAGCATTGCAGACCTTTGGCATTCTAGCTGTTAATTTGCTGAGGTAATCGGGAGAAATTTCACCCCATGCTTCCAGAAGCCCCTCCCACAAGTTGGATTGGCTTGATGGGCACTTCTTGCGTACCATACAGTCAAGCTGCTCCCACAACAGCTCTATGGGGTTGAGATCTGGTGACTGCGCTGGCCACTCCATTACAGATAAAATACCAGCTGCCTGCTTCTTCCCTAAATAGTTCTTGCATAATTTGGAGGTGTGCTTTGGGTCATTGTCCTGTTGTAGGATGAAATTGGCTCCAATCAAGCGCTGTCCACAGGGTATGGCATGGCGTTGCAAAATGGAGTGATAGCCTTCCTTATTCAAAATCCCTTTTACCTTGTACAAATCTCCCACTTTATCAGCACCAAAGCAACCCCAGACCATCACATTACCTCCACCATGCTTGACAGATGGCGTCAGGCACTCTTCCAGCATCTTTTCAGTTGTTCTGCGTCTCACAAATGTTCTTCTGTGTGATCCAAACACCTCAAACTTCGATTCGTCTGTCCATAACACTTTTTTCCAATCTTCCTCTGTCCAATGTCTGTGTGCTTTTGCCCATATTAATCTTCTCCTTTTATTAGCTGGTCTCAGATATGTCTATTTCTTTGCCACTCTGCCCTGAAGGCCAGCATCCCGGAGTCGCCTCTTCACTGTAGACGTTGACACTGGCGTTTTGCGGGTACTATTTAATGAAGCTGCCAGTTGAGGACCTGTGAGGCGTCTATTTCTCAAACTAGAGACTCTAATGTACTTGTCTTGTTGCTCAGTTGTGCAGCGGGGCCTCCCACTTCTCTTTCTACTCTGGTTAGAGCCTGTGTGTGCTGTCCTCTGAAGGGAGTAGTACACACCGTTGTAGGAAATCTTCAGTTTCTTGGCAATTTCTCGCATGGAATAGCCTTCATTTCTAAGAACAAGAATAGACTGTCGAGTTTCACATGAAAGCTCTCTTTTTCTAGCCATTTTGAGAGTTTAATCGAACCCACAAATGTAATGCTCCAGATTCTCAACTAGCTCAAAGGAAGGTCAGTTTTATAGCTCCTCTAAACAGCAAAACTGTTTACAGTGGTGCTAATATAATTGCACAAGGGTTTTCAAGTGTTTTCTAATCATCCATTAGCCTTCTAACACAGTTGGCAAACACAATGTACCATTAGAACACTGGAGTGATGGTTGCTGGAAATGGGCCTCTATACACCTATGTAGATATTGCATTAAAAACCAGACGTTTGCAGCTAGAATAGTCATTTAGCACATTAACAATGTATAGAGTGTATTTCTGATTAATTTAATGTTATCTTCATTGAAAAACTCTGTGCTTTTCTTTCAAAAATAAGGAAATTTCTAAGTGACCCTAAACTTTTGAACGGTAGTGTATCTAGCCAAAAATTGCCAATTCCTGGACATTTCCATATGCAGTGGTAATAATCGGCCTTCTATAGATTGCATTTTAGGCAATTCAATGTGAAATCCTTTATAGAAATTTGTAATGGTATATTAAGAGCATAAGGGGTCTGATGCATTGTTTTCAATGCATGCTTCCTCCTTTTTTCAGACCATTACATTCCTAATTTTTTTTATATCCCTTAAGAATATTTTCATAAATACCATCTATTGGTACTATTCTCATACTCCTTGACAATTTTCTGGAAATGGAGTCTCCTATATTGTTATTAAACAATCCTTCAATTTTATTTTTATTCCTCCTGTTATCAACAGATCTTTGAATTTCGTCCCTGTCTTGATTCTATCTTCAGATTGTGCCGTTTTTATTTAGAAGATTACAAACCCTTATATATTGTAGATAATGAGCTGTGGGTAGATTACATTTTTCTGTGCCTCTTCAAAGGACATGAATTTTCCTGCACTATTCATAAGATGTCTGGAGATCTCCATTCCTCTGTTTAGCCACAGTTTGCGTAAATTTATTGATTATCAGATTGACACTTGGATAATCACCTATGTTGATTTCTGAATCAAATCATGCATCTTTCGTATTCGGCCCCATGCACACGAACGTGCTTTTGCGGCCTCAATTCCCCAGAAAGTCCACGGGAGAATTGCGGCCTCATTCATTCCTATGGGGCCATGCACACAACTGTAGTTTTCGGTGCATGGCCTGTGATTTGCGGGCGGCTTGCGGCTGACAGTCCGCTGCCGGCCGACCCAAAAATCACGGCCGTGCACATTTTTCAAGTAGCAATTAATTGTCTCCTTTTAAGGAGCGCCTACTGATGATCTGATAAATCTCTCTCAACAGCTGTCAGATGCGACTCCGTAACTCTGCAAAGCTTTCCTGGATGCGGCCCGCATTGTAGCTCACGCATACTCTTCCCTGGTCACGAACGGCGTGGCGTGCTGGTCCACCGGGACTGTTTCACAGCCCTTCCCTTCGGACTCCGGTCTCTTTGGAGCCTGCCTGCATGAGATGATCCTGGAGGCAACAGACGGAAGAACACTCGCCTGCCTCCAACTAAGGCTCGTCGTGCTCCTAACCCCAGGAAATCAGGCCTTCGTTTTCATTCTTTTCAGATTCCTCGGGCATCTGGTCAGCAGTCCCATCAGGACTCCAAGAACAGGCCCTCCTTCAAGCCCTGGTCCTCTTGGTACCCCTTCTGCAGGCCTCTAAGCCTGCAGCGGGCAGGACAACTTCTGTGTTTCAAGGACGTCTGGCGCTCTCTCGTCTCGGAAACCTGAGTGCGAGACGTAGTCTCCTCCCGGGTACAAGATCGAATTTATACACCTTTCATCCGACAGGTTTTTACAGTCCTCTCCTCTGTCGCCTTCCAGGACAGCCACCTTTTTTCGACAATAGACTCACTCCTGAGTTATGGCGTTATTGACCAAGTTCCTCCAGAATTTCACAGATTATTATTTCACTCTCTCTTTCACTCCCAAAAAGGATGAATCAATCGGCCCTATCCTGGACGTCAAATGGTTGAATGCCTTCGTCAAAGTCTATCATTTCTGCATGGTCTCTCAGGTTAGTGATTGCCTCCTTGGAACAGGAGTCCCTCAGTGGACATCAAGGACTAGTACCTACATGTCCCCATTTGTCCGTCCAACACTTACTGCGCTTTGCAGTTCTCCCTCATCACTACCAATTTGCGGCACTCCCATTCGGCCTGTTAACAGCCCCGTGGCTTTCCACCAAGATTTTCTCTTCCGTTCAGGGGAATCTCAACTGTCCTGAGAGGACAATTTAACCAGTCTACAGATCACTCTGGATACCTGTACTCGCTTCAGGTGGATTGTAAGCCAGTTCAAGTCCTGTCTGACTCCTTGTCAGAGACTAGTCTTTCTGGGGATGGTTTTCAACACGGTCTTGGCTGGGGTGGTGTCCTTCCCCTTGGAGAAACTGTCCACCCTGAACCAGGGAGTCAGTGCCCTACGACGGAGCACTCCCACCTCTCTCCGCTTCTGCATAGAAGTGCTAGACACCATGGTGGTTTCCATCAAAGCCATTCCTTTTGGCCATTTTCACTCACGTCCACTTCAGACGGCAATTCTCAAACTGAACAGCTTACCAGATTCTCTGGAACCATGGTCTCTTCTCTGATGGCTCTACTCTCCTGTGGCGATTTCTCAGGGTCGCTCCTTCCTACCGCTCTGCTGGTAAGTCCTCTTCCCAACCAATCAGTCTTCAGGTGTCGGGGAGGGGCCTTCTAGAATCTCACTGCCCAGGCCCTATGGCCCATACAGGAAGCCTGTCGTCCCATCAACCTTCTGAAACTACGACCGATTTACCTTTGCTTTAGTCACCGGACAACTTTCCTGGCTGGCAATCCATTCCGAGTCCAGACAATGCTATGGCATTCGCCTACCTCCAACACCAAGGCAGCGCACGAAATGCAGCGGCATTGGCGGAAGCATCCATGATTCTGGCCTGGGCGGAACTTTATGTTCCTTCTCTTTCGGCGGTTTTCGAACAAATCTGTTCCAGGTGGGGATCCCGAAGCGTACACAGTCGACGCTCTCTTCAGCCTGATTTGTGTTTTCCCCATTGCCTATTCTACACGAGCTCTTCCAGGAGGATCAGGGTCTAGGATTCTAACACTCAAGATTTGGCCTCGTGACGTTCCCTGCATCGATCTGCTTTCTCAAGGTCCTATCTTCCACCTAAGTTTAAAATCGCTACATTTAGTGCTAAAAGTTTGAGGCTTATCACATCGAGTGATCCAAATCATGTTGAAGGTCTGGAGGCCTTCTCCAGTAGTGTGGGGATCGACATCTTCCTTGCCCCGGCTCTTGACGTTCCTTTAGCAGGGGTTGGAGTTCTCTTAAGAGGCAGATGTCAGCATTGTCTATTTTTTCGTCAACAGGCCTCTGGCGTTCAAGTCCAATGTCAGAAACTTTTTACACATGAGGTGTCCCCTATCAGCCTCTAAATCCATTTTGGGATCGTTCTTTCTGCAATGCAGTCAGTTTCGTTCGAGCCTCTTCGGGGACTCTTCGGGACCTCTCGTTGCATCTGCTTACCCAGAAGATGGTTTTCCTGTGTTGGTGTAATGATGGGGGTAGGGAAACAGACAAGTGAGCCCTAATCTACCCGCCACTCAGTCCCTGCCTACTTGCAACGACCCGCCCTAGGCGACGGGGTACAACTGGGCGACGGTCCCTACGCTCAGTAAGTGCACGACAGAAAAACAGACAAGGGTACACAGAAGCTAAGGGAAATGGGGCAGTTGCCCACGGCAACACCGTGAGCAACAAGAGTGGTGAACGAGCCGAGTCAAACCAGGAGTGTACGAGGTACCAAACGCAGAGCAGGAGAGTAGTCCGTAAGCCAGGGTCAGTATGAAGCAGGGTCAAATAGTTCAGAAGCTGCAGCAGGGCCAGGAAACCAAACGAGAAGAATCACAAGCAAGGAGGAACAGGAAAGGCAGGTATAAATAGACAGAGGGCGGGAGCTAGCTCCGTCTGGCCAGGCTGTGATAGGCTCTCCCACTCCTAAGCCTGCCATCCTGAGTGGTGGAAGATGGAGTCAGTCTCACAGACATAGAAGCAGGTGCGGACTGATTACCTATGGGCATTGACACAGAAGCTGTGCCTGGCAGATCCTTTACAGTACCCCCCCTTTTATGAGGGGCCACCGGACCCTTTCTAGGTGGACCTGGTTTATTGGGGAAACGAAGGTGGAACCTCCTGACCAATACCCCAGCATGAACATCCCGGGCGGGTACCCAAGTCCTCTCCTCAGGCCCGTATCCTCTCCAATGGACCAGGTACTGGAGGGAGCCTTGGACCATCTTGCTGTCCACAATCTTGGCCACTTCGAATTCCACCCCCTCAGGGGTGAGAACGGGGACAGGAGGTTTCCTCGAGGGAGCCAAGGACGGGGAGCAGCGTTTAAGGAGGGAGGCATGAAACACGTTGTGTACTCGAAAAGATGGGGGCAACTCCAGTCGGAAGGAGACCGGATTGAGGACTTCAATGACCTTGTACGGCCCTATAAACCGGGGAGCAAACTACTTGGACGGGACCTTAAGGCGCAAGTTCTTAGACGATAGCCACACCAGATCCCCGACCATAAACAAGGGGTTAGCAGAACGTCTTCTATCTGGCTGAGTTTTTTGTATGCTCTGGGACGCCTCTAGGTTCTTCTGAACCTGGGCCCAGACTGTGCACAGTTCCCGATGAACGACCTCTACCTCGAGATTGTTGGAACTACGAGGTGAAACGGAGGAGAACCGTGGATTAAACCCAAAATTACAGAAAAAGGGGGAGACCCCTGACGAGTTACTGACCCGGTTATTAAGGGAAAATTCGGCGAGGGGAATGAATGAGACCCAATCATATTGACAGTCAGAGATGAAACACCTTAAATATTGTTCTAGAGACTGATTAGTCCTCTCAGTTTGGCCATTAGTTTCAGGATGGAAGGCAGAGGAGAAGGACAGATCAATCTCCAACTTTTTACAGAAGGCTCTCCAAAACAATTAAACAAATTGTACCCCTCTGTCCGAAACAATATTGACAGGGACCCCATGGAGACGCAGGATGTGTTTGACAAACAAGGTAGCTAACGTCTTAGCATTGGGTAGTTTCTTGAGGGGCACAAAGTGGCACATCTTACTGAAGCGGTTTACTACAACCCACACCACCGACTTGCCTTGAGATGGAGGCAAATCGGTGATAAAATCCATGGAGATATGGGTCCAAGGTCTCTGGGGAATGGGCAAAGAACGTAGTAAGCCCGCTGGTCGGGACCTGGGAGTCTTGGACCTAGCACAAACCTCACAAGCGGCGACGTAGGCCTTAACGTCTTTAGGCAACCCAGGCCACCAATAGTTTCTGGCAATGAGGTGCTTGGTACCCAGGATGCCTGGATGACCAGATAGTGCGGAGTCATGATTTTCCCTAAGTACCCTTAGCCGGAATTGCAGGGGAACAAACCGCTTGTTCTCAGGAAGGTTCCCGGGAGCTGAACCTTGATCAGCCGCAATTTCAGAGACGAAGTCAGAATCAATAGAGGAAATTATTATACCTGGAGGCAAAATACAAGCAGGATCTTCCTCCGAAGGAGGGCTGGCCATGAAGCTACGCGACAGTGCATCAGCCTTAATATTTTTAGACCCAGCCCTATAGGTAACCAAAAAGTTGAATCTGGTAAAAAATAACGCCCATCGAGCTTGTCTCGGGTTTATCCTCCGGGCAGATTCTAGGAAAACCAGATTCTTGTGGTCGGTAAGGACCGTTACCTGGTGCCTAGCCCCCTCCAGGAAGTGGCGCGACTCTTCAAATGCCCATTTAATGGCGAAGAGTTCGCGGTTGCCAATATCATAGTTACTCTCAGTGGGCGAAAACTTCCTGGAGAAGTAGGCACAGGGACGGAGATGGGTGAGGGACCTGGTACCCTGGGACAAGACAGCCCCCACTCCCACCTCGGATGCATCAACCTCCACGATAAATGGCTCCATTTGGTTGGGCTGAACCAGCACCGGGGCCGAGATAAAGCACTTCTTAAGGACCTCAAAAGCCTGGACAGCCTCTGGAGGCCAATGGAGGAGATCAGCACCTTTGCGAGTGAGGTCCGTAAGAGGCTTAGCGATGACCGAGAAGTTGGCAATAAATCTCCTGTAATAATTAGCGAACCCCAAGAAGCACTGTAACGCCTTCAGGGAGGCAGGTTGGACCCATTCCGCCACAGCCTGGACCTTGGCGGGGTCCATGCGGAATTCATGAGGAGTGAGGATTTGACCCAATAATGGTATCTCCTGCACCCCAAACACACATTTTTCGGTCTTCGCAAACAGTTTGTTTTCCCGAAGGACCTGGAGCACCTTCCTGACATGCTCAATGTGGGAGGACCAGTCCTTGGAAAACACAAGTATGTCATCAAGGTACACTACAAGAAATACCCCCAGGTAATCTCTTAAAATCTCATTTATGAAATACTGGAAGACCGCGGGAGCATAACACAACCCAAAGGGCATGACGAGGTATTCGAAATGACCTTCGGGCGTGTTAAACGCAGTCTTCCGCTCATCCCCCTCTTTGATGCGGATAAGGTTATACGCCCCCCGTAGATCAAACTTAGAGAACCATTGGGCCCGCTGATCCTGATTAAAGAGATCAGGAATCAAAGGAAGGGGATACTGGTTCCTTACAGTGACCTTATTCAAGTTACGGTAGTCAATTCATGGCCTAAGGCCACCATCCTTCTTCCCTACGAAGAAGAAGCCAGCACCTACCGGAGAAGTAGAGGGGCGAATGTAACCCTTGGCCAGGCATTCCTGGATATACTCTCTCATGGCTTCACGTTCGGGACAAGAGAGATTAAATATCCTACCCTCAGGGAGCTTAGCTCCTGGTACCAAATCGATAGCGCAATCGTATTCTCTATGAGGAGGTAACACTTCGGAGGCCTCCTTAGAGAAAACATCAGCGAAGTCCTGAACAAACTCAGGTAGTGTGTTCACCTCCTTAGGGGGAGAAATAGAATTAACAGAAAAACATGACGTCAAGCATTCATTACCCCATTTGGTAAGCTCCCCAGTATTCCAGTCAAACGTGGGATTATGCAACTGCAACCAGGGAAGGCCTAAAACCAAATCGGACGATAATCCCTGCATCAACAGTACAGAGCACTGATCCAAATGCATGGAGCCAACAAGGAGTTCAAAAACAGGGGTATGCTGAGTAAAATAACCATTAGCAAGAGGAGTGGAGTCGATACCCACTACCGGAACAGGTTTAGGCAAATCAATCAAAGGCATAGCTAGAGACATAGCAAATTCCACAGACATGATATTAGCAGAAGACCCTGAATCCACGAAGGCACTGCCGGTAGCAGACCTACCACCAAAAGAGACCTGAAAGGGAAGCAAGATTTTATTACGTTTCATATTTGCGGCAAATACCTGTGCGCCCAAGTGACCTCCCCGATGATCACTTAGGCGCGGAAGTTTTCCGACTGCTTATTCTTACACCTAGGACAGGTGTTCACTTGATGCTTGTCATCCCCACAATAGAAGCAGAGACCATTCTTCCTGCGGAACTCTCTACGTTGTCGGGGGGACACGGAGGCCCCGAGTTGCATAGGTACCTCCGAGTCTTCCGTGGAAGAGCGAAGCAACGGGACCTCGGGAGGCATCATGGGGGAGTCAGAGGAGAAAACACAAAGACGTTCAAGTTGTCGTTCCCTGAGACGTCGGTCAAGTCGTACGGCTAAAGCCATAACCTGGTCTAGGGAGTCAGAAGAGGGATAGCTAACTAGCAGGTCTTTCAGGGCGTTCAACAGACCCAACCTAAACTGGCACCTTAAGGCAGGGTCATTCCACCGAGAAGCTACGCACCACTTCCTAAAGTCAGAACAATACTCCTCAACAGGTCTCTTACCCTGACGTAAGGTCACCAGCTGACTCGACAAAGGCAGTCCTGTCAGTCTCGTCATAAATGAGTCCGAGAGCAGAAAAGAAAAGATCAACGGAGGAAAGTTCAGGGGCGTCGGGAGCCAAGGAGAAGGCCCATTCTTGGGGCCCTTCCTGGAGCCGGGACATAATTATACCCACCCGCTGGCTCTCAGAACCTGAGGAGTGAGGCTTTAAGCGAAAATAGAGCCTACAACTGTCCCGAAAGGAGAGAAAAGTCTTCCGGTCCCCTGAGAACCGGTCAGGCAACTTGAGGTGGGGTTCAAGAGGTGAGGTGAGGGGCACTACCATTGTAGCGTCAGGCTGGTTGACCCTCTGAGCCAGAGCCTGGACTTGCATTTGCTGAGCCAGGGTCTCAAGGGGGTCCATAGTAGTGTGAGGGACCAGGGTAGACTAGGTATATGGGCTTGTGATTATGTAATGATAGGGGTAGGGAAACAGACAAGTGAGCCCTAATCTACCCGCCACTCAGTCCCTGCATACTTGCAACGACTCGCCCTAGGCGACGGGGTACAACTGGGCGACGGTCCCTACGCTCAATAAAGGCACAACAGACAAGGGTACACAGAATCTAAGGGAAATGGGGCAGTTGCCCACGGCAACACCGTGAGCAACAAGAGTGGTGAACGAGCCGACTCAAACCAGGAGTGTACGAGGTACCAAATGCAGAGCAGGAGAGTAGTGAACAAGTCGAGTCAAACCAGGAGTGTACGAGGTACCAAACGCAGAGCAGGAGAGTAGTCAGTAAGCCAGGGTCAGTATGAAGCAGGGTCAAATAGTTCAGAAGCTGCAGCAGGGCCAGGAAACCAAACGAGAAGAATCACAAGCAAGGAGGAACAGGAAAGGCAGGTATAAATAGACAGAGGGCGGGAGCTAGCTCCGTCTGGCCAGGCTGTGATAGGCTCTCCCACTCCTAAGCCTGCCATCCTGAGTGGTGGAAGATGGAGTCGGTCTCACAGACATAGAAGCAGGTGCAGACTGATTACCTATGGGCGTTGACACAGAAGCTGTGCCTGGCAGATCCTTTACAGTTGGTGTCTTTCATTTGGAGGGTTTAACAAGGTAACTGCTGTCTTTCGTGCTACATATCTGTCTCTCCATCAAGATAAGGTGGTGCTCCGCATTGTACCATCTTTTTCATCCCAATGTGGTCTCCTCATTCCGCCTTAATAGTTTTGCCATTATTCTGCCCGTCTCCTGTGTGTTTTTATGGAAAACTCTCTTAACAATGTGGTCCGTGCCTCGCAGGTCTGTCTCTCGGTCACTTCCTCCTTTCGTCACTTTGAGTGAGTCCTTATTCATGGTTGCAAAAGGTCCCACGAAGGGCTTGCTGGCCTCTAAGGCTACAATCACCGGATGGCTGTGGTTGACTTCGCAAAATCTACCGGCGCAATAGGAAGGAACCCCCTTCTGGGTGACGGACCATTCTACTAGGGCGCTTGATGCTTTCTGGGCTGTGCGCCTACAGGTTTCAGCTTTTCAGTTTTGCAAGGTGGGTACCTGGTTTTCTTTGCGCACTTTCACAAAATTCTACAGGGTGTATACCTCTGCATCCGCAGATACTTTACTTGGTTGCAAGGTGTTTAACGTATCTGTGGAGTAGCTCCCACCCTTTTTTTTGTAATGACGTTGATAAGGTTGTTCATCAGACATTGCATTCTGCTTCTCCTACTGCTTCTGTATAGACTAACTAGCTCAGTTCCTGTAAGAGGGGTCAACACTTATTTTTTTCATTAGGGCCACGCTTCCTAGTGTATACACATGGTCTGTACCCCCCCCCCCCAAATGGACTGAACGAGAAAAGGATTGTACGGTGAGTATTACAAAAATCCTGTTTTCCTCTCTGCTTCTGCATGCGAGTTCTAAACTCCTGGCTTTGTCAATCGCGGCCATTCCTTACGCTCAGTTCCACACCTGTCCGCTTTAAAGAGGAATTCTCAACCGCTGGAATCCAGTTGTGGTTTCTTCCCCGACCATGCCTCAAGGTCGTTCCTTCCTCCCGCTTTGCTGGTCAGTCCTAACATTAGACGCCAGTCTTTAGTTTTGGGTGGGGAGACTTCCAGCACATGACAGTGCAAGGTGTATGGTTGCCAGAAGAAAAGGGACTTCCAATTAAACAATACGTGTGTCTAATCCACTGGACCGCCCAGTTGGAGGGTTGTCGCATCCAGATCCAGTTGGATAATGAAAAGGCAGTTACCTACCTGCCAAGCTGCGGGCCCTGCCCTGAAGGTTGTCAGCCGGAATCCTGTCGTGGGCAGAGAGTCACGCCCCTGCTGTATAACGGACTTCCTCAACCGTGAGCGTCTAGATTCAGGAGAATGGTCTCTACATCAGGACATCTTCGAACACCTATGCGCCCGCTGGGAAACTCCAGACTTGGACCTACTGGCATACATGTTCAATTACAAACTTCCTCAGTTTGTAGTTTGGACGCAATACCCGCTGCCTTGCCCAGACAATCCCCGGTACCAGTCTTCTGTATGTCCTTCTTATCCTGTCGCCTCTTCCCAGGATTTTCAGGCGAGTCAAAGCGGAGGTCATCCTGACCATTCTGGTGGCTCTGGACTAGCCTCACCGGGCGTGATCTCCCCCTGGATGTCCCATGGTCTGTGTCCCCCAATGACACAAGCTAGAAAAGGGGATTTTATTTTTTTACTTCTTAATTTTATTCTCAAGATGGGTGTCTAGTGGAGCTGGTGGATGGGTTCTTCTTACTTTTTTGTTTTGACCCACCTAGGGTTGTTTTGCTGTTTTTATTTCCAGGTTTACTGTAACACTTGTTGTTGGCTTCTATTAGTTGCTTCTACTGCTTGTGTACAAACTGGTTAGCTCATTATCTGCAACACGGTTATAGTATGTGTACGAGGCACAAATGCTTTTAGCTTAGTGTCCGCCTCCTAGTGTTAGCAGCATATACTGTGTCCCCCAATAAACTCGTCAAGAAAGGTATTATTTACAGTCAGTAATAAAAAAAATCCCCTTTTTCAAGTCTGCGTTAGGAAACAATTGCCGCTCATCCTGCTTATAATTTTTTTAATACCCTACATATTTTATGAAAGGAGTGGAAATGACAATAAAAGCATCAGTAAAATAAGAAGAAATACTATATCTGCAGTCAGGATGAGAACATTTTATTCTATCCCTTCCAGGAGTATTTATATCACTACTTGGGATTACACTTCAGAGATACTGTCTTAAATAATAAACAATATTATTTCTTGGATAAATAGGAGAAGAACAATTGTGTGGGTTCTGGTCTGTATGTCTTAAATAATTTACAGCTCTTAGAGCAAAATATTTTATTGATTCAAAGCCACCCAGTAGCTGAGCAGTAGACAAAAGTAGATTTTATTGAAAAATACCTGAACACGTTTAACGCACACCTGTGCCAACTGATATTTCATGCTAGGGAGGCACTAGTTTTTGCAATTCCAGTCTCAACCACAGAAGGCTGAAATAAAGTCAGGGTAGTGTTAAAACAGCGATTGTATGTAGGAGGAATAGATATAGGGTGTGCAATTTATAAATTTAACATACGTCAATTCCCCTGAGAGGAGAAAAAAAAATTAGAGGAGTTGCTGATAGGAAAAAAAAACACTTTTTTTTTAATTTAGACTTTCTTTTTAAATGGACACTAACTTTTCAAACAACTTATGCTAATCAAATAGTATACCTGATATAGATATACTATATTTACTTACTGTTAACGTTTAGTTGTTTTATCAATGCAAATTCTGTGTCAAGTTACTGCTACTAGGTGTACCCTTCTTGTAATCTTCTGTCCAACTCCTATTGTCAAGTAAATCCATCCCTAGCTACAGAGCAGAGCATACAGACTACAGAAAGTGGTTGTGTGTCTCTTCACAGCCTGCCAATAGAAGTCTATAGAGAGGGGAGGAGGGAGCTAGGAGAGAGACACACACAGACTAGGGATGCACGGTGCATCGAAACTTCGATACTGTTTCGATACTGTGCATCCCTAAACGGTTCAATACCGCTATTTCCTGTATTTCGATACTGAGCTGCGCAGCCGCACAGCTCAGTATAGTAATACATGAATGTATGGGAGCGCGGCTGCGGCTGTGTAATTCAGCCACAGCCCCGCTCCTGAGTAATGATAAGTTTGCGGGGTCAGGGTGATGCGATGCGGCCAGCGCTGCACTAATGAGCGGCGGCACTGGAGACAGAACATGGCGGGCGCTCTACAAAACACCCCCATGTTCTGTCCTCAGTGCTTGAACTGCCGCTCATTAGTGCAGCGCCGGCCGCATCACCTCATGCTGACCGCGCGCGCACTTCCTGTCAGGAGCGGGGCAATGGCTGTATTACACAGCCGCAGCCCCGCTCTATAACGGCGGAGATCAGAGAAACCTCTCATCTCCGCCGTTATTCCCTTGAATGCTGCGATCACAGTTGACTGCAGCATTCAGGAGAAAATGAGCAGGGGGGATGCCCCTGGATCGCGTCACAGGGAATTCCTGTGACGCGATCGAGGGCCATACCATATATGGGCAGACAGCCCAGGGTCTATTGACGGACCCCAGGGCTGTCTTACCATATTTCATGTTGTTAGGACATACCCAAGTATGTCCTAACAACTGCCTGTGTGCTATCTGTCCACAGGCTAATATACTGGCACATATCTGATATATGTCAGTACATTAAAGTTTAAAATTAAAGTAAAAACAAAGTATTGTTAAAATTTTTAAAAAATACACATTCACCTTTTTTACAATAAACATTAAAATAAGTCTCAATACATAAAATATTCACACATTCAGTAATGGCGCGAACAACTATTTTTTTGCATCATTTATGATGTGTACGCTGTAAAAAAATGAAATAAACACTGCTTTCTATCACTTCTTATTGTGGGGCGCGAGGTGCGATGAATTTAACCTCCATGTTCCTCACATTAATAGTAATTAACCCCATCATGTACCTCGCACATTAACCCATTATGACTGAGAAACATGATGGGATTAATTACTATTAATGTGAGGCGCGTTCAAAATTCATCACACGTCGCGCCTCACATCAGAAAACGGAAGAATTTTTTTTTATTATTACTCTTGGCAAAAGTATCGAAATTGGTATCGAAATCGCAATACTAAACGAAGTATCGGTATCGAAGTCCAAATTCTGGTATCGTGACATCCCTAACACAGACAAAGCCATACAAGTCTTTGGAGAGCGGAGGAGGGAGCAGGAGCAGACTGAGAAAGATATACACAGACGTGGTGCAGCTTTCTGATTCTCCGCTACACTGCTAAATTACTGCTAAATGATCTCGTCCAAGACGGTTCAGTATAGATAATAGCTGTAAGGCTCCGCCCACTAGATCAATGACAACTGTGAATTAGAGCCTGCAGAGGGAAAAACTGCTACATGCAGATTACACGTCATATAATGGCCAGAAATAGTTTTATTCCTCATGTACACACATATGACATCATATTCTGAAAAGTCACCTAAAAAGTAAACTCTTCCTCAATGTGTCTGAATTGTGTTTCCTGACCAACGATTATTTCACTAGTAAAACTTTTTTGAGGAGAGATAATGACTTAGCGCAAAACATCACGTAACAGAAGCTGAGCCCCACGTTACAGCTGACACCCTACTGTAACAGCAGGAACCGGAGCTAGCTCCGATCCTCTCCAGTAACCCATTAGATGCCACGGTGAAAAGCGACCGCGGCATCTAGGTGACTTGGAGGCATCGGCACCCCTGCGATGCTATCGCGGGGGTGCAGATGCCTTCATATCACCTAGATGCCTAACAATGGCCTAAAATGCCTTACAATGGTCTCCTGGTCTGCTAAGAACAGAACAAAACCAAAAACTCTATTGAAACCTAATCAGAATTCCAAAATAATATTTGCAAATAATCTTTATTCGTCCCCAATCAAGGACAAATTACCCCGCTACCATTATTACCAGGCATAGTACAAAACAGTATAAAAAACATATATATTAAAAACCGTCTCAGGTGAAAAGAGCCGCAATAGTCCAATATGAATTATATTTATCTCAATGGATATTCACCAGGGGACGAGTACCTAGGATCAAGCCCCACTGGGAGAAACACCGGTCCAGTCTAACAAAAGTGAAGAAGTGCAAGAAAATACAACAATTAGGGCATTGTCAAAAACCTCCGATTATCATGATGGCAGATAGAGAAATAACACCTGAGGAGACACCTCGACGCGCGTTTTGCACCCTTCGTCAGGAGTTCGTCCTAATGAAGGGTGCGAAACGCGTTGAGGTGTCAAGTGTAGGTTCTCCATCTGCCATCATGTCCATCGCAGGTATTTTGTGTGGCATTGATATCTGTGTTACAAGCAGATACATTTGAATTTAGAAAAATCATTTTTTTTTTAAATGTTCTCCAAATTTTGGTCTTTTTCACAAATAAACACTGAATGTATCGATCAAATCTTAGCACTAAGGCGTCGGGCCCACTTCAGTTTTGTTCATCAGGGTGCTATCCGTTTTTTTTTTAACTGATAGCACCCTGACACATTCATTTCAATGGGGCCATGCACACTTCCGTTGTTTTGACGAAACCGTGCAGCAATTCTGTCAAAAATAGGACAGGTCCTACTCCTGTCCGTTTTTGACGGAACAGTCTCAGCATTTTCATTGATTTGGTCTGTGAAACAACGGGCTTCACACGGAAGCCACCCGTGTGCGGTCCGTGTTTCACGGATACGTCATTAGCGTCCGTACAACGGCCGACGGAAGTGTGCATGCAGCCCAACAGTGCAATTTGTCGCTTGAAAACAATCTCAGAATCGCGTGAATAAAGCATTCCAAAGTTATTACCACATAAAGTAACACGTCAGATTTGTCTGTGTCCACAAGGCCAAAAAAGGCTGTGTCATAAATGGGTTAAATTATTATTTCACGTGTAGTTGGATCCCCTCTCTTGAGCAGATCTTGTGCAGATTCTGAAGGATGACCGATGTTCATTGAATAAAATGTCTTGATTTCTGTAGACGTCCGTTAAATAGGTTATCCAATCAGGACGACCCCTATTCCCTACTTAAGGCGCAACTGGACATCAAAGAGCAGTGGACTACATAGCCGCATGTAATACTACATTTTCCCTGTAGTGGCTGCTGCAGGGGAAATGAGAAGCCCACAGGCACTCTCAGGTGCTGGACCCGGCTCTCATATTCACTATAGGGAAAGAAGTATATATATATATTGGGGTTCCCTGGAGACCACGCTCATCACACTAGATTTCTTTGTGTTTTACTGTGCAGGAAAAGCATGTTTGATGAGACGGCACTGGACAGGGATCTGGAGACGCTTGATGAACCAGAAAAGGCCTTAGTTGATGGATTCCTGCTGCACTCCTTGAGAGGTAGCATGATTTTAAATTTTTTATAGCTGTATAATCACCTATAGCTAGTTAATTTATTTATACTGTACAATCCACAACCATGTGATGATTTAGATCATGTAGGATCAGTAATACAACCAGTGGTATATGCGACGTCTGAAGGTGGGACTTGTACTGTCCTTATGTTGTGCTTTAAATATACAGAGCGGTGTATGAGAAAAGCCACGGAGTACTTTGATGTAATTTATTTGAGTTTGAGGGTACTTGGCTTAGAAACACTGGTATAAGCTACCTATGGGTAATGACTAGGGAAGGGATGAACACAAGTTAAATGGTTGGCACTTCTTTTTCTTACGTAGTAGTAAAGTAGTATAAGCGGCACCCATTGTATAAGCGGCACCCCACTATATGGACCATGAGAGGGCTTTAGGGTTTAATATATATAGTCTTTAGGTGGAAATGTTTTTTCAGTGCATTCATAATCATCCCAAAAAAAGCCTCTTTAATTTATATCATTTAAAATATATAAAGAACGTGTTGGTTTTGAGAGCGAGCATTCAGTAGTTTATTGTTCAAAGATACCAGCATGATTTCCGGACCGAGGCCTTAGACAGGTCTGATACATTGTTAGGAGACCTGTATCCGTGTGTCTATATTCACTTGATAAGCGTTAAACACACCTAAAAGCATTGAAATATTTATTCTGTATACGCCATTGTATGTGGCACTTTCATGATCGCTGCCTCCTTGTCCGGTGACACTCTTATTTTTTTTTTGCTTTATTAATGTCTGACTGAGGAGATTAACTGCACTCAGAACCTGAACGTTTTTATATGTATGCAGATTACTCCAAACTCTTGCTGCCTTCCAACCCTGAAGGAAAACTGACTAACCCCATTTTAAGCCAATGGGCCTTTCTCGGACCCCTTTTTATGCATACGGTGCAGTGTATTTTTCCATCAGTTTATGCATTCTTCCCAGATTCTGCCTTTTCTTTATGTTTTTGTTCAGATTTCTTTCCTGACCATGTTTTGTGGTTCACTGGCATCTTCTCTACGTTATTTCGTTCCTTTTCTATAAACTCTTCCATTAACATTGATTTTAACCCCTTAACGACAACCAACGTATGGGTATGTCGTTGTTGTTAGGTACTTAACGCAATCCAACATATGGGTACGTTGGAGCGTTAAGTGGTCACTGTGTCTAAAGACACGGTGACAGAGTAAAGATGGTGACAGCAGGCCACCTTTACACATGGCACAGGGTGGTGGCACCCCCCCCCCCCCGGATCTGCGATCGCCGCGATTGGTCGGTCAGACCGGCTAAACACGGCTTTTTGCGGCTATAACCTATCACTGTGCTACAGGGCACAGTGATACGGTGGGGATTGGTGCTGTCTAGGACGGCACCAATCCCTGCCATGTACTTGTAAGGCAGAAGTGATGGTGCCACCCCTCCGATCGCTACCATTGGTTGGTCTGCATAGACCGACCATTTGTAGACATGGCTGGCATTTCAAACACCCTGTACCAGCTCTGCCCACGACATTCCGGTTAGGAACGGTGAGCAGAGCAGGTGTGATAGTCTGTGAACCGAATACTTACCCTTGCTGAGGCCTTCTGTGCTGCAATCGTCCTCTTCTGCATCTTGCTGTGTGATCACTGACTGATCATCATCATCAACTGTGCTGCTACTGATTTTTTTTTATCAGCAGCACTAGTGATTCCTGAATTTCTCTTTCCCAGTCCCTCTTCCAACCCCCCCCCCCCCCCCCCAACCATCACTGATCAGCAATTTTTGGCACAGGACATTTTTTTATTGACCGTTTTGCACCATCTCCGTGTGTGCGCCCTGCGGCCACGGAGTGCTGATCAGTGACCGACATAACTGATCAGTATCTGTGGTAATTTTTTATTTTTTTTTACACCGGTTTTGTTTTTTTATTTTTCTGCCAGCACCATCTCTGTGTGTTTGCATGCAGCCTCTGAGCGCTGATCAGTGACCGCCATCACTGATCGGCATTTGTGCTCATTTTTTGGCACAGTTTTTAGATTTTGGGCCTGTTTTTACTGCACCATTTTCTTGTGTGCGCCCTGCGGCCACTGATTGCGGAGTCCATAATCGGCCTCAGTGGTAGTTTATTGACGCAGGTTTTTTTTGGCCCTTTTTTTTTTTTTTCCCATTTTTCCGCCAGCACTGTATCCGTGTGTATGCCCTGCAGCCCTTGAGCGCTGATCAGTGACCACCATTACTGATCGACATCTGTGCGCATTTTTTGGCGCATGTTTAATTTTTGGCCTATTTTTACTGCACCATCTTTTTGTGTGCACCCTGCGGCCACTGAGCGCGGAGTCTATAATTAGCCTCAGTGGTAATTTGTTGACGCAGGTTTTTTTGGCCCTTTCTTTTGTATATAAAACTGTAAAAAAGTTAAATAAAATATAGTTAGGTGTAGCTAGTACCTGCATAGGTAGGACGTTAGGGTAGCGGTAGTTTAGGTGTAGCTAGTACCTGCATAGGTAGGACGTTAGGGTAGCGGTAGCTTAGGGGCAGCTAAGCTAGTACCTGCATAGGTAGGGCGTTAGGGTAACGGATGTATAGGTTAGCGTTCGTTTTATAATAAAAAAAATTACATAGCATTTTAGGTAGATTTAGCTATACAATTTTTCTAAACTTCGTGTCAATTTACTGTAGTATATTTCTTATACTACAGTTTTTTTTCTAAAGTATAGTGCTACATTTAGTGTCAGTGGTTATAGTTTGTCTAATTTGACTGCAGTATAATTTTTATACTACAGTTTGTTTTTTTTAGCACTAATATATGGCGTTACAGATTTAGCGTCAGTTAGTGGTTAGTCAGTCAGTTAGTCAGTTAGTTTTTTTTTACTGAAGTTCGTTCACTAAATTTTACATAGCTTAGTTTTATAGTTTTAGTCTAAATTTATTGCAGTAGTTTTTATACTACATTTTTTTTTTTTTTTTAGCAAATTCAACGTCACTAAATTTTAGTTAGTGTCAGGTAGTCAGGAAATTCTTTACAGTTTTATATTGCAATAATTTTTTGTTACTGAAGCTTGTTCAGTAAAAAGAATGTATACTTTTTTTTAATTCAGCAATTTTGAAATGTAAAAGCACAACACACACAACGCCCTTTGTAAAAATAAAGTCAGGGTTACACGTGTTGAAGCACTACACACCACCCTAATAAAAATTTCCCAATCATCCCAAGGGGTCTATTCAGCAGAGGAGGCATGCGTCATCCTGGCCTCTGACACTAATTCCGCCAGCGAGGGAGAGGAGGAATTCGGCCCATACATCTTGTCCTCCTCATCATCCGGTGTTCAGGAACCCCCGCAAAGGTGACCCAGGACATCAGCTGAGGCAACCCCCCAGATACGTTACCCCATGTGGAACCCCCCTCCCCCCGAGAATTATGGGCCTCAGATCCCTGAATTCATAGGCAGCTCAGAAACTCATTTTGAGACTGAAGGCCTCACAGAAATAGATTTTTTTAATGTTTTCTTCAGTGAGGAATTAGTGAATTTAATGGTGGCCCAGACCAATTTATATGCGCAGCAATTTATTGCCCAGAACCCCACGTCATCATATGCTAGACCCTTCAAGTGGACTCCTGTAGATGCAGCGGAGATGCTCAAATTTTGGGGCCTTGTGCTGCATATGGGGCTAGTAAAGAAGCCACAGATCAGGCAATACTGGAGTACAGATGTTTTGTACAACACCCCAATTAACCGCATGGCAATGCCCCGGACACGCCTTGAAGCTATTCTTAAATGACCGCCTATTCAAAATCAGGCCAGTTGTTAATCATTTCTTCACTAAATTCAAGAAGCGTATACCCCCCAAAAGAACATTGTAATAGACGTGTCCCTTGTGCATTTTTAGGGTAGGCTAAAATTCCGCCAATACCTGCCCAGTAAGAGGGCAAGATATGGGATAAAAATGTACAAACTGTGCGAGAGTAGCTCAGGTTACACCTACAGGTTTATGAAGGGAAGGACTCCAGGATTGAACCCCAGTCGTCGTCCCCGCCCCCCCCCCCCCCCATCCTGGGAGTTAGTGGGAAAATAGTGTGGGATTTGGTGCACCTATCACTATTATGTGGATAACTTCTACACCAGCATCCCATTGTTTAAATGCCCCTCCACCAGAAATACTGCAGCATGCGGCACAGTGCGCAAAAACCAGAGAGGCCTCCCTAAAGCACTGCTTGGCCAACGTGTCAGAAGGGGTAAGAGCAGGGCATTATGCAGCGAGAACGTGTTGTTCGTCAAGTATAAGGACAAGAGGGATGTCCTTCTCTTGACCACAATACATGGGAACGGCAGCGCCCCTGTCCCTGTACGGAGGTACCACCACAGTGACCCACAAACCAGATTGCATCGTGGGCTATAACAAGTACATGGGAGGAGTTGATCTCTCAGATCAAGTGATGAAGCCCTATAGTGCCATGAGAAAAACAAGGGTGTGGTACAAAAAGGTGGCCGTGCACATGGTACAGATGGCATTGTATAACGCTTACATGCTATCCAAATGTGCAGGCCGGACAGGGTCATTCCTTAATTTTCAAGAGGAGATTATCAAGGTGCTTGTGTTTGAAAACCAGGCAGGGGAGGGCCCAAGCTCATCTTCTGAAAGCGAGGGCGCCCGTATTGTACCAGGGCAACACTTTACCGGCATCGTTCCCCAAACTGGAAAGAAGAGAACATCCCAAAAAAGGAGCAGAGTGTGTAGCAAAAGGAGCATAAGAAAGGACACCACTTATCAATGCGACCCCTGCTCCGAAAAACCTGGCCTGTGCATAAAGGATTGCTTCAAGGCTGAATTATTAATTGTATTATTTATATACCCTTTTATTATACTCTGATTTGCTGTACACAACTTACACATGCCCCCACATTATATATTGAAATACCAGTACATACGGCCAAATTCAAATAAATGCAGACAAAAAAACCTGTGGGGTCAAAATGCTAATTATACCCTTAGATAAGTACCTTGAGGGGTATAGTTTTCTAAACGGGGACACTTTTGGGGTGTTTGCACTGTTTTGGTCCCTCAGGGGCTTTGCGATGGCGCCGCAAACCAATCCAGCAAAATCTGAATCCCAAATAGCACTCCTTCCCTTCTAAGCCCTGCCGTGTGTCTAAATAGCAGTTTATAACCACATGTGGGGTATTGCTGTGCTCAGGAGAATTTTCTTTATAAATGTTGGAGTGCCTTTTCTCCATTAGTTCTTGAAATGAAAAAAATGTAGGTTTAGCTTAATTTTATTGGAAAAAATTTAGATTTTCATTTTCACGGCCTACTTCCAATGATTTCTGCAAAAAAACCTGTGGGGTCAAAATGCTAACTATACCTTTAGATAAGTTCCTTGAGGGGTGTAGTTTACTAAATCGGGTCACTTTTGGGGGGTTTCCACTTTTTTGTCCCCTCATGGGTTTTGAATATGTGAAATGGCCTCCGCAAACCATTCCAGCTAAACTTGAGCTCCAAAAGTCAAATGGCACTCTTTCCCTTCTGAGCCCTGCCGTGTCTCCAAACAGCCGTTTATGACCTCATGTGGGGTATTGTTTTACTCAAGAAAAACTGCTCTGCAAATGTTGCAGTGCTTTTTCTGCTTTAGTTCTTGTGGAAATGAAAAACAATTACTAAACCTACATTTTATTGAAAAAAATGGAGATTTTCATTTTCTCTGCCTACTTCCAATAATTTCTGCAAAAAACCTGTGGGGTCAAAATGCTCACTATACCCCTAGATAAATTCCCTGAGGATGTAGTTTCCTAAATGGGGCCACTTTTGTTTTGTTTTTTTGCTGCTTTGGCACACAACGCCTCTTCAAACCTGACATGGTGCCTTAAATATATTGTAATAAAAAGGAGGCCCCAAAATCCACTAAGTGCTCCTTTGCTTCTGAGGCCGGTGCTTCAGTCCATTAACACCCTAGGGCCACATGTGGGATATTTCTAAAAACGGCAGAATCTGGGCAATAAATATTGATTTGTGTTTCTCTGGTAAAACCTTCTGTGTTACAGAAAAAATGAATTCAAACTGATTTTCTGCAAAAAAAATTAAAAATTTGTAAATTTCACCTCCACATTGCTGTAATTCCTGTGAAGCACCTAAAGGGTTAAGAAACGTTCTAAATTCTGTTTTTAATACTTTGACGGGTGCAGTTATTAAAATGGGGTGATTTATGGGGGGTTTCTAATATATAGTGCCCTCAAAGTCACTTTAGAACTGAACTGGTCCCTAAAAAAAAATAAGGGATTTTTATGATGAAAAAATGCCAACAGTTGGACTGAGCTAGCCCTTGTTGTATCAGAAAACAGGCATTTTAATAGGCAGAATAGCGTAGCTTATACCCTTTTTTTTTTAATAATGGGTTATTTACCATTAAAGTCAACGAAACCATGTATAGAAATTATTATCCATTATGCTTTCCATTTTGTCAAATGTTAGTGTGACCTGAGCCTCATTTGTGGTCCACACCAATGTCTGACAAAGCTCGCGCTCACCTACCTACCTGCTTTCTGATACCAGATTTGTCATGTCAAGTTCATATTTCACGTGGTCGACCCTTTTTTATATACAGTCCATTTTCTTCCATGTCTTTCCCGCCGTTCATGGGAGTGGTAAGTTTGTTGTGTTGTTCCATCTCATCAGAACTTAAGACTATTTTGATTTTGTCTTATTCATTCACCTTTTCTTACTTTGCAGTTCCCGATCCTTCAGTTTTCATGTGTAATACTCATTCACACTTTCTTTTCTTAGACCCAGCGCTCTCCTCTTGTATTCTATATGATTTTAGGATCTTTACAACTCTTGCGCTACGGACTGATAGGGGATAGATGGCTGAGTGATGGAGTTAAAGAGGCTCTGTCACCAGATTTTGCAACCCCTATCTGCTATTGCAGCAGATCGGCGCTGCAATGTAGATTACAGTAACGTTTTTATTTTTAAAAAACGAGCATTTTTGGCCAAGTTATGACCATTTTCGTATTTATGCAAATGAGGCTTGCAAAAGTACAACTGGGCGTGTTGAAAAGTAAAAGTACAACTGGGCGTGTATTATGTGTGTACATCGGGGCGTGTTTACTACTTTTACTAGCTGGGCGTTCTGATGAGAAGTATCATCCACTTCTCTTCAGAACGCCCAGCTTCTGGCAGTGCAGATCTGTGACGTCACTCACAGGTCCTGCATCGTGTCGGCACCAGAGGCTACAGTTGATTCTGCAGCAGCATCAGCATTTGCAGGTAAGTAGCTACATCGACTTACCTGCAAACGTCGATGCTGCTGCAGAATCATCTGTAGCCTCTGGTGCCGATGTGTCCTCGCTCGTCTGACACGATGCAGGACCTGTGAGTGACGTCACAGCGTGATCTCTGGAGAACACGGCTGTGTCTGCACTGCCAGAAGCTGGGTGTTGTGAAGAGAAGTGGATGATACTTCTATGCACAACGCCCAGCTAGTAAAAGTAGTAAACACGCCCCGATGTACGCACATAATACACGCCCAGTTGTACTTTTACTTTTCAACACGCCCAGTTGTACTTTTGCAAGCCTCATTTGCATAAATACGAAAATGGTCATAACTTGGCCAAAAATGCTCGTTTTTTAAAAATAAAAACGTTACTGTTATCTACATTGCAGCGCCTATCTGCTGCAATAGCAGATAGGGGCTGCAAAATCTGGTGACAGAGCCTCTTTAAGCTTGTTTAATGTCACGGTGCTGCAACCTCTTACCCCCTCTCTACCATTCGCTCCTCGACACATCATGTCGTAGGCGAGCAGCAGATGGATTTCTTATTTCTTTCCTCTTCATTCATGTAAATTGCTCCATCTCCCTCGATCCTTTTGTCTGGGAGCCTTTTGAACACTTTGAAATATTGGTGATTTGCGTATACACCTGAAGTGATCCTTTGTCAGATGACAGCCGCTCAGAACAATATAGAGGGGGCTGAAACAGTATTATAAAGGATGGCGCTTTTCACAAGGATATAGGTGACCTTATGCCAATGATATTGCCTATCTTGTCTCACATTACAACAGAGAGATACTATAGGCTTTTTGTAATATACTATTAAACATACAGTCATAATATAAAATCTTTATTGAGATACGTCCGGGGATCTGTGTCTGTTCGTCTTTTGGGCTTTTGTTCTCTTCTGTAGGTCCGTGAACAGCTTGTATTTTCTTTTGACATGACTAGAATGCTGGTTTAGTTTGTCCACTATTTTACCATTGCATAATACATGCTTCGGTATGTCACACATCAATGTGGCTCTTGGTCTGGCAAACTCATGACGTCTATGTGTTACATAAATTAACGTCCATCTGACTAGTGGGCATTTCCCCTGAAACAGATCTGAGGGAAACTTTTTCGGCAAAATTGTCTGTTTGCTTTGGGTTCTCAGGTGTTGGACCAGCAGTAATCAGTTATCACGGTGGCAGCTCTCATATTAACCCCTTAGTGACCAACAATACGCCTTTTCACGTTGGTCACTAAGGGGCCTTAGGCTAGGCTGACACCTTTTCACGTTGGCCCAGTCTAAGTCCTGCATGGGTCTCCCGTGCAGGCAGGAGCCGGGGCTCTGCTGTCTGATGACAGCTGGGCTCCTGCTCCAACACCCGGGATCTAAGTTTACTTCGATCGCGGCCGTTTAACCCGTTAAATGCCGCCGTCAATAGCGACCGCGGCATTTAACTTGTTTACAAGTGGGGTCCCTCTGTCACCCATCGGCGGCCCGCAAATGCAATCGCGGGTTCTCTGATGGGGTGTCATGGCAGCTGGGGGCTTGATAAAAGCCCCCAGGTCTGCCCTGGACATATGCCTGTTAGGACGTGCCTCCGGCGCATCCTAACAGATTGCCTGTCAGATTTACACTGACAGGCAATAATGCTCTGGTATACGAAATATACCAAAGCATTATAGCAGCGATCTGAAGATTGCACAGTAAAGTCCCCTAGTGGGACTAATAAAATAAATAATAAATGTGAAATAAAGATTATTAATAAAAATTACAGTAAAAAAATGAATCCATTTTTTTCCATAAAAAGTGGTTTTATTTAGTAAAAGTGTAAAAAATAAATAAAAGTACACATATATGGTATCGCCGAGACCGTAATGACTCCATTAATAAAGTTAATATGTCATTTAAACCGCAAGGTGAACACCGTAAAAAAAAACCGCAAAAAACAATGGCGAAATTGCAATTTTTTCCCATTGCCCCCCAAAAAAGTCATAATAAAAATGAATCAATAAGTCCCATGCACCCCAAAACAGTCAAAACTACGTCTCGTCCCGCAGAAAACAAGCCCAAAAAATCACTACATTGATGGAAAAATAAAAAATTTACGGCTCTTGGAAAGCGACGATGCAAAAACAAATAATTTTAGTTCAAAAGTGTTTTTATTGTGCAAAAGTCGTAAAACATAAAACCTCTACATATGTGGTATCGCCGTAATCGTACCGACCCATAGAATAAAGGTAACATGTTATTTACGTCGCACAGTGAACGGCGTCAATTTAAAAACGCATAGAACAATGGCGGAATTTCAGTTTTTTTTTATAATCCCCCCCAAAAAAAAGTTAATAAAAAAATGATATGTACCCTAAAATGGTGCTATTAAAAAGTACAACTAATCCCACAAAAAACAAGTGCTCATACAGCTATGTAGACGAAAAAATAAAAAAGTTATAGCTCTTTGAATGCGACTATAGAAAAACGAATAAAATAGCTTGGTCATTAGGGCCTAAAATGGACTGGTCACTAAGGGGTTAACCCTTTAATGACAGGCCTTTATTTTCTCCCGTTTTGTTGATTTACATTTTTCCCCTTTCTCCTTCCATGAGCCATAACTTTTTTTTTTCATTTACATAGCCGTATGATAGTTTTTTTTTCTGCGGGACGAGTTGTTGTTTTTTTAATGGCACTATTTAATGTATCATATAACGTACTGGGAAACTTACAAAAATTATTTTGTAGGGTGGAGTGGAAGCAAGAAAAGCAATGTCCCCATCGTTTTTTTTTTGTTTAACGATGTTCACCCGGCGTTAAACTTTTATTCTGAGGGTCAATACGATTACAGCATTACCTAATTTTATATGGTTATTTATGTTTTACTGCTTTTACAACATAAGTACATTTTGCTAACCATGTCATTTTTGTCACAATATTCTGAGACCCAGGACTGTTTTATTTTTCTGTTGATGGAGCGGTGTAGGGATGTGTCTGTTTGGGGCCAGCTGTAGTTTTTATTGGTACCATTTTGGGGAAAATAAAAAATTTTGGTCACTTTATTCAATATTTTTTTTGTGTGAGACAAGGTGACCAAAAAACGCTCCCTCCTTCTAAGGATGCCATTGTCGCTATTGACCGCGGCATCTAAGTGGTTAAACGGCAGCGATCTGAGTTCTCTCCAATCCCGGCTGTAGCGCATGGTGTCAGGTGTAATATACAGCTGAGTTGACAATCACAGCGTATGCAGCGAGCTCAGCACCTGAGCCCGCCTCCCACAACCCCCCTCCTCTGATGACATATGTGTACCATGCTTGGTCGTAAGAGGGTTAAAGAGGTTGTGTGTGATGAGACCACCCCTTTTAAAAACACTAAACACAACAGAGCTATAAAAAATAAGGGATGGTCTTTGTCCAATATATGACACTGATAATTTGCTTGTCTCCAGTATATGGTTGGGGATTTGTGCCTTTTAGGACTGCAAACTAATTTTTCATTAATACAACCGGTGTGTCCAGAATAAATGTGAACATTGTTCTTGTTTTGATATGTTGGCCTCGGTTATTGATACAGAGTAAGTACAAGTGTGGGTAGTTCATAAGTAACAATGATGTTACTCCTCCATGTTGGCAGCCTCTATGAAGTACAGGGTGGGCCATTTATATGGATACACCTAAATAAAATGGGAATGGCTGGTGATATTAACTTCCTGTTTGTGGCACATTAGTATATGGGAGGGGGGAAACTTTTCAAGCTGGGTGTTGACCATGGTGGCCATTTTGAAGTCGGCCATTTTGTATCCAACTTTAGTTTTTTCAATGGGAAGAGGGTCATGTGACACATCAAACTTATCGAGAATTTCACATGAAAAACAATGGTGTGCTTGGTTTTAACGTTACTTTATTCTTTCATGAGTTATTTACAAGTTTCTGACCACTTATAAAATGTGTTCAAAGTGCTGCCCATTGTGTTGGATTGTCAATGCCACCCTCTTCACACACTGGTAGCAACACCGCAGAAGAAATGCTAGCACAGGCTTCCAGTATCCGTAGTTTCAGTTGCTGCACATCTCGTATCTTCACAGCATAGACAATTGCCTTCAGATGACCCCAAAGATAAGAGTCTAAGGGGGTCAGATCGGGAGACCTAGGGGGCCATTCAACTGGCCCACGACGACCAATCCACTTTCCAGGAAACTGTTCATCTAGGAATGCTCGGACCTGACACCCATAATGTGGTGGTGCACCATCTTGCTGGAAAAACTCAGGGAACGTGCCAGCTTCAGTGCATAAAGAGGGAAACACATCATCATGTAGCAATTTCAGATATCCCGTGGCCTTGAGGTTTCCATTGATGAAGAATGGCCCCACTATCTTTATCAGAAACGTGTAAATAACTCATGAAAGAATAAAGTAACGTTAAAACCAAGCATACCATTGTTTTCTTGTGAAATTCTCGATAAGTTTGATGTCACATGACCCTCTTCCCATTGAAAAAACTAAAGTTGGATACAAAATGGCCGCCATGGTCCACACCCAGCTTGAAAAGTTTCCCCCCTCCCATATACTAATGTGCCACAAACAGGAAGTTAATATCACCAACCATTCCCATTTTATTTAGGTGTATCCATATAAATGGCCCACCCTGTAGATGCTGCAGTATCCAGGTGATATGCCTTAGGACCTGTTCACATCACCATCTGGTTCCGTTTGGAGTGTCCGTTAGAGGAACCGATGAACGGAAAGCCGAACAGAAAATGTCGCTTCTATTTGCATTACCATTGATTTCAATGGTCATGCTTTCTTTGCAGTTGGTTTCCGTTCGTTTCCGTTCCGTAAAGTTTCTGGTTTTTTTTTCACGGAAACAATAGCATAGTAGAGTCACGTTTTTTTGACTTTCCCTTTGCACCAGTTTTGATACATTTCCCACATAGTATAAGAGTGACAAGTTGTTATTGTTTATGGGTCCAACTTGGGATCACAATTTTATATAAGGCTGGCTTTGCACATCGTGCGTTTCTTTGCCTCAAAATGTGTAAAAAAAAAAATGCATTCTGACCGCGACGTGCGAATCCACCCTAAAGGGGCTTTTACACTTGACTATCAGGCACACAAGCGTTCATACAACACTCGTTGCCGATAATTTCCCTGTGTAAACAGGGCAGGGTTCAGCAGATGAACGAGAGAACACTTGATCATCTGCTGATCGTATCGTTTTAAAAAAGTTAAATATTATCGTTGTCGGCAGCACATCTCCCTGTGTAAACTGAGACGCGCTGCCGACATGAAAATGACGTATGGGGACGAGCGATCGGAGTAACAACCGCTCGTTCCCATACATAGCTCCGTGTGACCGGTACAAACGAGCGACGATCAACGATGTCTTGTTGATCGGCGCTCGCTGCCCTGGCTGATTATCGGCCGGTGTAATAGGGGCTTTACCTCACCCTAGGCAATTAACTGAAGGAAGCACGTGCCATTTAACCCTCTGTTGCCTACGCCTTTCTGTCTTTCAGCTACCGTGTCCTGTACAGCAATCATGTCGTCCCACATTATTGCAGCACTTCTTCTCCATAAATACAGATTTGTGAGTACTCACTTGATCCCCTGGAAAATGAGGAATTTTGTATAGAATTTAGGCCAGGAGTTGCAACACTGTAATATCCCAAAAGTTCTTGACCGGAAATACAAAAGTTATCAAGAAAATAAAAAAAAAGAGCACGTTAACAAGTAGCGCACGCCAATACAATAAGTAGAACACATATGAACCAATCTTTATTATATTCCATACACAACAAATGTAAAACCTACAAAGACCAAATGGCTGTAATATAATACAGGACAAACCACAGCGAAAAATATCTCTAAGACGATCTAGCATGAAACTAGGATCTGTAAATCGTACACTCGGAACCACCACTGTGGTACTCAATACTCACTATGTATGTTCTATAAATCAGGACTGTAAGACTCGTGCTTTACACACAATACTTATTGATAGATATTTCATGCATTTGTGTTGTGACTATTTGTGCTTTTACTGGATCCCTCGTATAACGGATATCAACAGTGTCTGATGGACTCCAGTGACTTACAATGGGTTCCGCTAGGGTTCTGTTGGTGTCCTTCGCTTTGACGGGAAGAATAGCATGAGCTAGAATAGCGCTGCATGAAGCGTTATGTCAAATCTGCTGTGAAATAGCTTCACAAACCAATATGGCGTACTTTGTGTGTAGTTCTTGTTTTCTTGCACAATAAAAGACTTTGTTCTCATCAGCATTATGATTTCCATTTATAACAGAAGCCACAACGCTGTGATAGACCCACCTTATTGACTTATATTGGCGATTGTCGGGTTCCGCCGAAGTGTCTTGTCGTTTTGATGCGAAAAATAGTGCTGCATACATCACTTTTTGCCTTAGAAAATGACAGAATATGTTGCGGAGCCTCTGATACAGATGTGAACAGAGCCTAAGGCACAGTAGAGCCGGGTTCCTGGAATGTCTGAACACATAATCCAGTGCAATTACATGCAAATTATTCACTAGTACATTTATAACACACCGCATACAAAAGCTAGCTGCGCATGTTTTAATTCCTATGTACAAGTCGAGCTCCAGATGCTGTAAGTCATGGGTATTGAATATACAATAGTTTCTCAAAACAAAGATCGGAGGGTGGATGCAGAATATCCAAGTCCAATGCAAAGAATGGAGCACGTTCTGTGCATGTTTCTGAAACAATGAGAGGTACTAAGATAGATATTTGTAAATGCAAAAAACACTTTGCATTAAAGATCTCCTGCTTACGCAGATGTAGCAGAGCTGAATGTAACTGTTTCTTTTGTGCATCATAATAGCTTTCTGAGTTGGTTTATCTTCAGACCAAAGGAAAACTACAGCTAACACTTTATCTAAACAATAAGTTGTACTAGATGACCGACTTTGCTCAGGTACATGTGTATAGTATAGTATCTATTTAATTTCAGATTAAACCCCTCATTTATAATTTGAATATTGTAATCACTGTTGCTGTAATTAATGCTCCACCCTATTCCCTTTGATATTTATTTTTCATTTCAGGGTGTCTCCCTGTCAAGACTCCTTTCTGAACTCCCTGTGATGATAGAAGATATTCTTCTTCACGGGTTTGATGTTGGATTTTCCGGTCAGCGATGGGATGTTCTCCGTCACAGCCTGTACATCGTCCGCCGCTGCATTGTGCTGTACTCTGTTCCTTCAAATGACGTATATGTGCTTTGCAGAGAATCACTTGACAGTATAAGAGAACTAGCCCAAAAGAGTTCTTCCCTATTGCCCGTCTTCTTGTATGAAGCTATAGGAGGTAAATGTATATTTCTAAAAGTTGTCCGCTTTATAGTAAATACATACATTCCCATAAAACAACAATTGTGGATCTTCAATGCTGGAATTCTTCATTGTGCCGTTCCTCTATTATTCCTCCTGGAAATTTATGAATCAGTTGACAACTTGGTGTTACCATTCACCTTGTCAGTAGACTGAGTCCCTACACAGTCTGACTGTTAACAGTGATTGTACAGTGGACTGTGTAGGGACATGCAACATTGACAAGGTGGATGGTATCCAATGGACGGCTAATTTATCGGACTAATCCAGGGTGAGGTTCTTGATGTAGCACAGAAGACATAAAGGGCGCCTCAGTGAGAACTGTGTTATGAGTTATTGATCATTTTTCCCCTCCCACGGCATCTGAAGGTGGAGTGCCAGTAACCCCACTATATGTGCAAGGTGACCCTGCACACACCTGGAGACTCCGGAGGGTCAGTATCAAAACCCCCCATTATGAAAGAGAAACCTAATTTTATTTTTAAACAGCGCACACCTCAGGCCGGAGCAGGTAAAGACCGATAAAGTCTAAAGTACCTATAAAACAATATACACAATGTGTACTTTACCGCTCTAACAACCTGTATTGGCAAGGATCAGTCCAAGCTCCTCCGATTTTAAGTTGTAATCCAGACTCCACCATCAACGAGTAGACGTATAGCTACATGCGTATCTCTGTCTGTAATTCTCCTGGGACTTGTTATTCTCTTCGGATATTCCCTCCAGATACGACAATAAACACGCCAAACAATGGAGTGTCATACATCTTAAGACAGCAAGAGTACATATAGTAGAACTGCAAGATGGTTTTCCAATACACATGTATTGAGGATCGACTTACCTGCAAACGCTGATGCTGCTGCAGAATCAACTGTAGCCTCTGGTGCCGATGTGGCCGTCACGATGCAGGACCTGTGAGTGACGTCACAGATCTGCACTGCCAGAAGCTGGGCGTTCTGAAGAGAAGAGGATGTTACTTCTCTTCAGAGCGCCCAGCTAGTGAAAGTATTAAAAACGCCCCGATGTACGCACCTAATACACGCCCACTTGGACTTTTACTTTTAAACACACCCACTTGGACTTTTGCAAGCCTCATTTGCATAACTACAAAAATGGTCATAACTTGGCCAAAAATGCTCGTTTTTTAAAAATAAAAACGTTACTGTAATCTACATTGCAGCGCTGATCTGCAGCAATAGCAGATAGGGGTTGCAAAATCTGGTGACAGAGCCTCTTTAAGTGATCCAATATGAAATGAGAGGACATTTTAAGCAATTTGCGTTGCCTTGAAATTCTTGAAATAATGGATGCTGAATGTGGCCACCAAACATGCTTTAGTGATGCAGGCATAGAATAATAGTGCCTCTTGCATATCATTCTTCCTGACGTGACTATTTTGCTACCTACAAATGCTCAATAGTGTATGTGGATATCCAGAATTATGCCCTAATAAATGTAATCCGTGTATTACACGTTGCCGTCCAGGAATGAAAAATGTTCAGGATATATTCATCACACATTAGGGGTATAAAATGTATACAAGTTTATCAGTTTAATCTATAAAACCAATATATCTCAGACATTTGACCTTTTATATCTAAATCCAAAAACGAACATGGTTACACTAAAGACCATGTAATTTCCCGGGCCAGGGTACCTCATAGGGTATAGCAAAGAGAACAATAATAAACCACAAACAATGGCTGTAGCTATTTCACTATGTGGATATTAATGTGATGTGATTTTCCTAGGATAACCACTTATGTCCCGAAACTAGACCTACTGGGCATTTAAGCGGGACTTTCTCCTGTAGGATTTTATTTATATACACCGTGTTCCAAATTATTATGCACATTGGACTTAAGTGTCATAAACATTTAATTATTAGTTTTTCAATTAAACTCATGGATGGTATTGTGTCTTAGGGCTCTTTGGATCATTGTAATCAATCTCAGACACCTGTGATAATTAGTTTGCCAGGTGTGCCCAATCAAAGGAAAACTACTTAAGAAGGACGTTCCACATTATTAAGCAGGCCACAGGTTTCAAGCAATATGGGAAAGAAAAAGGATCTCTCTGCTGCCGAAAAGCGTGAAATAGTGCAATACCTTGGACAAGGTATGAAAACATTGGATATTTCAAGAAAACTTAAGCGTGATCATCGTATTGTGAAAAGATTTGTGGCTGATTCAGAGCACAGACTGGTTCGTTCAGATAAAGGCATAATGAGGAAGGTTTCTGCCAGACAAATTAATAGGATTAGGAGAGCAGCTGCTAAAATGCCATTGCAAAGCAGCAAACAGGTATTTGAAGCCGCTGGTGCCTCTGGAGTCCCGCGAACCTCAAGGTGTAGGATCCTCCAGAGGTTTGCAAGTGTGCATAAAGCTATTATTCGGCCACCCCTAAACAATGCTCACAAGCAGAAACGGTTGCAGTGGGCTCAGAAATACATGAAGACTAATTTTCAAACCGTGTTGTTTACTGATGAGTGCCGTGCAACCCTGGATGGTCCAGATGGATGGAGTAGTGGATGGTTGGTGAATGGCAACCATGTCCCAACAAGGCTGCGACGTCAGCAAGGAGGTGGCGGAGTCATGTTTTGGGCTGGAATCATGGGGAGAGAGCTGGTAGGCCCCTTTAGGGTCCCTGACGGTGTGAAAATGACCTCTGCAAAGTACATAGAGTTTATGACTGACCACTTTCTTCCGTGGTACAAAAAGAAGAACCGCGCCTTCCATAGCAAAATTATCTTCATGCATGACAATGCACCATCTCATACTGCAAAGAATACCTCTGTGTCATTGGCTGCTATGGGCATAAAAGGAGAGAAACTCATGGTGTGGCCCCCATGTTCCCCTGACCTCAACCCTATTGAGAACCTTTGGAGCATCCTCAAAGAAAAATATCTATGAGGGTGGGAGGCAGTTCACATCAAAACAGAAGCTCTGGGAGGTTATTCTGACCTCCTGCAAAGATATTCAAGTAGAAACTGTCCAAATACTCACAAATTCAATGGATGCAAGAATTGTGAAGGTGATATCAAAGAAGGGGTCCTATGTTAACATGTAACTTGGCCTGCTAAGCTTTTTTTGATTGAAAGAGCTTTTGATTTCTGTAAATATGACCTCCTGATGCTGCAAATTCAACAAATTACCATTTTAGTTCTCTTTACGACCTTTAAAATGTTTTGATCTCTGTTGTGCATAATAATTTGAAACCGTGCATTTTGAGTTTTTTACTTCTAAAAAAAAACTGTTATCATTAGGAGATTTGTTCAATAAAATTTACATTATACTCCAATGGTTGATGGCTTGAAGATTATACTGACTGTCATTTGCATCGACTATTTAGGAAAATCAGCCAAAAATAACATTTGCATAATCATTTGGAACGCGGTCTAAGATTATTGCATCTAAGTAGCCATAGCGCAGTTCTTTGCATCTTATGAATTGGTGATGTACATCTGTGTCTGTGCTCAGAGTTGTCAAGATCAGGGGATTGCTTTTGTTATACTCTGTGGTGTCCTGGCCAGGGAAATTAGATGTGTTTTTTTATGTAATCATGTACTATTTTTGTATTTTGATACAAGAGGGCAGTTGCCCAGGATATAATGGTTTTATAGATTAAACTAATATATTTATGCGGATTTCTACCCCATATGTGTGCTGAATACATTCTTGACATTTTTTTCTATTTTTGTGTTCGCATATGTGGATATGCTCAATGAAGTCCATCCTTTAAAGGCCTAATTCACATAAGCGTATTTCACGTCCGTGCTACGCGCGTGAAAATAGATCACGTCACACGGACCTATGCAAGTCAATGCAGACATTCAGTGTTTTTCACGCAGCGTGTGTCCTCTGCGTGAAACTTACTGCATGTCCTATACTTGTGCGTTTAATGCGCATCACGCACCCATTGAAGTCAACGGGTGCGTGAAAATCACGGACCGCACACAGACGCACATCTGTGTGCTGTCTGTGATTCATGCAACAGCTGCATAAGAAATTATTTTGAAAAAGAAAAACCTCCTTCAGTTTATTTTCCTGCCGTTAAACGCATGACATACGGATGACATACACGCGTAAAAAATGCAGACACGCACGGAACTGCAACGCAGCAAAAACGCTGCGTTTTTTACGCGCGCAAAACGAACACGTTCGTGTGAATAAGACCTTAGGCTATAGTCTCTGCTAGATTTTGACGATGCACAAAATGTGGGGAAGCTGACGAATTGTGATTATGAGGGACACTTCAAGTAAAGGGCCCATTCAGATCAGCGTTCATCTGCTCCGTTCAACCTTTCCCTGATAAACGGAAAGCCAAACTATTGCTTCCGTTTGCATTACCATTGATTTCAATGGTATATCTTTTTTTTTCAGTTGGCTTCAGTTTGTCTCCGTTCCGCTAGGTTTCCATTTTCTCACGAAAACAATAGCATAGACGACACACCTGACACCCGCAGTTTACAGAGCAAGCTTAGCCCTTGATCCCAATCCATACTTCAAAATGCGCACCATGACGTACAGTGTCGTCATTGTGCGTCAAGGAGTTAATGGCCTTTTAAAAATAAATAATAAATCAATGTAAGAAGGTTAGTCTTTGCAGCCACTTACATAGAGGTGCCTGCGGTCTGTATTGGTGTTCCTTCCTGTCACGCACATTGTTTAACCTCAAGAGGTTGTCCCACCACTAAATATTATATTCATTGTATAGATTATAAAAATTTAATATTTACATGTTTTTTAAATGACCCAGTGAAAAGTTATGACATTTATTTACATAGTATTGTTCTACCTGGTGTTCGAACTGTATAGTAATGTGCACATCCACTTAATGGGTCAAATGCTGGTGGACAGGCATACTCATTTACTCCCCCTACAGCCAGTTCTCTGCATCGTGCAGAGCAGCAAATAGAAATCGCTTTCTGCCCTGCTTGTCAGGGAAGGAGCAGAGCCTCAGTAGAAGGATGACGCCTCAGCTTGTTAGGACTGTAAAACTCTGCATCCTGACAGTAGATCGGAGCCCAGCACATGCCCACTCAGTCTTTTAGTGTTTCATTTCATTATATTTTCTCGGTTTCCAAGGGAGTGCATACTGTGGATGTCACACCGTATATATCTTTACTACTCGAGATACCATTTTACCGCTCTATAGGGGAAAGTAATCGGGGTCTATATTGTTAGCTGTCAGAGGGGGAAGGAGACTGATTCTGCTCAGAATCTTTACCCAGCAGTACAGATTAGCAGCAGCACCAAGGGGGACACATAGAAGAAAGCTTTTTTTTTTTTTTAAAACACAAAACAAAAACGGCTTTTAACAGCATTTCCTGTCTTTTGGTATGAAAATGATTAGCGGGATAACACGCACTAGTCAGGACACACTGAGCGATAATGTTTTTATATCATATATACCTTTACCATGTCTTACACCACTCATTTCCACTAATTCTCTTTCCTGTTTCTTGCAGCTTGTGCCATTCACGCACTCCTGGCCCAACTACCCAGTCTGAGTTTGGTAGAGATTTTGTTCACCAAGGATGAGTTGATTGAAATGATGATGTGTCTCTGCTCCTTAGTGCACAAAAATATTTTGCTTCAACCGGTACAAATACTGCAATTTTTTTCTTTTGCCATGCGTGAAGATTTATTCTGCATCCATTCACCCGTCACTTTTTTTTTACCGATTTTGTTCCCTTTCTTTTCCAGCCATGCCAGAATATGTATCTTCTGTGCCAGGATATCCTGGACAAGCTAGTTCATTGTGGTCTTCTCTCTATGTATGAGGTGAGTTTGTCGTAGAGAACGAGCAATTGGTGAAATAGAAGATCAATAAATACAGTCTCCTTACTTTTCTCAGGATCCAAGTGCACCTCCAGCCTGTGACACAGGGACACAGGGTTTTGTATCCTGGAGACACTTAGATGACATGTCAGATAGTGACAGTGACATCATAGGAGAAAACATCAAACGTCACTATAAGGTAGGAAGAAGCTTACTGATGATTATGGACATTTTTATTTATTTATCAGATCTATTTTTTTTGTGATGTCCTTTACGGAACAACCTTAGGGAAAGTATTGCAACAAAGTGTTCTGGTTTTTTTTAATCGAAATAAATGCAAAACTCTGTAATGATTAATATTACATATTTTTAGGAGTGAGAGCTTTCAATGGCCACATGTAATACTACGTTTCCCCCTGAAGTGGGGTAAAATAAGCTGTAATAGTAATAAAGTAATGCATGTATAACAGGGCACAAAAAGATTCAATGTATCTTTCGAGCACGTCATAGAATTGCTTATAGTCTGAGGAACTCCAAATCCAAAAAGACGGCAAGCATTGGCATGGAAGCGGGTGCCAGGGTTTACATCAATGCAAATAAAGTCATTACAGATTTAAAAGAAAAAACTAAATCTATAATGAGAAAAATGTTCATTTACGTTTGTGTTTTCTCTTGCTTGCAATAGTTGGGCCGCTCCAGCCATCATGCAGACTTCTTTGTTTTCCTTTGTCACCTCATGAATCCAGTGCTTAAGACCTATGAGAGAGCAGCAATGTTCCTGCAGGAACGTGGGACATGTGGACATGGTATGAAGTGTGAGGCATCCAAGTAATAGAAGTCCAGAGGTCTTGGTGAACTCTATATCCCAAATAAAAGGGCAAAATGGCACTGCGTGCAGTGATCAGATCTACGCCACAATAGTACCCATCACTGTCATGTTAGCTCTGTTTCATTATTCAGTCAAGTGGCTATATTGGATTTCATTGATTTAAGTGCAGGAGAAATACAGATTTAGGCCTCATTTACACGAGCGTAATATACGCGCGTGCTTTTCACGCGTGTCGTACGCACCTATATTACTCTATGGGGCAGTGCAGACAATGCGTGAATTTTGCGCAGCGCGAGTGCGTTGCGTAAACTCACGACATGTTCTATAATCGTGCGTTTTTCGCGCATTACGCACCCATTAAAGTCAATGGGTGCGTGAAAACCACGAAGGTCGCACGGAAGCACTTCCGTGCGAACTGCGTGATTTGCGCAAGAGCTGTCAAACTGAATGTAAACAGAAAAGCACCACGTGCTTTTCTGTTTACAAACATCCGAACGGAGTGTCTTAGAGATGAGCGAACCGAACTTCACCGGGTTCGGCCGAACTCGTTTTGACCGAACCCGGCAGGAGACAGTCACTGTCCAGGGTGCTGAAAGAGTTAAACTGGTTCAGCACCCTGGACAGTGACTTCCGATCCCAATATACGTGAACGTGTAAAAAAAAAAAAAGTTCTGACTTGCCGATAACTCCCGGCTTCTTCCTCCAGTCTGACCTCCCGGGATGACAATTCAGTCCAAGTAACAGCTGCAGCCAATCACAAGCCAAGCACAGGCTGCAGCGGTCACATGGACTGCCGCGTCATCCAGGGAGGTGGGGCCAGATGTCAAGAGGCGCGTCACCAAGGACGCGTCACCAAGGCAACGGCCGGGAAGTTCTCGGTAAGTACGAACCTCTTTTTTTTTTTTTAAACAGGTTACTCGATATGGTGATCAGAATTCACTGTCGAGGGTGCTGAAAGAGTTACTGCCGATCAGTTAACTCTTTCAGCACCCTGGACAGTGACTGACTTTGACTAGCCTCATCTCTATGATGGCGGCTTCGCGAAAATCACGCAGCCGCGCATCATACACTGATGACACACGGAGCTGTCAAGTGCCTTTTGCGCACGCAAAACGCTGCGTTTTTTTGCGTGCGCAAAACGCACACGCTCGTGTAAATGAGGCCTTATTGTATGCAAAACCATGACTGGACAAGACCAACATTTCTAGGTAGGCAAGGGTGCATTGTTAACTCTTGGGTGCCTGGTCACTTACTATGCCCATTGTAGATAGCAGATGTTTTGCTGATGTGGTTCAGAAGTTTCATACACCAGGCCCATTCCTTAGCATAACCAACTATTTGCTCATTTGCCATCATAGATACTTTATAAATACACCCATTTTAAAATACTTGTTACTTTGGCTCATTGTGTGGCCTTCGTTGCAAAGGACTTTCATGGCTCTAGATGTTAAAGTACAGCTGGTAGGTATCTGAATGAGCACAGCTATTGCCATCGAAAGAAGACCAGTTGAACATATGTGACATTGTTTACCTTGGTAAGGCCCCATGCACACGAACGTAAAAACGCCCGTAATTACGGGCCCATAGATTTCTATTGGCCACGGGTACCTCCCCATATGCTTACGGGAAGGTGCCCGTGCCGTTGAAAAATATAGAACATGTCCTATTTCAGGTCGTAATTACGGCACGGGCGGACCCATAGAAGTCTATGGGGCTCCCGTAATTACGGGTGACTACGTGTGTGCACCCGTAATTACGGGAGCGTTGCTAGGCGACGTCAGTAAATAGTCACTGTCCAGGGTGCTGAAAGAGTTAAACAATCGGCAGTAACTGTTTCAGAACCCTGGACAGAAACTACCGATCACAATATACATCAACCTGTAAAAAAAAAAAAAGACGTTCATACTTACCCAGAACTCCCTGCTTCTGACTCCAGTCCGGCCTCCTGGGATGACGTTACAGCCCATGTGACCGCTGCAGCCAATCACAGGCTGCAGCGGTCACATGGACTGCCGCGTCATCCAGGGATGTCGGGCTGGATGTGAAGAGAGGGACGCGTCACCAAGACAACGGCCGGGTAAGTTTTGAATTTCTTTTACTTTTATTACGGAAAGGGCTGTCCCGTCTCTCTATCCTGCACTGATAGAGAGAAGGGCTGCCGATTACTGCAGTGTAATTTTGCAGCGAAAACGTGCCCGTAAATACGGGTGGAATACGAATGACACTGGACCCATATTTACGGGCACGGGTCCGTAAATACTGGTGCAATACGGGTCCAATACGTGTGACCAAGGACCCGTATTTTCGCCAGTATTTACGGACAGTAAAAAATATGTTTGTGTGCATGAGGCCTAAGAGGTATTGCAGGAGAATTTCTAATCTTCCTTTATCCCCAGAGACGGAGTCAGACTTTGTGACCCGGCTGCACCAGTACCTGCTGAAGAAGGCTAGTGAGGACGGCTCTTATGGTGAGTTGATAAAACTGGACGTATAAATCCTCTGTACTAAACTTGTGTGTTCAGTGAAGCCTCTATATCTCTAGAAACCAACAAGGATGATCTTCTACATAAATGCTAAAGTCATATTTTTGTCATGTGAAAGGATTTAATCCCTACATTAATGGATTCAGTATACATTGTAGAATAGATCTACAGAATAGCAGACAAAATGAATGTGGCCGGCAGTTACAAAACCACACAGTGAGGCTGCTTCCTGCATACGGCTGCACTATTTCTTTGTGGGCATGGGGCTGTGATCCTTCTGGTGGGCATGTTAGGTTTTGGTATACTTGTGCTTCTATAAAGCAGCCAATCTAAATCCTGGATTTTAAAAAGAATGGTCTATCCTTCGGAAATGCCATCAATATTAGATCAGTGTGGGTCTGACTGTTTGAAGGGGCCACTGCACTCATTTATTTGAATGGGACAATGCTGCGATAACTCGCACTGCCGCTACGCAAGCAACGGCGTGTGAAAGCACGAACAAAAATGAAACCTATGTAAACAATGAAGAGGCTACAGCACTCGTAAAACAGCTGACTGGAGGGGGTGCTCAGTTGGCCCCCACTGATGTAATATTAATGGCCTAGCCTAAGGATAGGCCATTAATTGTGAAATCCTGGATAACCTCTTTAACCCCTTCCTGACATTCGCCGTGTATATGCGGTGGAGGTCAAGTGGGGGCATATAGAGTAGGCCCACGGGCTAAGCACAATCCATAGAACGAGCGGGTCAGCAGGAATGTAACAGCCGATACTCCAGTGTAAGGAGTGGGATCCTGCTCGTTTAACCCCATAGATGCCGCGGACAAAAGGACTAAGCCACAACGTTGCATCGCCGAACCGTAATCGCACCAGCCTTCATGTAGCCAGCCTCGGCACCATTTCATAAAGCTGATGACGCTGGGAAGCATCTGCTGGAAGAGCAGGCATTGACTCGGGCCCCTTGTTGTTCCAATGATGGTTCATTACACATTAATGCCTGCTTTATCCAACCAAAACTGCAGAAGTCACTAAATATTCTTACAAGTGCACAGGAGTCTCGGTAATTGTGTGCTGTTCTCGTGTGCTGTTGACCTAGCGCTGCTGATTATACTCCTACAGGAACTGAAAATAGAACGGTGTGTTCCCAGCAAAACAGAAAATACGCCTTGTCATGTGTTGTTTCTTCTTTGTAATTGTGCAAGCTGTTTAAAATGAATGGTGTTTGTTTGGTCCGTTTCTTATTCAGAGAGTTGTCGGCTGTATTAATTAGAAAATGACACGCCAAGATCATGCTTTACCTACATGTAAGAAATACACATCTATGTGCCATTTGTAGACCCACTGTTTATGTCAATGCCATTTACCTTTACTGGATTGCTAATGAGTGGACTTAATAGAAGAAAATCCCCAAATAAACGACTCGCGTGTCCTGTTTTAATCGTTTCACTGCCAAGGACCTATGTGATACATCATCCTTTAAACCCTTGACGAGACTCGAGTAGAAAAGCCAGAGCTTAGATTTAAGTATCATATTAAAGCGACCCTCATGTCTCAGGACCAAATTATAGATGCGATGGGGTATATGGAGTACGATTACCTGGTGTCCTCCAGTTTTACCCTTCTGCCATGGATCCGCCATTTTAGGGTCCCCTCTGTGTTGTCTCAAAATGGCTGCAGTGCTTCTGAGACTGAGTCTAAGACACTCCCTCTGTTCACGGATTGGAGGGAACTGCTCACGTGAGCAGTTCTCTGGCCAATCCGAGAACAGTGGGAGTGTCTCGGACTCGTAGTCTAAGAAGTGCTGTGGCCATTTTCGGACATCACAGAGGGGACCCTAAAACGGCAGACCCACGGCAGAGGGGCGCAACTTGAGGGCATCTGATATTATTAGTCCATATACACTTACATTTAAAATGTTGTCGCTTTAAAGCCCAGAATCTTAGCTTTCAAGGTAGGTACCATGATACCCCCCCATAACAAATCTCTAGGTGCAACATCTGGGGAACAGCACTCGTTTGAAGTTGGGGAGCAGCATGACTTTTTACAGCTTGTGTGTAAAAAGCTGGATGGCAAATGTGACAGGTGTATAGTTTCTAAAAATATGTGGGGTATAATATATTTTTTTTAAATAGTATAATTAGAGGGGTTACATGGGGACTGGACAGTATTAGCAGTGTACTCACTGCAGTATGTCCGTACACTCGCTAATATACATTCCTGTCCCCCGTTGCGCTGATTGAGATTTTAATAGATATTTATAGCGCTGGCGGGGGACCAGATGTCTAGTGGCACAATCTTCCTTCATGACGACACGACTCTTCGTCTTGCGACCGGCCCTGCTGTACTACTGCTTGTACATAGTGTACAGCTGGGCCGGTCACATGATGAAGTGTCGTGTCGTCATGAAAGAGTATTTCTGAGCCACCACCAGCGATATAAAAATCTATTAAAATCTCATAATCTGCGAGACGGGGGACCTGAATGTATTAGCAGTGTACTGACATGCTGCAGGGAGTACACTGCTAATCATTTTCGGTCCCCACATAACCTCTTTAGTTGTAAAAATGTTAAAAGTATGAAAATGATCTTGGAAGCGAAATGGTTAACCCCTTCCCGCCGGATCACGTGTATATATACGTCATTAAAATCGGTGGCTTACCGCCTTTTCACGTAAATGTACGTCATGGAGATGAAGCTGGCTCAGGAGCTGAGCCAGCGACATCACCGCCGGGTGACAGCTGTATGTTACAGCTGGCACCCTAAGGTATCGGCCAGGACCGGAGCTAGCCTCCGATCCGACCGATTAACCCCTCACATGCTGCGTTCAATAGAGATCGCAGCATGTGAGGAGTTTATAGCCACCGGCACCCATGCAACGTGATCGCTGGGTTGCCGGTGGCTGCAAAGGCGATCGGAGGGCTAATGCTTACCTCCCGATCAGCCTGTAACGGAATCCTCCTATGCCCCGTCGTCGGCGGGGCCCAGGAGGCTTCCGGTAACATCGGCAAGATGGCGCCGGCTCAGCTTCCGGCTCAAAAGCTGAGCCGGCGTCATCAGCAGTGGGTGTCCGCTGTATGTAACAGCGGACACCCCGATCTATCGCCAGGAACCGGAGCTAGCTCCGATTCCTGGCATTAACCCCTTCGATGCAGCGATCCATTGTGATCGCTGCATCCTAGAGGTTTGTAGAAAATCGGCAGCCTTGCCATGCGATGGCAAGGCTGGCGACTGCTACCATGGCAACAGGAGCCCTAACAATGGACTCCTGTCTGCCATTACGTAAGCTGATTAGGCCCCGCCCAGAGGCGGAGCCTGATCGGCTTGCTGTCAGTGAACAACTGACAGTTCCAATACATGGCACTACATAGGTAGTGCCATGTATTGGAACATCAAACAAACAGTTGGACATTCAAGTCCCCTAGTGGGACTAAAGAAAAGTGTAAAAAAAGTAAAAATAAAAGTTGGAAAACATACAATAAAAGTTTCAAATAATAACACAAAACACAATCGCCCTTTTTCCCTTATCAAGTCATTTATTATTGAAAAAAATAATAAAGCCATACATATTTGGTATCGCAGCGACCGTAACGACCTGAACTATAAAAATATTATGTTATTTATCCAGCGCAGTGAACGCCGTAAAAAAACAACTCAAAAACACTGCCATAATTACTGTTTTTTTTGGTCACTGTCTTCCAAAAATTGAAATAAAAAGTGATCAAAAAAGTCGCATGTATCCAAAAATACCGAGTAAAAGTACCGATAAAATCTATACCTCGTCTCGCAAAAAACAAACCCTCATACAGCTCCATCGATGAAAAAATGTAAAAGTTATGGCTCTCGCAACATTGCGACAGAAGAAATACATTCTCTTTCCAAAAGTAATTTTATTGTGCAAAAAGTTATAAAAAAGTTCTATAAATTTGGTATCGCCGGAATCGTACTGACCCGCAGAATAAAGGTAACATGTAGTTTATAACGTACGGTGAACGGTGTATATAAAAAAAAAAGTGGCACAAGCTGGGCACGACATATTTGACACTGAATTGGCATATCTAGGGAACATTTTAATTTGTACCTTCCGCAGCGCAATCATTTATGGAAAAGACACGTGGGGTGAAAATGCTCACTACACCTCTTAATAAATGCCTTGAGGGGTGCAGTTTCCAAAATGGGGTCACTTCTCAGGGGTTTCTTTTATTATTTCACATCAAAGCCTCTGCAATTGTGAACCAATACTTTATAAGTCGCCAAATTAGGCCTCAATTTTACATGGTACTCTTTCACTCCTGAGCCTTGTCGAATGTCCAGGCAAAAGATTAGGGCCACATGTAGGGTGATTCTAAAACAGGGAAACACCGCATAATAATTGAGAGCTGTCTTGTTATGGTGGCACAAGCCGGGCACCACATATTGGCGTATCTAAGGAAAAATTCCCATTTTCATTCTCCCACATCATGTGCACACGAATTTCTGCAAAACACCTGTGGGGTTAACATGCTCACTACACCCCTAGGTGAATACCTTGAGGGTGTTGTTTCCAAAATGGGGTCACTTCTGGGGGGGATCCACTGTTTTGGTCCCACAGGGACTTTGCAAATGCAACATAGCGACCAGAAACCAAATGCAGCAAAATCTGTACACCAAAAGCAAATGGCGCTCCTTCCCTTCTGAGCCCTGCCGTGTGCCCAAACAGCATTTTACGACCACGTGTGGGGTATTGCCGTACTCCAGAGAAGTTGCTTTACAAGCGTTGGGGTTCTTTTTTTCCTTTATTTGTTGAGAAAATTAAAAATTTGGAGCTAAAGCTACGTCTTATTGAAGAAAAAGGATTTTTTTTATTTTCACTGCCCAATTCTAATAAAATCTATGAAACACCTGTGGGGGCAAAATGCTCACTACACCCCTAGATGGATTCCTCAAGGGGTGTAGTTTTCTCAATGGAGTCACTTTTTTGGCCTTTTCACTGTTTTGGTACCTCAGGGGCTTTGCAAATGCGACATGGCCTGCGCAAACCATTCCAGCTAAATTTGAGCTCCAAAAGCCAAATGGCGCTCTTTCCCTTCTAAGCTCCGCCGTGTGTCCAAACATCCGTTTATAACCACATTTGGGGTATTGTTTTACTCGGGAGAAATTGCTTTACAAATGTTGTGGTGCTTTTTCTCCTTTAGTCCTCGTGGAAATTAGAAAAAATTAGCTAAACCTACATAATCTTTGAAAGAATGACGATTTTTATTTTCACGGCCTACTTCCAATAATTTCTGCAAAAAACCTGCGGGGTAAAAATGCTCACTATACCCCTAGATAATTTCCTCAAGGGGTGTAGTTTCCCAAATGGGGTCACTTTTGGTGGATTTCCACTGTTTTGGCACCGAAAGAACCCTTCAAACCTGACATGGTGCCTAAAATATTTTCTAATAAAAAGGAGGCCCAATATCCACTGGGTGCTCCTTTGCTTCTGAGGCCGGTGCTTCAGTCCATTACCACACTAGGGCCACATGTGGGATATTTCTAAAAACTGCAGAATCTGGGCAATAAATATTGAGTTGCGTTTCTCTGGTAAAAACTTCTGTGTTACAAAAAAAATAGAATAAAAATGAATTTCTGCAAAAAAAAATGAAATTTGAAAATTTCACCTCTACGTTGCTTTAATTCCTGTGAAACGTTTAAAGGGTTAAGAAACTTTCTAAATGCTGTTTTGAATACTTTGAGGGGTGAAGATTTTAAAATGGGGTGACTTTTTGGCGGTTTCTAACATATAAGGCCCTAAAAGCCGCTTCACAACTGAACTGGCCCCTGTAAAAATAGCCTTTTGAAATTTTCTTGAAAATGTGAGAAATTGCTGCTAAAGTTCAAAGCCTTGTAACGTCCTAGAAAAATAAAAGGATGTTCAAAAAATGATGCCAATCTAAAGTAGACATATGGGGGATGTTAATTAGCAACAATTTTGAGTGGTATAACTGCCTGTCTTACAAGCAGATACATTTACATTTAGAAAAATGCTAATTTTTGCAATTTTTCACCAAATTTTGGTGTTTTTCACTGGTAAATATTGAATTTATCGACCACATTTTTCCACTATCATAAAGTCCAATGTGTCACGAGAAAACAATCTCAGAATCGCTTTGATAGGTAAAAGCGTTCCGGAGTTATTACCACAAAGTGAAATATGTCAGATTTGAAAAAATGGGTCTGGTCCTGAAGGCCAAAATGAGCTTGGTCCTGAAGGGGTTAAACAAAAAACTAAATAAATAAATCCCTACTCGAAGGCCCCATGCACACGACCGTATAAATACGGGTCCGTTGTCATCCGTATTCCACCGAATTTACGGACCCGTAAAAAAAGGGGTCTAGAAATGTCACATGATCACTCAGACGCCATTTTTTCTGCTTCTCTTTATTCAAAAATGTAACTCCCGCCTAGCTATGCTCCCGTAATTATGGGAGCCCCAGACTTCTTACGGCCTGAAATAGGACATGTTCTATATTTTTCAACGGCCCCTGCACCTTCCCGTACGCAAACGGGAAGGTACCCGTGGCCTATAGAAGTCTATGGGCCCGTAATTATTGGCGTTTTTACGGTCGTGTGCATGGGGCCTAACACTGGAAAACAACAAGTTGCTGGGAGAAGAAAGGCCACCCCCTCCCCTCCAGCAAGCGTAGTGATAAAGATTCTGGAGATTTAACAGTGTAGCTGCAGGCGCAAGGCTCGGTTACAATGATTTATACAGAAATAGCAATAACTACCTAAAAAGTGTGAGGAGCAGGGAGCTCGTGAGCAACTGATGGAGATGGACGCACAACTCTTGGGCAGAAATATAAAAGACGAACCATTACAAAGCTTTTTTTTTTTACCCTTGAACTTGTCACTACCCGGTTTCTCACCTCTCTAATTGCAATTAGGAAGAAATGTGATCTATTCAATCACGATGCTAAACCAGGCCTCCCGTGCAAGAGTCCGCGTAACCCTCCATGTCTGGCTCTGAGCAGCTCAGTAACTATGGCCTCTTGCAGAATTTGATTCCATCAGGTCCGGTTACAATGAGACGCCACATTACTTTTTCCTCTATCTTTTCTTGATCTTTCCCCCTTAGGACTTCTCTACTACTTTAGCTGATACTGCGCAATGCACATGGTTTCAACTCTCCCAATAAAAATCTAAGGTGCTTCACTATGAGGGTATGTTCACACGCAGTGTTTTCAGGCGTATTTCGGGGCTTTTACGCCTCGAAAAACGCCTGAAAAAAACGGAAGTTGAACACCTACAAACATTGCCCTTTGAAATCAATGGAAAAACAGCATTTAGCTCATACGGGGCGTCTTTTTACGCCGCTGTTTTAAAAAACGGAGCGTAAAAAGAAGTTCATGTCACTTTTTGAGGCGTTTTTTAAGCTGATTTTCCATTGAACACGATGAAAAACGTCTCAAAAGAAACTCCAAATTAAAAGAAGCTTCATTTTCAGCTTCAAAAACGCCTGAAAATCAGAGGCGGTTTTCTCAGAAATCCGCTCCGTATTTTCAGCCGTTTTTTGTTAAGCGTGTGAACATACCCTGAGGGTTTGCTTACACAGGTATATTCTCCATACCTCTGCATACACCAACCATAGGCTCCCACGTTGAAGAAATGTATACCAAGTGGTATACGCATCATTGTGGGACGACTCTACTTCTAATCGCAGTTGACTATGATTTTCAATGTAGCTAAAAAAAAAGGGTATGCCGGCACATAACCGCTAGATGAATGCCAGAAGGACACTATTTTGGGTCAATGGGAGACTATGACCACTGTGGGTGTTTTACACTTTTAAATAATGTTTCATCCCATGGAGTGTGCTGTGCATTTTGTGCTGTTTTTATCTCTGGCATTTATGCCCTGATTTTTCTCATTGTCCTCAGTGTTGGGGGAGGGGGGGGGGTGTGTGTCTAATATTTTCAGTAGGAAACACTTCTGCAAACACTTTGTTTTAAGCTTCTTTAGAGCATGTATGAAAACCAACAACCGCATCAAATGCCGCAGTATCTTCTATGTGGTAGTTGATGCATTTATCACCCATATTGGGTGTCCCTGTGTGAACTCTGCCTTAGTGCTCCACTTGTCACAAACACAATCGCATGCATTGACAATATCACACTTCTGCTTCAGAAAGCATGAAGAGAACTGGCGAGGATTCCCAGAACAGAAATTAGGATGACTGTTGATGAGTAACGCTGCATACATTAAGTGGCGAGTACTTAACGCTGTCTGTTTTCTCTCAGAATGTGCAGAGCATTCCCTGGCTGCCTGCGCTGTCAGAACATTCATAGATCTCGGGGTAAGTATCCATGGAACTTGCTGTTTATCACCTCCTCCTTCATCTAGACTATTTCTGATCACAAGACGCACTGAACATTATTACCAGTACTCGGTGGTCCCTCCAGATTGATGTGGTTTTCCATTCGTTTACCTACAGTTCCTAGTGTTTCTTTCTGCTGTTTGCTATCTAGGTCTTCTGACACTTCTCTAATAATTAAAGGGAACCTGTATTTGACATTATGCTGCCCTTATGGTAGAGCAGCATAATGTAATGACAGACATGCTGATTTCCGCGGTCTGTCACTCATTTGTTTAAACGGGTTCTCTGGGAAATAAAGAAAATGAAATAATACATTGCTAGAAGTAAATTCCTAAATACCTTTGATTATTTATGAGCACTTGTCTAGGGGGGGGTAATTATTAGGTTAATGTCCACTGTCACATTAGCAAACACAAAACTTTTGCTAAATTGGGAAACCCACGCAGCAGGATAGGTTGTGTCAGTATATAGTGCTCGAGACTGGCGTAAGACCTCCTTCCTACTCTGGCTGTCAGTCATCAGGGATGTAAACACGCTGTCAGACAAGAGAATGACCTATTGTATATACACCTATAACAGCCGACACTCATCTCAGTTGTCTCTGCCTCAGAGTCTATCCAGGCCTGGAGCGCCCAAAAACACTGAAGTAAGGCAGAGGGGCTGAGCAGTGTGAGGAAGCGGTTACTGGGCGCGCTCCGTTCCTGGATAGGTTCTGAGGCACAAAGAGACAACTGAGATGAGTGTCGGCTGTTATAGGTGTATATCCAATAGGTTGTTCTCTACACTGACTGCGTGTTCACGTCCCTGGTTACGGACAGCCCGAGCAGGAAGGAGGGCTAATGCTGGTCTCGATTTCTATGTCCTCATGTAACCTGTCCTGCTGCTGGTCTTCCCCAATGTAGAACGGCCGCCAATTTTAATTACCTTAAAGCGGTTGTGCCACAAAACACATGTATCCCCTATACACAGGATAGGAGATACATGTGTGATCGGTAGGGGTTCGATCGATGGGACCCCCAGCGATAAGGAGAATGGGGGTACTGAAAGTCCCACATGAGAAGCTTGGGACTTGTCTAGCTTGTGTGTCCTGCAGCTCCATAGAAATGAATGGAACACTGGTCACGTGACTGGCACTCCATTTATTTCTATGGAGATGCCGAACACAGAACCCGGAAGTCTCAAGCTTCTCATGGAGCACTTCAGGGGACTTTCGGTTCCCCGTTCTTCGTATCGCTGGGGGTCCAAGTGGTCGGACCCCCAGCGATCACACATGTATCCCCTATCCTGTGGATAGGGGATACATGTGTTTTGTGGGACAAACCCTTTAACGATTAGCCTCTAGACGAGATAAGCGTTCAGAAACAATTGAAGGTATTCATGAGTTTACCTTTAGTAAGGTATTTTTTAATTATCTTTATTTCCCGGAGAACCCCTTTCTGAGAACTTACCTGCAGAGCCCGGGCAACCCTGCCAGAGATGAGTCCGGCATATTCATGAGCTGCCACAAGCACTGCTGTAATCAGCAGTGAAGCTATGAATCCAGCACTGGGCTGAGAACACTTACTAGAAGCTGCAGCAGCGTCTGTGTCTTTCTCTGCCTCTTTCTCACTCTGCTCCCTCTTTCCGTCTTCTCTTGAGGAGATGGATTTAGCAGTAAATTCAGAGTGAGTGAGGCGGAAGGAGCCTGATAAGTAGAGAAAATGCCTCTTTCTCTACTTTAGATATATTACAAAGTTTATTATATTCGCTTATACAATTGATTTATGCAAAGTTTGTTGAAAAATTAGTGGTCCTGCTTCGTGTACACTATTGTGTGCATTTGGGGCCATAATAGAGAACCATGTTATTTGGATTTTAAAGGTTTATTTCATCACCGACCACCCTTTTATAATGGGAGCTGCAGCAGCAATCAACATATCGCTGTAGGTTTTACTCCAGAAAACAGATGATCTTGCAAGAGAAAGCCATAACCAGTCAGATACTTTGGCTGCAGAGTAAATGTAGTATTACATGATGGCCATTCAGATGGACGGTTCAAGTCCACCAGAGCGAGAGCCGATGCTTGTTAGCAGCTCTCTGCTCTGGTTCATAGAGACGGGTCCAGAGAAAGGGACCCCCCCCCTCCCCCCCAATAAGGCATATGAGTACGGGTTGTCATATCCGGGTTATGTAGGTGTGAGGTCTTAAGGTAGATGAGCTGCGGAATTGTTTACAATGCCCTAAAGATGTTTTGGCTATTAAGAGGTTGAACTTGATGGTCATTCCTCTAATGTAGAGTCATTTTCTGTATGTAAATGATGTGGTGACCACGTTTGGCACCCATTCTCTGCTGACTAGATAACGGCACAATGTACACAATGTTCTCTGGGTTTGCAGGTGTTGGAGTGTTCACCGAGCGGTCATGGATCAATTCTTCACCTCTCAAAGACCTTTCTAATGGAGGAAAACTGCAAGAAACTGGCGTCATTCATCCAACAGTTTATATACAGACGATAAACAGTAGAGACTTATTCATGAACACTGAAGAGACGTCTGAACAAACCACAGGGTTGGAAAGTGAATATTTATGTAAAACATGCTTGGCAGTTATTACATACATCATTTTGAAAGTCACCGTGTATTTAGGTTGGTTAGTTTCCTTCTTGGATTTTTCGCACTTGATTTAAAAACTTAACTTAGGGAAAACTAGAATTTGTGTAAGAGATTTGCTTTGTTGGCTGGACAGACTTTGAGTTCAGGGTCGCAGCAGGAATGTCTCTTCTACTATAGAACATGTGATTTACTTATTATTAAACCTGAGTGCTGAACGCTGCAGTATCCATCCCTCTGTTGTCATGTCCAGATCTTCACACCACAGGATTACTAATCACTCCCAGCTCATCAATTTCACATTCAACCACATCGCCTGCCTGAAAAATAACAGCAAAGCAACAGCTGGTTAAGAAGACACATTCAGTCCATTTCTAAGCGTGTGCGATGATGATAAGAAGGCTGTAGGCTACATCATATAGAAGCAATCTGGCCCAGTCCATATCTGTATTTTTCAAATTGTTGGACCCATAGATCCTTTATCGGTTAATATTCTATTTGCAGGTTGTGAGCATCATGTCATTTAATAGCAGACTAAGGCCTCATGCACATGACCGTATTTTTGTCCACCCGTAAATACTGGCGTAAATACGGGTCCGGTGTCACCCGTATTCCACCCGTATTTACGGGCACGTTTTTGGCTGCAAAATTGCACTGCACTAATCGGCAGCCCCTTCTCTCTATCAGTGCAGGATAGAGAGAAGGGATAGCCCTTTCCGTAATAAAAGTAAAAGAAATTCATACTTACCCGGCCGTTGTCTTGGTGACGCGTCCCTCTCTTGACATTCAGCCCGACCTCCCTGGATGACGCGGCAGTCCATGTGACCGCTGCAGCCTGTGATTGGCTGCAGCGGTCACATGGGCTGTAACGTCATCCCAGGAGGCCGGACTGGAGGAAGAATAAGGGAGTTCTAGGTAAGTATGAACGTCTTTTTTTTCCTTTTACAGCTTTATCTATATTGTGATCGGTAGCCACTGTCCAGGGTGCTGAAACAGTTACTGCCGATCGTTTAACTCTTTCAGCACCCTGGACAGTGACTATTTACTGACGTCGCCTAGCAACGCTCCCGTAATTACGGGTGCACACACGTAGTCACCCGTAATTACGGGAGCCCCATAGACTTCTATGGGCCTGCCCGTGCCATAATTACGGCCTGAAATAGGACATGTTCTATCTTTTTCAACGGCACGGGCACCTTCCTGTAAGCATACGGGGAGGTACCCGTGGCCAATAGAAGTCTATGGGCACGTAATTACGGGAGTTTTTACGGTCGTGTGCATGGGGCCTAACTTGGAAGAAAGCAATGCTGTTAAGTCTCCTGACTACTCAGATTAAGAAATGATCTGGTTAACACTCACACCCAAAACATACAATTGGCCATTAGTAACTTTAAAAGGTAGAGCAATAATCAGTTTTAGTAATTATTTCCTTAAATCAACTTCTCTGTAAGTAAAGCGTGACAACCAATAGGGCTGCACTTCCTGTTGACCCTCTTGCAAAAATGTCCACCACAAAAAAACTGAAAAATGGTAATCACTCTATAAATAAAATATAATTATCAACCTGGCCACCGCTTCTAATTAACCTTTCTGATTTAAAGAGGCTCGGTCACCAGATTATAAATGCCCTATCTCCTGCTTAGTCTGATCGGCGCTGGAATGTAGATAACAGTGTTTTTTATTTTGAAAAACGATCATTTTTTAGGAAGTTATGAGCAATTTTAGATTTATGCGAATTAGTTTCTTAAAGACCAACTGGGCGTGTTTTTACTTTTGACCAACTGGGTGTTGTACAGAGGAGTGTATGACGCTGACCAATCAGTGACCAATCAGCTTCATACACTTCTCCTTGTTCCAGCTCAGCTTCTGTCACTGCACAATCACACTGTAAAAATGAGAAGTGTATGACACTGATTAGTCACTGATTAGTCAGCGTCATACACTTCTTTACAACACACACTTGGTCAAAAGTAAAAACACGCCCAGTTGGTCTTTAAGAAACTAATTCGCATAAATCTAAAATTGCTCATAACTTCCTCAAAAATGATTGTTTTTCAAAATAAAAAGCACTGTTATCTACATTACAGCGCTGATCAGACTATGTAGGAGATAGGGCACTTATAATCTGGTGACAGAGCCTCTTTAAAGTGAAATGGTCAGCAACTTTATGCTGCCTTCACTGAGGGCAGCATAAAGTAGTGACTCACACATTGATTTCAGCGGCCTCTCACTTACAATATGTGGGAATGTTACGTGATTGTGGTGAACGTTGCATTTTAAACGTTGCAGTGCGATGCGAGCGCTGTGAGGAAGGAGTCCAGCGCTCCCCCACCTAGCCACCGCTGACTGACTGCTTTTCCCTATTGCTCTGTATAGGAGAAAGCTAGCATCAGCGGCAGGCGTGGCTGCTCATAAGTATGCTGGACTCCTTTCTCACAGCGCTCGCATCGCGCTGAAACATTTTAAAATACAAGTTCACCACAATTACGCAACACTCCCACATGAAAGACAGACCGCTGAATTCAACGTGTCAGTCACTACTGCTGATAGTTTTAGCGGGTACACGTAAGGCTAAAATTACATGTAATTTGGGCACATATAACATTCTCAAAGACTTGTTTTAGCCAGATGTACGGCAAAAGAATGTACTTTTGGCATATGTTTGACCAGTATACATTTGTTTAAAGGGGTATTCCGGTTCCATAACATATTTGCGAAGTAATCGCTCGATGTGTTGGGTAATAAACTGTATCAAGTTTTTCACTCTCCTTTTCGTGTCCTTTATCACTCCCGTAATCTCCCATATGCTGTTCCAGACTGGCTATGTGCGTTCACCATGAACTTTGTTTACATATTGGTTCCGAGCAGAGCGTCGTGACTCACAAATCTGCAGGATCACCGCTTGTCAAGATGGTAAGATCGTTTTGAAAGCGTAACACAGGACAACTACGGGTTGGTTAGAGTTGGCTAAATGCGCATGCACAGATTAGATAAGAACAGTGACCTAATGAACATGGGCAACCTGGGAGAGCAAAGCTAGTACAGGGCCTTACATGGGGAAATGGAAAGTAAAGACGCATGGGGGGGCTGGTAAGCTGCTTATTTTGGTAGATAAGCGCAGATAAAAGTTACTTACACACTCCTCAACATTGAAATTGCAACACCAAAAAGTGCAAGCCGTAAGAATATGCAAATCGAGAAAGCAGGTGTTGCTAAGATCTGCAAATGATCAAACTTTCAAGCACCTAGCACCAATCTGGCATGTGGTAGGGGCATGAAAACCAGATTGAGAGAAAAGTTTTTTAGACACACAAAACCTCAACCGGATCAAGTGGTGTGGGATGATTGTGCGATGCCTCCTGATAGTCGACGTGCCGGTTATGGGCACTTACCGCAAACTGGGAGGGACAGAATCCTTGAACTGAGAGACCTTGGTTTATCACTTTGGCAGATAGCTATGCACCTAGGCCGAGGTGTCACCACTGTTCAACGTTGCATGTCCTGGAGGTTGGGAGAACAACAACTAACGGGAATGACCATAAGAGGTGCCCGGAGCCAAACCTCTGCACTGATGGATTGTCTGATTGGAAGAATGGCGCGTAGTGATCCATTCTGTACTGTAAGTGAAATTGGACTTTATATGCCAAGCCTAGGCAACCAGTGTCGACACATATCATCAGAAGGCCTTTGTATGACATTGCGCTACGAGCCAGGCGTCCAGCTACAGGTGTTCCATTGACCGCACACCACCGCTCTAAAAGGCTATCATGGTGCACAGCAAGACGGGAATGGAGGTCTATCCTATTCAGTGATGAGTCAAGCTTTTGTCTCTGAAGCATGATAGCCGGAGATTGGTTTGGAGACCACGTGGGCAACGCCATGAAAAGGCCTTCACAAGGGAACGTCACACTGGTCCTACTTCCAAGATTATGGCGTGAGGTGTCATAATGTATGTTAGCCGAACCCCTCTATTCATTTTAGGTACACTAAAAGCGCGACGTTACATTTATTTGGTCGTGGAACCCGTGGTACAGCCATTTCTCCAAAGTGTCACAGAAGCCATTTCTCAACAGGACAACGCCAAGCCGCATGTTGCTCGTGCAACTGTGAGGAGCCTGCGTGGCCTAAACTTTCTACCATGACCTGCAGCGCCTCCAGACTTGTATCCCATCGAGCAGGTCTAGAACGTCATTGGTTGGAAATTGCGAACGGAGCTGCCAGCAGCCAATCTTCGAGATTTGCGTGCTGAAGTGAATTCAGCGTGGCATAATATTCCTCAGACAACCATTAATAACCTCATTGATAGCATGCCAATCCATGTAAGTGCGTGTATTTCTGCGTGTGCCGCTCATACTCGATACAGAATAAATCAAGATATTTGGAATATTTTGTTTCCATTTTTTTATTATTTGCATATTATTAACATGTCTATCGATCCTGTGATTTCCACAATCCCAAAACTTTTCCTTCTTGGTGTTGCAATTTCAATGTTGAGGTGTGTATTTAGTAATTTTCTTACAATTGCTGTAGAGACCATTTAAAACCAACTTGCTGTCACTGGAATACCTCTTTAAATTGTATAAAAAGTGAAGTTGACTGCACTTTCCCATACAACTGTATACAAAAAATAATGCTCTGTATAAGTTTTTTTAAAATGGGAATCAATGGAAAACAAATGTGAACCCAGACTAAACAGCACACATTCGCATCCTAATTTGAAGCGCAAGAATGTCAGGCAAAGCACAGAGTCCTATTTCTAAAGTTATGTGCACCACACCCTAGAACTAGGGCTTTAGAGAATGCTTCATATTAGGAAAGGCTAGGGATTAGGTTTAGGGATTAGGTTTAGAATAACCTCTATGTATCTCACCTTAAGGTATACTGGTGGGTTCCTGAATACGCCTACTCCAGGGGGTGTCCCAGTGAGAAATACATCTCCTGGATTTAATGTGACAAATCTGAAAAATAAATATAGCATAGTCAGAAGATATAGGGTGAGATTTATAAAAACTGGTGCAAAGAAAAAATGGAACAGATGCCCGCAGCAAACCAATGAGTTTGCAGCTTTCATTTAAAAAATGGGCTTTGAGAGGTGGAAGATGATTGGTTGCTTTCGGCAACTGCTCTACTTTTCCTTTGCATTAGTTTTGATAAATGTCCCCTATAGTGTTTGTACATTAAACGGGTATTTCAGCCTAAAGAATGTATTACCTATCAACTGGATATGTGATAAATCCTAGATCGGTGGGGCCAGCCTGCTGGGACCCCCAACAATCGCCAGAACGTGGTACCCTGTTCCCTCCAGCTGCAAGACGGCGGCTAGGAGTTTGAATGGAGCGGTGCTGATCTATTCAAAGTCTACAGCACTGACGGATACAGATGTCAGTCTGAATTAGGTTGCATTTATATGAGTCGTTTCTGGCAAGTGGCTATCCCGCTACGGCGGTATGGCCCAGTGGGTCCACATACCCACAGATCGTGACAGCACATTTACGCAAAAAAGGATATCAATCACTGATTAGGCCCGCCCACTGGACTCCTAAGCCCAGAATGAGTAAGGAATTTAAGTGAAGAAATTATAAGTTAAACTGAATCTTTTCCCACATATATATCAATCTGCTCAGCTACTCCTGCTCTAGAATATGCTGCTCACAGATCTGACAGCATGTTCAACATGACAGGTTCCCCTTAAATCTTCCCACATCATCAGTATACAACATGTCCTTGCAGTATAATACAATTATTTCAATTAATATTTAGTCATAGCTATTCCCACTGAAAACACAAAAGTAAGGAGAATCCCTGCATGCCATCATACATCATGAGCTGGAACATGAAAAATGCCACGTCTGCTTTTGTGTCCGTTATGTTTCTGTACAGACACAGGGCAGAGGTGAAGAGGCATTAACTTCCATGTAGATATTTTGACCTTCACATTGTAGTGTTTGGAGCAGAGATTTTTCTACATTTTGCTAATGGCTTATGAGTAAATCCTCACTTGGAGACCCAGGCAATGAGAGCTTCCGTCTTGAAAACCATCTGGTTTGTGTTACTATCCTGGACGAGTTTCCCATTCACACGACAACGGATTCCAAGGCTATGGGGGTCTGGGAAAGAAGGAGAATGTAGTTAATCATATAGTACGATTTATGAAGGAAGAAGGCAGAACTGCTGCACTGTTATGTCAAGTGCCAGGACTTCCGGGGAGACACAGGGAAACTTCAAAGACAGTTACCGGACCCTCAGGCCTTGAGCTAAGCATAACACAGTGCTCAGTTTTGCCCAGGGCCTGAGTTCGGGCCGAGAAAACCGGTTCGTGTGTCAGACAGTTTTCCCGGCCCGACCGCGGTACAGGTGAATTGGACTCCTGGCATCATAGAAATTTATGATGCTCGGAGTCTCTCCCTCCTCACACAACTGCGGTTTCGTAATGAACAAAATGATACAGCTATCTCTATAAGTATTAATTAATTTTTTTCCTGAGTTGCGATTTTTGCAGCGTAATTGCTGCGATTCGGCTGCAAATGTCACAACACTTTGCTTTCTGTTGCGGGATTTGCATCCCCATTAAATTCAATGCGGAAAAGCACCGAAAATGCAGCATAAATGGACATGCCGCGGATTTAAATTCCACACCCCAGGTCAATTTATTAACGTTTATGCTGCGGTTTTCTTTACGCAGCGTGGGCATGAGATTTACTAATTCTCATTCACTTTGCTGCAAATTCTGATGCGTTTAAGCTACGTGGGAACGCGGCCTAAAGCTGCGTTCACACGTCGTAGTTTTTGCCTCAGGATGTATTCACATGCAGTTTTGTTTTTGTGCAAACTATTTTAAGTATACTGAATATGGTCTGCAGGTGAGATAGCAGAATATTAAAGCACAGAGATGGGAACACACCTTGGGCTGACTTTCCACAGGGTGTTTTTGCTGCGTTTTGGTTCTTCTTACCGGCGGTTTTTTTATTTACATGGAAACACAGCCAAACAATGGCTAATGTTGGTCTGTTATTTTTTAAGTGTTATTTTCTTTGGCCATTTTTACAGGCTATCAGGCAATCGGTACTTTAACCCCTTATGACCAGCCTATTTTAGGCCTTAGTGACCAAGCTATTTTTTAAGTTTTTCCATTGTCTAATTGAAAGAGCTATACATTTTTTCTTTTTGTATCGACATAGCTCTATAAGATCATGTTTTTTGCGGAACATGTTGTATTTTTTTAACAGCACCATTTTGGGGTACATAGAATTTATTGATTAACTTTTATAAAAAAAAATTGGGGGGGGGGGGGGAATAGAAAAAATTAGCAATTTCGCCACACTGTTTTTGCGTCCTAAATTTACGCCATTTACTGTGTGGTATAAATAACACAACTTTATTCAGCGGGTTGTTACGATTGCAACGATACCAAATTTAGATCGTTTTCTTATCTTTCGCTACTTTTGCACAGTAAAAACACTTTTTTAAATTATTTTTTTTGGTGTCTCCATATTTGAAGAGCCATAACTCTTTTTTTTTTTTCGCCGATGCAGTTGTATGAGGGCTTATTTTGCGGGACGACTTGTAGTTTTTAGTGGTACCATTTTGGAGTAGATGCGACTTTTTGATCACTTTTTTAACGCAGGATTCACAGAAAACAGCAATTTATGCATGGTTTTTTATTTTTTATTTTTTTATCAAATCTTTGTTTTACTGAAAATATACGACAAGATAAACAGAAAGAAAAGCATCCGTACACAGATCACGGGCATATAAATCTTACGGCACGCAGGCCGAAGTTCTGTTCAATAATGACCATGCAGGATGAGAAACAGTAAACATTAAAGTAGAACAATAAACTGGGTACCCATGTCAGAACGTGAGAAAAAATGAGAGAAGATAGAGATACAGAGAGAGAAAACCGATGTCATGCAAGGTTTAAGGGGTAAGGGGAAGCTGGTTTGGGAGGGGATGAGAGGCACGAAAAGTCAGCCACGGAGTCCACACCTTCAAATTGTCCTCATGCTTTCTGAGTTCCCAGCTCAAGAGCTCCTCCATCCTGCCAATAGAGTCCATCTTGTCTAACCACTCACGGAAAGTCGGGGTGCGGACGATTTCCAGTGGAGTGGGATCAGTAATTTAGCCACTGTAATCATTTGAGTTATCAGATCATTACGCTTTGGGCGGAAATTTTGAGATGGAGCCCATAGGAGAACTAGAGGAGCCCCGAGGGGGAGCGTTTGTTTTGTAACTTTCTGAATTGTGTCAGACACTTTGTCCCAGAAGGGCTTGATCGAGGGGCAGCCCCACCAGATATGCGATATGCTACCCACGCCAGCATTACATCTCCAACACTGGTTGGATGGAATCAGACTGATTTTGTACAAAAAATCTGGAGTTCTGTACCACCTGGTTGTGGTTTTAAAGGAGTTCTCCTGAATTTTAACGCATCTAGAGAAGCCAAATACGTGCTTTAGAATAAAAGACGTATCTTCCCTACTGAAGGTAACTTCCAGTTCCTTCTCCCAGGCCAGAAGAAAACTAGGTTTGGCAGGAGAGCCATCTAAAACCAGGCCAGAGTATATTTTAGAGACAAGGCCCTTAGGAAGAGCAGGTAGTAGCAAATATGTCTCCAACCAGGAGGGTTCTGAGATATCCGGAAACATCTTCAGGAAGAGGTTGCTTGTTTCTTTGAAACCTAAGGAGCGTAAGAAAGGGATGGGCAGGTGTGTATCTGCAGGCAAAAGGGATTGCAAGGTGGGGACTTGCCCATCTCCAAAAGTATCAACTACAGTATTGTATTGTAAAGAAGACCAGAAGGTATCCGGGTCAGCTGTGCAATTAGTGAGTACTGGGAGAAGGTGTAGGGGTGTAAGCGCTAGTGTTTTTTTCCTCGAAGTGCAGTCGCAGAAGAATTTCTGAGATACTAAAACAGTGCCTTTAATTGTAGGGCTTATGGAGTTTGTAAGTTCCGTTTTTAAAAAAGGGCACCATAGTCGAGCTTGTAAACCTGGAGGAAGCAGAGCTCTTTCCGCAACTAGGGTTGGAGACATGTCTCTGGTCCTGTTCAAGGAAACCCACCTACCAAGGTGTATGGCTTTATAATAGGTTAGAATGTCCGGAAGGCCCATACCCCCGGAGCTGGGTTTGAGAATCAGGTGTCTATGTGCTAGTCGCGGCTTTTTAGAGTTCCAGAGAAATTTGGAGAATAGAGATTTGATGGAGTTAAAGAAAGTATTAGGTAGGTAAATGGGCATGGTTTGAAGCACGTATAGGATTTGAGGGAGAATGTAAGTCTTCAGGTAGTTTTTCCTGCCCACCCAGGATAGGAAGGGGATCCGCAGGGAATGTAACTGGGTTTTAATCTTGTTTAGTAAGGGGACGAAATTGGCAGCATAGAGTTGGGAGGATTTTTTAGTAAGCTGGACGCCCAGATATTTGATGCTATGTTGCGGCCATTGGAACGGGGCCAGTTGTTGTACGTCGCATATATCCGCCAGCGGCGCTGAAATATTAAGGACTTCTGACTTGGAGTAATTAATTTTGAAGTTTGACACATAGCCGAAGGAGTTAAAAGCTTGCAGTATAAAGGGGAAGGCTTGCTTAGGGTTAGTGACCAGCAGCAGGAGGTCATCTGCAAAAGCAGCTGTCTTGTGGATGTGGTTTCCCAGTTGTATGCCTGAGATATCAGTAGTCTGTATGAGTTTCTGAATGAGTGTTTCTAAGGTGAGGATGAATAAGGCTGGGGAGAGGGGGCAGCCCTGCCTTGTTCCGTTATTTATGCTAAAGGAGGGTGAGATTGTGCCGTTCAAACGTAGATTAGCCTTGGGTGTAGTGTATAGAGAGAAAACTGCAGATATAAACTTGTCAGGAAAACCGAATTTATGTAGAGTGGCAAGCATAAAGGACCACCTGACCCTATCAAAAGCCTTCTCGGCATCGGTCCCTAGTAAGACTAAAGGGATCCCCTTCTGTGTGGCATGGTGAATTATGTTAAGAAGTCTGGTGGTGTTATGCTTGCCTTCCCTCTCGGGCACAAACCCTACTTGTTCGGGGTTGATCAGTCGGGTGAGGAGAGGATTGAGTCTGTTGGCCAGAAGTTTTGCCCACCATTTGAGATCCGTGTTAAGGAGGGAGATGGGCCGATAGCTTCCACATTCTGCACTATCTTTACCCTCTTTGTGCAACAGGGTAATGTGTGCTTCCAGAGCCTGCGGAGGTAGAGTAGAGCCCTCCAAAAGACTATTGCATACATTAAGAAATTTGGGTAACAATACTCGTTTAAACTTTTTATAGTAGCTAATGGGGAAGCCATCAGGTCCAGGACTTTTACCATTGGGTATGGATGAGAGAACTTTGGACAGTTCGTCTAATGTAAAGGGCTGAGTGAGAGCGTCTCTATCTACGTCCGTGAGGGAGGGGAGATTTATATGTTGGAGAAATTGTTCAGTGAGAGTGTGCGAGTCCGAAGGTTCGGGCAAGTTGTATAGGGATGTATAGTATTGCAAGAACTCCCTTGTTATATCTCCAATATCAGAAGATAGAGAACCTGAGGGGGTCTTGATCTCCTTGATAAAGGATTGTTCTGTATGTTTTTTGAGAAGTTTGGTTATGACTTTGGAGCCTCTATCCCCGTGCGCATAAAATTTGAAAGAGCTACGCTGATAAATTTTAGCTGACTTAATATTAAGTAAATCCTTCAACTTCTTCCGTAAGTCACTCAACTTCCCCTGTATCTCAAGCGCTTGTGAGCGTTTACCCACTCTCTCAAGAGCAGAAATCTGTGAGAGTATGGAGTTGAGCTCCTTCTCTCTTTGTTTTTTTAAATAAGCACCAAGAGCAATGAGCTCTCCTCTGATGAAGGCTTTGTGCGTTTCCCACACAATTGGCGTTGAGATATCAGGAGCTTCGTTTCTCTGAAAGAAGTCGACAAGATGGGCAGACAGGGAGGTTACATTGCGGGGATCATCCAAAAGGGTTTCATTCAAGGACCAAGTCCACGCCCTGGGGGGCAGGTTTTCCATGTTGAGGTTAAGAGAGATGGGGGCGTGGTCAGATAGGGTTATCGAGCCTATGCGAGGGACAGTCGCCACAGGTAGGTGTCTACTAGAAATAAAGAGATAATCGATCCTATGGTGAGTCCCATGGGTATGAGAATAAAAGGAATAATCTTTAGTAGTAGGGAAATGAAGTCGCCAGACATCTATCAGATTCAGGTGTTGGAGGCAGCTTCTAATTCTTTTGAGGGAGGAGTGCGCAATGGGTGGCCTGGCGGAGGACGTATCTAGCAGGGGATCTAGTGAAACATTAAAATCTCCCCCCACCACCAAAAGTCCTTCTGCAAATTCCTTAAATAACTTTAATGTTTTAATTAACCATTGAGGCTGTCCCTGATTAGGAGCATATAAATTAGCAAAGGAGATGGGCGAGCCAGCAAGAGTTCCCTTAATGAAAAGGAATCTGCCTTCTGGGTCAGATTTAGACACTAAGTGGATGTAGGGTACATTCTTCTTAAAAGCTATGCTAACCCCTTTGGAGGAGGAGGAAGGATGAGTGCTATGGAACCATGTTGTGTAATGGTAGTGTGAGAGAGTGGGTAGCTTTTGGGGTTTAAAGTGGGTTTCCTGTAAAAGAATGACATCAGCCCTCTCCTTTTTCAGGAGCGCTAAAATTTGACTCCTTTTCCAGGGGTCATTCAGGCCTTTGGTGTTGAGGGAGGTTACACAGATATCTGAACTAGTCATAGATAAACATAGGTGGTGGAGACAGGGGGGTAGACCCACCAGGTGACCAAGTGACATAGCAGTGAGAAAGAGACAGTTGGAGGACAGCGAATAGAGGCATCACATTCTTATATGGAAGTTTCAGTATCTCAGCGGGTACAAAAAACATCTCGAAAATTTGAGAGAGACATGGTTAAAACTGGTATCACAAAACAAAATGATGTAACAAAACAAAACAAAAGCCTGGAGATAGGCAAAGTATGTACCATAATAACAGTACATTTCAGATCGACAAACCAAAATAGGAGGTTTGAGATAGTGCTATGCAATGATAACATTCAAGATAACATTAAAGTTAAGTATGTAGTGGTCTAACATTATAAAGCAATCTGGAGAGGGCGTGAACCCGCAGGTTGCATATAACGAGGTTACAAAAAAGTGGCGGTGCGTAACTGGGTATATAAGGAAACAAGAGCTTTAATATGAAAAAGGATATGTGGAGCCGCTGGTGCTCCCGAAGATCCAGGGATTCAAGTAGTGTCCACGGAGACTCTGCCAGGCGCCGATTTCCCAGATCTTTTACGATTCCTGGTCATCTTATGCGGATTGGCGGTTTCCCAGGGCGTGTGAGGGGGCAATGGCGGCAGATCGGACAGGTACTGAACCGCAGCCCAGTCCGGAACGTCCAGGTCAGGAATTCTCAAGGCCACCAGTGCGGCCTCCTGGTCCGCATGCTTACAAACCATGAATCTTTTACCTTCGATCATGAAGGAGATGCCGAAGGGGAAAAGCCATCTGTATGCAATATTGTTGCGCCGGAGGGACTCCGTGAAGGGTTTCAGAATCTGGCGTTTGGATAACGTGGCTCTTGACAGATCTTGGTAGACAGAAACCCTCGAACCCTCCCACAAGAGGGAATCACAAAGTCTCGAATGCTTCAAGATGTCATCTCGGACCTTTGAGCTAAAAAGGCGTCAAATAACGTCGCGTGGAGGCTCTTGGGGCTTAGGTTTGGCTCTCAAAGCCCTGTGAACCCTTTCCATGCTGATTTCGTCTCGGTAGTTATCGCCAAGTATTTGGACGAAAATTTGTTTGATCGAGGTATACAAGGATTCGTCCGGAATTGATTCAGATACGCCCTTCAAGCGCAAGTTATTACGGCGCCCTCTGTTATCTTGGTCTTCCAGCCAGTCCATGACCGAGTTCAGGTGGGTCTGACAGGCGATAAAAGAGGACGTGGAAGCTTCAGCGTGATGGATTAGGTAGGCTTGTGTAGACTCCAGCTGCTCAACTCTGTTGCCAATCTGACGGACTTCTTGTTTGATGTCACCTAGCTCTTTGACGACCGGTTCTAGTGCCTTGTTCAGGACCCTGCTAATAAAGGATCTGGATACGGGCAAGTCCCTGGTAGGCAAGGTATCCTCCATGTCGCTGTCAGCATCTGCTACGGGCGCAGCCTGGGCCTTAACAGACATGTCTTTCTCGTGTCTAGTGGTAGTGGAGAGGTGATCCCTGACGTTTGGGGGCTGAGGCTTTTTAACGAAGTTATCCAGACTGGTGGCTTTAGACTGTACAGTAGCGTCTCTTGCTTTTTGTTGCCCAATCTTGACCATCATACAAGCAGCTAGGTCTGCGGGTAAGTAGAATCAGGTAGTTAGACCATGTGTAAGGTTATGAAGGTTTCATTGCTGACGGTAAAGCTTTTGGATGTCGATCCGAGAAGAGTGGCCAAATTAATGCAACATAGATACGGAAGTTTGTCCCCCACTCAAGAGGTGCAAATCTGTGGGCAAGAGGTCTTCCTCAGAAATTAGAGCCAGGCTCGTCCATATAGTAGTATAGTGACAATAGCAATATGGTTCAAGATGGCAATGTGCTGGGGAACTGCAAGGATATTCCAGTGTAATATAGGTGGAGTAGGATGCAGGTGCGTGAGATGCCCCTTGTGCTTGCCGTTCTGGCCCAGGGATGATAGTTAAGGGCCTGATCTGTGTGGGTACGTTGGCAGCAGCAGCTATCCCCCCCAGCCAGGTGCAGGGTGTAAGGTGTAAGTAGGCCGGAAGGATGGTGTTTGGAGTGATTCTGGCCCCCTCTCCCTCTCACCTCCAGGTCAGTTCAGTTCAGCCACCGGTGCTCAGGCTTCCCCCTTCAGCGAGGTGACCGGTATCTGGGGGCTGGGGCTTCTCCTCCCGCTGTAGGCCGCAAGTCCCGAGGCGGGACACGGCTAGGACAAGGGCTGTAGAGCAGCCTTCTCTGCTTGCCCCACACCAGGACGAGGGTGGAGGGATGACAGGCGGACCAAGGGGAGCTCCGGGGAGTGCGTCGGGCGAGAGTCTCAGATGTGCGGCCGCCGCGCCTCTAGTACTCGAGGCCGAGGCTTCACTCGTGCCGCTAGGCCGCAAGATGTCCGGCGGCCTAGCGAGGCCGGTAAGGTCTCAAATTGAGCGTGGCCGTGCGGGGGGAGAGATGTTCCTACCGGAGAGTAGCTGGCAGCGAGCAGTGGAGCGGGATCCCCGGTCTGCACTCGGCGGAATCAGGAGCTCTGCTGGGATGTGTCCGCTCTGGTCCACGGCAAGCCACGCCCCTTTATTTTATTTTTTTACGGCGTTCACCGTGCGGATTAAATAATGTAGTAACTTTATAGTTTGTGTGATTACGGATGCGGCGATACCAAATATGTGTAACTTTATTTATTTATTTTGTTTTTTTAATAATTTATTTTGTAAGGGGAAAAAAGTGTTTTTTTACTAGTCCCACTAGGGGCCTTTACTATGTGATCCTCCGATCGCTTTTATAATACACTGCGATACTTCTGTATTGCAGTGTATTACTGCCTGTCCGTGTAAAACGGACAGGCATCTGCTAGGCCATGACACTTCTGAATCTTTTCTGTGAGATTTCTAGCAAGGGAAACGAAATCTCGTTTACCTTGTAATCTTGCGAGATTTCGTATCCGTTGCTGTAATCTCACAGAAAAAGATTCAGAAGTGTCAGGATTCTGAATACACATGACGTCCAGGCTGGATGTCATGTGTATTCATTATCAGGACACTTGTTTATGTGGCTGCACATCGTTCTAGTAAGAACACTATGTGCTGTGTAAATGAATGGAGAGGAGTGCATGATGCTGATTGGTCACTGATTCGTCAGCATCATACACTTCTATTCACAACGCCCAGTTAGTAAAACACAATACACGCCCAGTTAAAAACACAATACACGCCCAGTTGGACATACGAAAAAAAACACGCCCAGTTGTCCATTTCAAAGCTCATTTGCATATATATAAAATAGCTCATAACTTGGCCAAAAATGAACGTTTTAAAAAAAAACAAAAAAAAAACTTTACTGTTCTCTACATTGCAGCGCCGATCGCATGCAATAGGAGATAGGGATTTGAGAATCTGGTGACAGAGCCTCTTTAAGCCCTGCCTCCAGACTTAATAGGTGCATGTTAGAAATACGATATAAGGCAATACATTAGTATTGCAGTATATAGTGTTAGCGATCCAAAGATCACTGGTTCAAGTACCTTAAGAGGACTAAAAAAAAAAAGTCAAAATCAGTTAAATAAAGTTCTTCTTTATGTAAAAAAAAATGAAAAGCTCAAACACACCCCTATTTCCATTTCCCCCTAAAGCATTGTATAAAAAATATATATATACACATAATTGGTATTTCCGCGTCCGAAAAAGTCTGAACTATTACAATATAACATTTCAAATGCAAGTGCACGCCGTAAAAAAAAATTTAAAAAAAGCGCCATAATCGCTGTTTTTTGGTCACCTCATCTCCCACAAACGAAATAATAAAAGGATCAAAAACTTGCATGGACCCCACAAGCTACAGCTCGTCCCGCAAAAAATATGCTCTCTTACCACTCAATCGATGGAAAAATAAAAAAAGTTGGGGCTCAGAATTTGGCGACACAAATAAATATTATTTTTTACAGTTTCGTTTTTTCCTTGTAAAAATAGTAAAATATAATTATTTTAATTTGATCTCACCGTAATCGTATTGACTTGCAGAATAAAGTTAACATGTCGTTTTAATATCATGGTGTACGCCATAAAAACATAGTGCAAAAAACAATGTAAAAATCGCAGTTTTTTTAATTTTTCACCTCACAACGATTTTTTTTTCCGTTTCCTAGCACATTATATGGTGCAATAAATGGTGCCATGAAAAACTACAACTCGTCCCGCAAAAATCAAGCCATCACGTGGCTGTATCGACGGAAAAATGTAAAAGTTATGGCTTTTGGAAGGCGGGGAGGAAAAAACTTAAATGAAAATCTGAAAAATGGCTGCGGCGGGAAGGGGTTAACAAATACTAAGAACATATCACCATAAACACCTCATAGCAATGGTCATGCATAGTGGTGGAACGGTGATCGTTTGGGCTTGTTTTGCAGCCACAGAAGAAAAAAAATAAAGATGTTGGAATGGCCAAGTCAAAGTCTCGACCTCAAACCCATTGAGATGCTGGGGCAGGATCTTAAAGGGGTATTCCCACAATAAAGATCATGTTCTAATATCTAGAACTTAAAAAAAAATAAAAAAATAATAATAATAATAAATCTATATATAATTGTACATCTTTTATCAAAAGATACAATTCCCCCCAAGAATCCCAAATCCTACCATATTTTGAGGAGAGTTGCCAATGGTTACTTCCTGCTGTAGTTCTGATTCTTAGAGGATGATAATGTGCTGCAGAATTTCTGTGTATGTTAAGAAGCTGATCGGCGCTGCTGGCAGGCATTGTCCTCCCTCCACAGCCTCCTCACCTCCATGCAGCAACACCGAGCCTGTGCATTGCTTTACCCCCTGTGCACATTGAGGCTCAAGAGCACAGTGATCGTCGTATAGAGGGGATATGTGGATCTAAACCCTGAAGCCACCGCTGCATATCAAAGCTGGAGATTATTTGGGTTCACCATTGCACAGCACTTCTTTACATAGGACTGCACCTAGATCCTGCTAAAACTAGGTTACGGTATGTTCAGATGTAGCGGTCATGTAGCGTTTTTTTGCGGTGGCGATATCACCATGATTTGGTGGTAAATTTGTAACAAGACTGCTACCTTCGTATACTGTACCCTTCGTTTACTTTTGTGATGGTAAGACCGGGCATCATATGCAGGATTGTCTGGCTCCATGCGGACATGTTCAACCTTGTCCTTCATGCCAGGGATTGTTTTCATGCAAATACAGAGCATGTTTTTTAGCCACGTGAACGGACTTGATATTATACTAAAAACAAGTCCGTGGCATACTGTATGTCGGCACTGCGCAAGGAGGGCCTGGAACTATAGTTTCTAATAGAAAAATGGGCAGTCACATGGCGAGCTGTGTTGGACCACCCATTTCCCGCTCTGCCTGAACGGAGCCGCCGGGATTAAGATTAAAAGAACTAAAAAACATAGGAGGGGTGTGAACACAAAGTTGGCTTAGCTAGAAGTACAGAGGATAGGGGGAAGCAATGTCATTAAGTAGAGGGGGCAAAATGTCTCCAAAACCATGTGAGGGACTGATAAACTCCTACAGAAGGCATGGCGGTTCTTCACGTTACTGAATTATAGGGTGTACTTCTTTATTTCTCACCTGGTTTCTGAATGTTGGTTTCCTTTTTTGAGGAAAAAAATACTACAACAAAAAATTGGACCGCACAATTGTAACTTAGGCCCTGATAAATGAAACCAGAAGTGAACAGAGGTGTACTTTCTTTGTGTGTGTAATCTATATACTGTAAATATCCCAAGTATTAATTGGATGATCAATACATTTTCTCATAAAAGAATGTAAATGATCAATTACCTGAAATAGAATCTTTAGTAACAAGCGCTGGGCCTATTGGACAGAAAGTGTCAAATGTTTTACCCAGCAGCCACTGCTTGCCATTCTTTTTCATCTGCCAGTCACGAGCGCTAACGTCATGAGCCACAGTAAATCCAGCCACGTGCTCCAGGGCGTCCTGCTCCTGTGTACATAATAGAAATGTGTCTGTATAGGGTTTTAACGCCTCTTCAAACGTAAACTCTATGGACAGGATAGTGGGAGCCTTCTCCTCCGAACACTGCAGGCAGACCTTCTCCTTACAGAGGCCTCACTTTCAACATCACTAAGTAAGAAGCTGCAGCAGCATCCCCCTCCTCCCTGTCTTCTTTTTGCTTTTATACTAGAAGATTTTTCGGTCACTGAGGAGGTTTCTGATCTGGTGTCTGACGTCCTGCTGTACAAGATTAAGTCTCCTCCATATTCCCTTAAAAAGTAGCATTCTTAAACATTGGCTATGGGCGTATGGAAAGGCTGAAAATCTGAGCATGTATATAGAGTCTGATCATGGCAAATGTGCATAAAAAATTATCACGCATGAAATTTTCCTTTTTACCTTTATATTTTTCCCCTTCTTTCCTATAACAAAAGCAAGTTCAACTTCCCAATCCACTTCCTGCAAACAGAAACGTATGCGAAGATTAACATTGAATAAAAAGAGACGAATAAATAAAACGATGTATAAAGTAAGAGCGCCATCTAGTGGATAATACTAGTAGCAGTAGCATATTTCATGCACCTGGCCCCTCAAGCCATTATACGTTTTCACTATATTGTATAAGGTAAATTCTGAGTTTATACAGGCTGGTCTCCCACTCCTCTATTAGCCAGACTGCATAACCCTCAAAGTGAGTCTCTCTCTCTCTCTCTAACCATGTATTAGATGGACAATCCATTGATTTCAATGGGAACTGTGTAATGCTACATTTCCCCTGTGGTGGCGCTGCATGGGATTTGAATACTCATTGCCAAATTCCCACATAGATTGGAGTTGATCGCTGGGGGTCCCAGCAGTAGAATACTCTGTGATCAGCTTATTGTCTGAGGAGCCTTTTAACAAAAAAAAAATTGTCCAAAATGGACACCTATTTTACTCTCTAACCGTATTTTCTGCATTGCCTGAAAATTATTTACTTAATTTCAGGAAAATCATTACTCATCTATCAGGTCTTGGCCTGTCTATAAGCCTGCAGTGAGCGGTCCCTTTTGAGGACTGAAGAGAGCAGCAATCTGCTTCAAAATCCCGGCCTCGCTGTGCTGTCATAATAGCGGTCATGATAGCGCTGGGGACACTGAGGCTTGCTAGGGGCAGCAATATGGAATCAATGAACTATAATCACTATTGATTCCCATTCCTTACCAGTCAGAAAAGCGTAAAGGGGAGGAAGCCTCCAGCTCACCGTTCCAGCACCCGACACCTTCGCCTCGCCCGGATCTCCGCGACGGTCCGCGGCAAACAATAGTGGATTAGGAAAGAATATGATCCAGCGCTGCAGGTATGTGATTTAAAAAGGATCTCGATCCCACTTTTATTTGTATCAAAAATTTAAAATTCGATATCAGGTGCATTCAGGCATCAAGGCAGTATTTTGTAGGTGTTCAGCGCCTACGCGTTTCAAGCACGACTAGTGCTCTTAATCATGGCATCCATTCACACACTGGGGCCCATGGATATGAACTTATATACTGTGTTTTACTAGGTGGAGCTAGGAGGCCAGCTGAATTAAATGATTGCGAACAGCTTGTGTGTTTCTAAAACACAGGAAAATTTGTCTTATCTTTTAAATCATTATATATGTCAGTTTGTATACAAAGTACAGAAATCTGACTTATTATTCCATTGTTATTGCAAAAAAGAATTGTTATGCGAGCAACATTGGCTCAGTTGCTATATTTTCCCTTTGCTGTATTATCTTACTATTTAAAAGAGCCCCGATGTAAGAAAGGGGAAAATATACTGGCTTACTTCAGAACCGCATGAGAAACCGTGGTTCAAGCTTTCCACAATAAATAGAAATAGGGCTTAGTATCTGTGTGTGAATGGGTGCTGAATTAATACCGATGTTACATCTTGTTTCGAAATTAGACAATTATGTGTAAAAACAAACCGTTCTAAATAGAAAAGTCAAAACATAAGACAGAAAGAAAACATATAAAATTAGACTTTACGAATACCAACAAATAGTGTGCTGGAATCTGAAGATAATTAACATAATAAAATAAATGAGTATATCATGGATATTACATCTAAGAATATAAAATATTTTGATATTTTTTATTTCTGTAGTACCTCGCCGTGGTATTCATTGTAAGATAGTGGAAAAAACTCTATATATGCATATAAATTAATTTCTATACAGAACATTACTGTGTCATATTTACTCAGCTATATAAGATAGAATTCATTGCTAAGCGCAATTATATATAGCTATGTTGCAATGCATATCTTTACTATAATCGATGTGCTGCCTGAATATTTTCTGTGCATATATATTTATTTTTTATATAGTTTATCATTTAATGTTAACATAGTTCGATCAATATGAAATAATTATTGATGAGTAGCTGTTATTTTTAATTGAACATATTGTATATGTGTAGATTTTCAAGTTTATAGTATGTTTATCATACGGTATGAAGTTATATAAACTGGATCTATGTTAGATAAAGAGATATGGGAATTGACAATCCTGCTATTGAAAACATGAATTTGAGAATTAACTTGTATCTCATATGCTACAACATATATTGACTACATTGCCAACTTATTTTAACTGTAACCTCTAGATTTTGTATGACAGATTACATTCATATTTATTCTTTTTTCCAATGGAACATCTACAATCGAGCAGGATGGAAAGGCTTCCTATTGTGTACACACTCTCCCGCAAAACACTCCCACTCCGATTGTAAACCAATGACACTCAAATTGCGTCTGGCTATGGGTTATGAGGTATGTATTATTTCAATTTGGTTTTTCCAATTTATTTTTCCCATAGGCAATTTATTTATCCATTTTTTATTTTTGGTTAATATAGGAACATTAGCTCTCTTTTTAAATTAAGTCCGTGCGGAAACCTTGTTTGTAAATTAAATATCCAAAAGGCTTCTCGTGTTAGGAGTGATTTTTTAAGATTTCCCCCACGAGCCGTGTGTTTAATTTTTTCGATGGCATATGTTTTTAGATATGTGGTATTTCTGTCATGACACGTAATAAAATGTCGTGCGGCATTCGATATGTTGACAATTGCCGGGTTCCTAATGTAACCAAGATGTTCTAAGATTCTTGTTTTGTATTTCCTGGTGGTACTTCCTACATATTTCAGGTTACAGCTGGTACATTCTATTATATATATTACAAAATCGCTGTTGCAATTAATGTATGATTTAATGGGATGACTCTGTTGTCCACTAGAGTTTTCAAATTTTTGGACTATTCTCGTGTAATTGCATATTTTACAAGGGTGGGATCCACACTTGTAGAAACCCAATTGCTCCAACCATGTGGCTTTAGTAGTGTTTGATGGTAGTAGTGAGGGGGACAATGTGTTCCCTATTGTTAGACCTCTTCGTGCTACAATTCTGCATCCTTGTTTTAATATATCTACTAGTTTGTCATCATCATATAATAGTGGAATGTACTTTTGTACCATACTTCTGATAGTGGAGAATTGATTGCTGTATTGCAAACTTAATGTAGGAATTGCTTTGTACTACAGAAATAAAAAATATCAAAATATTTTATATTCTTAGATGTAATATCCATGATATACTCATTTATTTTATTATGTTAATTATCTTCAGATTCCAGCACACTATTTGTTGGTATTCGTAAAGTCTAATTTTATATGTTTTCTTTCTGTCTTATGTTTTGACTTTTCTATTTAGAACGGTTTGTTTTTACACATAATTGTCTAATTTCGAAACAAGATGTAACATCGGTATTAATTCAGCACCCATTCACACACAGATACTAAGCCCTATTTCTATTTATTGTGGAAAGCTTGAACCACGGTTTCTCATGCGGTTCTGAAGTAAGCCAGTATATTTTCCCCTTTCTTACATCGGGGCTCTTTTAAATAGTAAGATAATACAGCAAAGGGAAAATATAGCAACTGAGCCAATGTTGCTCGCATAACAATTCTTTTTTGCAATAACAATGGAATAATAAGTCAGATTTCTGTACTTTGTATACAAACTGACATATATAATGATTTAAAAGATAAGACAAATTTTCCTGTGTTTTAGAAACACACAAGCTGTTCGCAATCATTTAATTCAGCTGGCCTCCTAGCTCCACCTAGTAAAACACAGTATATAAGTTCAAATCCATGGGCCCCAGTGTGTGAATGGATGCCATGATTAAGAGCACTAGTCGTGCTTGAAACGCGTAGGCGCTGAACACCTACAAAATACTGCCTTGATGCCTGAATGCACCTGATATCGAATTTTAAATTTTTGATACAAATAAAAGTGGGATCGAGATCCTTTTTAAATCACATACCTGCAGCGCTGGATCATATTCTTTCCTAATCCAGTCAGAAAAGCCTTTCCCAACCCTCTAGGACCTAATCCGATCACCTGAACGGATCTGTAATCTGGCAATTTGCATGAGCCCTGTAACTTTTGGGATCGCTGCGCAAGGGCTGAACATTGACGCCGGGTGATTTATCTCTTCTCCACAGCAATGGCGGAGGTAAGTGTGATATATCTGTGCGGGCAGTACGGAGTGAGAATCACTAAACATGTAATGCCAGGTTCACACAACAATTGGCAATTCTATTCGGCTGGACTGTTTGAAACTGTATGCCCATAAAGTTGCATATATTTGCCATTGACTTTCATTAAAAATATATACTTTGTGGTAAAAAAAATTTGCATACATTTGTATTGATAAACGTACCAGACTAGTCTTTTTTAATATGGTTGAGGCAACTGTATCCTGACAAATACCTGCCAAACGTACAGCACACAGATGGAAAAAGGGCCCAACAATACAAAGAGCAGACATTGCAAGATTTTTCTCGGGGACTACGTATTGATGCGATTTAGTTATATATTTTTCTTATAGGGGGTTTTCTATCATGCTGTATATGACATGACATTTGTTCATTGACAGTTGGGGTCTGGGTGCCAGCTGCTATGGTTGGTATTGGCTTAAGCGGCCTTTTAAGCATAATTTTTTCTATTGGTATCTTGGGATACCTGCTGAATATGGGTCATCAGGTATTAGTCCTAGACTCGCTATAACTGGTATTGCCTGGGTCATTACCCTGTTCATATATATATTTGGTTAGTTCCCTGTCTGTTCTCTGTATTTTTGGGCTCTTTTCTGGGGTTATTCCTGCTCCCTTTTTGGTGAGTTATTGTATAGGTTATGTGAATTCTGACTTATGGCGGTATAATATAGGTTGTGTAAACGTATAGCATACGTCTGGGGAATTAGAGTTTAGGGCCTGTTTTTCACGAAATGCAACAAACTTCCATTTTAAAAATCCATTATTAGTAGCAGTTTCAAAAAGACCGCACCAAAAGGGTTTTTTTTATGTTTGATTTCAGCAAAAAATCCAAACATCTCCTGGAGCGGCCATCTTTACCAACTAGATATGATATGTCCTGTGTCACAGTCTCTTATGTCAGAGAGGCAGAGTAACATCCCCTTTAGGCCTGGTTTACACGAGCGTGTGCGTTTTGCGCACGCAAATAACGCAGCGTTTTGCGTGCGCAAAAGGCACTTAACAACTCCGTGAGTCATCAGCGTATGATGCGCAGCCGCCATCATTAACCCGTTAGTGACCGGCCCATCGTGTTTCTACGTCGGTCACTAACGGGCCTTATTCCGATGCCATAGACTTTTTACGTCGCGGCATCGGAATAAGTAAACAGAGCAGGGAGCTGTCAGATCTCCCTGCTCTCAGCTGCCAGATGCAGCTGAGGGCTGGGAGCGTCCCTGCTCTGCCGAGTGAGATCGATATCAGTATCGATCTCACCCGTTTAACCCCTCAGATGCGGTGCTCAATAGCGAGCACCGCATCTGAGTGGTTTTGGAGAGAGGGAGGGAGCTCCAACTCATCCCACTGACACCCGGCGATACGATCGCCGAGTGTCTGTGTCTCCCACGGCAGCCGAGGACCCAATAAAGGCCCCCAGGTCTGCCAGTAATGAATGCCTGCTAGATCATGCCGTGGGCATGACCTAGCAGATGCCTGTTTGTTTTAAACGGACAGGCATAATACACTGCAATACAGAAGTATTGCAGTGTATTATAAATGCGATCGGACCATCGCATATTAAAGTCCCCTAGTAGGACTAGTAAAAAAGTGAAAAAAAAAAAGTTTAATAAAGTTAATGAAAAAAAAATGAAAAACCCACTTTTTCCCCTTACACAATGCTTTACTATTAAAAAAACAAAATAAAGTTAAAAAGTTACACATATTTGGTATCGCCGCGTCCGTAACGACCCCGACTACAAATCTATTACATTACTTAACCCGCACGGTGAACGTCGTAAAAAATGAAATAAAAAACGACGGAAAAATTGCTGTTTTCTGTTAATCCTGACTTTAAAAAAATGTGATTAAAAAGAGATCAAAAAGTCGCATCTACTCCAAAATGGTACCAAAAAAACTACAAGTCTTCCCGCAAAAAAAAAGCCCTCACACAACCGCATCGGCGAAAAAATAAAAACGTTACGGCTCTTCAAATATGGAGACACAAAAACAAATAATTTTGAAAAAAAAGCGTTTTTACTGTGTAAAAGTAGTAAAACATACAAAATTTATACAAATTTGGTATCGTTACAATCGTAACAACCCGCTGAATAAAGTTATTGTGTTATTTATACTACACGGTAAACGGCGTAGATTTAGGACGCAAAAAAGAGTGGCGAAATTTCAGATTTTTTTCTATTCCCCCCCAAAAATAGCTTGGTCATTAAGGTCTAAAATAGGCTGGTCATTAAGGGGTTAAGACACTCCGTTTGGATGTTTGTAAACAGAAAAGCACGTGTTGCTTTTCTGTTTACATTCAGAGTTTGACAGCTGTTGCGCGAATCACGCTGTTCGCACGGAAGTGCTTCCGTGTGACCTGTGTGATTTTCATGCACCCATTGACTTCAATGGGTGCGTGATGCGCGAACAGCGCACAAATATATGACGTGTCGTGAGTTTTTTTCAGTGGACTGCATGCCCCCATAGACTTACATAGGTCCGTACGACACGCGTGAAAAGCACGCGCGTCGCACGGACGTATATCACGCTCGTGTAAACGAGGCCTTCGAGTCACTAAAATAAGCTGCATTTGAGTGAAGGCCCTATTACACCAGCCAGTGTTGGCCAGTGCAACAAGCGCTGATAAAAGAGACAGCTCGTTGATCGGCGCTCGTTTGCCCCGGTCACCTGGAGCTATGAATGGGGTCGTTACTCCGATCACTCGTCCCCATTCATTATTATCATGTCGGCAGCGCGTCTCCATTTACACAGGGAGATGTGATGCCGACAACGATAATATTTCAGTTTTTTAAAACGATACAACCAGCAGATGAACGTGCGTTTGCTGGTTCATCTGCTGCCTTGTTTACACAGGGAAATTATCGGCAACGAGTGTTCCTTAGGAGTCGCACTAGGGCTCCCGCCTTTTCACTGTTCTCTGCTTATACTATGTCCCCCATTTTTCTCAAATCTGTCTCTTTTTTAACTATCTGGTTGTAACAAGTTTACAGGCACCTGACTTTCTGCAGGAAGGATAATGGAGTCATATGGACCGACGATGGAGCTGGGGAACTTGCTGAAGATGATGGGTTCTTTCGGAACAGGGACATGTTGCTCCAGGCAGTGGTCCACATAGTTCATCCCAACACAAATAACCTTTTCAGGGTTGGTGATGGGAGCCAAGATTGAGAGTTGGGAGCGGCTCAGGATATGCTGACCAGAGTCTAGAGCCCTGAAAGGCAATGAATGATGTCAATAAGAAGACCATGTATTACTGAGAACAACACAGATCCCTATAGTCATGTGTAAGGAGTGGTATACGTTGGGTAAAATGTCTTAGAAAAGGGACAATAAGTTCCCCCTTCTATAAAGCATACCAGTCTTACAAAATATCATCCCAATCCCGCCTTAGGTAGCGAAGGAGGGATATTAGATGAAGTGCAGCCAGAAATTGAGAGTCTACCATGAATACTGTTTTATCATTGAGTTCAACATCTAGGCACTATACAATAAACGCCTAATCTCCCCCTAGTGGCGACTGCACAATTTAATCATTTAAAAGGGGTTATCCAAAGATCAACATTTAGGTGATAAATAACTAATTGCATGGAACCGCACCGATCACTAGAACGAGGGTCTCAAACTCTCCATTCCAACTCATGATAGACATCGGAAGTCCCAGCGCTGGGACCCCTATCGATCAGACATTTATCACCGATCCTGTGGATACCCCTTTAACTCTGACTATGCATTGGATTTAGAGCTCTGTATCAGAAGGGAGCTCCAAACTTTATGAAGATTATTTATCAGCACAGAACGATGGACCTAAAAATGACATGGTGTTAAAAGATGATTCTCTTTAAGGAAGAGAAATCCATACCCGCTATATATGGTTGAAATAGGTTTGTACCTTTTAGCTATCTGCAACGTTGTATCACCACCTTCTAAAAATTCTTTCATCCCACATGGAAGTGATGGATCAAAGGCGTTTAGGTCAATGACTTTTCCTCCATCCAGCTCTAATCCAATCCTCCGACCGGCAGAAGTTGGGTTTTTAAACTGAATTAGTCTCATTCTCAGTGGCGGAAAATGGGAAATGCCTCTCTGGGGCAAGAAGCGGACAGAGTTATGTGGGGCGGCTCGCAGGATACCTTGGACAGACCCCAACATCAACCTTTTAAGAAAGAGAGATTTGTTATTTTAAGGTAAGAAGCTGCATCTTTACAGTAAGAAAACACATTGAAGGGTCCATATTCATCAATATAGTCCAGTTAGTATTATAAAAAACATTCACTTTTGCTGTGTAAATACAATTTTGATTGGAAGTCGCTCACATTGTGAATCAACTGCATACTTATTGTGAAAACCTGTGTAAAGGGGGAGGATGGGGAGCCAAGAGGGAATTTTCTCAGATTGGGGCCTTAGAGGTACATAGATTTAGTTACATGAGGCTAGTTTGCTAAACATAAGTTAAAGGGGAGGGTGTCAA